>NC_062295.1:30523063-31146063 GCF_902655055.1 Lutra lutra
AGAGAGGTGGAGCCAAGAGGGGCTTAGGAGGTGGAACCTATAGGATTTGGTAACATGATCAGGTAACAGGGTGAGAGAGGGAGAAGGAGGCATCTGGAAAGCAAGGAGGAAGGAGGTGCTGCAGGGGTGAAGAGACAGTGGGGGAGGAGCCGATCTGGTGCCATCACTGAGCTTCCCCAGAATTTGATGGCTTTGCAGCATCTGGGACATCTCAGTGATGACGTCCCCAAAGCTGTCAGCGCAGAACTGGCAATGGAAGTCTTTAATGAGGATGAAGGGTCTTAAGCAGAAGGCCAAAGATCTCACAATGTTCTCATGGCTAAGATGGGGAGCGCCACTGGAGGCTCTAAGCAGGGAAATGACACAATCAGCTTTAAAAATATCATTTTGGCAGGAGGATGGAGGCCAGGGCAGAAGGAGACTGGAGGCAGAGACCTAGCAAGAGGATGAAATGCTCCCCTCAAGGCCAGGCTTCCAACAGAGGCCAGAGTCAGAGAAAGGGTCATAATTCAGATCCTGGAAAGCAACTAACCTAGGCTTCAGGGTCACAGTGAATCTCACTTTTTACATCAGTAGGGTGTGGACAACTTGGGTCATAAAGGATGCTTATGCTGATCCTTCATGCCAGACCCTATTTTAAATGACTCGACCCAAAAACAAAATTAACAAAACAGTTCCATGTGCAATAGCATCAAAAAGAACAAAATATTTCGGGATGAATTTAACAAAAGCGCAAACTTTGGACACCAAAAACTGCACAACATCATGGGGGAAGAAAATTAAAAATCTAAATAAAGGCAAAGATGGCCCATGTTCATGGATTGTCTAATTCATGAATACTGTTAAGATGACAATACTACCAAAAACAGATTTGGTGTAATCTCTTTCAAAATCCTGATGGTGTTTCTTGTAAAATGGAAAAACTTATCCTAAATTCATATGAAATTTCAGGGGACCCCAAACAGCCAAAATAATCTTGCAAAAGGAGAACAAAATCGGAGAACACACACTTTCTGGTTTTTAATTTTTTTTTCTTTTAGAGATTTTTATTTATTTATTTGACAGAGAAAGATCACAAGTAGGCAGAGAGGCAGGCAGAGAGAGAGGAGGAAGCAGGCTCCCCGCTGAGCAGAGAGCCCGATGCGGGGCTCGATCCCAGGACCCTGAGATCATGACCTGAGCCCAAGGCAGAGGCTTAACCCACTGAGCCACCCAGGCACCCCACACACTTTCTGGTTTTAATGCTTTCTACAAAGCTACGGTAATCAAGGCAGTGAGACCCTGACACAAGGACAGATCCATAACTCAATGGATAAAATTGAGAAGTAAACCATTACATTTATGGTCCACTGATTTTTGACAAGGGTACAGGGAACATTCCATAGGGAAAAAGCAGTTTTTTGGGTTGTTGTTTTGTTTTGTTTTAAATTTATTTGTCAGAGAGAGAGAGAACACAAGTAGGGGGGTTGGCAGAGGGCAAGAGAGAAGCAGGCTCCCCGCTGAGCTAGAAGCCCAATGCGGGGACTCAATCCCAGGACCCTGAGACACACAGGCATCCCAAAAGAAAAGTGGGTTTTTTGGTTTTGTTTTGTTTTTTTTTTAAAACAAATGGTGCTGGACAACTATCCACATATGACAGGGTGAAATTGGACCCCTACCTCACACCATATATAAAAATTAACTCAAACTAGACCAAAGACCTAAACGTAAGAGTGAAAACTATAAAACTCTGAGAGGCAAACCCAGGGGTAAATCTCTGTGACCTTGGATTTGAGACGCGACCCCAGAAGCACCAGGGAGAAAAGAAAAAATAGATACATCAGGTATCATCAAAACGAGACCCTTGAGTGCATCAGAGGACACTATCAAGAAAGTGGAAAGACAACTCACAAGATATTTGCAAAGATATCTCTAAATGACTTAAGAGAACGTGCTGTATAAAATCTCCTCTCGGAAACTTCCCCATGGCAGTGGGGGGATGAAGGGAGAAGACTCTTCCCCAACATACGGAGCACAGGGTGTCCTGTCCTGTCTTTCCTGGAGTGAGTTTGCCCAAAGAGGATCAGCCCGTCTAGGAAATTAGGGAAGTAAAACTCGGAGGAGGGCGGGAAGAAGCAGGGACACTTGCCCCCAGGGCAGTCACAGTTCTCTGGGAACTTGCTCACAAATTCCCCAAATTCCCCTATATTAATTTTAGAACGAGTCCTCGAAACCCAAGGAGGCTGGGGACGTCCCGGCGCCGAATAAGGCAGATCTCAGAAAGGGGGCAGCGTGAGGGAGAGGCTTGTCTGGCCGGGCCTCCACTCCCAGCCAGACCTCATCCACGGAAGGGTCACGAGAGGCACGAGCCGGGGCCAAGCCCCGTGCAGGGCGAGGGCTCAGGCAACCCGCCAGAAGGTCCTGGGGCCCGAGGCCTCCGTTCCCACTGACATCAGTGCAAGGTGTCAGGGGGCCTGAATCATCGGGGCTGGGGCCAGCCCCCTTCCCGGGGGGAGAGCATAGCAGAGGTATGAGGCACTCCCAGCCAGGCAGGAGGCCGGGACAGGACGGGGCTGGACCTGAGACTGTTTTATAGAATTAGCAATTGGGACCCGCCGCAGGGGGGAGGGTGGGGATGTCATTGTCCTGGATTCCAACAGGCTGCCCCACCCCCCGCGCCCCCACCTCTTTCTGATTCACAAAATTGATTCCAACGGCTAGGGAGAGGAGGCTGTCAGCAGGGCCAAGGGGTCATAAACACGGGGAATATTAACAGTTGCAGCCAGGCTGCTTGGGGTGCTGGGGGGCCTGCCAGAGGGACTGATTTATTTCATCTCGTTGATGATGTGGAGAGAGGAGCCTGGGGGGGCGGCGAGCGGGGGCTGACCCACATTAGGGCAGGGATGACCCAAGAGGAGGACAGACCACAGGGGTCTGTTCAAGGGCTCTGTTCCTCCCCCCTCCAGAGAGGATTCCTCTGTGCACTATTGGGGTGCCCCCTGGCCCCACAACACAGCCAGGGGTGAGCTGGGTACAGCCATGTGCACACACACACACACACACACACACACCTTTACACATTTCTGAGAACAGAACTAGCTGTAGCTTCCTGCTTTCCAGGCAGGTGGACCTAACCGGGCTGCGTGGTACCGGGTCAGGGTACCACATCCTGCCACGCCAGAGGAGCACACAGACCAGGTTAGGATGGGCTCTTTCCTTAACCAGACCCTGACCTTCCTAGCCCTGTCCCACCCCCCAATCTCTCCCTACAGTAAAAGAGGTTTAGGGGTACTTTCAGCTGGGAGTTACAGAAAGCCCCATGTGTACACACATACATCTCGGTATCTCTGCCCCCCACTCCCCCACCCTGTGCACAGTCTGTCCCACTCAGGGGAACAGAAATCAGGGCCCATGGCACGTTCTGCCCCCTCCCCCAGTCCCTTAGTTCCTGAGAACATCATTCCAAACGGACTTCAGGACCTCGGGCTCAGGGGGTCACTGGCAGAGCAAGGAGCTGGTGAAGGGAGACAGCTGGACAAGTGCTTGCTGAGAATGGGCTCAGAGGCATGCCCAGGGCCCCCCTGCAGCTGGGCTGGGAGAACTCCTGCCCCTCGGGAAGCCCCCCGGTTCCCAGCTGCATGACTCTTGGCTGCCAGGGCTGGGACAGACACAGACGGACGGGGACTGGCAGCAGCTGGGGCTGGGAGCCTGCCCGAGTCCCAGGCTGGAATGAAGAAGAAACCTGTCCAGCGATGAGATCAAGGGGATGGCACCAGTGTCTCCCCAGGGAGCCGAGCTCTGCGTCCCAGGACATTCCAAACTGCGAACAAAACATGGGTGGGAGGCCGGCCAGGCTGGGCCCGTGCCAGATGCCCCCCCACCCCTCCCATCAACAGGGAGGCCGGCCCGGCAGTGGGACTGGCTGGGAACGTAGCATGAGCTGCTGGGAATGCTGCCTGTACAAGTCGCCTGGGGACGCAGCGTCCAGACACCTGCCACGTTCCCGCGGCAGAGCCCTGTGCGGTCATCTGCCCGCTCGCTCCTGAGCCAGGCCCCGCGCGGGATGCTGTGCGGCCACGGGGTGGGCCCATTCACCTGCCCGGGACCGTTCCACTTAGCAAACACCTTCAAAGCCATGATCGCATTTACTAACCCCCGAAGGAAGCCAGGCCTGGCAGGTTTCCCCGTTTTGTAGGAAACTGGGGCCCCGGAGCCGAATTTGC
Organism: Lutra lutra; assembly: GCF_902655055.1. NCBI lineage: Eukaryota > Metazoa > Chordata > Mammalia > Carnivora > Mustelidae > Lutra > Lutra lutra. The sequence continues at coordinate 30,527,266 of NC_062295.1, forward strand.
TTGAGGCCACACAGTTACTGAGAAGCTGATTCAGATTCTCACCTAGGACTGCTGCCTCCCGCTCACAATCTCTTTCAGCTAGCCTTGGTGCCGGCACCGGGAGGCTACCAATAAACTGGAATTTTAGGAAAGAAAAAAGAAAGAAAGAAAGAAAGAGGGAAGGAGGAAGGAAGGAAGACAGACAGACAAGGGCTTGTCCAAGGTCAGAGGGCGCCAGAGGTAGAGGTGAGATTCTGGGGCTGGTGCTCACAGGTACTGAGCCCAGCCGCCGATGTCAGGAGAGCTGGACAGCACTCAGCATCCGTGGCTCAGAGAGCTGGGGAGTAGGGGAAAATCATGATGGCTTCCTGGAAGAGGTGTTCTCCCCAACAGGCCAGTGCTCTGTGAAGATTCCTCCGGTGACCCTAGGTAAAGACAGCAATAGGTCAGCAAAAGGAAAATTGCAAAGCAGAATCAGGCCTCTACAGGCCTCAGTGTTCTCATCCATACATGGGGACAAAGGATGCAGGCTCCCGCCATAGCCCACAGTGGGTCTCCAAGGGCTAGCCCAGGGATGCTCAGATACTGACCCTCACTTAGGAGATGTCAAGTTCTAGTGAGGAGCCTGGGAGGACAGGGGGTGCGTTGTCCCCAGGTTAGCTTAGGCCTGGAGAGGGGACGGATAGAGCCTTGGAGGTATGACTGGTGCTGGCAGGCATTGATGGACAGGAGACTGAAGCCTGAGCGTGGGTAGCCAGTGTCAGCAGCTTGGACCATAGTCCATAAATGATAGAAAACTGAGGGCATTAAGTAAGGCACAGTCACTATCACCATGGCATAGGGGACACTGGCTCAGGGAAGGAGTCATCTGTACAGCCCAGCAGTGGCCATGAGATGGCAACCGATGGAGGATTTCTCTCCCTCTTCCTGAACTGTGGGCCCCTCGATGACAAGAAAGGGGCCATGGTCCCTGAGGCAGACATGGGGAGGCAGGACGGGCCTGATGACTGTGTGCTGACCGCCCCAGGGAGCCTGGCTGTCACAGTCCTCCATATGGATCTCTGCTGGACTGGGTCACGCTGACCGAAGGCTCCCCAGGCTCCTCCCAGTGGTCACAGCTTGCGACGCAGAATGGTTCCCAGAAACCAGTGGTTTGAATGTCCACATCAAAGCGGGGCAGAGCATGAGAGGAGACAGAGATTGAAGGAGGCATTTGCCCCTCGCAACCCAGCAAAGGCTCACTGAGGACCTACTGTGTGCCAGGCTTGGGTCTGGTGTGGAGCGCTCAGAGATCAAGAAGATAGGGAGGGCCTCATCAGGGAGGGGGTGCCCAGCAACCCATGAGCCATGAAGCGCAGGGGGGCTGGGCAGTGGGCAGTGGCATGGAGAAGGACCTGGAAGATCAGGGCAGAGATGGGAGGAAGGAGAAGAGGCAGAAGAGGTGGCATGGGGGAGGGCACGGGTAAGTATAGGGACAGCAGGAAAGCACGGGATTCTGGGGTCTGCAAGTGAGTGAGAGGGAGGGGTGCGGCGAGAGGGCTCTGCGAGGTCTCAGGGAGGGGAGGGGGCTCAGCAGTCTAGTCGAATTCTGGACCAGGACCAGGACCCCAGAGCCCACCTTCCCCCAAACCACCCATCTTGCCAGGTTTTGGTGGAGACACAGAAGTGGAGTTATGGGCCATTTTCACCTTTTAAAAACCACAGATATCCGACACGGGGCACCAGAGCCAAATTTCTAGGAGAGACAGAGGCCCCGTGGGCGCTTTGCTTGACGTCAATCGGGGCTTCTCTTTTGTGTCTGCGGCTTTGACAGGAGGAGGCCAGATTAGGGGGCTAAGCTGAGAGAGGAAGAAAAGAACCAGAGGCTAGGAGTGGCCCCTGGCTCTTCTGATCAGCCCTCTCCGGGGCAAAGCCCTTGTTACAGGTGTCAGTGGCTGGCCAGGGGCTGTGGGCATCTGGAGTCCGGAGCCAGAATCTGGACCCTTTGTCCGGCTGCATGCCTGAGCCCTACTATGAAAGTCACACTTGTAGTCTGGAAGGTTCCGCGCCGGGGAAGGAGCCCTTTGACGACGGAAGCGGCACCATTAGCCACTGACAGCTGGTCGTGGGTTCCCAGGAAGGCCTGTCCTGTCTGTCCCTCCTCCCCCTGCCTGTCCAGGCCAGAGCCCCAGCAGGGCCCCCCCCCAAGCCCCCAAACCTCTTGACAACAACTCCTCAGACTGCCAGGGTCCCGGCTTCTGCAGAACAGCCCAGCTGCCCAACACGGAGCTTCTCAGACAGGGAAACTGAGGCCTAGAGAGAGCCAAGGGGCTAACTGGTACACCCTTTGTCCCCAGGTCCAGCACAAGCCTCAGGACACGTTCACTGAAGTGCCTTCTCCGCACGCGCCCGCCCCAGCCTTCATTCTGCCTCTGGGCCACTTACGAGGCTTCAGGGGTCAGGGGTCAGGGATCAGCGGTCAGGGACCAGCTGGGGATAGGGGACAGGGATCACCTTTAACATATCCCCACCTTAATCGGCTCCACACACGGGTCTTGTCCTAATACACATTGGGTGTCTAGTGTGAGACTTGCCCCCCAAGCCCAGAGGGACCCCAATACCCACCCTAGGTGAAACCCCACCGCAACCCCAGAATGAGGACTGGACCCCAAGTCCACCAGTAGACTGAACTCCAACCCAAAATACAGACTGACCCCAGAGCCTGCTCTGACCCTTATCCCAACTGCAGATGAATCCCCACCTCTGACCCCAACCCCAGACCGGACCTTGAACCTGACCCCACGGCAGAGCCCTAGCCCAGCATAAGCAACCTGGGAAAGACCTCCGGGGACACCAGGACGTTAAGTCCCAAGCCCTCTGTTGCCAGGTGGGGCGGTGACTCCTCTGAATGCTGGGCCCCAGGTATGAGGAAGGGAGGGACAGTACAACATTGTGTCACACTGGCCAGCCCCATAGTCCCGATCTCAGGTTTATCAAGTCGTGGAGGGGGGCAGAGGGGGGGACTGTCTCCCAGCCTGTCTGCCTCAGGGCAAGGTGACTCGTGGGATAAAAGTAGGGTCAGGCAAAACCTTCCTGGATGGAACACGGGACCCATACATCCCCCTACACACAGGTCTTTCTGGAAGAGTGGCCTGGGCCAGGGGTGGCCCTATTCCAGAAGAGAACATTCCACTGTGGCATTGAGCTCTCCTGCAGGAGGAGCAGAGCCTGCCCAGGGCCATGCTTTGCATGAGGCTCAAGCCCAGGGGCTTAGGGCTTAGCAGTGCGGGGTCCCCCAGTCTCTGGGCTCTGCCTAAGAGCAGGAGGTACAGAGTCGGGGAGGGATCCATCTATGTTTGCAGGATGGCTAGGGACTGGGGAACCTCCCGCTTGAGGGGGTGCTCCTTTTCCACCCCCCCCCCCGGGGTGCCCTTTGGTCTCAAGGCAGAGCCAGGGCCCCAGGGAGGGCCGTCTGGGCCCCCTTCGGCATCACCCCAGTCCCCGGCCTCACTTCCCGCCTCACTGTGAGAATGTGCGCTTGCAGCCGCAGAGAAGAAATCAGCACAAAGGAATGTGCTGTCCGGGGGCCAGCGGACAGGATGGGCTTGCCGGAGAGGGAGTGAGCAAGGAGAGCTCCGGGAGATCGGAGCCGGGAAGGAAAACAGAGATGTGCCGGGGCAGCCGGCCAGGCAGCACCGGCATAGCCATTGTTCCCAGCTCCACGGGTCAGGTGCACTTGGCTCCCGGCCGAATCCCAGCCTCTGCTCGGCGTGGCCCCAGCCTTCCCCACCACGCCTGCCCGCCTCCCTCCTGTCCCAGACCCTGACCTCTGGGACCTGGCCCAGCCTAGGAAGAAGACAAATATGGCCTCCGTGGCCCCAACCCACTCTCCGGGCTGCTGTCCGTCTCTTGGCACACATCATCTCTTCACGCTGAGGTCCATGTCCTTCCATAAGCCTGACTCTGTCCAGACCTCCCCGTGGGAAGATGCTTCTGGTTTCAATGGCCTGATAAGCTGGTCCATATGTGGACATTCATAGCTGATAACAGACTAGACCTGTCCCATCAGAGTGTGGTCCCCAGGCTAGTAGTATCGACGTCACCTGGAAACTTGGTAGAAATGTAAATTATCGGGTTTCACCCCAGATCTACTAAATCGGCCCCCACAGGGGGCGTGCAGGGTCAAGTTTGAGAGCCACTGGCTAGGAATGTGACCAAGGTCAACTCCACAAATGTTGATAGAAGGAATAGGTCACTGAATGAACAAAATGGAGCGAAGGACTTTCAAGAGGGCCTGAGCGGAGGGTTGAGTAGAATGGTTGTGGTCTGGCATCTAAGCCTCGGGGACAGTTGGGAGCTACAGCCTGGGACAGGGAAGGGCTGACCAGCTGGGTTCCCTCTGAGATGGAGCAGGTTCTCAGTGTCACCTGCAAGGAGGCCATCCAGCAGGTCGGGCCTGGGGCCCAGGCAGACACAAAGCAGATGAGACAGAGTCAACAGGAAGAAGGGGTCCAGCAGGTCAACAGGATGTAGCTCCGGGAATCTAGGACTTGGGTACCAGGCAGGGTTGGGGACATCCAGCAGCGGACAGACAAGAGGGACCCTAGAATCAAAGCTGAGCTTCCATTAACAGAGCTGGGACACCAGGTTGAATGCCAATCCCCTGAACCTTGAACTTGGCTCCTTCAGAAATCCCCTAATTGAATTCGGGTTGGGCCCCCCAGAATCTGGGGCAGAGCTGAGACTCCTGGTGGGGTCCAGCTGTGAGGAAGGGACAGGGACCGGCAGGACGAGAACCCTGCAGTGGTTCCGGTCTTGTTAACCTACCCCAAAATCTCATCTTGGAGTCAGATCTCTCCTGAAGCTGGGATAGCTCTTTCTAGAACTTCTCACCAGCCTCCTGAGTGAAGTCCTCCCAGCTTTCCCTACTGGGTCTTGCCCAACCTTGACCACAACTGACCCAACTGCAGCTCATCTCTTCAGAGTAAGTTAGAGAGATGGACAAGGTCTGTCCTTACCCTCTTGATCTGGTCACCTGCTGGCTCATTGCTCTTCAGTGCCAAGGGAGAGAGGACAAATCATGTGGCCAGATCTCCATGCTAGCTTGGCCAATCCCCCATGGGCGACTTCATCCAATGTTATAAGGGTAATTTCCCACTTGACATAAAAAGAGAACCATCTTCACCCACAGCCACCTTCTCTACTGGGTGACTTGGTGTTTCAAGTCCATGAGGGGTCTTCTGAACACGCAGAGGACAAGAGTAGGTCCCACTTGTCCTAGAGAAGGTTCTATGAGGAAAAATGGCACTGGCATCAAATAGGGCTGGGAGACACTGCACACTAGGGCCCAATTCTTAGAAGATCAAAGTCCCTCTTAATAATTTTTTAAAAAGATTTATTTACTTATTTGAGAGAGAGTGTGAGCAGGGGTTGGGGAAGGGCAGAGGGAGAAAGAGAGAGAACCCCAAGCAGACTCCCCACTGAGTGCAAAGCCCTGACATCATGACCTGAGCTGAAATCAGGAGTCAGACACTTAACCGACTGAGCCACTCAGGCACTGCACAAAGTCCCTGTTAATAATTAAAGGCTCTTTGGGACGCCTGGGTGGCTCAGTGGGTTAAGCATCTGCCTTCAGCTCAGGTCATGATCCCAGGTTCCTGGGATCGAGTCCCACATTGGGTTCCTTGCTCGGCAGGGAGCCTGCTTCTCTCTCTGCCTGCCCCTCCCTCTGCTTGTGTTCTCTCTCTCTCTCTCAAATAAATAAAATCTTTAAAAAAAAAAGTAAAGGCTCTGATAAGTCCTGTCCAGCTGTCAAGTTCAGTGTCTCCCCAGTTTATTGGATCCAGAACCTTTTTTTTTTTCTCTCCTCCAAACATGTTCCATGGAGCATCACTTGGGACACATCCAAAGTGCAAAGTAGCGTTGTGCCCCACCATCACCCAGACACAGACGACCTTCCTTCTGGAGTTCCGGGAAGGAAAAGCAGAAGTTGGGGGAGTGTCTTGTTCAGAGGTCCCATGGTAGAGAGAGCAGGAGACTCTGGAGACCCACAAGGGATGGGCATGGATATCCTTCTTTCCACCTCCAGAAGACCTCAACTCCAGAGCCACTGTCCCCAGAAAAGGTGTCATTGAGCAGAAATCTCAAAGGAGAGGCAAGCTTAGCTGAGAGGGGAGGTTGAGGGGGGAGCTGCCACTCTTGGAAGAGAGAGGTGTGGGTCGGCTGGAGCGCCGAGCCAGCACGGGAATGACAGGCATCTCCCAGCATCCCCTGGAGGAAATTCAATCTCATCCTTTGGCTGGACTTGAACCAAAGACCAGCTCATGTCTCCATTCTGTCTTCTGCAAGTTCCTCTGCATCCCCCACCCCTGAGGCCTGGGACAACCTCCCGGCTCCCCAACGTGTGTGTCCGGAGGTATCCTCTTTGGGGTGGAGGGGAGAGAGAGTCCCGCTTCAGCTCCCCGCCTCCTGCCCAGACTCTTGGCTGCCTCCTGAAGCCGGACAATGCAGGGAAATGTTTGCACCCAAACAGCTCCGCTGCCTCAGGAACTGCCTGACCCTGCCCAGGAAAGAGCCCTCCTGCCGCCCCACCCTGCTGCCCCCTCAGTCTGAGGACCAGAGACCAGAGCTGGCGGGTTGGCCCCACAGAGGGGTCGGCAGAGCAGGAGGGGTCAGCACAGCCCCGATGGGGCAGGAGGGGAGCTCAGGTTCACCTCTCTCTAGGGACTGGGGCTTTCTTTCCTGCCTAAAACAGAAAGAGAATTCTGTCCCTGCCTGTGGGATAGGCAGGAGCCAGATTGTCAATATTTATCTGGAGAGCCGCGGCCCTGGATTCATCTGGCCCGAAGATAATGAGAAGCGCACTTTGATGTGATTTGAGAAATGCATTCATTCATTGAACAAGCATTCGCCGCCCTCGGGGCCTGTGCCAAGCCCTGGGCATGGCACTGGGGATGTAGGGGTGGATGAGCCCCGCCGTGCACTGGAGAGGTCTAGGGGGAGATACGGGACCCCCCAGAATAGAACAGGGGGCAGGTGGGCCCGTCATCAAACGCACCCACAGCTGTGGCCACCCAGCTCGGGAAGCCACGGGTCAGCGCCGTTTGCAGAAGCAGAGGTCACGGTCGCCGGTTTCGATAAAGACTGAAATGCCCTCTGGTGGCTCCCCTCCCAGCAGCCCTTCCCATCCGCTTGGATTCCGCCCTCGCCAACCCCAACAAGCCCCAAGGTGAAGGGCACCAGGTGCGGGTCAGCGAACATTGTTCAGAGCAGTGCAGGGGGAAAGCAGATGGGCTTCTCCTTGCTCATTGGCGCGGACGCAGCCCCACATGACACCACCTCCAGGGAGACCTCCGGGCATTCCCTGCGCACGGAACTTGGAACTCGGGGCCCAGTGGCTCCCTGTTTCCAGCAGTGGGGGGTAGAGGGGAGAGAGCCAGTGACCCCCAAGTCCCAGTGGGGCCCTTTTTCGTAGCTTGGAGGAGGCTGAGGCCCAGATGGAAGGAGCAGGGTGGTGGGGGGTGGGGCGGGCACCTAAGGTCAAGGCATCCGGCCTGCTTGCTCCATCGCAACCCCTCACGCCCACCTCGCCAGAGTGCCAGAGACTGTGTTTTTGTCTTTCGGGGGTGGGGGGGAGGGGTGTGGCTCGGGGCCTCGAGTGATGAGTTAAGTGACAATGAATTTGAACCACATGGAACTCGGGCTTAAGGGGAAAGTGTTTTGGTGAAACACAGCTGGAATTTCATCAGCCCCCACCCCCCAGACGGTATAAAAATAGTCCGGGCCAGGCAGGCTCTGACCCACAGGCCTGGCCCAGTTTCGCTGCCCCCTGTCCCGGAGAGATGCTTGGAGTGGCCTCCTTCCCTGAATCTGGGTTTCGTAATCTTGCCTTGTTGTTTTGGTCTGTTTGTTGACTGGCCTGGTTCGTCTGGGAGAACTTGCTCCCTGACGAGCTCCCCGATGCTTGGCTTTGAAGAGAGAGCGCGAGGCGGGAGACCCTCTCTCGCTGTTGGTAACAAGGCCCAGGGGGCTGAAGATGCTGGAGAGATGGTCACGGGCACCACCTGGGGCCTGGTCTCGGGGGTGTGGGGGGAGCCCTGTGATCTCGGGAATGTGGGCGGGTGGGGAGGGGCCTGCAGGGGACGCGAGGGCAAGAACCGGGCTTCACCTAAGCAGGAACCAGAAGGTTCTGTGGACATCTCAAATCCAGCCTTGTTGCTCACAAGGGGAAACTGAGGCCCAGGGCGGGAGGTAGGTGATTCCAGGCACCAGAACCTCTTAACAGCACAATCAGGACTCACCCCCAGCAAGGACTTGTGCTTCCCAGTGCAGGGAGGCATCCGGGGTGTTCGTGGGCTGAGAAAATGCTCAGAGCGCTTTGCCCCCAGTCTTCAGCTGAGAGGAAGGAGACAGAGCAGGAGCGGGGCCCCCCGGGCAGACCTGGAAGGTGGATAGGCTTCTGCCACTCTGAGCAGCTGTTATCCTGTCCCCCCAGATGCGAATGGTGGGAGCTGCTCCTGAGGGCTCCTCCCGAGGCTGGGAAGGGGAGGGGATATGCTGCTGATGTCCTCGAAGACCCAGCACCGGGCCCGTGGGACAGCAGCCCCCGGAGGGAAGGAGAGGGGCGCCCGCAGCAGAGACCGGGGGCTGTTGGGATGGGGACGGAGCCCTTAGCAGCAGCGTCTCACACCAGCTGATGGAGCCGACCCGACAGACCAGAGTCAGGTGCGCTAGACCAGGGCTGGACCCTGCCACCCTGGGGGGAGGCAGGCAAAGGACCATATCGGCCCTGAGTGAGCCACAGGCCTCATGGGCCACCCAGGGAACCAGTCTTCTAGCCTGTGCACCATGTTCCGCTCCAGAGCACCAAGGCTCAGGGACACTTGGTCCTGGGGACCAGGAGGGATGTGGAGTAAGTGGCAGCAAAGGGTTCTGGGCTCTCCCCAGCCACTAGCTGAGCCACACCTTCCGCATCTGACTCTGGTGGGTGGCGCTCTGTGAGGACAGCGCCCCAGGTGCAGGGAGGGGGTGGGGCCAGGAGGGGCCACGGGAAGCCCGCCCGGGGAGCCCATGGGGGTCAAGCCAGGGCTCTCTGTGCAGCCGGAGGCAGGGGCCCTGAGTCCACCACCCCTTCTGGCCCTTGCAGCCTGCCCAGGGCGGAGGCGGGAGGCGCTGTCGGGGCTGAACCAGAGGCTTCCTTCTCTTGCCAAGTTCAACCATGCAGAGTCCAGTTAATCTGGGTCTCAGCAGGAGCCTCCTCCACTTCCTTTCTCCCCAGGCCGGAGCCCCCTGGAGAGAGCCAAGTCCCTCTGGGACCAGGACAAGACCAGCATCTGTCCTTCCTGCCCGGGTCTCCCCACACTGGCCTGGGCCACAGAACCTCAGATGTATGCAGGAGACATGACCTGGGGACCCCCTTCCTCCTCACCACTGCCCCCTGCCCTGTGGAGCCTGGGACCCGGCCCGTCTAGAAAGCCCTGCTGGCCTGGTCTGCACTACCCCCCTTCACTTCCGAGAGGGGTTCCGCTTCTCCCACTCCTATTGTCTTCCCCCTTGGCCCTCGGCCAGCCCCCAAGTCCTCTCCACGCCAGGCAGCGAGGGAATGGGGGCATCAGGCAGGGGCTGTGGGAAGCCTGGGTCTGCCCCAGGAGTTGGGGAAAATGGAGGTTTCTCCCCAGCCCTCTTGGCAGGGGTGGGAATTAGGGGCTCCGTGAGAGGGGTCAGAACTGGCCTGGATTCGAATCTCTTATCAGCGTGTGGACAAGTGATTTACCCACTCGGGAGCCTGCTTCCCCCGTCTCTCTGTCTACTTGTGATCTCTGTCAAATAAATAAATAAAATCTAAAAACAAAAAAACTTTATAGAAGGTTGCTCTTGGACAAGAAGGGTCAGTCAGAGTAGTCCAGACGGGACAGGGGGACAGGACAAGGCGGTCCCTGTGACCACGCCGCCTCTGCTTCTCTTCCTGGGCTGCGGACCGCAGCATCGCTCCTCAGGGCCCGAAAGCCACCCCGTCTCTGCCTCCCTCTGTCCCTTCTCCAGCCCCGTCTCCGGTGTCCCCCCTCCACAACATGCTGAGAGGCAGTGGTTAAGGACACGGACTTTGAACCCAACTCTGCCCCCCTCGTGGCTGGGTGGACCTTCAGCCTCAGGCTCCCCATCTGTAGAATGGGTCTGTGATAACAACAGTACTTCCTACCTCCGTCGCAAGGGAGCCGGGAATGAGTTAATAGCAGCAGAGCCCTCGGGATGGTATCTGGCCCATCGTGAAGGCTCAGTAAATTCTAGCCCTTGTGATTTTCTTATTTGTGTCTCCGTCCGTCTGTTGAGTCAGATTTCCCGTGTGAGGAGCTACAGCAGGAGACAGGAAACTCCTCAGTTTCCATCGCCTGGAGCTCCATGTCCTCGGGGCTGGAGGCCGGAGCAATAAAGCATTCCTTTCAATGGGGGCCAGTGATGCTCTGATAAAATCGGGACCACAGGATGCTAACCTTCACCCCGGCCTCGCCTCAGAGGCGGGGCCAGCCGCAGAGCCCGGGCCATTCTGGGCGGGGCAGCCCCAGGTCCCTGAGCCGCTGGGCCACAGGCTGGTGACATCTCTCAGCATGTTTGCATGTTGGGTGCCCTCTCCCCACTGCCTTCCCGACCACCCTCTGTGCCCAGTATCTCTCCTCCACCCCAGCCCTGTTTCCACCTCCTGCTGCAGGAGGCTCAGAGACTGAGGAAGCAGCATCTCCGAAGCCTGGGATCTGGGGATTCTAGGGCCTCAGTGCAGCACGAGGAGCTCACTACTGCAGTGACGGTGACAAGGCCCCTGTGCTGTCACTCAGGAGGGCCCCGTGGCCTCGGGGAGGTCAGGAGGACCGTCTGAGGAGGAGCCAGTCCAAGCCACCACGGGGCAGTTCCCATGGCTCAGAAGTTTCCTCCAAGCCAGACCTGTGTCCCGCCGCTGGCTGCCCCGTGGCGTGTCCCTGCCCCCAGAAGCCCCTTGCCCCACGCAGTCTGTCTGGCATGCCAAGCCCTGGTTCCCTTGGGCAACCTCCTTTCCTGGGCCCTCTTCTCTGCATCTGGGGCCTCTGGGGAGACCTCTGTCCCCATCCTGCTGAGCATGGGTATTGGCAGGGCAGTGGGGAGGAGGAGGGACGTGACAACCGGACGCATCGTGTGAGACGGGCTTCGTGACAGGGACCCAGGACGGTCCCCGCACAGCTGGTGGGCATGCCATAGAACCCTCAGTGCCCCGGGGTGGGGGTAGGTAGGCAGGCCGGCTCTTTCAAGCGATGCCCAGGGCGGCCGGGCGAGTTGGTGCAGAGTGCCAGCTGTCACCACTCCTGGCAAGGGCCATGTGCCCCCATTATGTCAAAACTCTGCTGTTCCCAAGGCAGCCCCCAGGAGAAGCTCTGTGAGCTGAGCCATCCAGAAAGGAAAAGCGAGCCCCCTCAGCATGGGACCCCCCGCCTCAGGGAGGGAACCCCAGGCAGCCTCAGCTCCAGCCCCACCAGGCACGGGGAAGGCGGAGCGACCCCAGGGCTCCAGCCTCCAGATGTGCCGCCAGCATTCCGTTGTGGAGACAGGGCAGAGCAGCTGTCAGGCCCCAGATGGGCCGCATTAACCTGGGAGCAGGCTCTCCGGGGCCCAGATGCTCTGTGTTTAGCCGGCTAGCCGGCTTTGGGCTCCAGATGTGGGGCTCAGCTGGGGGCGGGATGCGGCTCCAGATGGAGGCAGTCCGAGCGGGGTCTGAGGCTTTGGGCACTGGGACAAGGGGCCTCCATGCTCGCCCTCTCCAGCACGCCCCACCCCAGGGCCAAGAGGGGTTCAGGGTTCACAAAAGAAAATTCTGACTCAGGAGCCACAGAGCCCAAAGGCTCATGCCTCATGGCGTGAACAGCGACAGAACCCAGTGACCTGCTCAGGGTCCCACAAGCCAGGGAGGGCAGGACGCCCGCTGGAGCAGAGGGTCTGATGTCCCTCCAGTCACAGGAAGCGTTGGGGGAGGGAGATTCCTGGACGGATGCCTGCTGCTTGCCACCCACAGGGATGCACTCCGTCCCACACGGTTGGGTGACCGGGACATCCTTGTCCCAGCATTGAGAGAAGGCTCTGTCCTGACCTTCGAGGCAGGGTCTGCGGGGCGGGGGGCATAGTCCAGCCCCAGGAGACCCTCTGAGGTTGCAGCCTTGCCCTGGAGCTGGCAGTCCCTAGCCTCCCCCTAGTCCGGATGGTGCTTGTCCATTTAGGAAGTGGAGAGTCAGGAGGACACTAGGCAGAGAGGACCTGGGCCAACCACTGACACCCCTGCCCCAGGATCCTGGGCACCTAACCGTCAAGGTGAGATGGTAGAAGAGATGTTCCTATTTGCTGAATACTCAGCACCCAAGCCCCTCATCATTCATTGGGTCCCCACAACTCCCATGCAGGGTGTGGGGTTCTCATCTTGCAAATGGACAGCTCTCTTAGGACCACCAGGCCAGGCCAGGCCGAGCCAGGCCGAGCCAGGCAGAGCCGGAGGAACAGCAGGGACCTGCCGCTGGCCTGGCCTTGGCCATGAACTTGAGGCTCTACAGGCGGTGGCTCAACATGGCATCTGGGGAAGACCTTTGTAAGGGAGCCCAGGCGAGATGCTGTCCCTGGGGCCTGACCCTCCTGTCCCCATATAGCCCATCTGCCCTGGATGGTGGGATAGCCGAGAAGCCCAGAGACCCCCTGCCTGAGCCCCAGGCATGCCGCAGCCCCTCCCACCACCCAGGGGGCTCTCAGCCCAGAGAACCAAAAGTTCTCAATGTCTCCTCCTCGATGTCGGGAGCCGCCCCCCCGCCACGCCCTTTCCCCAGACCCTAGAAGGACTGAGGAGATCGAGGGATGAGGGTAAAGGGTGAGCCCAGCGGCCAGGTCTGCACACTGGCCCCGCTCTGGGCTCTGAGCCGGGAGGGCATGGAGGCCGCAGAGGGCACAAGTCGGCGGAGGCCAGGACCAACTGGCCAGCAGGGGAGCAGCCAGGAGACCTGGCCCAGAAGAGGCCTCGGCGTGCACACAGCTCCTGGGCCCCTGAGGGGAGAGGAAGCAGGCACAGCTACCGCCCCGGGGCTGGTGGGCCCTCTGCAGGCTCCTTCTGACCCCACCCCGGCAAAGCCACGGGGCGGGGGGGGGCGGGCGAGGGGGGGAGAGGGCAGGACAGCACAGAGTGGCCTGGGGAGGGAGGCTGGCCGGGGAAGCAGGCTGAGGCCGAAGCCCTGACAGGTTATGTCAGGCGAGTGCTCTGGGGAGGGGGCTGCGTCTCTCAGCTCTGGCAGGCTCACCTGGGGCCCACACCCAAGAGCTCTGCCTGGAGAGACACTGGCTTGCTTCTGAGTACAGCCTGGGGGCCGGGGAGGGGGCCACTGGGCCGCTAGGGAAGGTTCGGCTAGCCACGGTGGCCAGGAAGGCAGGAGCAGGATGAGCCCCCCACCAGCAGCGGGCTCGGCCCTGGTGGCCATGTGGCTGGGCTTGCTGGGGAGCAGAGCCCCGGGGGACCACCCCCAAGCCTCAGGAGGGCTCTCTCCAGCCCCTCTCTTCCTCTGCTGCCCATACCCCGCCCTAGGGCTCCAGGACCCCATCCCCCAAATCAAGAGGACCCCCATTTCTCACTCAGAGGCTCTCCCTGCCATCTGTCCCACGCCCCCCCCCCCCAATTTGACAAGCTGCACCTGGACAGCGCCTGACACCCCTGTTTCTCCTGAGGCTGGGATGGTGTCGGGAGCAGGGGGACAGGGACATGCTAGAAAACGAGCCCCTTTCCCAGGGCTGCGGGCTCAGGAGTGCGTGGGAGTTCGAGGAAGAAGAGGGGAACTCGTTGCAAGCCAGGTCAGCGAAAGGCCAGCGACTCGGGGCCGGGGAGCGAGGAGGGGGCCCCTCGCAGGCCGTCATGGCTGGGCAGCCAGCGCCCTGTGTGTCTTGGCGGAGCGGGACCCCTGGGCGGCCAGGTATGTAACAATTCCAGCCATTTCCTGCCCTATTAATGAGAAAGGGGCTGATATAAATATACACTCAGCATAAATAAATACAGGCCAGGCCCGGGGCCGCATAGCAGACAGATTGCGTGGAGCTGCCGGCCAGCCCTTCAGCCAGCTCCCCACCACCGCCCCCCACTTGTTTTCCTCTGCCAGGCCAGGGCCCCTCCACACACATAGGCCCGAGGCAGATGGACCGACCGTCCTCGCCCTGGGGCCTCAGGAATGGGGTTTCCTGTGGGCCCTGGGAAGGCAGCAGGCCCGAGAGAGGGGGAGCTGGGGTTCCCAGTCCCTCCTGCCTCAGGCACAGACGGGGTGACAGTCCTGGGAGGCCTGAGGTCCTAGAATCGGGCCTGCTCACAGGTGGGGAAACTGAGGTTCACAGGCCTAGGGTCCCAGCGGACTGTGGGATCCGGGATTCAAATCCGAGGCTTTCTTACCCCAAGACCTCTGAACTGCCCGCTCTGTGAGAGGGGCAGTCGGGGCAGCCTCTCGCCCTCCTGCCTTCCTCCCAAGCCCCAGCCCCTGGGCCCTCCATAGGCCATGGAGGACTTCTGGTGAGGCCTGAACGTGTAGCTCAGCTGGGGAAAGATGCACGTGTGGTCCCCGTCCCACCCCGCCCCACCCCTGCTCCAGACCTCCTCCCAGCCGGAGCATCCCTCCTCGAGCGCTGGCTGTCCCATCGGGATAACCCGGTCACCCCACACTGCATAGACATGGAAACTGAGACCCAGGGGCCGAGCTTCACTTAGGTCATGGCGAGAAGCAGGCCAGAGCCAGGGAACCAAGTGTCTGCCACCAGGCCTTCTCCTCAGGCCCCAGGGAACCTTCTCGAAAGCCTCGTGGCCTCAGTGCCGCCCGAGCTCCCCAGACTGGATGCTTCCTGGGGGGACTCAGGTGTCAGCCTGTGTTCTGGAACCCAGCCGGGATCCTTCCCTCGGCACAGGTTGGCCACAGCGACTAGGAAAAGCCAAGTCCAGAGAGGTCTGGAGCCTGGTGACCTTCACACAGCACGGGGCAGGTCTGGGGCCAGCACCCAGGGGCTGTGGTGTGTTCCTCTCTTATAAACCCAGTTCAAATGGCCCCTCCTTCAGGAAGGCTTCCCAGCCACCCCGACCCAAAGGATGGGCTCCCAGTGCGCCCTCAGGCCTACTCTGCCTCTCGGGCCTTGAGGTAGTCTCACCAGTGTGTCGTTTGAGTGGCCACTTAGCCCAGGAAGCCACACTGGAG
This sequence comes from Lutra lutra, assembly GCF_902655055.1. NCBI lineage: Eukaryota > Metazoa > Chordata > Mammalia > Carnivora > Mustelidae > Lutra > Lutra lutra. Next base: position 30,542,439 of record NC_062295.1, read on the forward strand.
TGTCCACGCCCCACCACGCCGGACACCACGACCCCCACCCCCCGCCTGTACAGAGCCCCAGTGTGGAAAGTGGAGGCCAGGCCGTTTCCAGCTGTGGCCTCATTCTTGCCAGCGGCCAAGGATTTGGGAGCCAGCTGTCTGAGAAGGCAAGTTCAGGTGTGCATGCCCAGGACAGCGTCATCCTGAATCCCAGCTGGTCTCCTGGCCCCAGCCCAGCCCATGCTTCGGGTCCAGAGGTCCTAGAGGCTCTTGGCATCTTTGACCGCAGCCCCTGCCCCAGCCCGTCCCTAGTGCCCCAGATATCTCGGCCCCAGACCGCTAGGGATGAGGCAGGAGAGGTGGGAGTGCGGCAGGTGGAGGGTCATGGAGGAGCTCCCCAGGGCGGGGGCCAGCTCCCACCTGCACCCGCCCCTGCCCGAGCCTGCATGCGGTTCCTGGGGGCCCACCCCCTCTGGTGCTTCGGAGCTCCCTCACAGGGAGAGAGCAGAACTGGGAGCCAACCTCGAAGCAGCCACTAGGAAGCACAAGACATCCACGCGAACTGACTTGGACATGGGCCGGTGGCATGTCACCGAAGGCAAAAAGGCCTTTGCCCTGTTGCTGTGCGTAGGACAACGGGTCTTAGTCGGAGACCGGGCTGCAGGTGTGACAGGGCGGCCTGGCCTCGGGCTCGCAGGTATGCCAAGCACCGTGGCTGGAAGGGTCCACAGCACACAGACCACCCCGTTTCTCTCAAGTTTCCAACTGGAGAGGAAGGGAACGCATTTACCTTAACATGTCTGTGTTGTGGGTAATGTTTTAAAAAGTTAGTAAAAGGAAAAATACTAGTGTCATACACACAGTCTCGCCTCTAGCCCCACTGCCCAGGGCCGTGCCAGCCTCCCTGCTGGTCCTAGCCTCTAGCCCCTCCCCCAGACCCATCCTTGCTCCCGTCATTCCCCTCTCCCCGCCCTCCAGGGGGTGCAAGCCATCCCCTTCCTGTCCCCCTTTGGCCCTTAAGGCCCCTCTCCACCTACCCCCTTCCTCACTCCCAGACATCCCAGGCCCCCGCAGGCCACAGTCCCATCACACCCGATTGGGCCCAGGCAACCCCACTCCCCGCCATCCCCAGCCTCAGTAGCAGGCCAGCTCCACACGCCTCAGCGCACGGCTTTCCCTACAAGTTGGGAGTATGTTCTGGAATCCCAGTCGGGTTTACTCCAGCACCTTCCCAGCGCATGCTCTGCCGTGTGGGCCAGAGGGGAGCCCTTCAGACGTCTCCCCCCAGGAGCAGGCTGGGTGTGCTCCTCAGACTCGGAGGAAGGGCCCAGAAGTTCACCCCACACCTACCCGGGGCCATCTACGGGTCCATATGGGAGGCAGAGCAGGAATCTGGCCCAAATTTCCCCAGGAAACAGAATCCAGAAGGCAAATATGGGGCAGAACTCTCTGGAACACCTTCCCACACTCACAGCACCCTCGGGCTTGGGAGTGAATGGAAGGTGATTGCTAACCCCCACGAAACCATCCCTCCCCCTCCTCTCATGGTATTACTGGGCTCAGGGCCAGGGGGAGACTGACCCACTGCACCTGAGCTTGCTTGGCTCCCCCAGCTGAGATTTTGGATGTTTCCCTCTCCCTGGAGAAGAAGGATGGATGGGTCTATGGATGGATTTATGGGGGAGCGGTGGATGGATGGTAGGGGTGTGTAAACAAGCTGAGAAATGAATGGATGGGTGGGTGGGTGGAGGGATGGATGGTCAGAGGGATGGGTGGGGAGATGGTTGGATGGATGGATGGATGGATGGATGGATGGATGGATGGGCAGATGGTTGGATGGATGGATGGGTGGATGGAGGGATGGATGGTCAGAGGGATGGGTGGGGAGATGGTTGGATGGATGGATGGATGGACGGATGAATGGATGGATGGATGGGCAGATGGTTGGATGGATGGATGGGTGGATGGAGGGATGGATGGTCAGAGGGATGGGTGGGGAGATGGATGGATGGATGGATGGATGGATGGATGGATGGACGGATGAATGGATGGATGGATGGGCAGATGGTTGGATGAATGGGTGGGTGGGTGGAGGGATGGATGGTCAGAGGGATGGGTGGGGAGATGGTTGGATGGATGGATGGATGGATGGATGGATGGATGGACAGATGAATGGATGGATGGATGGGCAGATGGTTGGATGGATGGATGGGTGGATGAATGGATGGATGGGCAGAGGGATGGATGGGCAGAGGGATGGATGGATGAATGGATGGATGGATGGATGGATGGATGGATGGGCAGAGGAATGGATGGATGGTTGGTTGGTTGGATGGATGGATGGGTGGATGAATGGATGGATGGGCAGAGGGATGGATGGGCAGAGGGATGGATGGATGGATGGATGGATGGATGGACAGATGAATGGATGGATGGATGGGCAGATGGTTGGATGGATGGATGGGTGGATGAATGGATGGATGGGCAGAGGGATGGATGGGCAGAGGGATGGATGGGTGGATGGATGGATGGATGGGTGGATGAATGGATGGATGGGCAGAGGGATGGATGGGCAGAGGGATGGATGGATGGATGGATGGATGGATGGATGGATGGATGGGCAGAGGAATGGATGGATGGATGGTTGGTTGGATGGATGGATGGGTGGATGAATGGATGGATGGGCAGAGGGATGGATGGGCAGAGGGATGGATGGGTGGATGGATGGATGGATGGATGGATGGACAGATGAATAGATGGATGGATGGGCAGATGGTTGGATGGATGGATGGGTGGATGGAGGGATGGATGGTCAGAGGGATGGGTGGGGAGATGGTTGGATGGATGGATGGATGGATGGACAGATGAATGGATGGATGGATGGGCAGATGGTTGGATGGATGGATGGGTGGATGAATGGATGGATGGGCAGAGGGATGGATGGATGGATGGTTGGTTGGATGTATGGATGGGTAGCTGAGTGGTAAAGTGAGTGGCTAAGAGTGTAATTGAATGGATGGACTAGTTGCAGACTAGCTGAGGAGTTCCTACATCTCAAAGAACTTTCTAAATCTCTGAAACGTGAGGCCTTAGCACCCCCCAGAGGCCAGAGTCTCTAACGACCCATCTCCCTTAGAGCCCTGTCCTAAGAATCAGGGGCGCAGACCTAGCGAAAGTTAGGGGTTCTGGGAAACCAGAAACCTAGGGTCCAGTGCTGGCCCCTCCCCTGACTTGGTCTGGGGAACTGGGGAATGGTTCAACCTTCTGAGGCTTAGTTTTCTCATCTGGAAAATGGAGCTACTCAAACCTGACCCCTGTGATGCTATGAGATTTAAACAAAATTATGCATGTAAAGCATCTGAGAGGGTTATCTGGCACAGGTCAGGGGCCCGTGGAATGTGATTTCCTTCCCACAGGCAGCCCTAGGGCACGCGTGCACGCACACACACACGCACACTCACACACACACACCAGTAGGGAGGAGGGACACAGAGCAAGACCCCAAGCCAGACCAGATCCAGAAAGGCAGATGGGAACACACTTATTCTGTAGGAGTCCCATGCTCTGGCAGGGCTGGTCCAGCCTTGGGGCCCAGAGGCTCGGGGAGTGGGGATGCGGATGAGGGTCTTGAGCCCTGCGGCGGCTCAGCCTCCTGGGCCTGGGCCAGCTGGACGGTGTGCTCGAAGGCGGCTTGCAGCAGGTGGGAGGCAAGGCAGGTGGTCCAGGTGACCAGATAGGCCAGATGCCAGGCGAGGGCTGCTGTGGTCTCCACCCACCAGTACAGACGTTTCAGCAGCACTGGGAGCTCCGGCGCCACGCAGTTGTCCAGCAGCACCTGGATGATGGACGAGCAGATGGGCAGGTGGCCAGGCCTGGGACCCCCCCAGGTCTGCCCTCTCTCGGCCCGGCCCACGCCCGGCCTGCCCACCTTGCTGAGCAGCCCGCGCAGGCTGCAGTGACGGGCCCTCCGGCATAGCCTCCAGGTCAGCAGCGACAGCAGCAAGCCCGCCGACATCAGACCGTGCAGGCAGGACAGAAGCAGGTCCGTGCAGGTGGCCGCAGACAGGCCCAGCCGCTTCGGCGCCAGGCCCAAGGCCCGGGCACAGCGCCGTACGCCCGCCCACGCCAGCCGGGGTGCCCGCAGCCCCAGCCACACAGGGACCCATAGCAGTCCCAGCCCCGCCTGCAGCGCCAGGCACAGGGGGCTGGCGTCGAGCCCAGGGGCGGGAAAGGTCTGGCGGCCGCGGGACCCCCAAGCCTCCCGGGCCAGCCCCGACAGCCAGTGGTTGAAGAAGAGAATCTTGAGAAGCAGGAGATTGTACAGGTGGACCCGGTTCTGGACCAGCTTCGGGAGGAGGGAGAGCCAACCGTGGTCACACACGTCGGGGAGGGGCCCTACCTACATTCCCCCCTACCTCCCCACCCCCACCCCCTGCCGGCTGGGCCTCCTTCTCTCTGGGCCTCAATTTCCCCCACAAGAAGGATCGTTCTCTGCCCACTTCTAAGGACTCCGTTCTCGGGAAGTGGTTTTAGAAAGTATTTCCAGTTATCGTTGTTTCCTTTCCCCCGGATTTAAGTGAGTGTTTATAATATTCTAGAAGGAAGGAAGTGGGTTTATTATTATTATTAGAGAAGGCAGGACCATCCACACCTCTCAGCCCTCTGATCCTGCGGGATTTGAATCCTGGGCAGGTTTTTTTTCTCCCAAACACCTGGGCTCTCCTGTCCACCGGTTGCCTGCTGGCAGTGCCCCCAGGTAGGGTAGAGAGATGGGAGCCATGGGGGCAGCGACCCGAGGGCCTGGGGGACCTATGAAGACAGAGGGACCCGGCTTCTGTCCTGGATGTCCTGTCTCCCATCCACGGGGAGAAAAGAGTGAGCTTGGGTAGGGAAAGAGTCTGTAAGCGGGAAAGCTCCACCTGAGTCCTGGGGCTGAACGGCCCCTCCTCAGAGCCCCACATCCCCCTCTCTGGACCCCATGCACCCTTGTCCAGAGGACCACCAGGAGCCCTAGGGAGCGGTGTGGAGACAGCCACCTGGGGTTGGCTGCGCGCCCCACCACGGGCACCGTGGCTTGGGGGTGGGGTTTCTGAGGCAGGCAGTCACCTAGTGCCACCGGATGGGACAGGTCCACGCGGTTCAACAGCTCTGAGGTGGCTGTGAAGGGCTGGGAAGACCCCCACCCCAGTACCCCCCATGCCACACTCACCAGCACCGACATCTTCACCAGCAGCAGCAGAATCCCCAGGAGGCTGGATCTGGCGGGCGGGACGGCCTCCATATCTAGCCCTTCTCCCCTTCCTCCAGCTGGGAGAGGGAGGGTGACCTCACAGATACTGCAGGGTGGGGGCCGAGTTACCATGGGGACCCAGTTGCCACAAGAGACCCTCTTGAACCTGCCTCCCGCCCCTGCATGGCACAAAACTAGGGTATCTGTTGTCTCCATCCTGTCCCCTTCCTGGCTGGAGACTTCCCCGGACTCCACGTCTGGCCTGTCCACAAGGGTGCCGGAGGAGGTCCTCAGATGGTCAGCCCTGGGGCCTGAATGGGCAACCGAGGCCGTCATCAAGTACAGAAACGTGGCTGAGGGTGGCTGGGTGTTGCCCCTGCCCACATCCGTGGAAATCCCGAAGTATCAAAGGCCCAGGAAATAGAAATCTTGACCACCCCCCAGGACCACAGGTGACATGGTACTTGGAAGATGGATGAAAGCCTCAGCTGTCCAAACCTCCAGGCCCCTACCTAGCCCCCTCCCCACCCCAGTCACAAAGCTGAGAAACGAAGTTGTGACTTTTCCTCTGGGATCTTAGGGACACCTGCCACTCTGTTAGAGGAGGGTAGGGGAGAAAAAGTGTGCTGACCAAAGGCCCCAGAGAGTTCTGGAGAGAGGCAAGGACTGAAGGAAAGTTTGCTGAGCTAGCCCACTCCAGGAGGCCATCGGCTGTCTGGAGCATCTCACAAAGCTTGCCAAAGGCTTGGATTAGGGTCAAAGGCTTGGAATTCTCTGGAAGAATCCAGGACCATGATCACAGCACTTCTCACTTTGCTTTAGGGGCTGGGTCCCCGCAGGTGGCCCCAGGAGGCTGCCGGAGGTTGCCATCACGCCTTTTAGAAATTTTTAAAAGCACACCCTCTGCTGGACAGGCTGCTATAGTGCGGGGCTGGGTGACGGGAGGGCCCCCCTGCGCCCATCGGAAAAGGTGGGTGCCACCCCAGCCCTTGCACACGGCATGATTTCAGTCCGCACTTGCCACCTCGGCCAGGCACCCTTGTGCAGGATACAACTTGCCCAACTGGACAGGGAAACCTGCCATAGCGAGTCCCCAGAACGTCAAGGATGACCTCAGCCCAGGGAAGTCCTGTCCACCCCTGTCCACCCATTCGTTTCCTCTCCCGGGGCAACAGCTGGGGTCCGGAGGGTGAAGTGTGCAAAGCCCCTCCGTTTCGTCCTCTGCCTTGGCCCTCCCCCACCCACCCTCTGCATCTGCAACATTAGGACACTAAGGGGTCACCCAGGCTTCAGAAAGGCCTCCTTGAGCGAAGTTTTGAAGGATGGCTAGAAACCTCCCGAAGTGTGAAGGATGGCCTGGACAGAGGGGACGGCACGATTCGGCCGATTCCATATTACTAGAGCATAAAGCGGGAAGAGGGGAGGGGCACAAGACAAGGGGTGAGATCGGCAAGGGCCACGTGGGCCGTGGAACATTCTATCGCACGGTGAGAGCCGTGCAGAGGCTGAGGCAGCGAGGAGATTGCTGTGGGCTCTGGGATGGTCCCTCCCGCTCGTGAGGAGGTGAGACTAGGAAGAAGGGGTCTGGGGCGGGGGGCAAGGGGCGGGGCAGGAGGGATCAGCTAGGAACCCACAACAATAAGTCCCGGGAATGGAGAGAGGCGGACAGATGCCAGAAACATGTAGAACGTAGAGCGACAGTGTTGGAGGCTGTCATATATGGGGAAAGGTCCAAGATGGGACCCTACTAGCGGCTAATCAGCCAGCCTGCCCGAGTTCCTTGGCTGCTTGGCAGAAGCACGAGTTTCCCGGGTCAGAGAGGGAGGACCATCTACTGAGCACAGTACTAGATGCTAAGTGTTTAGCATTGGTTCCTGGAGGCCCCGATCCCCCAGGGTGACAGGGACAGGGCCATAGGACCCCTGTCCACCCAGTGGTATATTACGAGACAGTAAGCCTGAGCTTACAGAACCCAAATCTTTTGTAACGGGCAGTAAGCAAGCCTGCCCTTTGCTCCCGATCGGAGACATTATCACGCTAGAATATTCCCGTGCTTTGCCCCAGAGGGAGACACCATGGATTCCAAGGTTGTCTGATAGGCAGACATCCCAAAAAGATAATCCAGATCAAAGATCAGTGTGTGGAACCAGGAGAGACCTGTGCCCTTGTCTCCCAACAGAGGGTTAAGAAAGAGAAGTAAAGCAAGGTGCAGGTCAGCAGTCCCCCTCAAAAGGCTTGGATGAAAGGCGGATGGTGGTACTGCCCACCAAAGTGGGGGTGGGGAGGAGGAGGCATGGGTTTGGAGAAGGGCCTGACAGATTGCTGGGAATGACATGGCAGGGACAGAAACTAGGATTTGCAATTTGTTTTCCTCCCTCCCCTCTCCTCCCCTCCTTGGCTCACCACCCCACACCACTATCACGCAGCACCGCCAAACCAAGAATGCCACTCTCTCTAGGCTGAGTCGATGGTCTTCAACTTCACATTGACCAAAACCCCTGGGCCATGCGGTCCAGGCAGAGGATAGGTTGCAAGAACCTGACCACCAAGGCAGCCCCTCGCATCTCTCGAGACCAAGCTGAGTCTCAGTCCCAGCTCCGTCAGCTGTCCCCACCCCCTCCAGAGCTTGGTCCCCAAGCAAGATTCAGCAAGGGCTTTCTGTGGCTCTGTGCTTGCTCAGACAGTAGGAGGCAGAGGTCACAGCCAGGCCCACAGGGCTGGAAATCCAATGACAGAGGCCAGGAGCTCCCCCACACCTAGCCCCAGCCATGTAGTACCATTGGCCAGAAACCTCAGAGTCCCTTCCCGGCCAACCTTCCTTCCTCACCTTCCTGCCAAGCCTCCCCCCAAGAACGTGGGTTCTTAGTCCCGGAGCCCTCCATCCCCTGCTCTTTCCTACTCAACACCCAGGTTCAAGGCCATCCGTGTACTATGGCACTGCGTGGCCTGGGCAATAACGACTTCCCCTCCCTTGGCCCTGTCTGCACCTTGCAGGGTAACCGGGAGGACCAAGTGGGTTAACCCAGTTACCAGTGGCTGCTGCCTTGCGCGATTCCAGGGGGTGCCACGCCTCCCCCGCGCCCCTCTGCACAGAGGCTCCCCTCCCAGCCCAGGACTTGGGGCTACAGAAAGGCAAGCAGCCCACCTTGGACTTGCTCACGTTCTTGGGGCCGAGCGCTCTCAGGTGCCCTCCCCAGCGGGTGCAGGACGGCAGTGCGGCCGCGCGGGGGCAGCACACACCGGCCGAGCGGAGCCCGGTGCACCTGCGCGCGATGCTCCATGGCGCGGAAAGTTTTCCGTTGCTATTTTGTCCCCTGTCAGTCATGGAGGCTGGTTTCCCTGTGACAACAACCATGCGTCATCCGGAGGAGCTCGCCCGGTGCGTGTCTCGTCATGCCCGGGTTACTGGAGGCGAAACCACGGAAATGATCTAGACCAATATTCTCCTTTCTTTCCTGTTCCAGGGTTAGAATCTCACTGTATTTCAAATCTTCACCCCCCCCCCCGCGAAGTACACAAAAATAAATAAATATAATAAATAAACATATTAAATATAATATATAATACATATTATGTATATATTATTATATATAATATGTATATATTATACATATTAACTATAATAAAGAAATAAAGATGCCTTCATAGTTACTGGAATTTGTATTTTTGGCTATCTAAAAATGACTTTATCAAGGCCACTTAAATACAAAAATAATAATTAGGAACTGATGGGGGTGCCTGGGTGGCTCAGTGGGTTAAAGCCTCTGCCTTCGGCTCAGGTCATGATCCCAGGGTCCGGGGATTGAGTCCCTCACCAGGCTCTCTGCTCAGCAGGGAGCCTGCTTCCTCCTCTCTCTCTGCCTCCCTCTCTGCCTACTTGTGATCTCTCTCTGTCAAATAAATAAATAAAATCTTTAAAAAAATAATTAGAAACTGACGAATGAGAGAGGAACCTGGACTCCGTCCGAACTGACCTCTGACATTTACTCCCAGGTCTGTGCTTGCGCCCCAAGTTCCTCCTTTTGTAAAACTGGGTTATACTTTGTAGAATCTTGCAGGTGAGGTTTTGGGGAGGCGTCAATGCAGTGGGGTCTGGGAAGCGCTTGGAGCAGCACATGGCCAAAGTCAGCACCTGTGGATTGGAAAGTTAACTCAAGAATTTTCTTTTAAAGATTGTATTTATTTATTCATGAGAGAGAAAGAAAGAGGCAGGAGAAGCAGGTTCCCAGCAGAGCAGGGAGCCGGATGCAGGACTCGATCCAAGGACCCTGGGATCATGACCCGAGTGGAAGGCAGATGCTTAACCCACTGAGCCACCCAGGGATCCCGAACTCAAGAATTTTTAGAAACAAAATAAGCTGCAGGTTAGGCAAAATTGCTTTAAAACATGCACAAATTTGTAAAAGGAAATGGCCTCCAGAGTGCACAGACTGAATTGATTCATAAGCCAACATGTGGAAATATTCATCTGAACCAAACAACTTTCAGGGGACTTACTTGGAGGCTGAGAGTACATTTCGAAATTCCAGAACAACATGGCCCAATATAAAGAAGGGTCATTGATACCTTTTAAAATTAGTTCAAAAAATTTTTGAACACAAAACTGAGTAAAAATGTCCTAAAAAGATTGAAAAGGATGTAAAGTGGCCAGATCATCCCATTGTTCAAAGACATCATTCATCCCCAAATAAAAGTTCTGATAAATGGACCAAAATGTATAAATGCCAGCGACGGAGTGCAGAATCACACTTTTATGGTACAAAAATCAACAAACGAACAAACAGCTATGGGAAATAGAATTTTCACTAATTTGTCTCTTGAACAATTTGTGCACAACCAATGTGTTTAATGTACTTGTTTTCTGCCAGCTCACTTAGATAGACCTCTCTCTCTGAAATTCTCCCACCCACCACCCACCCAGCAATCCGCAGCCACTCCCCCTCTCCCGGTTTGCTCTTTTCTCTACTAGGCTTCTTGGGTCCTAAGAAAATGTTCCTCCATCCATTGAAAGACAACTAGGTTGTTTGCGTATCTTGACTATCGCTAATTTCAGTGTAAGGATCACGGGAGTAGGTAGCTCTTCGCAATCCTGATTTCAAGTTCTCCGGATATATACCCCAGAAGTGGGACCACAAGACTATGCTAGTTCTATTTTTAATTTTTTGAGGACCTCCGTACATTTTTTGAGGACCTCCATACGTTTTCCATAGTAGTTGTACTAATTTACATTCCAACATGTGAGAGATAAGTGGGTAGATGATTGATAGATACATACATACATACGCACAATAGGATACTATTTGGCCTTGGAGAAGAAACTTCTGACAACAGGGATGGAGCTGTAGGACTTTATTATTATGCAAAGTGAAATAAGTGAAAAGCAGAAAGGGAAAGAGGGCGTGATCTCATCAGCACATGGAGTCTGATAAAGCTGAGCTCAGAAACCAAAAGAATGGTGGTTGCTAGCCAGAGGCTGGGGTTGGGACAAATGGGTTGGTCATAGGATACAAAGTTTCGGTTATAAAGATAAATAAATTCTAGAGATCTAGCGTACAGCCTAGTGAGCACAGCTAACAATACTGTATTGTTTACTTGAAATTTACTAAGTAAATAGATCTTCAATCTTCTCAGCACACACACACAAATGGTAACTATGTAGAGGTGACAGATATATTAATTAGCTAGATTGTGGTGTCCATTTCACAACGTATGTATATATATTCAAAACATCAAGTTGGGGGCACCTGGGTGGCTCAGTGGGTTAAAACCTCTGCCTTGGGCTCAGGTCATGATCTCAGGGTCCTGGGATCGAGCCCCGCATCGGGCTCTCTGCTCAGTGGGGAATCTGCTCGCCCCCCCACCCCCTGCCTGCCTCTCTGCCTACTTGTGATCTCTGTCTGTCAAATAAAGTCTTTTTTAAAAAATCAAGTTGTACACCTTAAATATACACAACTTTTACAAAAGGAAAGTGTCCCTCAGTGCCCCCTCACCTGACCTTTTAAACCATGTTGTTGAAATAAATTCTGCAGACATCTTATTGCCACCACCAGCCACTGGCCATCTAGCTTCTGCCGCCACATCCCAACCACCACTGCCCTGGGCCAAGGGACTAATAAACTCTTTTTTTTGCTGAATCTGGTACAGAGACACCACGAGCAAAGCCAAAAGGTAGCATCAACCTAGGAGAAATGTTTGCAACTCATGAAACAGTCCAAGAATTAGTATCCAGAATATATAGAACATCGAAGGAACTCCTCCAAACATAAAGGTAAATAAGATTAAAAAAAAAAAAAAGTGACTCGATTGAACACATAGGCAACAACAACTCACAGCAGAGGAAATCCAAAGAGCCAACAAACTTAGGAAAAGCTGTGCACCTTCATTAGTAATCGAGGGAAATGCAAATTAAAACCACAATGAGATACTCTCTCGTACAAGTGTGTCGGTGAGTCCGTGGGGACAACCAGAGCATCCAACATGGCACATGCCCCCACCTGGCAGTGCCATGTTGGCTCTCAGACTCTGAGAGCCCCCCATGGTAAGAAGGGTGTTATTCGCAGCTGCCCGTTGCATACATACACGAAACCGAAATGAGTTCACCAGATAATAATTGCCCTTCCTATGTGCAATGTGCACTTTCTATTCATTCGATTTTACAATGAACTGAATTGTTCTCGTTACCCCCTACCAGGATGCAAACCCCATTTTGTAAAGCGCTCCTTCCAGAAGTAGTCATTTGTGAACAAAGAAACATGTGCAAGGCTATTTGCGGTAGCATCATTTTCCATCAGTAGGGAGACAGATACATGAATTGGGTGTATCTGTTTGAGAGATGACTAAGCAGTGGTTACCATGAATGCTATTTGTAAACACCAATGTGGAAAGATCTCAAAAACACAGTAAAGGCGGGGGGACGGGGAGTTAAGTAAAAATTTACAGAGCAATAGCTATAAAATGATGGCATTCACATGCATTTTCTCAAACCCATTAAGTATTATTAGATGTTCCAGACACATGTAGTAAAAATATAAAAACAAGACCTAAAAAAACAAAAACAAAAACAAGACCTAGAAGGTCCTGCCCATTCAGGGTGGTAACTGGGTCCCTGGGGCAGCAGACAGAGGAGGGAGGAACTCAGAGAGAGTTTCAGGTTCATCCATAATCTCGTCTTTTTCTACATTCACATGTTCTGAAGCAACAAGGACAAAAAGCTAACATTTGTTCATTCTGGGTGGTGGGTACCTGAAGGTTGAGAAGAAGCCATCTGAGCAGAGATCGGAAGGAAGAGTGATCCAGACCAAAGCCAGCAGTGCAAAGGTCCTGGGTTAACCGTGGCGTGTTCCAGGAACAGCAGAGGCTAGGATGGTGGAGTGAGGAGAGAGGTTAGGGAAGAGGGTGGTAAGGAATTTGGATTTTAGGTTTTAAGCACGGGAGTAAACTCACCAAATTTATATCGTAGGGAAGCCTGGATGGCTCAGTGGGTTAAGCCTCTGCCTTTGGCTCAGGTCATGATCTCAGGGTCCTGGAATCGAGGCCCCGCATTGGATTATCTGCTCAGCAGGGAGCCTGCTTCCCCGCCCCCTTTGTCTGCCTCTCTGCCTACTTGTGATCTCTCTCTGTGTCAAATAAATAAATAAAATCTTAAAAAAAATAAAAATAAAAAATACATAAATAAAAATGTATACTGTAAAAACATCATTCTGATTAGGACCTAACCACAGTTAACAAGTGGAAATTGAGCGATCAAAAAAACCATGGGGTCTATTGTATTAATCTCTTGTGTATTTGAAATTTTCCACTCAAATTTTATTTTATTTTATTTTTTTTTAAGATTTTATTTATTTATTTGACAGAGAGAGATCACAAGTAGGCAGAGAGGCAGGCAGAGAGAGAGGAAGGGAAGCAGGCTTCTTGCTGAGCAGCGAGCCCGATGCGGGACTCGATCCCAGGACTCTGGGATCATGACCTGAGCCGAAGGCAGCGGCTTAACCCACTGAGCCACCCAGGCGCCCCATCCACTCAAATTTTAAAAACAATAATCAAGGGTGCCTGGGTGGCTCAGTGGGTTGAGCCTCTGCCTTCAGCTCAGGTTGTGATCTCAGGATCCTGGGATCAAGTCCTGCATCGCACTTTCTGCTTGGTGAGGAGCCTGCTTCCTCCTCTCTCTCTCTCTCTCTCTCTCTCTCTCTCTGCCTGCCTCTCTGCTTACTTGTGATCTCTGTCTGTCAAGTGAATAAATAAAAGATATTTAAAGAAAAAAAACAATAATTAATACTACCTCTGGCTACTCTGAGGAAAGTGGACTGCGGGGTGCGGGGGCAGAAGGGAGTCAGGGAGGCTAGGGAGGAGGCTGTGGCAGGGGTCTGGGCGAGAGGGGAGGGTGAGTAGGACCAGAGTGGCGGAGGTGGAGGGGACGAGCCACGGGATCGGCGGGCCACGGAATGTGGGATGAGAGAAGAATGGCTTGGGCTTATTAGCCCCTGGTGCACCGTGGTTCTGGAGGACAAGGAGGGGCGGGTTTTGGAGCGGGGACAAGGAAAACAGGGTTTGGGAGCAATGCCAGAGAGGCTCATGGCCTCCACAGGAGCTATCAGGTGCACAAGTCCAGAGTTCAGGGGGAGAGTCAGGGCTTGGAGTCACCTCTTTGGGGATTGCTGGCACATAAAAAGTGTTTGAAACCACAGGACAGGATGAGATTTTATGGGAAGTGGGTGTAATTAGAGACCAAGAAAGGGCCCGGGACGGAGGGAGGGGGGTGCTCTCCCACTAGAGGAGGAAGAGGGGAGAGAAGAAGGAAGAGGCAGCCAAGGAGACAGGAGACCAGAAGGAAGGGAAGTTGCTCTCTTGTCCCCAATCACCCTCCAACCTGTCAATCGCCCCTCCCTGGCAACAACCCCTCTCCCAACCCCATCCCCAGGCTATTCAGGATCACGAGATCAAGCCCTGAGTTGGTCTCCTCCATCAGTGGGGAGTCTGCTGGAGAGTCTCTCTCTCCCTCTGCCCCTCCCCCTGCTCATGCTCTCTCTCTCTCTCTCTCTCTCTGTCTCTCTCTCTCTCTTAAATAATAAATAAATCTTTAAAAAAGAAAGATCAGCAGGCCACAGGGCCAGTCTTGGTATGCAGACCACTTGACTTCACCTAAGACTAAGCAGCGAACCCCTGTTATTTAAACCTCTTGGGGCTGGGTTTCCAGCGCTTGCATCCAGAAGTATCCCAATGGACCCCCCACACACACACCCTCAGGGATGCACACGTCCCATCCTCACATGCCTGGCCCCAGAAAGTCGTGCCTTCCCCCTCAGAACTCTCACCCACTGGCACCACTATGTCTTGCCTGTGGGCCGTCGTGGCCTCACCCTCATCCACTTGACCCTTTCCCGCCACTCACTCTGGCCACAGGGTGACTCGCCTCTGCCACCCGCAGCCCTTGGCCTCTGGCTCGTACATCGGTGAGGTCACACAACAGCTTTGAAACATAAACTGCTCCTTTTCACCTCCCAAAAATGGTCTGGTGCTCCAGGAAAGGGTATTGTCAGCCAAACACACAGGAAAGGCTTTGGGTTTCCAAAGTTTAGGACTAATGGAGGCTGATAACAGGGCTCGGAAGCCGCTGGTGTGTCCGAGAAACACCTCCTGACATGAGGCTAGGATGGGGTCCTAGGGCTCCTGAGGGGAAGGAATGGAGTGGGCTCTGGGGAGGGAAGTCAGTGGGGTCTGGGGCCCAGGCCTGGGAGTAGCAAAACAGCATCCCATCTTGAGACCACCAGCTCCCATCAGGAACTCCCTATGGCAAGTCTTGTTCTCCACCAGGGTCTAGAAGCCGTTGCTATGGGAGCCATATTGGTGCCCACAAACCATGCATCCCCCCACCAGGGAGTGGGGCACCATTGAGCGGAGGCACTGAGGGACTATGGGGACAGATGGGTAGCCCAGCCGGGTCCTCCCCAGGTTCCTTCTGATGATTCAATAGGACTGCCTTTGGGGTTCTCCACTTTCCTTAAAGGCTCATTCTTCATGACGACATCTTTCAAGATCACAGCGTCCTCCCTACCCCCACCCAGACAAAGGAGTGGTCCTAGACACCCTGTGGGGGGTTGGGGGGGCTCAGAAGGAAAAGCCTGCACACAGATACTGAGGATAGCGAGCAGAGCCTGAACAGGAAAAGACACCCAACTTCCCAAACCCCTGGGCCAGGCTAGAGTGGGGGCTGTTTCTGACTCATCCTTGTGACTGCAGTGCCCTGCCCAGGGCCTGATAAACAGAAGGTACACAATAAATATTTATTGGCCTAAACGGAACATGAGGCCATAGCGATGGGGCCCACACTGTCGGCTGACTGAGCCAGTCCCCGTTCCCAAACTCCCTCCACCCAACCCCGACTCACCTGCTAGCGACCTCTCTGGGGCGGCGGGGGACCCAGTCTGGCCAATAGAATGAAGTAGAATTCCCAGCCATGGGCTTCCCATAAAGATTTGGTGATGATGAGTAGTCTGAGCTGGCCTCCCTTTCTGCCCTTTCCCCTTCATCCTGTCCTGTCTGGAAGTGCAGAAACCACGAGGAGGTGAGAGTCATGAGCACAGAGTCCTCTGTGCAAAAGGTGACAGAAAAGGGAGATGGCAAGAGCATGGGTCCCTGATGGCACGACTGAGCCCCTGACCAGACTCCCCAGTCTCAGCTTCCGTGACGAGCCCTGTCCATCTCTCTGTGTTTAAGTCAGAGCTGTTGCCTGTGCCCTGTTATTTGCAGCTGAACACAACAGATTCCCAACACATTCCCTGTACGCCTTTGGACTAAAGCAGATCTGGGTTTGGACCTTGGCAGGTGACAGCTGAAATCTGGGTTTCCTCCACTCCCCCAAAACTGCTCTTGCCAACGTCACTGGATGAATTAAGGGAACTGACAAGTGATTGTAACAGACAATTCTGAAATCCCAGTGGCTCAACACCATGAGGTTGATTTCTTGCTCCTGCTACAGTCGGATGCAGGTTGGTGGGGAGGCATGGTTATGTGCAATCATTGAGGGTCCCAGATGCTGTCATCTGGCAGCCCCACTCTCCACAGTGCTCGGAGCCCCTCCCTCGAGGATTGGATAAGGGTGTTTATAGTCCAGGTCTGGAAATAGAGAGCTTCACCACCATCCTCCTGCTATTGGCCAGAATTCAGCCTCATGGCCACAACCACGGGCAGGGGAGCCTGGGGCACAATGTCTAACTCAGAAAGAGGAGGCAAACGTGGCCACTGGTGGCCACTCTCAGGGTCTACCTGGGCCCCCAAAGACCTCCACATCCCTGTAGTCAGGGCTCACTTCCAAACTTCATTTTAAACTACCTCCGTGCTGGCCATTCCACATCTTTTTGAAACACTCGATTCTTGGCATCCTTCCTGACGTCGCTGGGTTCTCTCCAGCTCTCCTAGACACTCCTCTTCCTCCCTGAAGGGTTGGGGGTTCCCAAGCTGGATCCTGAGCCCCGTCCCCTTCTCTTTCTCTTCTGTCCCCACACATCTCACCTTTACCAGCTGCCTCAATCACCACTGGCCATACTCACGACCCCGAGGCATGACCCTCTCCCCTGAGCTCCCGCCTGGCATCAAACAGCCTCCTAGACATCTTCACACAGACACTTCAAACTCAATACTCTCAAACTGTGAGTGTTCTCTTTGCCCCAAACTGGTCCTCCTCCCCAGCTTCCCTTGCTATGAACGGCACCGTCATCAGCCCAAAGATTGGGCACCATCTTGCCCATAAGATTTCCAAAGGCTTAACTCCTGACGGCTTGCTTCCTCTCCCCAGGCCACACACTCCCAATAATTACCAAAGCCCTGCTCCTTCTACCTCCAAAACATCTCTGAACTACATCCGTTTCTCTCCACAGCCGTGACTGCTCTCCAAGCTCATGGTGTCATCACCTCCTTCCTGGACAACTGCGACAGGCTCCCAAACTCCTCCTGCCCGAATCTCGATCCCCAAGGGTCCTCTAGGCCTAGTGGTTCTGCAACTAGCGATCCGCACAGAAATCACCCGGACAGTCTGTTTAGTATATGTGCTGCCGAAGCGAGCACGCGGACAGTCTGTTTAAAGAGGGATTCTGGGGCGTCCCTACCCGCCTAGCAATCTGATTCTGATTCACTACGTCTGGGGAGGGGCTCCGGGATTTGCATGTCTTACAAGTTCCCCTAAGGGGGTCCCCAGGAGGAACCTCAGCTAAAGATGCTGACACCAAGGTTGCAAGTCTTGGGACCCGTAGCAAGGATCCCGGCGCTGTCCCATACGGAGGTCCCTGTCCACAACAGATGGCTATTTAAATTATAGAAACAAAATGCAACTTAAGATTCAGTTCCTCAGTAGCACCTGCCACGTTTCAGACGGTCACTGCAGCTAGTGGCTACTGTATCCAGCAGCCCGGGACGAAACATTTCCGCGGCCAGAGAAGGTTCTGCTGGATGGCGCTGTCCAGACCGAGGTGACCGTTCTAAGAATGAAGGCTGGTCCCCCTCTTGCCCATAAGACTTCAAAGGCTCCCACTTCCTAAACATAAAAGCGCGCATAGGACGTCGAGAGCCGGGGGCGGAGATGCTCCTGCACCGGGAAACCCTGACAATGCCTCGGAGGAGTCCAGAGCCTCCCAGGCTAGAGGAAGGCCAAGAACTTTGAGCTCATTGGCTGATGGTGGAGGGGCGGCGGCCAGCGCTTTCCTTTGATTGGGTACTTTCTGAGAGCGGACAGCCAATCCGCGAGGGCGGTGGGGGCGGGGCCAGGCTCGACGTACAGGCCCCGCCCGGAGTTCCGGCGCGCTGAGCACGGCGCGCTGGGGGGACTGGAGGTGAGTTCCGACCCCCGACCTCTTTAGGTCCCCCCGGGGCTGGCATCCGGCTCGCCGCGGCGAATATGGGGAGTGGGGGCGGGTCCTCCCTCCCGCTGGGCGGGGACCACCTTCCCGCCAGCCCCGAAGCCCGCGTGTGCAGGCTCGCTCCGCGCGTGCTGTCACCGCCTGTGCAAGGGCCCGGCGGGGGGAGGGGCGGGCCTGGGGGAGACCGCGGCGGCCCGGGGTACCCAGGCTGCGTCCCCGCAGGAGCATGGCTCAGGAGCAGGGCGGGAGCCTGTCCGAGGCGCGGGCCCGGGTGGGGGCCCTGCACGGCATCACCGACCTGGGCCGCAAGCTGCACTTCTATGGGCGCTGGGCTGTGGACTACGACCAGGTAAAGCGGCCCGGCTTCCCTCCTCCTCTCGTGCTCGCCCAGCCTCAACTTTCCTATCTGTAAAGTGGGGACGGTTGGCCTCACCCCCGCCCCCCATCCCGGGTGGCTTGTGAGAACGAGGTGAGCCCCTGCAGTCCTGCCCCCTTCGAGGACCAGCCCCTCTTCGGCTCAGCCACACAGCCCTACCCTCGGGCCAGTCCCGTGGCTCCACATTGGCAGGCCCTAGAGATCAGGAACCAAGACCTCCCCACCCTGGGAAGGCAGCCTGGGCAGAATAGCTGACTGCCTGGAGGAGGTGCCCCTTGAGGGGTCACTATGGACTAGGAAGAGAGCACTGCCTTGGCCCACAGAGCCATTCCCAGCGTTGGGCTGGGGGCCGACTCTCTCATTCTGGCCGAGGAAAAGCATCTCGTGCTGGAATCCCTGCAGGGCTAGAGCCCTGGTGAGCCCAGTGCACGCAAACACACGTACACACGCATGCATACGTGCACGCGTGCGCGCGCACACACACACACACACACACACACAGCTTGGCCTGGCTGACTCCTAGACAACCCTGCACGGAGGTCCCCCAAACAGGGGGACACTGGGTGCCCGTCGGCTCTCAGTGCTCTGTCCCCAGGACGTCGCTGCCCTGCGGTACCGTGCCCCACGCTTCGCAGTGGACTGCCTTACCCAAGCCCTTCCGGGCCCGCCTCACACTGCCCAGATCCTCGATGTGGCCTGTGGTACCGGCCTGGTGGCTGCCGAGGTGAGGCCTCCCCGGGTCCCCTGCCCTCTCTTCAGCTCCCCACTTGTTCGGACTTCCTTTCACCCCTGGCCCCAGAACTCTGCCCCCAGACCCACCCTCCCATCTGACTCACGGGTCCCGAACACTCGGACTGCATTTACGGCAGGGCGCACTGCCCTCCCTGGGTTCAGAGACCCAGTTGGGAGATGGCAGGTCTGAACTGTGACTAAGTCCCCCACCCGCCACCCCCAATCTCAGCTGCACGCTCGGGGCTTCCTCCAGCTGCATGGAGTGGATGGGAGCCCAGAGATGCTGGACCAGGCCCGAGCCCGTGGCCTCTACCAGCACCTCAGCCTCTGCATCCTGGGCCAAGAGCCTCTGCCCAGTTCTGAAGGTACTTCCCCTCCCACCCAGACACCTTGCCAATGCCCCTTTCTCTTGGCCAGCCTCTGTCCCCCTCCACACCCCCCATCCCACACTAAGCCCCCCCAGAGCCTCACTAAGCCCTTCTCTGAGCCCTCCACCCCATGATCAGACCTCAGCCCAGGATAGGGCCCCACCTGCCAGATACTCCCAACACAAGGGGCAGGCCCAGTCCCTCCTGATGGGTATCATGAGGCCGTGACAAAGACACACCCCCACAGCGCCTCTCCCCGTTCTGCATAGGGACTTTCGATGCGGTGCTGATAGTGGGGGCCCTCAGTGACGGCCAGGTACCCTGCAGTGCCATACCTGAGCTTCTGCGAGTTACCAAGCCAGGTGAGGAGCAGCTCATCCAACCCCAGGCACACACTTTCCCCCTCGCCACACAACAGCCAGCCAGCTCCAGAGCCTCTTGGGCCAAGCGGGGTCCCATGGCCTAGCCTTGCATCCCAGCCTCCAGCGGCCACCAGCAACAGACCCAGGCCAACAGGCAGGGCAGACGGGGAGCCCGCTGGCCTCTTATCCGTGGGACAACTCTGCTGTCCTCTCTGGCTCTGTCTCCTCACGTTCAAACAGTGGCAGACCCCCTGCCCCCACAGGATGGCGGTGGGCGGGAAGAGGGAGAGGGCCAGGCCACCGGTGGGCCCACGCTCTGAGGAGTCAGAGACGGGGTGGGGGGGGCAGTGAGGGCGGCCCACACGGGAACGCGGCCACAGGCAGAAACCGGAAGTCAAGAAGACAGCCACAGGGAAGTCACCGGCAGAAAGGGGAATGACAGCCTCGCTGGGCCCAGCAGGGCCGGTGGCTAAGCCTGGGCAGGTCTGGGCGGGCTTCGGCCTCAGGGAACTGTGGAGGCTGACAGAAGCAGGGTCTTGAGAGGGGTCAGAGAGAGAGGTAGTGATGGGGCTTGAGAGAATGGGAAGCTCCCCTCGGAACCAGCCCAGCCCGTGCTCATCAGGCCCCTCAGCTGGCCGGAGCCCTGTCTGTCCACATGGCATGGGCTCCCCTGCATTGGAGCCTTTCCTCTCACGGAGCCCCATCACCCACCCTGCAAGGCCCTGCTCCTCCTCACCCCTTCCTCCAGGAAGCCCACCAGACACCATCTGAGCCTGCACTGGGCATGCTATGGGTGCCTGGAGAAGACCTGAAGGGATAGGTCATTCATTCATTCATTGAGCCGGGGCTTGATGACTCCGCAGTCCTTCCTGTGACCCTCAGGAATCAGCCCCACTCTGTAAGCTGGGAAGACAGGCCCAGAGAGGTGAGGGGACTTGCCCGAGGCCCAGAGTGCTTCCTTCCTGTGCTTCCAGACGCTGCCACATCCTCCCGCAGAGGGGCTGGGTGAGCAGTGAGGTTGGAGTCACCCTGTCCAGGGGATTAAGCCAAGAATTTCCAGGGTAAAGGACACTGGGGCCTGGATGGGCACATAGAAGGCTGTGAGGCTGAGGGAGCAGAGGGATATCCCTGGGGGCAGGAACAGTGAGCACCAAAGGCATGGAGGTGGAGAAAGGCTGGCCAGGGGACAAAGCTGGGAGGATATATGCCCCTGAGGACACCCTTGAGGACAGGAGCAGAAAGGGACAAACATCGGGGAAGGGGTGGGTCTCGAGGCCCCTCCCCCACTCACCTTCCCCCACCCCGTCCTCCCCAGGGGGGCTGGTGTGTCTGACCACCAGGACTAACGCATCCAACCTGCGCTACAAGGAGGCACTGGAGGCCACGCTGGACGGGCTGGAGCGGGCCGGAGCATGGCAACGCCTCGTGGCCTGGCCTGTGGACCGGTGGGAACTGGCCACCTCCGAGCTTGAGGTGGGGCCTGGAACTCCTGACAATGATGGCTTCATCTCCGGCATCGTCTACCTGTACCAAAAGCAGGAGGCGGCCCAGATGGAGGGAGTCAGGCCCCGTCCTCAGCCCCCCCACTGACCTCTGACCCTCCACATGCCCTCAGCTGTGCCCGTCCTTGGGCCTCTGCTTCATCTATAAAATGGGGTCCCTGTGCCCAGCTTGCCCCTCAGGGAGTTCTGCCTATTAAATGAGTCCCAGAAGGCCCCAGGACTCTGGCTGATTCTCTCCCCCAAGAAGGTGACATCTGTCCCTGAGGAGGACAGAAGTGAGAAGAGACGGAACAGAGGCGGCTCCCACCCCAAGCCTTCCCTGAACCAGGCATGATGGGATCGCAGATGTGACCTTGTGACTCCTGCTATCATGGCGGGTCCTCCCACCCTAACTGAAGGACCAGGAGACCCGTGCTCATGCCCCTGGCCTTGACTGAATACTTTCACGTATCCAGGACTCCCGTTCTTCATCTTGACTTTTTAGAGAGTCAGGAAGCCCGGTGTGTCTTAGAGGCTCATTAGGAAGGAGCCTTGGAGCGGGGCCTTCAGAATGAGCAGGATTCAGAGGGCTGGAGAAAGGGGAAAGGACATTCCAGACCCACAACAGGGACAGCCCCGGCCAAGGCTGGGGACAGGGGACCTGGAGGGCGAGCGGACCAGCCTGGCTTCCCAGACAAAGCAGGGACAAAGAAGGGGAGAAGGCAGGTGGCCCACTCCCCTGGCCTCCCTCCTGGGGTCCCCAACCCTTCACCACGGTGCTGGGCACACAGTTGTGTCTCCTACGTATGACTTTACCTTCTAACAAATGAAGGGCTTTGAGCAAGGTCATTCCAGAGCTGAGGGCCAGCTCTGATTTGTCCCAATTCCTCAAAACCAGTTTAAGCGTTCTTGTCGCAGCCACATCACAGTGGTCCTGCTCCTTGCTGACCTCGCCCCTGCCCACCTTCAGGGCTGAAATCAGAAACCGTATGGTCTTCCTGTGCACAGGTCCCATTTATTGTAGAAAATAACAGTAATGACCATGACAAACAGATCTCCTTCAGTTACAAAACAGAAACCACAGAGGAGGCAGGAAAAAGGCCCAGGACTTCCCGGGAGTGCAGGCCAGAGAGAGACCATGCCCCCTTCCCGGCTGTCCCCAGGATGTCCAGGGACCTTGGCAGCGGTGGCAGATGTCGCAAGTCAGAAGAGTCCTGGGGTCCTGCTGCGGGGGCTGCTGAGGCAGAGCCCTGAGGCCATCGGGTGGGGACAGGAAGGGGTGTGGGCTGCCTGGGCAGCCTCCATGGCCTCCTCCCCACCACTACCCAAACCAGTTTGCAGCACCTTCAACCCTCCCCTCCAAACCCGTCTGTCAACTCTGTGTCACCTCTGGCTCCACAGTCAGGTGGCTGAGCGAGGCCCGAGCCGTTCTCCTGGACAACACAGGAATGGGCAGGGCACCCACTCGGAGGCAGAGCCCAAGCAAATTCAGGGCTGAGCTGTCCTGACCAGCAGGAGCCAGCTCCCCCCAGCCCGCCACACCCTGGGACTTCCCGCCTCCTCTCCCGTGTCCACAGGCCCTTTAGCGGAGGGAGGCGCAGTCTTTCTGTCCATCCTTGCTGGCATGGGGGGGCGGGCCTCGGGTTCAGTGTCCCAAGGGGGCCAGAGCGGGTTGAGTTGTTGCCGGCCGGTGGCCTGGCTCAGTCCCCTGCCTGCCCAACCCCAGGCAGCCTGCAGCCCCGTCCTGGGCTCAGGCTGCACCTTCAGTCCCGGAGGGACAAAGCTGGCGGGACAGTGCTGAGTAGCGGGCACCTTACACGTAGTTGCTGGCTGGGGCGGAGCGGGCGGCGGAATACTTGGCCGAGTAGGGCTTGTCGACACGCGGGGGGCAGTTGCAGCAAAGGAGGGCCCCCCCCAGCAGCAGCAGCCCCGAGGCGGCCCAGCCAATGTAGAGAGAGGCGCCCATCTCCCGCTTCTGGCCCGAGGCCACCAGTGGGTTGTAGAAGTCCCGGATGATGGTGTTGGCCGTCCAGGACGCCGGCACCAAGACCAGCAGGCCGGCCAGCAGGAACACCACGCCCGCCACGATCATGGTCTTGGCCTTGGCACTCTCGTCCTCCACGCAGTTGGTGCACTTGCCCCCCACCACGGAGAGCAGCACGCCCAGCACGGCCAGCAGGATGGACACGACCATGAGGGCACGGGCCGCCTGCAGGTCCTGGGGCAGCGCCAGCAGCGAATCGTACACCTTGCACTGCATCTGGCCAGTACTCTGCACCACACAGTTCATCCACAGGCCCTCCCAGATGGTCTGGGACGTGACGATGTTGCTGCCGATGAAGGCCGTCACCCGCCACATGGGCAGCGCGCAGCTCAGGATAGCACCCAGCCAGCCCAGCACAGCCAGCGCGATGCCCATCACCTGCAGCCCCATCGAGGCCATGGCTCGGTGCCTGTGGGGGCGGGGCTCTAGGGCCTGGAAGGTTGCGGGGGTCCGGCCCAGGGGGGCTGTAGGAATCCAAGCGCGCGGAGGGCAGACCCTCGGTGTCTGCAGGGACGACTTTCACTCGGAGTCCAGAAGCCTCGGATCAGCTCCCCAGCTCCCCTGTCTTCTAGAAGCAAGGGACCAGTCGTTCCTCGCAGCGGCAGGCTCTGGCGCTCAGATTCTGGCGCGGCCGAGCTGAGCGGTTATATGGCTCTGCAGTGGGGGCGGGAGCAGAGGGAGGGGTTTCAGTCCCGGGACCTGCCCACCCCCCCCCACCCCCACCCCCGACCAGTTTCTCTGGATTCCTGAACCTGGGCCAACTTGAAGGCACTTCAAGGCCTCAGCCCCTGGGCCCCTGAGTCAGGATCCTGGAGAGCCAGTCTCGGGGGAAACTGCCCTCTCCCCCTGCCCCCGGGCCCGTCGCTGAGGTCAGCCTGGAGACAGACCCTGACTGAGTCACAGCTCAAAGGCACCTGGACGCATGGGGCAGCCAGCCCCAGCCAGGGTCGGGGTCCTGAAGACCAGGATCCCTACACCTCAGCGCTCCCTCATTCCAGCCCTGGGTGGGCAGACAGGGTGGGATGGTCAGGGAGAGGGTCTGAGATGACTCCCGGGGAATGTCAGAGAGTGGCCCCACCTTGATTCCTGCAGTCCTGTCCTTATCACCATCCCCGCCGGCCCCATGGCGTGGCTCACCATTCCCACCCTTGCTTCCTGGGGGATTTCCGTGGGGGCCTCATGAGGGTGGTTTGGAGAACAAGGAGCTGGGGGGCCAGGACTCCTGGATCTGTCGCCTGCTGTCCCCTCCCTTCCCAGTACCGGGTTTCCCAGCCCTGCCAGAAGAGGAAGTCTTTGGGCAGAAAAGAAAACTTTCCCCAACCAGGAGAGTTTCGGCCAGTTCCCCCCCAGGGTTGAAGCCGCTTGACAGAACTGAGTGGGGAAGGTCACCTAGAGCCACTGGCCAGGCCCTGTTTACTATGGGAAGACACACAGAGCAGTGGTCAGATAGAGCCAGGGTGGGGGCAAAGTCCCTTGAGACCTGGAAGCGGAGGAAGAACAGAAACTGGGTGGAGGTGGGGCACTGGGGAGGGGGCTTCGGTGGGGGGGGCTGCTGGGCACAACTCCAGGGAAGCGGGGAGAAGGGGTGGCTACAGTCTCAGGTTATGAGCTAGAGGCGGGAATCACCACGAATGGGGCCCCTGGGAGTTGTGCAAGACAGCTAGTCTGGGTGAAGGAGGACATTTGGGGAGAAGCAATATGGAGGGCAAAGGTACGGGAGCCTGGGGAAATGCAGCTGGTTCTAGGAACCCAGAGGAATCCAGTCTGACCAGACCCTGGGGTTATGGGGGAGGGGCCTCGAGAGAAAGGGCTAGAAACCTCTGCCCCGAATATCAAATATCACGGAGCGCACCGCGAGTTGCTAGGGCAAGGGCTGCCAGGCAGAGAGGGGTCCACACACCTTAGAACGATGTCTCTGGAAACCAAACGGAGGTGAAAGAAAGCAGAGCAGGGTTTGCAGGGGTCTTTACGGGGGACAGTGGTTGGGCCTCACTCATCCCGGATAGATCAAGGGAACCCCTCACCCTCCACATGGTCACCACCGACATGGCTCCAAGGCAACCCTGAGCTCCCAGCACCGTCCAGCACCAAGACCGGCACCCTGGGGTGGCCCCATGTCCCCCAGCTTCCTACGGGACAATCAGCAAGCGCGCGTGATTTCGGTTGGAGTCATCTGTGAGCCCCGGGCACACAGGAGGCCTTTGCAATCCCGTGTGGATGGCGTGACAAATCACAGGGTTGGTTGGGACAATGCGGTGGGGAAGTTGAGGTCTTGGGTTGTGGCTGGCGAGACAAACAGCCGTCCCCTCCATGAGGCTGGGGCATCCCGGAGGACAGAAGCAGGGGTGCTCAGTGAATGCTCGCGACACTCAGAAAGGCAGGAGGCTCTCTCCTGGTTCCCAAATGCCCCCCTACCCTGCCCTGCATTCCTCCCCCCTCCCGCATACACACACACACACACACACACACACACACACACACACACACACACACACGGATGGTTTCTGCTGGCACCACACCTCCCAGGTTTTCCTTACAAGGCTCGGAGGAACAGCAGATGCCCGCGGGCTGAACAACAGAGATAAGTACCCTTCCAGATTGACAATAAGTGTTTTCCTGTGATGACCTCATCGAAAGTAAGTAGGGCAGGGACTCCTGACAGCCTTTGCACAGATGGGTAAACTGAGGCCCAGAGAAGGCTGAGGGCTTGAGCCTCCTAACCCAGGGCTCCCTCATCCGTGGTCCCAGCCCTACAGTAAGCTTTCTGAGTCCAGAAGTGGGTTGCCCAGACGACCAGACCCCCGGCCCGCCCCACCCCTGCCCCTGCCAACTTCCTGTCCTTGTTTTCTTACGACACAGCCAACTGGCATTTGGAAAAATAGGAGTGGGGGTGGGGGGCACATAGGCGCTAGAACTTTCCATCTGTGGCTCAAAGAAGTGACTAAGAAGCTTTCCTTCCCTGCCCAGTTCAGCCAAGCACATCACAGGCGGGGGAGGGGCTGAGCACAGGGGAAGGGCAGGTGCAGGGGGGGCCCAGGTGAAGGGCAAGCCCGGAGCAGGGGAGGTCTGTGGGGAGCCTGGATGGGGCTGTGGGCCCAGGTATGCAGAAGGAACAGGAGGTCCCCGGGAGCAGCTCTGCACATGAGTGGAACTGGAGAAATATTTGTGGAGGCTTGACTTACACCAGGAGCTCCTGGCAGGGTCCCACCCATCTGTTGCAGGAAAAACACCAGGAGAAACCAGACACTTTTCCTGCACGTGCTCTGGCTCTGGCTCCCGGAGCCTGCCGCTCCTAACAGCTTGAACAACGTTCTGCTGTGACATCTAATGGGTCTGCCACCCACCCTCTTTGCTTCTAAGGTAAGGAGGTGAGGGCTGGCACTTCCTTCCTTTTTCTTCCTCCCAATCCTCACTGTCTAATTTTATGCTGATAGAATTGTTTTTGTGATGCCTGTTTTTTCCAGGACAACCCTCTTCCCCAGATCAGTTCACCCATCTTGCCAACCCTGGGACCGTGGAGAGGCCGGTTTCCTTCTCAGCCTCAACTTCCCCTCTTTGTCAAATGAGGGCATTGGCGCTCCTCCCCTATCGAAGACACCTGTCGCATGAGATGAGGGTGTGAAAAAGCCTTGTCAACTGGCAAGTGCAGTACCAATGAGGAGGAAGGAGCCACCCCCGGGCTCTGGTCCCACTCACATGAGGAGGGAGCTGGGACTTCTTAGACTTCTCCTCCCCACAGCCCTAGGAGCTCAGTCAAGCCCAGAATCACAACTCCGGCCCCACCCCCGTGCACACACTTAGTTCCCTGTGTCCGCTCCCCCGGCATCCCTAGGAAAAGGACAGCTACGGTCTCCCACCCAAACCTAGCCATTCCACTGTCTTCTGAGCTTAGAGCCTGTGTCCTTCTAGAGACCACACTGCTGGACTCCTACCCAGACGTCCAGAAGAACCTCCTTGGGCCAAACAGACCTGGGTTCCGGGAACTTTCCTCCTTATTTCCTGGGAACAAGGACACAAAGACCAGGAGAGCTGGTGTCAGCTCAGAACTATTCCCCCACATCCCCCCCTCCACGCACACCTAACATAACATTCTGATCCTTATAAAATCAAGCAGATTTTTTTTTTTTTGAAGACTACAAGGAAACAGCCTCACTCTCAGCTCAAAAATTAGTCTAGCTGAAAGTTGGTCCAAAACTATTTATTTCTGGGGCGCCTGGGTGGCTCAGTCAGTGAAGCTTCTGCCTTTGGCTCGGGTCATGGTCCTGGGTTCTGGGATCGAGCCCCACATCGGGGTCCCTGCTCAACAAGGAATCTGCTTCTGCCCCTGGCTCATGCTCTTTCTCTCTCTCTCTCTCTGTCAAATAAATAAATAAAATATATACTTTGAAAACCATTTATTTCTGCAGAAGTTCACAAACTTCTCAGCCCACAGCCTCAAGTTAAGATCCTGGTTTTTTTAAGCAGAGACAATGCCATTAAGTTCTAAGATGTTTAAATTTCCGTAAATAATCTGCAATGGGACGTCACAGTCCTTGGTGACTACACACATTGTGTCACCAAGGGTCCCTTCAGAGCATCTCCCTGCATTGTTCCAGGGTAGGAGCTCCAGGAGGCTTCCAGCAACAGGCGGTCACCTCCAGCCCTGGCCAGTGTGGACCAGCCACCTCCTGTGTGGCTCTGGAAGCCACTGGGATTTGCCCAGGGTGGCTCCACCTTGGCTGGGAGGGCTGGGCCCGGGGCTGGCACGCTCCAAATCTGGGAGAAGATGTGGAGGCCCCTTTGTGGCTATCCTCTGAAATAAACCCAGCCCTCCCTGGGTCGCATCCCAACTCTGCCACGACCCGTTCTGTGACATTGGGCAACAGCCTTGAACTCTCTCAACTGATTTCCTCATCTGGGTAAGGAGGATGACAAGGCCTCCTTCCCAGGCTCTGGAAGGTGCAGTGAAGACAGGGCTGGGGCCCAGGAGATGAGCCCATTCGGCCCCCTGGGATTCTTCTGGCTGCCCGGACAGGGGTCTGGTGGGCCCAGAGGACAGGCTCCAGAAAGCCACAGTTCCTGGGCTCGGAAGTGGAGGCCCAGCCCCAAGCTGAGTGCGTGGCCCTCGGCCTTCAGCCTGGCAGCCCACACCGGTGGCCATCCTCCCCACTGGCTCGGGATGGGCTAATGACAGGCCTGGCTGTGCCAGAGGCCTGACTGCCCGGCCTGGCCAGACTGGCTGAGCCTGTGCTGCCCCCAGGCTGGGCCCTGCGTGGGCCGAGGGAGAGGGTAGTGAGGGGGTGGGTGGCAGTTCCACGGAAGCGAAGCCGGGCTGGCCGCCCCCGGCAGAGGGGCAGGGATGAGTTCAGAGAGAGGGAGGGGCTGGGGGGGCCCCTGAATGTGGTTGGTTAGACAGAGGTCAGATGGGGCAAGGATTCTGTGAGGGGGAGACTTACAGTGAGGATGGGACTGAGTGAGTTTTAAATTGCTTCCCATTAAATGTGTGCCTTGGAACCCAGCTTTGGGGTGGCCGTTTCAAAGGGCCCCGTGTTTATGGTGACTGGCGCCATCCACACCATCGCACCCTGCTGTCCAGCCGTTCACCAACAGGCCACTCCCCTACTTCTCTGTGAGGGCCATGCTGGGCCCCAGGCATGAGACCTTCTTCCCATCCACCCCTGTCCCTCTGCCCCCACGCCCCCTACCCACTTCAAGGCAGCCCTGTCTAGGCCGGCTGTGTCTTTCAATTTTCCAGAAGCCGTGGAAGAAGAGAACTTAGAGGTCAGGGCATCCTTGAGGACTCTAATCTGAGGTATCCATCCCGCCCAGCCCCACCCCTGCCCAGCCAGGGAACCTGCTTCTGCCAGACCCTTCCAGGCCGTTGGTCAGCAAATAGTTCCCGAATGTCTGACATGGGCCAGGCACCAGGTTGAGGCCCTTAGTATTACGAGAAAACATTTTCTCTATAAAACTACACGGGGGTATCATCGTTCCCATTGTAGAGATGAGAAAACTGAGGCTCTGGGAGCTGAGGCGATGTTCAGGGCCACTGGAATAATGACAAGACCAGGATTCACACCCAGTCCTGCCTGATTCTGGGGCTTATCCTCTGCACCCACCCTCTCTCCTGCACTGGACAGGCCCAGGGCCAGACATGGAGCTCAGTGGGGAGTTTGGTCAGCACCTGCCCTCAGGCCCCCAGATCTGAATAGACAATTTCCTACACCAGAGAGGCCAGCTCTGTGTGAACTCTGCAAAGGAAGGAGCCAGCTGCACCCAGGGCCCAGGGCAGACTTCCTGGAGGAAGTGGCAGGTGGAAGAGAGAGTTCTCCAAAAAGGGAAATGGGGAGGGGTGGGGTGGGAGAGGGCCTCTGTGGGGAGGGGTGCTTTGTGGGGTCTGGAGCCAACAGACAACAGAGCTGGGCTGAAAAGCAAGTTGGGCTTATCAGGGGAGCCCTTGAGAGCCCAGCCCAGGAGTTTGGGGGCACAGGAGAACCACAGACAGTCTTTGAGCAAGAGCAGGCCCAGTCAGCTGTGACTCGTGGGGAGGTACCTGGGCCAGTGTGGCAGGTTAATTGGAGAATGAGAGACAGGAGGGCGGCCCTGATTTCAGGTAGATGAAGGAGCCTCAGGGCAGGGGAGACGGGGCTTCATGGGGGCTGGGGCTAGGGGGTCATCTTGACCCAGGATCAGCCTAGACCCCCAGAGCAGCCTGCTGGCCCTGGGCTAGGCTGGGCCGTGTCTCCAGCTGGCAGAGCCAGGAGCTGGGGTCGTCCCAACCTGCGTCCTCTCCACCCCGCTGGGGGGAGTCCCAGACGAGCCTGGAACCCAGCACCCTTGCCCTCCAAGCCGCCAGGGCAGGGCCCACGCCTGCTGAGAACACAGCAGAGAAGCTGTTTCTGTTTTCGTGACACACCGAGAGGGAGAGAGAAACCAGCAGGCTGACCTGGGGACTCCCAGGTTGGAAGCCAGTGAGTCAGCAGTGACTACCCGGGAACGGGACCTATCCAAAGTCTAGGGATCCTAAGTGGCATCACCCCAACCCCAGGTGACTCAGAAATCACATTACTCTTCCCTCTGGCTGCAGAGGCCCCCAGGCCTGGCTTCCACGCCTCTGGCCCGGGTGGGGCGGCCCCCGCCCCCAGATCCTGACCCCCTTACCTCCTCGGACCCCGTCAGTCCAGCTTCTACAGCTTCTCGGTCCGCCTGCCGGGTGCACCCACTGATCCAGCCCGGCCCGCAGCCCTCATTCCCCGTGGCTCCTGGCTCTGGATAGGTCTAGCTCTGAGGAAGGGCCCCGGACCCCACTTGCCCCACCAGCTGGGGAGTGGGAGGTGGGGCCGAGCCCAGAGCAGCCACGCGAGTGGTCAGGTTTGAACTTTTTTCTTTTTCAGTGTCCTTTTTATGGCAGGGCTTAACCTACCTGGTTTGAACTCTTGGTGTGTGCCCAGGGAACCACCCGGAGCACTCCGTCACGCCCTCCCTCCCTCCCTCCGCACACCCTTGCTTTCTCTCCAGCGCAGCTGGGGGAGCCGCAGAGGCCCAGGGGGGCTGGCCGGCCGCCACCAGCTTGGTGTCACCACCCTTACTCCACGGCTCTCCCCCAGCCCCCACACAGCCTACCCAGGCCCGGCCTCGCCACCCAGGCAGTAGGAAGTTCCCCGCACACACCTGGGCGCGCAGCCAGTCTCCTGAGTTTCAAGTTTCGTTTCTTTTCTTGCAGTCACCTCATCCCAGCCTTTAGCATCTCAGCCGGCTGGCGGGAAACCCAACCTTGCTCCTTCGGCAGCTCATCTTTACCCAGAGATCCTCTCGGTCCCAGGACACCCACGAGTCCCTCCTTGTGCCATCAGCCATTGCCAGGCCCTGGCTGCCATGGAAACCTCCAGGCTCCAGGCCCAGGGGTCCCTCCAGGGCCTGGGGCTCAGCGGCCCCCCAGATACACAGAAGAATCAGAAATCATTGACCAGGAACCATAAAGCCATCGCCTAAAAGGTATGACCTTCTGTTCCTGGGAATAGTGAGGCCGGTGCTTAGTAGGAGCCCATAGTAGGAGCCTTCTCTGTCCCGGTACGTTCTCAAGGGGCAGGTCCTGGCATCCCAATGGAGGCACCTCATCCCCATCCTTTCGGTCTGTCTCCACTCCAGAACACCAAACCCTGGCTCTTCTTGACCTTGGTCTCTACCTTGGGGTCAAGCTCAGGGAGAGCTTCTGCCTCAGCCCTCTCTTCCCACCCAACACCCCCCCACCCCCACACACACACCAGCCATTGTCTCCCCAGCCTCCTCGTTGGCTTCTCTCTGGCCTCACCCTCCACCCCAAGGGCAGAGTGACCTTGAGACACACACTGACCTTTAGCAGCAGAAGCCTTCTCCGGTGCCCCAAGGGAGCAAGATGACGGTTGCCCCCAGGAGAGACCCTAAAGTCTACCCTAGTTCTAGCCCAGCCTTTCTCTCCTGCCACATATCCTAACGTCCTGATGTCCTGCCTGGCCACGGCTTCCGCCAGCCATCTGTCCCGTGTCACTCGCTCTGAGCACACCGCATCTTCCTCGAGCCTCCTACCTTTGCGCAGACAGAGGCCTCTACCCCACGAGCAAGCTCATCATTTTGCCAACACAGCAAATCCCATCCCATCCTTCAAACCCCAGCTCTCGGACAGTGCAGGGGTGGCCCGTGGACTTGCCCACATAGTGTGGTCACCCCCATCAGAGTGCCTGACACGCTGTCTGCGGATGTGGCTTCTGCTGCCCATCCACCCCACGCCACACACACACCAGGCTGGGAGTTCCTCAAGGGTAGAGTGGCCACGTACTGCTCTCTGACCCTCCCAAGAGGAGCCCAAGTGTGTCTGAACCAGCATCAAAGGCTAGCTCCTGAATTCTTAGTAACACCGGACACGAGTGGCAAAAAAGAAAGCAGGTATTACTAGAAATAAATGACTGACTACATAAAGGGAGGAAAAGAGACAAATCTCCAGGGCAGACAAGTACCAAAAAATGAGCGTAAAGGCTGTACCTTCATTAAGGGGAAGCGTAACCCCCTTGCCTCAAGCGTGGGCTATAGTCACCTCCTTCCAAAGAGGACAGCACAGAAGAGGGAGACAAGGGTCAGTGTATAGTAGAGGACTCTGACAAACATTTCCTCTACCAGGTGATCAAGGTCAAAAACAATCGTCAGAAGCCAGGGTGATCTCAGGCTCTTGGGCAGCTCAGTCATTAGGCATCTGCCTTCGGCTCAGGTCATGATCCTGGGGTCCTGGGATCGAGCCCTACATCGGACTCCCTGCTCAGTGAGAAGCCTCCTTCTCCCTCTCCCGGTCCCCCTGCTTGTGCGCTCTCTCTCTCTCTCTCCCTCTGACAAATAAATAAAATTTTTTTAAAAATAAAAATTTTTTTAAAAAGTCTATTTTGGGGCACCTGGGTGGCTCAGTCCATGGAGCATGTGACTCCTGATTTCAGGGTCGTGAGTTCAAGCCGCAGGTTGGGCATGGAGCCTATTGAAAAAATAAATTAAAAATTAATTAATTAATTAATAAGGTGAACCTGCGCAGACGGTGAACGTCCATCGCCCTCTTCTTGCAACTTTTCTGTGGGTTTTAAATTTTGCAAAACAACAAGTTAAGAGAAAAATTCAGGGACCCGTCAGGAAGGCAGGTGGGAGGCAGCCACCTTCCAGGTGGGGGAACCACAGGTGCAAAGGTGGTGAGGCAGGGGGGAGGTGGGGAGGGCGCAGAGGCCTGGAAGTCAGGACGGACAGAGAGGAGGGGAAGGTGGGCAGGTGGGTGAGCAGGG
The DNA here is from genome assembly GCF_902655055.1 of Lutra lutra. Taxonomy (NCBI): domain Eukaryota; kingdom Metazoa; phylum Chordata; class Mammalia; order Carnivora; family Mustelidae; genus Lutra; species Lutra lutra. Next base: position 30,575,632 of record NC_062295.1, read on the forward strand.
GGGATGATGAGAGCCCATCGGCAGACAGGCAGGCAGGCAGGACCGGAGCTCTCCAGGCCTGGCCCCTTCCTCCACCCTGCACCCCCACAAGCCAGGTCCCCAGAGCTGCCCTAGGGCGGGGTCACATAGATACTGTTCACCCACTCCCCAAAAGACACCTACAAGGGCTCCCGTGTCCTCAGCCCCATGGCCACCCATGCCTCGATTCCCCTGCCTCTCCCCAGCTCCTGACCCCGAACTGATTACACGGGGTTCCCCTGCAGGCGGGGAAGTGGCCTCCCCTGTCCTACCGAACTCTACAGCCCCAGGCCTCCCTTTGGGATGAGTCTGGTACCAAAGCAGCCCTCCCAAGCTCTTTCTCTTCTCGGGGCTCTGGCCAGCTGGGGAACTCAGACCTCGCCCTGGAGGCAAGGCCAGTAACACTAATAGTAACATCCCAAATGTTCATAGCACTGCCATCCCAATAGCCAAAACGTGGAGACGACCCAAGTGGCCAGCAGTGGATGAACGCATGGACAAAGCGTGCTATGTCCCTACACGGATTTTTAAATTTTTTTTAAAGATTTATTTATCGGGGTGGGGGGGCGCCTGGGTGGCTCAGTGGGTTAAGTCTCGGCCTTCAGCTCAGGTCATGGTCTCAGGGTCCTGGGATCCAGCCGGCATCGGGCTCTCTGCTCAGCGGGGAGCCTGCTTCCTTCTCTCTCTCTCTGCCTGCCTCTCTGCCTACTTGTGATCTCTGTCAAACAAATAAATAAAACCTTTAAAAAAAAAGAAATTATTTATCGGTGCGTCTGGGTGGCTCAGTCATTAAGTGTCTGCCTTTGGCTCAGGTCATGATCTCGGAGTCCTGGGATAGACCCCTGCACCGGGCTCCCTGCTCAGTGGGAAGCCTGCTCCTCCCTCCCCCTCTGACACTCCCCCTGCTTGGGCTCTCTCTCTCTCTCTCTGTCAAATAAATAAATAAAATCTTTAAAAATAATAATAATAAAGCTGCTTCAAACACAGCAGTAATTAGCCCTTCTCCAGTGCCTGCCGGGGGGCCAGGCGGGCGCACACAGCCACTGTTAAACCCCAGGAAACTCCGATCCGGTAATATCGGTGGATTCTCCCAACGAAGAAACGGGAGCTTGGAGCACTGCAGTGACTTCCCCAGGGACACACCGCTTGTGGGGGCAGAACCTGAACCCAGAACTGACCAAAACCCAAGCCTGAGTGTGAAACCACGATCACAACCGTCGGGTCTGCTCAAACTCATTTCCACCTCCCCGCCGGGGTTGGGCCAGCCCTGGGTTCCAGGTCACTCTCCCGGGAGTCGCCCCCGTCTGTTTGCTTGTGGGAATTGCAGCCTCCGAGGGGGCACAGCGTCCAAGAGCCCAAGGAGCAGAGCTCGGAAAATCCGCTCCTGCGCTCTGGCAGGTGGAGGGGAAGGGAGCGCTGTGACCCGCAGGAGTGCATGCAATGGGGCCGCCAAAAGTGGGGTTCAGCTAAGGGAGGGCCTGCAGTGCAAATTGTGAGCCATAGGTGGGGTTTATAGATTTTTCATCATGATGGAAAATACAAGCTGACCGCTGCCATGCGGGGTGGGAGGGGCGTGTTCGGCTGGGCAGGCCTGAAGTGGGTGCCCTTGGGTGAGGGCACAGCAAGTGTGGCTGAGGCCCTGAAGCAGACGGCAGGGAGGGGAATCGCCTATCACTCAGGGCAGGACGGTGAGGTCCACGGGAAGGGGGCAGCCCACACTTGATGGGCTGGTCCCGGGAGCAGGGGTGGGGCCCCAGGGGAGGCTGATGGCACTACAGCCCTGGCACTCTGTCCTGGGTCTGTGGGGAGGGGTGGGCCTGAGAGCTGAGCTTGGGCGTGAGGGGGAGGACAGCTGTCTCTCCACAGAAGGCCAGGAAGGAAGGGGGGAGGTAGAGGAGCCTGTGCCTGGGTGAGAAGGGGAGGAGGGGGCAGGAGCTATCCCGGGGCCCCTGGGGTGATGGGCACTCCAGAGTCACGTCCCCTGTTGTCCCTTCTGGGGCCCCTGCAGAGAAAGAGAGCTTAGGGAAGAGACAAGGCACAGAGTAGGCGGTTCAGTGCAGGGAGGGGCTCAGGCTAGAGCTGGGACAGCTGGGTGGCATCGCATCCGGGGAGCGCCCGGGGCACGGCTTCCAGGCAGCCCCCAGGGTCGGTTTCAGCAGGCCTGGCCGAAAAAACGGAAGAGGCCTGGGCAGGGCAGGGCCTCTTTATGGCTTTTGGTGAAACCTGGCCCTGGGGACAGGGAAGAAGTTTCCCTGAGCAGGTGGGGAGGGGGTGACTCATTCCTCCCTCCCAGGCTCCGTGACACCGCAGAGCCTAGGAATTACCCCAAAGCAGCCAACTGGGCCCGTCCAAGAGAAAACAGCCCCACCCCACCCTGGCCACTCTCACCTCCCACCTCCCACCGCCACCCACAGGAAAGGACAGACCACACCCAGAACAGTGGGTTCCCCGGATGAGAAACACACACCCTCTCCCATAAACACAAACCCACACAGACACACAGACACACACACACCCCAAAGTAAACACCCGCCACCCACAGACACTCCCGGGAGCTCACCCAAAAGCCCACCACCTCCATGTGTTAGGCCTAGGCTCCCTACCCTGAACCTCAATATGCCAGCACAGGTGTGCACAACCAAAGCCAGCGGCAAAGTCACTCCCCGAAAATCCGATAGCACCCGGGGCCACGCGGGCTTTTCCCATCAGCGCGGCCCAGCACGGTGTTCAGGCCCAGACCTCCCAGGCCGGGGCCTCTGCTGGGGTCTTGCAACTTCCGGCGTCTGTGAGTCCTTCATGTTTTTCCACCTCAGACGGACTTCCCAAGGCAGGGCCTGTGTCCCCTCAGAAAATTCTCCCCAGTGGCACGGCCATGGCTCTCCAGTCAGACCAGGGCCCCCGTGTTGAAGATAGCAGGAGGGCTAGACGTGATTCCTTTTGCTGAAGGCAACAACAACGGACCATGTTGAACTTAAGTCCAAAAAAAAAAAAAAAATACTAAGAGAATTGGGGAGAGCAGTGATAGCCTGTCTACTGGGATTTCTTGTGGAGCAAAATAAGGGTCACCAGATTCCAAAAAGGCAGCAACTGGGACAGCCTGGGGACTAGCATAGTTTATCATATACATATATATTATTAAAAAATATGTAAATATTCATCTATAGTCAATATATAAATTCTAATATATATACTTGGAATAAATGGGATAAATGAATATAAATATGTGTATATATATTATTTATATAAATTTTTATATATAAATAATATATAAATATATAATATATAAATAAATATATAAATATATGAATAAATGAAACATGATACATATAATTATATAAGCTAGAAAAAATATAAATATATATAAACTAGAAATAAATTAAATAATTAAATTTATTTTAAATAAATTTAAATAATTAATTTAATTTTATATTTATTTTATATTTATTTATATTTATTATATTATTATATTATATTTTTATTTATATTTAATTTAATAAATTAAATATAAATATATTAATATAATATAAATATAAATATAAATATAAAATTCAATAAATTAAAATTAAATTCATATGAATGAAAAGAACTATTATAAAACTTTTAGAAGAAAATAGAGGAGAATTCTCTTTCTTGGAGCTAGGGACACTTCTTAAATAAGATTCAAAAGGTATGAAAAAAATTGATAAACTGGGATGAATTAAAAAACTGGCATGATCGCATGTACCAGCTGGCTCGGTGGGTAGAGCATGAGACTCTTGATCTCAAGGTTGTGGTTCGAGCCCAGGTGTAGAGATTACTTAAAAATAAAATCTCTACGGGGGCAGGACTAGAGATGGGTGGGGTGGATCTGGCCCCGAGGACGGAGCTACAGGCCCTCTAGACCACTTTGCCCATCTCCCAGCCTCTTTTACCCCTACCTACAGAAAGAAAAAGAAAAAAAACAAATGAAATAAAATCACTAAAAAAAAAACTGGCCCGATAAAAGAGAATAAAGAAGGTTATACAACCCACACACCCAACAAATGGTTAGTAATCAGAATAAATAAAGAACTTCTACAAAATCTATAAGAAAAAAAAAGCTTAATAGAAAGACAGACAAAGGCTATGAACTGGCATCCTACAGAAGGTAATTGGAATGACCGATGAATCTATAAAAGGTGTTCAACCTCACTAGCCATCAGAGAAATGCAAATTACAATGAGTAACCATCTACATCCAGAGAAGAACAAAGCTACCAGGTGTTGGCAGGGATATGTAGCAACAGAAACTCCAATATGCTGCCTGAGTGTTAGTTGGTATAATTTTAGAGAATCATTTGGCAATATCTCATAAAGTGAAGGGTAAACAGACCTATGACCCAGCATTTCCACTTCTAGAGAAACTCTCAGGCACATGTACCCGGAAGACAAGCAATTGGAAACCAGCCAAATGCTCATCAAAAGAATTGTGACAGTCATGGGATGGGATGCTATACAGCAACGAAAAGGGAAACGGTTACTGACACACCCAACAACATGCGTGGACCTCACATTGAGTTAAAGAAGCTAGAAACAGATAAGTACCTGCTGATTCCATTTATATAAATATCAAAACAAGCAAAACTAATCAAGGTTGAAAGAGGGGGGCCATCTCTGGAGAGACAGAAAGAGAAGGGACACCAGGAAACCTTCTGGGATTATGGAAACGCTCTCTACCTTGATCTGGGTGGTGGTTATCTAGTACATACGAATGTAAATATTTCATCTAGCTGTACATCTAAGATTCATCCATTTTAGGGGCATGTGCCTGGATCAGTCAGTGGAGCATGCAACTCTTGATCTTGGGGTTGTGAGTTCAAGCCCCACGTTGGGTATAGAGATTACTTAAAAATAAAATCTTTGGGGGGAAAAAAGATTTGTGCATTCTAAGGACCTCACTGAATGTACTTTAGGCCTCAGAAAGAAAGAAAGAAAGAAAGAAACCACATGCCAAAAGAATCCATAAAAATGGGAAAAGATAAGCCATGGTCTGAGAGAAGATATTTGGAACAAATGATTAGTAATCAGAATATATAAATTCTATAACTTGATAAGAAAACTCCCCGTTTGTGTTCCCTCTCTTGCTGTGTCTCTCTCTGTCAAAGAAATAAATAAAATTTAAAAAAAGAAAGCATAGAGTCAATGAAAAAAGCAAACTGGAGAATGACAAGTGCAATCTAAGACCATTTATATAAAATTTATATATAAATTTATATAAAATTATATATATAATATATAAAATATAAAATATATATAAAATTTATATAGCATTTTAAAAAGATTTTATTTATTTATCTTTTAAAAGATTTTATTTATTTATTTGACAGAGAGAGAGATCACAAGTAGGCAGAGAGGCAGGTAGAGAGAGAGGAAGGGAAGCAGGCTCCCTACGGAGCAGAGAGCCCAATGCAGGGCTCGATCCCAGGACCCTGAGATCATGACCTGAGCCAAAGGCAGAGGCCCAACCCACTGAGCCACCCAGGCGCCCCGAGATTTTATTTATTTATTTGAGAGAGAGTAAGAGAGAGAGAGAGAGAGAGAGATGGGCAAAGGTCTGAGGGAGAAGCAGACCCCTGCTGCGCTAGGCACCCGATGCAGGACTCAGTCCCAGGACCCTGGGATCATGACTTGAGCTGAAGGCAGTCGCTTAATAGACTGAGCCACCCAAGTATCCCCATTTATGTAAAAATTTTAACACACAAAATAAATTTAAGTATTGTAAGGGGATGTATAACTAAGTAGCAAAAACGTAAAAACATGAATAGGAAGATGACATGCCAACTTGAGGACAGTGAAGGGACACAAAAGAGCTTTAGCGGAATGAGATTTGCTAAATCTGAGTGACGGAGTCCTGTGGGTGTTTCTTACATTATTCTCTGTACTCTCCCGTGTGTTTGAAGCATCTCATAACTTCAAAAATACATCGGAAGGGGGCGCCTGGGTGGTTCAGTGGGTTAAAGCCTCTGCCTTCGGCTCAGGTCATGATCCCAGAGTCCTGGGATCAAGCCCCGCATCTCAGCCTCTGCTCAGCAGGGAGCCTGCTTCCTCCTCTCTCTCTGCCTGCCTCTCTGCCTACTTGTGATCTCTGTCTGTCAAATAAATAAATAAACAAACAAGCAAAAAAAAAAATACATCGGAAGGGCAAGAGGACAACTTTACAGTGTAGCAGCAAGATGGTGGATGGGTGGCCATCTTGGTTTCTGCAGCAGATCCCAGGCTGCCCTCTCTGCTTCCCTCCACAGCTCAGCTTTGGAGGCTGGGCTGGCTCTCTTTGCCCATGGAGATGGCTTGGACTTCATTCTTGGGCCTCCTAGCCTTTGGTGGTCCTGGATTTGGGCTTCTCTGAACATTTATCAGTGGTGACAGCGGAAGGTGGATGCTCAGGAGGGTCGCTGAGCTATTACAGGTTCTGCCCCTGCTCCCCTCTTGTAATCATGACTTGATACACCTTCTAAGGTCAAAGTCAACCACCTAATCCATTGTACAGATTCCCTTTGGCCTCTTCTTATAGGGGCACGAGGAACCCCAAATGGCCAGGAGGCCCATTCCCTTCCAGTGTAGCGGGCCTGTGATCATGCAGTCCCCCTTCGAGAGCATGCCTCCTCTGACAGCATTCAGAAAACAGAACTATTAAGAGTGGACTATAAGGAGTTTTGGGGGATGATGTCACCCCCATTTTTGCCCCTCAGTTCCTGGATCCACATATATATCCAAGATCCAAGAGACCTCATTCAGGCCAGGCTTGATGTCCCATCTACAAAGCATGACCTAGAAGCATGTAGGAACTCCCTTCCCCACCCTGGCCTTTTGAAACATGTCAAACATATAGAGATATGTGGTCTACTGCAACAGATGAGAACCTCCTTTCCTCACCACTCTTCCCACCTCACACCCTACAAATGATCCTAAGCAGATCGAGAAGCTTCCCCCCAAAACCTCTTTTCTACCCCCAGTCTAAAGAGCTCTGTTCCTGTCCTGTCCATCTCAACACCTTCTGTATATCCACTTTGTCTCTCCCCGCAGCAAGCAATTCTTCCTCCTTCCGATTGATGAGATGGGAAAGTAAATTCCATCTCAATTAATGAATCCTCTTTAGCAGAGAAGGGAGGAGGGAAGTCCGGGAATGCACCTGTGTTCTTCCCACAGGAGAAACAGCATGAGGTGTAAAAACAACTGCCAGATGCCATTCCCATCTCCCAGGCTCCTGGGCGGAGCCACTGCTGTCTTCAAAAGGCCATTTCATCATCCTGCAGGGCCAGATGCTTCTAGACAGTGGGGTCTGTGAGAAAAAAGCAGGGCTCTCAAGACATTACCCATGCTTCTTTGGCTGTAAAGCAGCTTCTAAATCAGAAGCAATATAGTGGCAATCACCAGAACAGTGGATGAGGCATTAGAAAGTTCATGAAGGGTGCCATTGGCAGAAGCATGATACACCAGTAGAGCTAATACAAATCCCAAATAACCGTCTACCGGATATGGACCAATTGCTGACATCCTCCCAACCGGAGTCTGGGGTGATGGGTTTGCTTTAGGCCAGCTGGTCCCTAAGGAAGGAGGCGGCCATATTGGATTCAGGCTGGAGTCAGCCTTGGAGAGAGAAAGCCCTGTATGGCCTCCGTCCCTGCCATAGCGGCCTCTGCAGTCGCAAGCCCAGCAAACACACACTGGGCTGGCTGGGGGAGAAGGTTACCTGGCACCCACAGGTGCCAACCCAACAGGGCTGTCCATTATCCCGGAAAGTAATTTGAGCCCCTTCAGCAACAGGACAGTCCTTTGGGTTGGAGCTCAGAGTCAGGGCACCAGTGGCCCAGAACTGTGCTGACAGGGGAGCGTGGCCTCTGTCAGCTATGAGGCAGGAAACGCTAAGCGTTGAGTAACCTCTGATAGAGCCCTATCTTAAGTCAACTTCTCTCTCCTTGGGCCTCAAAAGCTGCTTTGTTTAACTTTATGCTGCTTGGATGAAGATATGATAAGGTCCCCAAGGTTTACATAAACTTAGAATGCGGCGGAGTCTATTACCCTCCAATCCCTAGGAGGGAGGCTTCCCAAGACCCTGCAGGAGCTGAGGACTGAGGTCTCATGTCCCTCCTCTCTCCTGAGTCGCCCTCAGCCCCAGCCTGTCCCCCACTGAGTTTCCCTTGGGTTTCTTTCTTTTCCTTTCCCTTTTTCTCATTTTGGTTGCCAGTAAGGGATCCAGGGCCAAAACACAGAACTGTGAAAGCTAAGCTGGGGGTCTCAAACTTAAGTGGTTACAGGGGATGAACAGGTAATGAAAATGTATACTCAGAGCCATTTGTAAGACAGCAGGCGGGGGACATCCACTTCTTAGAAGACGGAGTAGATGTCCTTTCCCGGTTCCTTCTGCCAGGAACAACTAAATGCCCTGGCCCCTTTATAGATAAAACAAACAGGAGAAGATTGAAAGGTAGAGAGAAGGCAGAGCAGTTAGGGACCTCCAGACTCAAGGACATGCTATGCCCTCGTTGTCATCATCCTGCTAGCCACCTTCGGGCTCCTTGTGACACCTGGTGAGTGCTCTGGGTTTTCTTTTTCCTTCCTGTATCCCAGACATGGAAATGAGGAAGCAGGCAACTGGGAGACACCAATGGGCACAAACAAAGACAGCCCCGAAGAAAGCTCTCGTCAAAGGACCAGCAAAGGCGCAGCCTAGAAAGACAGAAACTTTTGACAATAACCACCCGTACTCACACCATCTGTGTAACCAGAGCCCAGACTTCTACCCTCCAGAGGCTGTACCAAAACAAACATGCTCACCAAGGTGGTGTGCCACCCCCCACCCCTTCAGTGTCAGGGGAGACCCCATGGGGAAATTAGTGGTCCACACTCACCGGGGAGGGACACCACACAGGATCCCCCCACCGGGGTGCATCAGAGGAGGTCACCCTTGTCATATCATTGATGGAAACTACCTGAAGAGCCAGAACACCTGTGTCTGTCCAGAAGTAAAAAGGAGCCACCTTCCTCCATGGCCCAGATGCCAGTCAAAGCCAAATGGGGAGCTTGGAATGTCTACTTCTGCCTGACAATACAAGGAAGACCCTTGCCCTTCTCCTGCAGTGTCAAAATAAAACAATTAAAACAGAAGGTTTATGTAGCATCCAGACTCTCAGAACATAATACAAAAATGCCCAGGATTCAGCTGAAAATCACGTATCATACGAAGAAATAGGAAGATCTCAAACTGAATGAAAAAGACAATCAAGAGATGTCAACACCGAGGTGACAGAGATATCAAAATTTCTTGACAAAAATCATCTTAAACAAGCCATGGTAAAAATAATTGCATGAGCAATTAGGAATGCACTTAAAACAAATGGAAAAGAAAACTTCAGGGGCACCTGGGTGGCTCAGTGGGTTAAAGCCTCTGCCTTCAGCTCAGGTCATGAACTCAGGATCCTGGAATCGAGCCCCGCATCAGGCTCTCTGCTCAGCAGGGAGCCTGCCTCCCCCTCTCTCTCTGCTTGCCTCTCTGCCTACTTGTGATCTCTGTCTGTCAAATAAATAAATAAAATCTTTAAAAAAATAAAAATGAAAACAAATAAAAAAGAAAAGAGAAAAGAAAACTTCAGCCAGGAAATATAAGTTATAAAGAAGAAACAAATGGAAAGTTAAGAACCGAAAAATACGATAAGTGAAATAAAAACTCACAGGATGGGCTCAAGAGCAGAAGGGAAGGGACAGAAGAAAGAAACTGTGAGCTGGAAGATAGAATAGAAATCACCCCACCTAGGGGCACCTGGGTGGCTCAGTGGGTTAAGCCTCTGCCTTCAGCTCAGGTCATGATCTCAGGGTCCTGGGATCAAGCCCAGCATCGGGCTCTCTGCTCAGCGGGGAGCCTGCTTCCCCCCCTCTCTCTGCCTGCCTCTCTACCTACTTGTGATCTCTCTCCCTCTCTGTCAAATAAATAAATAAAATCTTAAAAAAAAGAAAAAGAAGAAATTTCCCCATCTGAACAACAAGGGAAAAAAAAAATAGACTGGAAGAAAAAAGAACAGAGCCTAGGGTATCTGTGGGACTATAACAAAAGATCTAACATTTGTGTCATCAGAGTCCTAGAAGGATAAGGAAAAGAAGGAAGAGCTGGAAAAGTACTTGAAGAAATACTGGCTGAAAATTCCCCCAATTTGGCAAGAGACATACACTTACAGATTCAAGGAAAGCAAATCTCAAACAGGATAAACCTCCCAAAAAATATACACAAAGAGATATAATCATAAACTTCAGAAAACAAAAGACTGAGGACAAAATTCTTAAAAGCAGCCAGAGAAAAACAACACCTCACTTTTAAGGGAAGACAATTAGAGTAACATCAAAATTTTCTTCAGGAATAATCGAGGCCATAAGTCAAGGGACATTTTTTTAATGCACTAAACTAAGTGAAAATGAAAATACAGCATATCAAAATCGTAGGACTCATAAAGCAGTATTGAGAGGGAAATTGATAGCATTAAAGTCATGTGGTAGAAAGAAAGGAAAGTCCCAAATCAATAATCCAAGCTCCCACATCAAGAATTTAGAAAAAGAGGGGCGCCTGGGTGGCTCAGTGGGTTAAGCCGCTGCCTTTGGCTCGGGTCATGATCTCAGGGTCCTGGGATCGAGCCCCGCATCGGGCTCTCTGCTCAGCAGGGAGCCTGCTTCCTCCTCTCTCTCTGCCTGCCTCTCTGCCTGCTTGTGATCTCTCTCTGTCAAATAAATAAATAAAATCTTTAAAAAAAAAAAAAGAATTTAGAAAAAGAGAAGCAAAATAAACCCAAAGTAAATGAAGGAGGGAAATCATGAAGATCTTGAAAATAGAGATCAATGAAACAAGCCGCATCTTTGAAAGAATATGATGAAAATGACAGACCTTTAGTAAGGTTGACAAAGGGGAAAAAAAAAAGAGAGAGAAGGCATAACTTACTGGGGCGTCCGGGTGGCTCAGTTGGTTACGCAACTGCCTTCGGCTCAGGTCCTGATCCTGGAGTCTCTGGATCAAGTCCCGCACCGGGCTCTCTGCTCAGCAGGGAGTCTGCTTCTCCCTCTGACCTTCTCCCCTCTCATGCTCTCTCTTACTTGCTCACTCTCTCAAATAAATAAATAATTTTTTTTTAAAAAGACACAACTTGCCAATAGGAATGAAACAGGAGCTATCATACAGACCCTATAGATTTCAAAAGGATAATAAGTAATTATTATGAACAATTCTACACAGATAAATTCAATAATTTAGATGAAGCAGACCAATTTCTTTTAAAAAAAGCCCACAAACTACAATAAAATAGATAATGTGAATAGCCCTGTAAATATTAAAGAAATTAAAAAATTAAAGAAATTAAATTTGTAACTTTAAAACTCCTGGCACACCTGGGTGGTTCAGTCGGTTAAGCATCTCTGACTCTTGATTTTGGCTCAGGTCATAATGTCAAGATAATGAAATCAAGCCCCCTTTCAGGCACCACACTCAACATGGAGTCTGCCTGGGATTCTCTTTCCCTCTCCTTCTGCCCCTTCCCTGCTAATGCTCTCTCTAAATAAATAAGTCTTTTAAAAATATAAATAAATCAATTAAACTCCTAAAAAAAGAATTTCCAGGTCCAGTTTTCCCTGGAGAATTCTACTCCATTCACCAGGGTTACCAGAGAAAAGAGCCTTAATATAGTGATCTGAAGGGGCACGTGTATCCCAATGTTTATAGCAGTAATGTCCACAATAGCCAAACTATGGAAAGAGCCTAGGTGTCCATCAACAGATGAATGGAGAAAGAAGATGTGGCATATATATGCAATGGAATACTATGCAGCCATCAAAAAATGATATGTTGCCATTTGCAATGATATGGATGGAACTGGAGGGTATTATGTAAGCGAAAGAAGTCAGTCAGAGAAAGGCAATTATCATATGATCTCACTGATAAGAGGAATTTGAGGAACAAGACAGAAGATCATAGGGGAAGTGTGGGGAAAAATGAAACAAGATAAAACCAGAGAGGGAGACAAACCATAATCGACTCTTCATCTCAGGAAACAAACTGAGGACAGCTGGAGTGGAAGCAGGGTGGAAGGGAAGGAGTGGAGGGGTGTGGAAGGGATGGGGTCACTGGGGGACAGACATTGGGGAGGGTATGTGTTATGGTGAGCACTGTGAATTGTGCGAGACTGATAAATCACAGGCCTGTACCCCTGAAACAAGTAATATGTTATATGTTAATTTAAAAAAAAAAAACCTGCTTTTCTAGCCCTAGAGGCTGGGAGTACATACTGGGGGACCATCCAAGAAGAGAATGTTTAAGAATCAAGTGTGTCAGAGTCCTATCTCCGGGACGGATTAAGCACCTTCTGCCCCAACTGTGTACTTAAGGGGATGGTTAAACAAAAGGAAAGAATGGGCAGTGGGGGAGGGGGAGGTTCATGGGCTCAAGAAGGTCTCAGGTCACAGAAGATCATTGTGGGAGATTTGGTTTCAGGTGACAGGGTGATCATCACAGCAGATTTAAACGTTTTGTTTAATATTACCCTGATACCAAACCACCCAGACAACTACAATACAAAAATCAAAAACTTCACTATTGCTCATGAATACAGACTCAGAAATCGTCAACAAAAATATTAGCTGATAGAATTCAGGGTACATAAGAAGAATTATACACCATGACAAGTGGCGTTTATTCCAAGCATGAGAGACTGGCTCGATATGCCAAAATCAATCGATATAATCCACCACATGAACAAGCTAAAGAAGGGGCGCCTGGGTGGCTCAGTCGGTTAGGCAGCTGCCTTCGGCTCAGGTCATGATCCCAGGGTCCTGGGTTCGAGCCCCACATCAGGCTCCCTGCTTGGTGGAGGGCCTGCTTCTCCCTCTCCCTCTGCCTTCTGCTCTGCCTGCTTGTGCTCTCTCTCAATCTCTCCGTCAAATAAATAAATAAAATCTTAAAGAAAAAAACAAGCTAAAGAAGAAAACTCACATCATCATTTCAACGGATGCAGAAAAAGCATTTGAGGGGGCACCTGGGTGGCTCAGTGGGTTAAAGCCTCTGCCTTCAGCTCAGGTCATGATCTCAGGGTCCTGGGATCGAGCCCAGCATCGGGCTCTCTGCTCAGTGGGGAGCCTGCTTCCTCCCCTCTCTCTGCCTGCCTCTCTGCCTACTTGTGATCTCTGTCTGTCAAATAAATAAATAAAATCTTAAAAAAAAAAAGAAAAAGCATTTGACAAAACTCAACACTCATTCATGATTTAAAAACAACAACTCTCTGAAAAATAGTAATAGAAGGGAACTTCCTCTACTTGATTAAGAGTATCTTAAAAACAAACAAACAAAAAGCAAAAACAAAAAACCTACAGCTAACATTGTACTTGGATGCTTCCACCCCAAGATCAAGAACAAAGGAAGAATGGCTGCTCTCACTACCTTAATCAGCTAGTGACCAAAGTTGTAGCCAGAGCAGTAAGGCAAAAAATGAGAAATGCAAGGTGTACAGATCAGAAAGGAAAGAATGTATCTAGCTCTATTAGCCCATGACATGACTGCACATGTAGAAAATCCCAAGAAATCTACAAAAGCATTCCTAGAATAAGCGAGTTTAACAAGGTCTGGGGATACAAGATAAATATAAAGAAATATTTGCTCTTTGTTAAGAGGACAAAAAGACCAGCTAGCACGGAAGCAACGGCTGGGTTAAAATTAATAAAAGGAAACCTCACTAAAACCGAGTCCGGAGGCCACCAGTAGGGGTAGTCTTCTCATGTCCTACCACTCATGCTCAATTGCAAACCCAACAGGAAGAAACTATTTTTCTTCTAGTGAGGCTCTCCCTCACTAACCCAGAGGGAGGATGAAAGGCTTTCCTACACCCCGGCAACAGCCCAGCCAATGAGAGACTGTCACCACTCAGCCAATGAGAAGCCACTAGACTCTGTGCCCCCAGCTTCCTCTAATGGACTTGTTTTAACAAACTTCTCAACTTCCCCCTCTTCTAGAAAAGAGCGTTCCTCCCTGGACCTGCCTGTGGTTTTTGCCATAGTTTGTTTTTCATAGATTCTCCCTTATTCCCAAATAAAACCATTTTTAAAAAACTGGCAGTTTTGGGGTTCCTGGCTGGCTCAGTCCGTAAGCAAGCGATGAGTTCGAACCCCACATTGGGCAAGGAACCTAGTGAAAAAAATAATAAGGTTGGGGCACCCGTGGCCCAGTGGGTTAAAGCCTCCACCTTCAGCTCAGGTCATGGTCTCAGGGTCCTGGGATCGAGCCCCGCATCGGGCTCTCTGTGCAGCCGGGAGCCTGCTTCCCCCCCTCTCTCTCTGCCTGCCTCTCTGCCTACTTGTGATCTCTGTCTGTCAAATAAATAAATAAAATATTTTAAAAATAATAATAAGGAACTGCCAGTTTCCTTTTTTAAGGTTAACAGTTGCAAATTGCGCATTCAACAAAGGATTCCTATGTAAGATATATAAAGAACTCTCAAAACACAAGAGCTAAAAAAAAAAAAAAAAAAGCAAGCAATCCAATTATAACATGAGCAAAAGTTACCAACAGACATTTCAATAAAGGAGATACCCAGATGGCAAATAAGCAGATGCAAAGATGTCCAACATCGTGAAGTCATTAAGGAAAGGCAAATTAAAACCCTAGCAAAATGCCATGACGCACCTCTCAGCATGACTTCAGTAAAATCTGGGGACAGTACCCAATGTTGCTGAGGATGCAGAGAAACTGGACAGCTCACACACTACTGATAGAAATGACAAATGGTACAGCCACTCAGGAAAGCAGTTTGGCTGTTTCTTTAAAAGTTGAACATACAACTTCCATACATCCCCGAAATCACATCCATACACATTTACCCCATAGAAATGAAGACATGTTCGCACAAACACCTGTACATAGGCGGTTTTCAGCTATTTTGTTTGTAATAGCCCCAAACTGGAAACAATCCAGACGTCCTTCAAGCGGGAGATGGTTAGTTACAGAAAAAGTTCACGTCCATACCGGGAAATATCACTCGGCAATAACAAGGGACAAGCCATCGAGACACATGACGAGCTGCGTGAACAAGAATCACGCTGGGTGACCAAAACCAACACCAAAAGTTACTGTTCGTACTGCGTGATTCCATTTACATAACATTCTTTTTCTTAAATTTTACTCATTTGCATAATCTCTTTGCCCAACATGGGCTTTGAACTCGTGACCCCGTGATCAAGAGTCCTAGGTTCCACCAACTGAGCCAGCCAGGCACCCCTATATATAATATTCTTTTGTTTTAATTTTTTTAATTTTTTTTTATTATTTTTTAAAGATTTTTATTTATTTATTTGACAGACAGAGATTACAAGTAGGTAGAGGAGATAGGCAGAGAGAGAGGAGGAAACAGGCTCCCCGTCGAGCAGAGAGCCTGATGTGGGGCTCGATCCCAGGACCCTGGGACCATGACCTGAGCCGAAGGCAGAGGCTTTAACCCACTGAGCCACCCAGGCACCCCTATATATAATATTCTTGAAATGACAACAGATGAGTGATTGCCAGGGGCTAGGATGGGGAGTGGCTATTAGAGAGCAGATGAGAACGGGACGCCTGGGTGGCTCAGTCTTTGGGTGTCTGCCTTCTGCTCCGGTCACGATCCCAGCGTCCTGGGATCCAGCTCCATATGGGGCTTCCTGCTCGGTGGGGGGCCTACTTCTCCCTCTCCGGCTCCCCTGTGTTTATATTCCCTCTCTCACTATCTGTCTCTGTCATAAATAAATAAAATCTTTAAAAAAAAAAAAAGGTATTAAGAGCCTCACGATGGGGGGCGCCTGGGTGGCTCAGTGGGTTAAGCCGCTGCCTTCGGCTCGGGTCATGATCTCAGGGTCCTGGGATCGAGTCCCGCATCGGGCTCTCTGCTCAGCAGGGAGCCTGCTTCCCTCTCTCTCTCTCTCTGCCTGCCTCTCCGTCTACTTGTGATCTCTCTCTGTCAAATAAATAAATAAAATCTTAAAAAAAAAATAAAAAAAAATTTAAAAAAAGAGCTTCACGATGGGGACACCTGGGTGGCTCAGTGGGTTAAAGCCTCTGCCTTCGGCTCAGGTCATGATCCCAGGGTCCTGGGATCAAACCCCACATCCAGCTCTCTGCTCAGCAGGAAGCCTGCTTCCCCATCTCTCTCTGCCTGCCTCTCTGCCTACTTGTCATCTCTGCCTGTCAAATAAATAAATAAATTCATTAAAAATAAAAAAAGAGCCTCATGATCACCTACCCCACAAATTGAAAGATCAATCAATCAATCACCAATGAGGGACCCCTGCGGTTTGGAAATGCTCTGTGTCCTACCAATGTCAGTATCCTGGTTACGATCTTGTGCTATAATTTTATAAGATGTCATCACTGGGGGAAACCTGGTAGAGAGTATGGAGATCTCCGCGTCACTTTTTACAACCATATGTGAGTAACTCTGCCTTATTGTTTACCACTGTGTGTAAATCTACAAAGATCCCCAAATAAAAAGGCCAGTTAAGCAAAGAAAGAAAGACACGAGCTACCATCAGCAACCAGAGTGTGCATGTCCCCCTCTGTAGTGTTGGAAAAACCTTGAGACTCTGCAGGCTGAATCCTGCCCCGGGGCTGCACTTTGCAACCATTGGCCAAGCGCTGGGAGCATAGATAAGTGCTGTGATCAAATGAAATTGACAACCACTTTTAAACACACGGGTAGCGATACGCATAATCATTACTGTTTCTTTCTCATCCTCACACATCCGCACACCTCGTACACAAATGCTGCGCACTACACCCACCCCCCAGCGCCCACACTCACACACCCCCCCACCAGACGGACACCTAGACGCTGCAGCCAAACGATGACACTTCCTGTGAGGACTCGGCCATCACAGTAGGCACCGATGGGTCCCCTGTGTACACTTTTTGCCCTTCTCCTTGTCCCTGATTTGTCCCCAGCAAGGGCATCTGGACCCCCAAGCTTCTCAAGTCTTCCCTTCTGCGCCGCCCCCCCGCCTTGCATACAGCTCTCCCGGCTTCTCATGCTGGAGGCTACAAGAAGGTGGCCCCAGCGGAGACTGCCTACTGAGGCGGGCAGAGTAAGGGCCGGAGTGTGCTGGGACTGGAAGAAACAGGAGGGTGCCCCAGGGGCTGCCATCGGGGGAAGCTGGCCCCAGGCCCCTGATGCCTGCTCACCGGGGTTGGACACTGGGCAAGAGATAAGGAACAGGCTCATGGAGCCGTAGGCACTTTTCTCTCCCTTCTTCTTTTCCTAGTGCTTTGCTCCTTGGAAACACACACACACACACACACACACACGCATAGACATACTGCAGACCCTGAGCACAACCACGCCCTACAGCTCACTATTTAAATCGCACTATTAAATGGTTAGTAAGTATATGCACAGAGTTCTCTGCAGCTGTCACCTGCAAGACATTTTCAGCACCCCCAAAAAGAATCCCCGTACCCATTAGCAGCCACTCCTCCTTTCCTCCCAACACCCCCACCCCAGCTCCCTGACAACCGCCCATCTGTTCTGTCTCTATAGATCTTTCTCCTCTGGACATTTTTTAAATTTTTAAAATTTTTAAAAGTTTTTAAAAGATTTTATTTATTTATTTGAGAGACAGAGCACAAGTTGGGAGAGCAGCAGCTAGAGGGAGAAACAGGCTTCCCACTGAGCAGGGAGCCCAATGCGGGGCTCGATCCCAGGACCCCGGGATCATGACCCAAGCGGAAGGCAGATGCCCATCCCACTGAGCCACCCAGGTGCCCCTGGATATATATATATTTTTTAATGGACTCACCCAACGTGTCAGACTTTGTGACCGGCATCTTTAACTTACTGTAATGTGTCAGAAGTTATCCAGGTGTGGGTGCCTTATTCCTTTTTACGGCCAAATAATATTCCGTTGATAGATATACCCCATTTGGTTAATTATTCATCAGGTGACATTCGGAACGTCTCCACTTTGGGTCTATTATGAATAATGCTGCTACAAACAGGACATTCGTGTGCAAGCTTTTGCGTGAACCTATTTATTACTTCCCTTGAGTAGATACCCAGCAGCGGAAAAGCTGGGGCAAATAGTAGCCTGACCTTTTGAGGAACTGCCGCACTGGTTTTCACAAGCAGCCATGACATGTTACGTCCCCAAACAGAGTATGGGGGTTCCCGTTTCTCCAGCTCCTTGGGACCGTCCATCCGTGTCCATCTTTACAATTCCAGCCATCCTTGTGGGTATGAAGTGGTATCTCTTTATGGTTGTTGTTGGTTTTTTTTTTTTTAAGGGATGCCTGGGTGGCTCAGTTGGTTAAGCTTCTGCCTTTGGCTTAGGTCAGGATCCCAGTGTCCTGGGATCGAGTCCCGCATGGGGCTCTCTGCTCAGCGGGGAGGCTGCTTCTCCTTCTGACCTTCCCCCTTTTCGTGATTTCTCTCTCTCACCCTCTCTCTCAAATAAATAAATAAAATAGTTTTTAAAAAGATTTTATTTATTTTTAAAGATTTTATTTATTTATTTGACAGACATAGAAGATCAGAAGTAGGCAGAGAGGCAGGCAGAGAGAGAGGGGGAAGCAGGCTCCCTGCTGAGCAGAGAGCCCAATGTGGGGCTCGATCCCAGGACCCGGGGATCATGACCTGAGCTGAAGGCAGAGGCTTGGGTACTTTGTCTTTTTATTATTGGGTTGTAAGAACCGTGGTAGATATTAAGCACAGAGCTAATTGGAGCTGTTTGCCCAGAGCCAAAGTCTTATTTGCAGAGTCCCTGAAGTTTGGCCCCTGGGCACAAAGCTTCCTGTCCAACTACCTCCTCTCAGCCCTGCCCAGCACACCCCCATCCCTCAGCCTCTGGAGCCAGGTCCCTCTCCTTGCCCATCTCCCCTAACCCAAGCAGTTCAGAACAAGCCCCTCCTCACAGCTGAGGAGCTTAAGGCTCCGGGAGGAAAAGCACCTGCTCAAGGTCACATGGCTGGGGAGGGGCCGCTGGGCTCTCTTTCTGGTCTGGCCAACTACACCCCACGCTCTCTCCGCACATTCTCTGCACCTTGGCGTGTCCTACCTGGTTTATTTTTTTATTTTTTTATTTTTTCCTGGTTTACTCTCACGTTGTATCCATTCTCACCCCAGCCCTGGGAGGTGGGCCCTACAGACACTGTTTTCCTTGTTGGACAGAAGAGGAAGCTCAGGTAAGAGAAGTGACAGGACTGTCCTCAGCCCCGTAGCTAGCAATAGACAGAGCACACAGCCCTCCCCACCCCAGCACCACCAGCCAGGGACCCAGGCTCTGGCCAAAAGCTTCTGACCTCGACCCCCCTAAACCCAGCCCAGCTGCCTTGGGGTTCTATTTCTCTTCTCGCCCAACGCCACCCCCACAAACCAGGAAACTGCAGCAGCCAGCAGTCCACTGAAATGGACCTGGGCTACCCGAAGCTTCTGAAGGGCAGCCCCGACCCAGAACCAGCTGGGCCCTCTGGCCGGGCACTCCCAGTCCTGCCCAGCCCAGCCCCAGCAGGCCCAGCCCAAGACCTTTGCCCCTACAAGAAGCAGGACCGTCGTTTTCAAGAGCCTCCGGCCTTGTTCCCCCTACTTTGCTATCACCCCTGGGCCTGGGTGCTTAGGGAAGAGGACACAGGCTGCATGTGTGTGGTTTGAAAGATGTGGGCAAACCAGAAAACCCCTGCGATCCAGCTCTGTGAGGGCTCTCCCCTCCCTTGGAGGTGCCCTTGGTTCCTACTAGATTACAAAGCTCCCTTGGGGCAAATAAAACTGGCAGAAATCCTTGCCCGTTTGGGGACATTCTGGCTGCCCCCGTGGAGATGACATACAGGAGAAGAGAAAGAATGAAAAATAAATAAGAAAAATCGAGTATGGGGCCCCTGGGTGGCTCAGTTGGTTCAGAGTCCGGGTCTTGATTTCAACTCAGGTCATGATCTCAGGGTGGTGAGATCGAGCCCTGCATCGGGCTCCGTGCTGGGTGTGGAACCTGCTTGGGATTCTCTCTCTCCCTGTCCCTCTGCCCCTCCCTCAAATAAATAAAAATACATCTTAGATAAATAAATAAACGAACCTCAAGTTTCCTACCTTCCCCGGACTAGAGCTGGATGATGAGTCTTGAGCAAAACGAGTTTCCTTGAGAGCTTGTTTGGAGGTTCTAGCAGGGGAGCGCAGCTACTCGTATACCCTTGACCGAAGAACGGTCCTCTCCTCTATCGGGGAAGGTCGTCCTCTTCGACCGAGCGCGCAGCTTCGGGAGGGACGCACATGGAGCGGTGAGGGAGGAAGGGGACACCCGCCTAGCCAGCCAGATCAGCCGAATCAACCCTGGCGATCAATGGGGTGACAGATGTCGCAGCCAGATCGCCCTCACATCCCAAAACGAGTTTCCTAACGTGATGGAGGGCCCCGGCCCCTTGCTGACAGATCTGACATTTATTCAAATCTAACAACATGGTTTCTGAGATTTCTCTCCATCAGCCCACGTGCCTGCTGCTGAGGACCAGGCTGAGCACTGGATAAAATGAACAGGAAAGTAGCATCCTGGAGGGGATTTCGAGGAAGGAGCCCCTAACTTTTGGCAAGATGCTAGAACACTGTCCGGAAATTCCCACCGAGCAATGACAGTCGTCACCTGTTGATTGAAACAAGAGTTGGGCTTGTGCACAGAGATCTGATGGTCCTGCTCCTAACGATTACAGTCTGCTCCAAATTGCCCTTTAAGAATATTCTGGGGATACCTGGGGGGCTCAGTCGGTAAAGGGTCCGACTCTTGATTTCAGCTCATGTCTTGATCTCAGGGTCCCATGGTTAAGCCCCATGTTGGGCTTAAAAAAAAAAAAAGAATATTCTGGTCTCCCTTTAGATGTTAACTCCATCCAGGCAATGTAAGTCTATGTTTATTAACAGACTGAACAGGGATCTTTCTCTTTCAGTTAAAAGGAGCAAAGTGGAATGGAAAACCAACCACTCCAGATTTAGACTGCCTTGCTCATGTACGAGATGAGTCCCCTAAAAAAAAAGACAGTAAAATTCTCAATTTCCAACTCAGGCAAATGAAGGCCCCCCCAAACCTTCTAGTTTCTATTATTATTGCAAAGATCCAGGGCATTAAAAAAAATTTTTTTTTAAGATTTTTTTATTTATTTGACAGAGAGAGATCACAAGTAGAGATGCAGGCAGAGAGAGAGGGGGAAGCAGGCTCCCCGCTGAGCAGAGAGAACCCGATGCGGGGCTCGATCCCAGGACCCTGAGACCATGACCTGAGCTGAAGGCAGAGGCTTAACCCACTGAGCCACCCAGGAGCCCCCCTATCCCTCACTCTTAATCAGCTTGGAGAAATACGAGTCTGTCTCTGTCTTTATTGACACCGACCTAGACTCTCAGGGTTCAACTTCTCTGCTGTCAAGCAACCCCTGTCTCAAAGTATTTTTTTTTAAGATTTTTTATTTATTTATTTGACAGAGAGAGATCACAAGTAGACGGAGAGGCAGGCAGAGAGAGAGAGAGAGAGGGAAGCAGGCTTCTTGCTGAGCAGAGAGCCCGATGTGGGACTCAATCCCAGGACCCTGAGATCATGACCCGAGCCGAAGGCAGCGGCTTAACCCACTGAGCCACCCAGGCGCCCCCCCTGTCTCAAAGTATTAAAATAATAGGGCTTCAGATTATAGGGGTTTCTAATAAACCTCAACAGTTTCCTGCCTCTGAACCTATTCCCTCTTGTCCAGTAAGAGAATATGCACCCTTTTCTCCCTACTTCCTCTGCCTGTATTCATTTGCTGGGCCAAGATTTCTTAGGAAAGTATCATGCCAGAATTTCTTTCTCCTAAAAGGGAAAAGTAATTCCAGAAGTTGACAGTAAAATAAAATAAAACTGAGGGCACCTGGGTGGCTTGGTTGGTTGGGCAACTGCCTTCCACTCAGGTCATGATCTTGGAGTCCTGGGATCGGGTCCTGCATGGGGCTCCCAGCTCCGCAGGTACTCTGCTTCTCCCGCTGACCTTCTCCCCTCTCATGCTCTCTCTCTCTCACTGTCTCTCTGTCAAATAAATGGATAAAATCTTTTAAATAAATTAATTAATTAAACAAAGCTGAAATGCCAAACAGAAGACATTAATGATCCTTTGGCATGTTTTCTGTGCATTGTCTCTGATGGCAATGTGATTGAATCTGTGGACACAGATCATTCTTTCCTATCAGATCGGCTACCATTTACTTTACGGACAAAATCCTCTGCTGATATTGGCAGAAACACTGTCCACCCACCATCAAGATTCAAAGAGGTCCCTCAAAACCTCTTCCCATAATGAATCAACACTGTCTACGTAAAGAGGACCTTCAAGGCATCAAGCCCATAATAGACGATAACTATTAGGTGCTCATTATTCCTTGTGTGAGTCACTGTTAACACCCTCATTTTACCTGTGAGAAAACCCAACAGCTCAGGATGGAGATCCGCCCAGGACCTTTGAGCCATAAATAACACTGTCATCCCTCCCCCTCCCCAGTGTTCCTGACCCCAGTGGGCCATGACCAACAACCATTCCCACTGAAAGCCAATGTTTCACTGCAATTGACCTATGAGGTCCTTTTTAGCATTCCAACTGATAAGGATAGCCATGAACTTGTTGCCTTCGCTTGAAAGAATGGAAATACACCTGGACAGTAATGCCCCAGGACTTCACAGAGCATCTCACCTTAAAAGCTCATTTGGAGGGGCGCCTGGGTGGCTCCGTGGATTAAGCCTCTGCCTTCAGCTCAGGTCATGATCTCAGAGTCCTGGGATCGAGCCCCACATCGGGCTCTCCGTTCAGCAGGAGCCTGTTTCCCCCCTCCCTCTCTCTCTGTCTGCAACTCTCTGCTTACTTGGGTTCTCTCTCTGTCAAATAAATAAATAAAATCTTTAAAAAAAAAAAAAAGCTGATTTGGATGGTGGAGAGTTGTCTGCGGGGGTGCCTGGCCGGCTCAGTCAGTAGAGTATGTAGCTTTTGATCCTGAGGTCATGAGTTCGAACCCCGTGTTGGTCTCAGAGATTACTTAAGGAAACAAAAATCAATTAAAAATTTAAAAAAGCAAGTTTTCTGCAGGTTCTACTTCATTAAAATATGCCAATGGTTTGGTTCTCTGCTCCCCTCCTCAAACCTCTTCACAGGAATACAACACCCATCTGTTAAAACTTTGGCCTGAAGGGACATAAAGTCTCCAAAGGAAAACCGCAGCTGGCTCAAGTTTAGGGCAGACACGGAGGGCATCTGACATTGGAATAAGGGCTGCGGACGTACCAAGATGGAACCCCTGCTTAAGGCTGACAGATGAACTTTGGACACCCAATGGCAATTTATAGGAAACTCCTCTAACCAAAGCAGATTTTTCATGGTTTACTGATGATCCTCTTTTTTTTTTTTTAAGATTTTATTTCTTTATTTCAGAGAGAGAGGGAGGGAGAAAGAACGAGAGGCAAAGGGAGCAGGAGAAGCAGACATCCTGCCCAGTGGGGAGCCCGATCCTGGACTCGATCCCAGGACTCTGTGATCATGACCTGCCAAAGGCAGACGCTTAACCAACTGAGTCACCCTCGCGCCCCCGTTTACTGATGGTTCTTACTTAAAGGATGATGTGGTAAACACCATCTACTATCCCAACCCCCTTGAAGTCACTGAGCTTGCTAGCCCCTTTACCTCTGGCTACTTCAGCCTCACAGGCTGAGTTGTAGGCCAAGGGTAAAACCACAAATATTTATTCTGATCATTGGTGTGCCTTCCGGGTAACTCATGACTTTGGAAAATTATGGAAACAACAAGGTGTCCTTATCACCAATGGGAATAATATTCAAGATGGCTCCTATGTCCAAAATGTATTAAATGTCATATTTTTGCCAGCTTCTCTGACTCTTATTAAGGTTCCTAGGCCCTCCAGGCTGAACTTTTGAAGGATCAAAGTAACCCAACTCGATGATCTTTCCATCAAAAATGCCATTCTCAAAGAGACCAAAAGCCAAATCCATCATAGTCCAAAGGAATGTTCTCTCAAATGGTAACTTTGGAAAAACTGACAGGATACCCAACAATTGGCCCCAGAGAGGGAAAAACAATATTGGAAATGTATCACTGTAGCTTCAATAAAAAGAAGGAACTCTGGTTTGGACCAAATAATAATGAGCCCTACCAGAAATTCCAAAATTCCCACTACTTACAACCGTCTAGCATTAAACCACTGGCCTACTGACAAGCTGATAGCATTCATGAGCTAACTTTTGTGGAGAAAAGTTCCTAAGGCCACAAAAAGCATCTCCCTCATTTGTTCTGGGTGTTCAAAGGATAATCCAGAGAAACCTGTTCATATAAATGGATTTCATCCAGGGGCACCTGGGTGGCTCAGTGGGTTAAGCCTCTGCCTTTGGGGCGCCTGGGTGGCTCAGTGGGTCAAACTGCTGCTTTTGGCTCAGGTCATGATCCCAGGGTCCTGAGATCGAGTCCCACATCGGGGCTCTCTGCTCAGCAGAGAGGCTGCTTCCTCTTCTCTCTCTGCCTGCTTCTCTGCCTACTTGTGATCTCTGCTTGTCAAATAAATAAATAAAAATCTTAAAAAAAATTAAAAAAAAAAAGCCTCTGCCTTCAACTCAGGTCATGATCTCAGGGTCCTGGAATCGAGCCCCATATCAGGCTCTCTGCTCAGCGGGGAGCCTGCTTCCCCTTCTCTCTCTGCCTGCCTCTCTGCCTACTCGTGATCTCTCTCTCTGCCAAATAAACAATAAAATCTTAAAAAAAAAAAAAAAGAAAGAAAGCACCAGACCCTGGGGTGCCTGGGGGGCTTAGTCGGTTTAGTGTCTGACTCTTGATTTTGGCTCAGATCATGATGTCAGGGTTGTAAGACTGGGCTCCAAGCCCAGCGTGGAGTCTGCTTGTCCCTCTCCTTCCCCCTACTTGCTCTTTCCAACTCTCTCTCTCTCTCAAATAAATGGATAAAATCTGAAAAGAAAGAAAAGAGGAAAGAGAGAGAGAGAGAGAGAAAGAAAGAAAGAAAGAAAGAAATAGAGAGATGGTAGGAGGGAGGGAGGGAGGAGGAGGGAGGGAGAAAGGAAGGAAGGAAGGAAGGAAGGAAGGAAGGAAGGAAGGAAGGAAGGAAGGAAGGAAGAAAAGGCACCAAATCCTGATAGGACCTGGTGACCTGAAAATCAAAGATTTCCCAGAACTGAAACAGAGGGCATCTGACAAGACAACTTTTCCAGGATGTCCAGACCAGGCCTGTATGCCTTTTTCTCTTTTCCACGGAATGAAAATACCCTTTCTCTGCATTTCTCAAGCCTTTGCAAAAGGGTGGAACCTCTTCTCTTGATTCTGGCCTTTCAGGGACAGCTTTATCATGATCCCGGAGTAAAGTAATTTTTCACTTGCTCTTTTCTGAAGGCTTAGATGGTTCAGAATTCATAAAAATCCTTCTTTCATCTGAACTATTAACTGACAAAAAATTAAGAATCTAAAAGATAAACTATTTAAAATAAAAATAATATTTTTTTTCTTTCCAGCATAACAGTATTCATTGTTTCTGCACCACACCCAGTGTTCCATGCAATACGTGCCCTCCCTAATACCCACCACCTGGTTCCCCCAATCTCCCACCCCCCAAAATAATAAATCTTTTAAAAAAATTTTAAAATAAAAACCAATTATGAACTGAGCATGGATTCTTATCCAAATCCACGGTCTCTGAATTTACAACTTTAGATTGTATTATTCGATAACATTTGTTTTCAACACAGTTCTTTTTGAGATAACAATATTTATTATTTATTTTTCTAATTTTGCTAGTTTTTATTTTTTTTAAAGACTTATTTATTTATTTTGGGGAGAAGGGGCAGAGAGAAAGGGAGAGAGAGAATCTCCAGCAGACTCCCCATCGAGCAGGGAGCCCCACTCAGGGCTCGATCTCATGACCCAGAGAATACCATCTGAGCCAGTCAAGAATTAGAGGCTTAGGGCACCTGGGTGGCTCAGTGGGTGAAGCCTCTACCTTTGGCTCAGGTCATGATCTCAGGGTCCTGGGATCGAGCCCTGCATTGGGCTCTCTGCTCAGCAGGGAGCCTGCTTCCTTCTCTCTCACTCTCTGCCACGTCTCTGCCTACTTGTGATCTCTCTCTTTGTCAAATAAATAAATAAAATCTTAAAAAAAAAAAAGAATTAGAGGCTTAACCAACTGAGCCACCCAAGCGCTCCTCTTTTTTTTTAAGATTTTATTTTTAATCACTGAACTCTACCTCTGAAACTGTATGTTAGTTAATTGAATTTAAATAATTTTTTTAAAAAATATTTTAAAGTAATCTCTGCACCCAACATGGGTCTCTAACTCACAACTTTGAGATAGAGAGCTGCATGGTCTCTGACTTAGCCTGTGGGGAGCCCTGAGATAATAAGTCTCTGAAATGTTACACTTTTGCTTCATGTTGATACTTACACTGTTTCTTCCCAGTGCACTGGATTGGTTCTTTCCATGTGCTTGTGCAATATTTACTATTCTGCTCTTGTACCTACTTTAAGCAGGGACTTCCGGGGGCCATCCATGAGCCTGGGCTTGCCTTCATAGGGAGAAACTTCTCTTCTCTAAACTGGAATTAAGAGCCAAGAAACATTTTCAGCTGGCTACCTGCGGACCCAGCGTCCCCGTTTAGAATCAGCATACAGTTCGAAATTGTCATGTTACTTTTGATTCTATACTTGCCTATCAGTCTTTCATAAAAACAATGTCCCCAGTTAGGTGATGCTAGCTCGACCCTTTAAGATGACCTCCAATGCTGGGGCGCCTGGGTGGCTCAGGGGGTTAAAGCCTCTGCCTTCGGCTCAGGTCATGATCCCAGGGTCCTGGGATCGAGCCCCACATCAGGCTCTCTGCTCAGCGGGGAGCCTGCTTCCCCCTCTCTCTCTGCCTGCTTCTCTGCCTACTTGTGATCTCTGTCAAATAAATAAATAAAATCTTTAAAAAAAAAAAAGAAAAAAAAAAAAAAGATGACCTCCAATGCCCATAACCTGGAGAAGACACAGACCTCAGACGGAAGTACCCTAGAGTTCTCCCTCCTTACTCTCCTTGTTACTCAAATGTGGTCCGAAGTGGTTTCCAATCGCTATGCACTTTCCTTCCAGCGTGGGTCCTCCCAGGCCCTGAGGGACAAAACCAGGCTATACAAAATACCTAACTCTTGGTCAACGATGCTTTCGAGGAAAGATCTTGATCTCAAAGAAGGAAACGTGAAAATTAATGAAAGAAAACCTCACTGAAGTGGACCTGGAATGCTGGAAAAGGAGGCAGGTGGGGCAGTCCACCACTCCGTGTCCATTACAGGGAAGAATGGTTAGTTGCAGACCCCAGCAGAAGAACCTCAACAGGACAGAATCATCAGTTATAGGGCCCCAAACGGAGAGATCCACATGCGGCATCTTCTAGAAGAAACTGACCACCTCTGCCACTCAGGCAACGAGAAAGGGAAATGTCATTACCCTGAACTCTTGCTTTGCTTTAACTGGACTTTTGTTCAGAACAAGGCCGCCCAACTTCCTTCTTCTTCCCCGTAAAATAATGTTCTTCTCCTTTGCTTGTTGGACTTGTCTACCGTTTTGCTGCAGCTTGGTCGTCCTGGGTTGTAATCCTCGGCTTTTCCCAAAGAAACCCATTTTTGCTGGTAAAATGGATAACTGGCAGTTTTACTCTTCAGGTTCATGGGAGCAAGGACAGTGCAAGTAAGATCTCTGACTTCCCACGTTTGCCTAGATCAAACCTTTCACCACCATTTCATTAAGATGGGTCACAGCTCCCCGGGAGGGAGGACCAGGCGGTGAAGGAGGAGAGGAATGGATGAGGAGGAGGGACTTGTGGGAAGGGAGAGCGGCCCTGCTAAAGGTATCCGGGACCACTGCAGGATTAAGAGCGAAGGAGGCTGCGGTGGGGCTGGAAGTGAAATTGAGTCCAGAGCTGCTTTGGGGCATCTTTTCGGTACCTTTGGTGCGGAAAGGCGGGTTCCTGGCTTCTGAGCGCAGACCTCCAGGGCCTGGATCAAGCCCGGATTGTGCGCCAGCCAGGGCGGGAGGGACCGAGGTGCAGGTGCGCAGCTCCGGGGGCAGCCTCCTCCGGAAAGCAGCCCCGGCCACGCCCACACTGGGCGCTCCCAGGCCCCAGGGATCCTGGCCAGCTGGCAGAGACCCCCTTCCCCACGCCGCCTGTGCCAATGGCGCCGAAAATGTGGGGAAGTCAGGCAGTGTCGCGCAGATCGTGATCCGTACCGCAACCCCTGCCGGCCCCAGACAATTAACTCGGGAACGGTCAGGGACGAGAAGCGAGGGGCGGGGTGGCAGGCCCCGCCCTCACTTGGCACCCCCCACCCCGAGCTGGGCGCCACTCCCGGCCAAGTCCTTCCTCTCCGGGCGCTCGGCGAAGGTGGGAAGTGGGGCCACGTCACTGTCCCCAGGCCGGGGGAACGGCGGCTCCGCCCCTCCCACCCCCGCCAGAGCTCTGGGCACGGATCTAAGACTCACCGGCCCCAGCCCAGAGCCAGCCCAGTCGCTGCCGCCCGCCCACAAAGCCACAGGCAGGTGCAGGCTCTGCCGAGGCGCGAGCGGGCAGAGAGGAGCCGTTAGCCCGCGCCGTCCGTGCGTCCGTCCGTGCGCCCGTCCGTGCGTCCGTCCGCTGAGGCCTCCGTCCGTCGGCGCGCAGCAGCTCCGGCCCAGGCCCAGCGGCCACGGCCCCTCGTCGTCCCGCACCCTGAGCCGCCGGGCAGAGCCGGCTTCGGCGCGCGGCAAGCATGTCCATGGGCCTGGAGATCGCGGGCACCTCGCTGGCCGTGATGGGCTGGCTGAGCACCATCGTGTGCTGCGCGCTGCCCATGTGGCGGGTGACAGCCTTCATCGGCAGCAGCATCATCACGGCGCAGATCACCTGGGAGGGCCTGTGGATGAACTGCGTGGTGCAGAGCACCGGCCAGATGCAGTGCAAGGTGTACGACTCGCTGCTGGCGCTGCCCCAGGACCTGCAGGCGGCCCGCGCCCTCATCGTCGTGTCCATCCTGCTGGCCGGCTTCGGGCTGCTCGTGGCGCTGGTGGGCGCCCAGTGCACCAACTGCGTGCAGGACGACACGGCCAAGGCCAAGATCACCATCGTGGCGGGCGTGCTCTTCCTGCTGGCCGCCGTGCTCACGCTGGTGCCGGTGTCCTGGTCGGCCAACACCATCATCCGGGACTTCTACAACCCGCTGGTGCCCGACGCGCAGAAGCGTGAGATGGGCGCGGGGCTGTACGTGGGCTGGGCGGCCGCCGCGCTGCAGCTGCTGGGGGGCGCGCTGCTCTGCTGCTCCTGCCCCCCGCGCGACAAGAAGTACGCGCCCACCAAGATCCTCTACTCGGCGCCGCGCTCCGCCGGCCCCGGCACCAGCACGGCCTACGACCGCAAGGACTACGTCTGAGGCGCGGCCGCGGGGAGACCCCAGCACCCCCGCCCCCTCGAGCGGGAGAGCCCACCAGCCCGGCGCGCAGCCTCCCGTCGGAGACCAGCCCACCCCACGCGCCGGGAGCTCTCCCACTGGACTGCGAGGGACCCCCAACCCGGCCTCCCCTTCCCCCGCCGCACGCCTCTCCCCCGATCCTCCCCCCACCCTGGGCCCCAGGGTCGGGGAGCGGGACCACGGCGCGCGCGGGGGACCAGCCCGCACGGACAGTGAAACCTTGTTCCTCCGGAGCGCGGGGCTGCGGGGGCCGCCGCGCCTGCCCAGCCCCGTCGGGCAGCAGCCCCCAAGCCCGCGTTGGGTGGGGACCGGCTGTCTTGAAAAGGGCCAGTGGATATTTTTCAATAAAAGCCTTTCGTTTTGCATTTGCGGGCGCCTCCTTGTCCTGAGAGCCGAAGGGCGTCCGCCTCCCCGCGGATCGCCCCCCCACCCCCGACCCATCCCCTCCCAGCCAGGGTCGGCCTTGACTGGATTCTCTCACTGGGCACCCAGGAGTGAAGCTCAGAGAGGGCAGACGTTGGGTAACGAAGAAAGCTGGGTTGGAAACTGGGCTGGGCGCGCCCTAGGGGGCCATTTGCTCTCCTCCCTGGGGATCCCGACGTTGAAGGCCCTATCTCTCGAGAGAGGCGCGTATGAGCCTTAACGGCCTGCTCAGTAAACAGAGGCGTGGGGGAGGCCGGAGAAGGGTGTCAGGGGCCCTCCCTCGCTAGCCTGTGCTATCTCTGGTCTGTACTCCTCATCCTCCCCGGCTGGCTGCCCACCGAGTCTTCCCTGTGCGTGAGAGAGAAACGTTCAGTGCGATGATTTCATACTGGGAAGAGGAGAACAAAAAGACCTATTGTTTTTGTAAAACACCGCCTCAAAAGTAAAGCTGGGCAGAATCTTCTCCCCGGGAGGAGAGATGAGAGAGGGGCCTCGTTTTCTTCCCAGGACCCTCGACCAAGAGAGAGAGGGGACTCGGGACCCTCTTAGGGCTTGAGTTTAACCAGGCTTGGAAGCACCTGTGTCTGGGAGAAGGCGCAGGAGTTTCAGGCTGTAGGAAAGGGGGCCTGTGCTGCAGACCAGGAAAAGAGAGATCCCCCACAGCTGGACAGATAGCTTGGTGCAAGAGAAATGAGGATGAGGCCCAGGGGCCCAGAGGAGGCCAACTCATGGAGACTCATATGTGGAATTACAAACCCTGGACCTTATTCTGGTGTTTCTGGGAGTCAGGGAAAGACACACCTGGTCAGATTTACGCTCTTAAATATTAAATTTAATATTGCTTCCTCACCCCCCAAAAATAGGTGGGGACACCATCCAAGAGGCTCCGTAGCCAGCAGATGGTGCAGCAGAAAGAAGTCAGGAGCACTGGGGCCTGGAGCAAGGCCTGGTGGGGAGGCTGGGAGGAAGCAAGAAGAGTAGAACTTGAAAAGCGTTTGGATATGTGGAGTGAGGGAGAGGGGGAAAAATTAGGTTAATCCCAATCTTCTGCCTTAGGTCACTGATTGGATTGGTGGTGCCATTTCCAAAATAGGAGACCCGGTTACTGGGGCAAGCCGATGGGTTCAGTTTTGGGTGCACGGAGTTTGGCAAGCCCAGGGGACCTCCAGGCAGAGACGTCCAGGAAGTGACAGGACATGTATAGAGACCTGGGACTTGGGAGCAGTAAATGTGTCTCTTGTTAGCACACGGGTGGCACCCGAAACCAGGAGAGTAGATGAGGTCAGTCTAGAAACCAAAGAGAAAAAAAGGTCAAGAGACGGGCGTTGGCAAGGGTGTCCGAGGTAGCGGAAGGGTCAGGCCTGATACGGCCTAAGGAGAAAGCCGGGGATTCAAAGCATCAAGGTGGTCCCTGGTGGCCTTGGCAAGAGGTGTGGGGACAGATGGGGCGGGCAGAAAGGCGAGGGAGAGATGAGAAGTAAAATCAGAGTATGTAGACCATGAGTCCAAGAGCTTTGCTTATAATGCGAGTTTCGGCCAAGTTAGCAAGTTGACAGGGAGCGAGGGTCAAGGGACAGGCATTTGGGCTTGGGGAGACTTGGGATTATTTCCAAATAGATATTGTATCTCAAACTGCTTTGCCTGCAACAAAGCTAAAGCAGAAGGTCCCAGTGGCCACCAGACTTTTCAGTAGAATGCTCCGCTCAGCTGCCCCCAAATTCTCTAGTTAGAGAAAACCGACACGCTGTCACCCTTTCTGACTCAAGGAAGAGGAAGGAGTTTACGGCTTTCGGTCGTTCTCTGTAGGATTCCGGGAAAGCATGAGGGGTTGGGGTTGGGGTCCTGATTAGTCTTTGGGGGACCGGTCTTCTAGCCTGGAGTGCGGGGCGGGGGGAGGAAAGGGGGAGAGTGACAGTGAGTATGAAGGGTGGGGGATGAGTGATGGAGACACATCCTAAGAGAGCTGGGGAGAAGGGGTGTGGGTTCAGAAAAGCAGGACTCAGTGGGGCCTTCGTGAGGGGAGGACGGGGCTCAGTGATGGGAAGGGGCTCACTGGGGGAAGGGTCAGAGAGGGAGGAGGTTCAAGAAGAGGGGAGAGGGAGGGAACCGAGAGAAGTTTCTCCGGGCCTGTCTGGGATGGAATTGGGGGTGGGGTGGGGGGTCAGAAGGGCGAAAGGGGTTGCATCTGCCTCCACAGTCTCGGGCCCTGGGTGAGCCAGGGGATGACAAGTGGGAACTGAGGGTCATGGAGTGGGTTCTTTGTCCCAGGGAGCCCGGGACGTGGAAGCAAGGTTATTCATTTACCAAGAGCTTCCAGAAGGCAGCCTGAGCATAATGCCTCCCGGCCACACTAGGACAGAGCTGCAGCCTGGGGCCCTGCAGCCAGCCTGCCCACCGCAGCCCACCACCCCACACACACACACACCCTGGCCTGGCTTCGGGGTATCTCCCAACTCAAACTCTTCTTATGCTTTTTTGGAGTTTAGGGTCTGAAGGCGGTGGTGGCACTTGCGGGGTACAGACCGCAAGCTGAGGGGAGGCTCACAGGAGGGATCCAGGAAAACCACAGTCTGGAGGAGAGACTGGGAGTCAGTGGTTTCTAGATCCCTTCCTTTTCCTGGGTGCCTTTGAGCACATGTCTTCCTCTTCTGGGTCTCCGTTTCTCCATCATTTCAACAAGGGGTTGAACCAGAGGACCCATGAGGGCCCCCATGTTTATCCTTGCCACCCCCTGCTGCAAAAAATTAGGGAGAACCAAATGGGGCCGGCTGAGCAGGGCAGTTCACACCTCTGGGCCTCAGCTTCCTCATCCACAAAATGGGTATGATAATAGCATCAGGCCGTGTGGAGGACCAGCGGAGCCATCCTCCGGGTTCCCGGGAGGCCTCGTCTCACCCCATGATGGCACCGTGTTGTGTGGCTTCTTGTCAGACCGCTCCAGCAGGGGGTCATCCCCCAAGGTCAGGGAAACTGTCCTGACCTTCTATCTGCCCACAGCACCCCACGCAGGCCAGCACCCGTTTGTGGAAAGAAGGCCTGCCTGCCCACCTAGCCCAAGGCGAGGCACACGACAGGACCTCTATCAACGTGAGCTGGTACTGTTAATGCTTTGGTCTACAAAGCCAGGCCGGGGTCTGGGAACTTGAGGGCAGTGTCTGGGTCATGAGAAAGTTCTGGGTTTCTCCAAAATCCAGAGCCCTGGACACCCCCTGCCAGGCCCTGCGGCTCTGTCCCACTCAACCTCCCACCGTTGTGCCGCGGGGCTGCCCTGCTCCTGCCACACCTGTCCCAGCCCTTCCTCCTGCCGAGACCAAAAGCCAAGTGCTTTATCAAACAAACACAGCATTTATTGTGGTTCCGTCAAGGTCTGCGGCAGGCCTGCAGGAACAGACAGTACCTTCCTTCTCCCTCCCCTAGCAGGGCTCCAATAAAGGTCATCTGTGCCAAGACAAGGAGGCTCCGCAGAGCCGGTGAAGAGAGCAAGTATCTTGCTGGGGCACGGGCTGAGCGACCTTGGACAAGTCACCAGCCGTATCTCACTCTCAGCTGTACAGGAAGCCATATTGTCACTGATCCCCTCCCTGCACCCCCCACAAAGAACCCTGCAAGGCACACATTGCATGACGAGGCCATCAAGGCTCATAAAGTGATGGGACTAGGCTGCTGGCCCTGCCACATCCGGCCAAGGACCAGCCTCTCACCTGCCAACCTGGTCATGTTCTAGATGTGTCCACCCGTCTTCTTCCCCACTTGCTGCCATGACTCCAACCAGGCCACCACCATCGTTCAGGAACAGCCTCAAGAGGGTCTCCTGCCTCCAGGCTCCCTCTCCACACCTCCCCACCTGGCTACGCCCCATTCTAGGCCACTCACCTCGGCATAGCCAAGGGACTCCTCATGTGACGAAGTCCTGAATCTAACCACATTGGAAAATCCTTCCAGTCCCTCACCCCTCCCACCCCCAATATGCCTCTTAGAATCCCACTCAGACCCCACAGCATGCGTTGAGAGCCTCTCCAGGGCCAGAGCCATGGTCGCCGCCATATTGTCTCCTCTCTTCCCCACCCCAACCCTCAAGGCCCAACTCGTCCGGACATCCTTCAATTCTGCATGAACCCTGCCCTCTCCAGGCCCTGGGCCTCACCACAAGCTCTTCTCTGTTCTTGGCAATTTCCCTGCCCTTGCCTCACCCCTCCTGGCAAGCTTAGAGGTCATGTCGTGTCTTGGCTGAGGGAAGCTTCCCTGACCGCCAGCCCATCCCTGCACAGTGCCATCCATCCAGGGCCCCATCTTGGCCTTTGTTGGTCTCTGCGAGAATCCCTTCTCCCTTTCAAACAATCCCACAGCGTTTCTCGTCAGCTGGCCATAACATAAGCATAATCAGAACAAAATGACCAAGGGGGCCTGGGTGGCTCAGTCAATTAAGCTTCAGATCCTTGATCTCAGCTCAGGTCTTGATCTCAGGGTCGTTGAGTTCAAGCCCTGGGTTGGGCTCCACACCCAGCGTGACGCCTACTTAAAACACACACACACATACACACCAGTGTGAACAAATGTTTCTGAACTACACTCTCAACAAAGGACACCTAAAAAAAAAAAAAAAGAAGAAGAAGAAGAAGAAGAAGAAGAAGGAAATTACATTGTCTTCTCAACGATTTCTCAGTTCATTGACCATTTCTACTTGAAGACACTTTGGAACAGAATAATATGATCTCCCCGAGCCTGATTCAAGCCACGTGTTTCCCTGACTTTGTTTTAGAATGAATCTCTTCTGCATCGTCTAGCATGAGGGGCAGAGACTCATAAAAACCAATGATACAGCATCCACGCACGTGGTCACTTGCTCCTAAAGCCGCCGCTGAATCTGGGGTCCATGTGCAGGGATCTGGAGATGAGCCATTCCAGCACCTTCCATACTCTGAGTGCTAGCCACAACACGCCGTAGTGGAAACTCACAAAGACCACACTAACTCACATGCTACCTCCCGGAATGACCTCTGAACTTGTCTTTCTCCTGCCCCTAAACCATCGGCTCTGCTGGGGTGGGGCCCTACGCACCCTGTTCACCTTCGTATGTCCCAGGCTTAGCCTAATGCCAGCACGAGCATGGAGCTGATGTTCAGTGAGTGAGAGACAAGGCTCACATCCAGGGTGCCAAAAGAACGAAGTTGAAGGACTCACACTGGTAGATTTCAAACCGTAACACAAGGCTAGAGTCTTCAAAGCAGTACGGTACTGACAAAGAGACCAATGAAACAGAATGAGAGAACCCAGAAATGAACGGTCACATATGGGCTCAAATGATTTCCACAAGGGTGCCAAGAACACTTGATGGAGGAAGAATCGTCTATCTAGTCTCCTCCCCAAATGGTGCTAGGACAAGTGGATATCCGCCCGCAGAAGATGAAGCTAAACCTTTATATAATGCCATATACAAAAATTAACACAAAATAGATCAAAGACCTAAGAGCTAAGCTTTTTTAAGGCACCTGAGTGGTGCAGTCGGTTAGGCATCTGACTCCTGGTTTTGGCTCAGGTCGGAATCTCAGGGTCATGAGGTCCAGTCCCGCATTGGGCTCTGCACTCAGCTCCAAGTCTGCTTAGGATTCTCTCTCCCCCTCCCTCTGCCCCTCCCCCTGCTCTCTCTCTCTCTCTCTAAAATAAATAAATAAAATCTTAAACAGCAACAAAAAAGGAGGGGTGCCTGTGTGGTTCAGTCAGTTAAGCATCTGCCTTTGGCTCAGGTCATGATCTCAGGGTCCTGGGATTGACTCCCACATCGGGGTCCCTGCTCAGTGGGGAGTCTGCTTCTCCCTCTCCCTCTGCTACTCCCCTTGTTCTTTTTTTTTTAATGAGAGGTTTTTCTTTTAAGGTTTTATTTATTTATTTGACAGAGAGAGATCACAAGTAGGCAGAGAGGCAGGCAGAGGGAGAGGGAGAAGCAGACTCTCCGCTGGGCAGAGAGCCTGATGAGGGGTTCAATCCCAGGACTCTGGGATCATGACCTGAGCCAAAGGCAGAGGCTTTAACCCACTGAGCCACCCAGATGCCCCTCCCCTTGTTCTTGGTCATTCTCTTGTTGTCTCTCTCTCTCTCTCTCAAATAAATAAAATCTTTTTCTTTTTAAGTGCTCAGCCTATAAAACTCTTAGAAGAAAACATACAACAAAAGTTTCACAATATTGGACTTGGCACCAATATCTTGGCTATAACACCAAAGGCACAGGTAACAAAAGAAAAAAAAATAGACGAACTGGACCCAATGAAAAATTTAAAACTTTGTGCATCAAAGGATACTATGGACAGAGTGAGAAGACAACCCACAGAATGGGAGACAATGGGAGCAGCAAATCATACAGCAGCTAAGGGATTAATATCCAACATATATAGAGAACTCCTAAAACTCAACACCTACAGGGGTGCCTGGGTGGCTCAGGGGGTTAAGCCTCTGCCTTCGGCTCAGGTCATGACCTCAGGGTCCTGGGATCGAGCCCCGCATCAGGCTCTCTGCTCAGCAGGGAGCCTGCTTCCTCCTCTCTCTCTGACTGCTTCTCTGCCTACTTGTGATCCCTCTGTCTCTGTCAAATAAATAAATAAAATATTTTAAAAAAAAGAGTATTTATAAAAAAAAAAACTCAACACCTACAAAAAGAGCCAATGCAAAAACAGGCAAAGGATTTGGATAGATGTTGCTCCAAAGACGATATATGAATGGCCAGTAAGCACATATGAAAAGATGCTCAACATCACTGATCATTAGGGAAAGCAAATCAAGACCACGATGAGATAATACTTCACCCTCATTAAGATGGCCCCTATAGGGTTGCCTGAGGGGCTCAGGTCTGACTCTAGATCTCAGCTCAGGTCTTGATCTCAGGGTCATGAGATCAAGTCCTGTTGGGCTCCTCTTTAAAAAAAAGAAAGAGAGAGGGGCGCCTGGGTGGCTCAGTCAGTTAAAGTGTCTGCCTTCAGCTTGGGTCATGATCCCAGGGTCCTGGGATCAAGTCCCACATCCAGCTCTCTGCTCAGCAGGGAGCCAGCTTCTCCCTCTACCTCTGCCTGCCTCTCTGCTTACTTGTGATCTCTCTCTCTGTGAAATAAATAGATAAAATCTTTTAAAAAAAAAAAAGAGAGAGAGAGAGATGTCTACTCTAGAAAAAGAAAAAGGACAGAAGGAAGAAAAAAAAACTGATGTTGGGGCCTCTGGGTGGCTCAGTGGGTTAAAGCCTCTGCCTTCGGTTCAGGTCATGATCTCAGAGTCCTGGGATCGAGCCCCGCATCAGGCTCTCTGCTCAATGGGGAGCCTGCTTCCCCCTCCTTCTGCCTGCCTCTCTGCCTACTTGTGATCTTTCTCTATCAAATAAATAAATAAATAATCTAAAAAAAAAAAAACTGGTGTTGAAGATGTGGAGAAATTGGAACTCTCGTGCACTGTTCGTGGGAATGTAAAATGGAAAACAGTATGGTGTCACTTCAAAAAATTAAAAATTAAAGAAATAAGAAGATAAATTTAAAATTTTTAATTAAAAAATTAAAAATAAAACTGCCTGTGATCAAACCATTCCACTTCTGGGTCTATACCTACAAGAACTGGAAGCGGGATCTCAAAGACATATTTGCACGCCCGTGTTCACAGCCTGTTCCCAATGGCCCAGGAGTGGAAACAACGCAGATGTCCCCCCAGCTGGGGAAGCTTATATTGATACAACAGTGTTAAAGGGCAATCTGGCCATTTCTATAAAATCAATCAAATCAAAGTCCCTTATAAAGATCCTCTAACACCCAGCAATTCCACTTGCAGATAACTTTGTCCTGCAGTACAGAGCGTGCAAGGGAGTGCAATACTCGTTTTACTCAATCCTCAGGTACCTGCCGTTCTGGGGATTAGATGAAGCCAATCGTGGTGGCTGATCTCTTTCGCTCCACGGTGACTGGTTTACGGTGCGCATGTGACAGCTGTGGCCAATGAGACAGGAGGGAAGATGGGGCTTGGGGGGGGGCAGCAGGAAATGGCTTCCACATTTTCTAAGACAGCACCCTGACTTTCCTTGGATGGGTGGGAGTGACTGGAATTCTATCGCCAACTTGAACCCCAAAAAGAATGAGCCCAAGAAGCCATGAGGCCCACGATGAGGACGTCAGTCTGGAGAGGTGGAACGTGGAGCCCTGGAAACGTTTTCTGCCCTGTAGTCACTGTCAGCTCCCTGGGTCCTCACCCTCCTTAGATCTCACTGCTTAAACCCGTGTGACTTGGGGTTCCAGCCTGAGATGTCCTAACCAGTACAAATGGGCTGCCGTTTAAAAAAAAAAAAAAAATCAAGTACAACGTGTCTTGTGTAGGAGTCTTGCAGAAAAATAAATGAACCAATAAAATCGGAATCTGATCAATTTTCTAGATCTACTACCAGTTTACAGGATATGCAAAGGAAGGAGGAGCACAGCAACACAGAATATGGTCAGCAAAACGGCAACTGGGTTCTTCAGTGACCCCCCAAAAAAAATGCATTTCGTTTTCAAGGAAAGAAATTGAGATGTAGGGGAATCTATAGATCAAAAGAGACTTAAAAGAGATATCAACTAATCACGGTTGTGGCCATTCATAGGTTCCTGATGGAGACTCTTAGAGCTGATAGCATATATGAGACAGTTTGAGGGGCACGTGGGTGGCTCAGTGGGTTAAAGCCTCTGCCTTCAGCTCAGGTCATGATCTCAGGGTCCTGTGATCAAGCCCCACATCGGGCTCTCTGCTCAGCAGGGAACCTGCTTCCCCACCTGTCTGCCTGCCTCTCTGCCTACTTGTGATCTCTCTCCCTGTCAAATAAATAAATAAAATCTTAAAAAAAAAAAATGAGACAGTTCGGACAGTCCGACATTGGAACAATGAGTAGATCATTGATAATCTTAAGGGACTATGACTTCTTCAAGTGTGTAAATGATATGGTGGTTTTATGTTTAAAAAACCAACAAACAAAAGAGCCCTTAGCCTTTAAAGAAACATACGGAAATATTTACAGATGCACTGGTATGAGGTGTGAGATTTACTTCCAAAGCACGTGCAGGTGGGAAAGACATAGATGGGGTATAGATGAAACAAGACGGACCTTGAGTGATCATTGTCGAAGCTGGGTACTAGGTAGAGTGGGGCCCCCATTTTATCCCCCTTCACATATGTTTCAAATTTTTCATAATAAAAAGGTGTTAAACAAAACAAACTGAGGGTTGCAGGGGGGAGGGGGTTTGGGAGAGGGGGGTGGGGTTATGGACATTGGGGAGGGTATGTGCTATGGTGAGTGCTGTGAAGTGTGTAAACCTGGCGCTTCACAGACCTGTACCCCTGGGGATAAAAATACATTATATGTTTATAAAAAATTTTAAAAATAAAAAAAGGTGTTAAAAAAAAAAGTAAGTCTGCATTGACATAAAAAAATATTCCTCAGAAATATCTTCTTTGGGGCACCTGGGTGGCTCAGTGGGTTAAGCCTCTGCCTTTGGCTCAGGTCATGATCTCAGGGTCCTGGGATCGAGCCCTGCATCGCATCGGGCTCTCTGCTCAGTGGGAAGCCAGCTTCCCCCCCCTTTCTCTCTGCCTTCTGCTCTGCCTCCTTGTGATCTCTCTCTCCGCCAAATGAATAAATAAATAAATCTTTAAAAAAAAAGAATTATGAAAGAAAGAAACGAAATACCTTCTTTCTCTTGCCAAAAAAAAAAAAAAAAAAGTTTTCTTGACTTCACATTTCCAAACAAAGACCACCCCAGAAGATTTTGCCTCCTCTGCTCCCACGGGCCAATCAGCCTCTCCCGTCTGCTCCTGCCCCCACTCCTTCAGCACTCCAAGCCACTCTTGGCAAGGTCCCCAGTGGCCTCCAGGTTGCCATGGCCTACAGTCACTTTTCTATGCAGAACTTACTCACTCTCAGCAACTTTTGACACAGGTGATTGCTTCCTCCTCCTCAGAACCTCAGTTCCCCTGCCCTTTGGGACCAGTCCCTCCCCACCGTCCCCCGCAGCCCTCCTCCTGCCACTGCTCAGTATTTCCTCCTGGGCATTCTTCTCTTCCTCTGATGCTCTGGTGAACCCTTTGATTGTCTCACCCATTCCCACGGCTTTAACGGCTTTAACACCCTCCCGCTCCCAGACCTCTCCTCCCAGCTCCCCATGCAGGCATCCAGCTGCCTCCTCGGGTGCCGGGTGCCGGGTGCCGTGCGGGTGGTGGGGCACAGAGGTTAACAATGGCGTGGCCCCTGGACCCCAGCCACTTGGGACTGGATCCCGGCCCTGCAGCCTCCAAGCTTGGGGATGGTGGGCAGTTCATTAACCTGTCTGCGGCTCAATGCATTTAGCTCTAAAGAGGGACCGACAAATAAAGTAATACAGTTCTTATGAGGACAAAATCAGTAAATAGATAAAGCACTTAGAATGGTGTTTAGCACATGGTAAGCACTCGACAAATGTTGACTATTACCAGTATCTCACGGGCAACTCGACCTTAACATGCGTCAAGTAGGACTCTAGATTGTGGGATGTCTGGGTGGTTCGGTCGGTTAAGCATCTGCCTTCTGCCTGGGTCGTGATCCCAGGGTCCTGGAATCGAGTCCCACATCAGGAAATCCTTCCTCAGTGGGGAGCCTGCTTCTCCTTCTGCTTGCCACACCCCTGCTTCTACTCTCTCTGTCTCTCTGACAAATAAATAAATAAAATCTTAAAAACAACAACAACAACGAAACTCTAGATTGTCCCTCCCTACTAGTACCTTGTAGTGGGTGGAAACTTCCTTGCCAGCCTTCCCCAGCTCTGTAAACAGCACAACTACCTACCCAGGTGGTCTGTCCAGAAACCTAGGAGTTGTCCTAGTCTCCTCCCTTTCCCTCCCTATTGTCCTCTCTACCCATCCAATTCTTCATCAAATCTTGCTGATTCTAACTCCAAAACATATCTGATATCTACCTTTCTCTACCTCCATGGCCACCTCCCAGCCAGAAGTGGACATCGTGGGGCGCCTGGGTGGCTCAGTGGGTTAAAGCCTCTGCCTTCGGCTCAGGTCATGATCCCAGGGTCCTGGGATCGAGCCCCACGTCGGGCTCTCTGCTCAGCAGGGAGCCTGCTTCCTCCTCTCTCTCTCTGCCTGCCTCTCTGCCTACCTGTGATCTCTCTCTGTCAAATAAATAAATAAATAAATAAATAGAAAGAAGTGGACATCGTGTCCTAACTGGACAACCACAGTAGTGTCCAAGCTGATTTTCCTTCCCCTCCTCCATGTGCCCTTCAGTCTGTCCCTCCATCTTCCACTATGCACCCAAAGAGTCCTATAAAAATGAATGTCTGTCCCTCCTTAAACCCTTCCCCAGCTCTCGTTTTTCTTAGAATAAAAATCAAATTCCCTACCAGGCTCCTGCTCGGACCAACTCCAACCTACCTACCTCATGCCTTGCTCCCCTTGCTTCCTCTGTGCACCGCAGGGCCTTTGCATACACTGTTATCTCTGTGTAGGACACTTCTCCCCTGGCGTTCATATGACGGCTTCCTTCTTATCCTTCAGATGTCACCTTACCTGAGGCCTTTCCTTACCATCCTACTTAATATTGCCAACCCCAATTACTAGCAAACACAGCACCCTGCTCACTGAACTTACACAATTTATACTTATACACTTATTTCTTTGTTTATTTCTTTGCAGCCTGTCCCCCCTAATGGAGAATAGAAAAGTAGGGGATTTGGGGTTTGGGTTTTTTGTGTTGCTTGAGAAACAGAGCCATGTAATTGCCATATCTCTAGCTTTAAAATTCATACTTGGCATTAAAAAAAGAAAAATCAGGCCGCCTCGATGACTGAGTCAGTTAAGCGTCTGACTCTTGATTTCGGCTCAGGTCATGATTTGGGGGCCGTGGGATCGAGTCCCAAGTTGGGCTCTGCCCTCCCCTCTGCTTGAATTCTCTCTAAATAAATACATGAATAAATAAAAATTTTATTAAAAATTCATACTTGGCTTTAGCATGTGTTCAGTAAATATTTGTTGAATGGATTACTGGATTATTGATTTAAAAAGAAAGTCAGTTGCAGACGGATGTGCATGGTATTATCACGATTATGAAAGTCAGTCTCTTGACTTAGACATACAATGCCATGATTTCTGTGATGTGGGGTTCTGCCCCCGCAGTGGGAGTCACGTTAAACTTCAGTCCCCCTGGGTTGGGGCCACAATTCCAGGATATTCAGCAGGCCCAAGTTTGTTTGGTATGGGGGGAGGGGACGTTGGTGGCTGGAAGAAGGACTGGTTGGACAGCATCCAGCCCTCAGGAAACAGTGGTCACTGCTGAGACATTGTCATTTTGATTCAGTGACCAATTCAGTCCTGGTACTGTGTCTGCTTTGGGCTTGGGACCGGGGAGAATGTTGCAAGCTGCCTATGGTTCTGCCAGCCCAGTAGACCCCTGAGCTGTTTCCTCTCTGGGGAGCCTGCTGAGAAGCCAAGAAGTGGGCGACAGACGCCCCTCCCATTCTGGGCCAAGCTCTGGTCTCTGCAGAGGAATTCCCTTCCCCTAAGGGCTTTAGCTCCTGAAACACACAAACCAGCTTTTCTACTCTTGGGTCAGCCCCATGCATCCCCAGTAGCAATGAGCACGGAAAAGTAGGAAGGAACCAACTAGATGAACCCAGAAATTCATTATATGTTTGGAAAAGATCACGCTGAGTACTGTGTAGGGAAATGGACAGGGAGCTGGCCATCCCTGGAGAAGGGATGGGGTCGTGGATTTGGACAGCAGAGAATGGATATCAGAGTTATCTGGAAGATAAAAATCCATAGCAACTGGGGGAGGGATTGGGTGGTGGCAGGGGAGGTAAGGAAGATGCACCTAGAATGATTCCCAAGATTCTGCCTTGGGAGAGGGGAGGGCTCTGCCATTGCAGTGATGGTCCCAACTTCTGGAACACCCTCCTCCACTGTAAGCCCTTCACCGGCCCTGACTCCTACTCATCTTTCCGACCTCCATTCAAGCATCACTTCTGCACATTTGCACTACCTGGTCCCAGGGCCAGAGGCACCCCTCCTTTCTCTCTCCGCCTTCCTTTGCATATTTACTGTGTGTGCGATTACACGATTACACATTCGTTGGTATCCTCCCCACCAGACTGTCAGGTCTGTGAGTGGATCTGGGGTCATCCTTGCAACCCCAGTGCCTAGCACATAGTAGGTGCTCAATAAGTAAAGGGTCCCAAATGCAGGCAGGGGGGGCTGCAGTGTCCCCTGCAGGTTGGTGTTTTTCCCAGGGGAATGGAGTGGGCTGGGTCCACCCACTCTGCC
Source organism: Lutra lutra (assembly GCF_902655055.1). Taxonomy (NCBI): domain Eukaryota; kingdom Metazoa; phylum Chordata; class Mammalia; order Carnivora; family Mustelidae; genus Lutra; species Lutra lutra. Next base: position 30,618,837 of record NC_062295.1, read on the forward strand.
CAGCCCGCCACCCAGACTCCTCACCCCCCTACTTTAAGATCTATGCTTTCGAGGAGGCTGTGACTGGGGGTACAGTGTGCACATGGGTCTGGAGGTGGGAAAAGTGTCGACAGGGTTGCAGCCAGCAGGACCTGAGGGCCTTTCTGGAGCAGAGGAGTGAGGGGAGCAAAGCAGGACATGAAGGTGTGTGGCCTGGTGGGAAGCTCAGAGGGGAGGGAATGTGGGGAGGGGGCCTGGAGGTGGCAGAGAGGGGGCCCAGAGATGTTCTGGGCCCTGTGCACTCCCTGCCTTTTATCAATGGCTCCAGGGGCCTCCCCCACCTGCTAGGAAGAAAAAAATTACTCCACACCACCCACTGCTGTGTGGTCCCTGAGTTTCTCGTCCTGCTCATGGCTGTCTAGAAAGGTGCATACTTTCTCCAAAGTAGCCGTTATTTTTGAAGGGATGAAGGGAAAAGGGAATGTTCTGGAAGTGCTCGGTGAGTCTGGGGGAGGCGTCGGGATTACCGTGCCGCTGTGGGAAAGGCTGCAATGGGGAATGCACAGAAAAGTCCCTGCAGCTTAAAAAACTCAGGATCCAAATCTGAGAAGGCTGAGTGGCAGGGGCAGGAGGAGGCTGGGCGGGGAATCACCTAGCGCCCCCCCCCCCCCCCCCCCCCCCCCCCCCCGGGGAAGCCTCCAGGGGTCTCCTGGGAGCCCCGCCACGGCACGACTGACACTCTGGCCCCACCCGGCCAGCAGGCAGGAATTTGCCCTGCTGACCTCCCCTGGCACACTCCTGTCACCATGGCGACCAACCTGGAAACAAGCGGCCCGATTGTCCCTGCTCAGCGGGGCAGGTGAAACCCCGGCCACGTGACCGATACTGAGCCAGGTGCAGCGATGGGACACCCGCCTGCCTCCCTGTCTTAACCCCTTCCGCGCTGCCGCCCCCGGGGCCCAGTGTCCCTGCCGCCGCCGGCCGCACCCCTTGGGGGGCCCACGGATTCCCAGCCAGAAGGGCGGGGACTACCGGGAGCACTGCACTAGGAGTCAAATTCCTGGGAAGGAATGGGTTGGGCCACACACGTGCTGAGCGGCTGGAGCTGGGTTATTCCCCTCCCGCGTCTCCATTTTCTCAGCAGTAAAATGAGGATGACAACACCCTCCCAGTTCACAGGGACCTGGGGACGGCTGGGAGCAGGGATGCTGGGAACAAAGACTCCCAGGGCCGTCTTATTCACACCCCTTTGCCCCCTCCCCCACATGACCTCAGCATATCAGGGGCTCCAGAAGGCCTCCCCCCAACCAAGGGCTGGACACCCCCCCCTCCAAGAGAGAGAGATCCTCACAAACCAGTTAGGAGTTAGCCAGTTCCTAAACAAGCTGGGGAAGGGTGGGCAGCCCCCATTTTGACCCCTCCCCAACACAACAACACCAGAGTCCTTCCCAGATGGCAACAACCCCTACCCAGGCCCCACCGCTTCCTCCGAAGTGGAAACCTCAAGCCAACTGGTTTTTCCGCTTGCTCCCAGGCCCTAACCAGCCACGTGATGGGGCTTTGGCCAGGTCTCAGGAATGTCTCCAGACTGCTTCTGCCACAGACCCAGGGCTCTGAGCAGATGGTCCAGGGTCATGGGCCAGGCTCACGTTGCCTGGCTAGACAGTAGGCTGGGGAGGAGGTGGAGGGTGGTTTAAAACCACATTTGGAATATTAACCTTCTGAATCACCAACGTTATGTCCACCCCCTGCCCCTTCATCCACCAATTCTAGGAAAACACCCTGCTTGGTGTCTCCTCCAAGGACCCCTCCCATGCCTTGGTCCAGCCCCCATCCAGGGCTCAGGTGTGCTCATCAGTCCCCTAACGACAATTCTGGGAACAAATCATCACACCACCTGCTGTGCTTAGCGGTCCCCCATGACCTCAAAGCCCTTCTCTCATTAGAACAAAATAACTGCCAGTCCCCAGGCTGACTCAAGGTGGGAGCCATCTCACTGGGCAAGGTATTTATAACACCTTGGAGTTCAGATGCATCCTACAGGTCTTGACTCCATCGGGCCTGCCCTGAGGAGGGAGAGGCCTGGCTGGTCCAGATGTCATCTCCTGCAAGGGGCACTGACCCAGGCCCTAGGTGGACCTTCACCTAAGCCTCAGCTAGTGCCTCGAATCTCTTCGCAATCATTCAGTAAAAAGATTACTATTGCACTTTGCCCTAGATAAACAAAAACGTGTCTCCAGTCCGCCAGGAGCTCCCAGACTGCGGTGGACAGAGAAAGCCAGCTTTGAGAACGTGGGGTGGAAGAGATGGGGAAATCCGGGAAGGCTTTTGAGGAGGTGGCAGTTATCCTGGACCTCTAAAGCCACGCGGGAGTTGGGCCGTTGGCTATCCGGAAGGCCCCCGCAGCAGCCAGCAGAGGGAGTCCTGGGGCTGGAAAGTAAAAGGCAGGTGTGCAGATGCAGTTTTCGAGCTGGGGAGTTCATAGGAAGCACGGGTGGAAGAGCCGGTAGGATGGCCAGGGGGGTGGGGGGGACACGAACCAAGAAAAAAAAAAAGAACGTCACATCCGACAGCGATTCTGGTTCTGCCTCTTGTGCAGCCATTTGCCTCAGTTTCCCCATCTGTAAAGGGCGGGCGTGGAGGGTGGTTGATGACCTCTCCAGTCGAGGACTTCAGGATGGGGAAGAGGGGCACCACCCGGCCTGCCTGGGCCCCCGGCTGGGCAGCACGGCGCCCCCAAGCCGGCGCCGCGATGACGAGGGCCCCTCCCAGCGCCCCTCCGCTCCCGCCCGCGGCACTGAAAGTATGACGCCCATCCAAGGCGGTGCGTGAAGGCAGAGGAGCAGGCCAGGTGCGGGGCGGGCGCGGGCCAAGGCAGGGCCTCCTCGGCTCGCCAAAGACCTGCCCCACCGGTGCCCAAAGCGCGCGCCCCAAATCCGGGACGTTCCGAGCGGCGGGGATGGGACTCCCACGCCACAGGACTCTGATTCGCCGCCAGGATTCGACGCCGGAAGAGGCTGGGCGGAGCTTCGCGAGGGCGTAACCAGGGAACAAGGTGGCTCCGCCCGGGGCGTGGCCAGGGGCGGTTCTCCCGCCTGCCGGCGCGGAGGCTGAGGGGATAGCGTAATGACGTAGGGGGCGGAGCTGAGGAACAGACCGTACCCTGGGATTACGTAAGGAAACGAGGGCGGGGGCGGGGTAGTCCGTGCTAGTGGGCGGGGAAGAGGGCGGGGCTACAGTCGGAACTGGGCGGGGTCCTGAGCGAAGGCAGGAGGCGGAGCGAGGGGACCAGGCCGCGGTGAGCTCGGGTAGTAGTTCCCGGGCATGCTCCGCTGGACCCGCTCCTGGAGGCTCCCCCTTAGGGGGCTCGGCCCCTGCAACCTCAGCTTCTCCAGGGCGCTCGTCGCACCCAGCAGCAGTGGCCGAAGCGGCGCCGAGCCGAGGTCAGTCAAGGGCGCCATGTGGGAGGCCGTCCGTCGTTCCTCCCCGGTCAGTCCTGCCGTGGCGGCCCCGCCTCCTCCGTCTGTGCCCGCCCCCGCCCCCGCCCAGGCCGCTCCCCGGAACCCCTTCCCCAGCCGGCTTAGACCCCTCCACCGCCCTCGCGCCTCCCTCCAGGTCGGTGCTGCTATCCTACAAGCTTCTGGACGGAGAGGCGGCGCGCCCGGCCCTGGTGTTCCTGCACGGGCTCTTCGGCTCCAAGACCAACTTCAGCTCCATCGCCAAGGCCCTCGCCCAGCAGACTGGCCGAAGGGTGAGCTTCCGGGAGAGGCGGGGCCCCGCGGAGGCGTGGCCCGTCTCCCTCAGCCGGCATGGGGGAGGGGATGGAGGCTGCATGGCACACCGGGGCCCTAGGTGGACCCCGGTCCTTCTCGTGCTTGCCCCCACCCAGTCCTTCATGTGTGAGAGCTGCCGTGCGTGCTCCACGCTGAGCTCAGCCGTCCAGGGGTCCAGTGGTCAAGGGGACCAGCCCTGTTTGTTCCCCAGGGATGACAGGGAGCTTGCCGCCTTATGCAGGAAGTAGCCCGCCCTTCTGGGTTCCAGCTGGCAGAAATTCTTGGCACCAGCTTTCTCTGGGTGGTCACCCTGCCAGCCCAAACCTTCAGAGACACGGTTATGCTCCTTGGGCCTTCTCTGGCAGAGCAGCCCCAGGTCCTCCATCTGGCCTCCTAGGTCAGAACTGGGCCCTCTCACCATCGGGGCCGTTTTTCCACTTCACGACCTTTCCCCAGGCTCTCTATGCCCCTCAGCCCGCAGGAATGCCATGCCTTAGGCGTCTGTGCCCTGAATGTGGATGCCGGCTCTGCCCGCCCTCCCCACTCTGCAGGTGCTCACGGTGGATGCACGGAACCATGGTGACAGCCCGCACAGCCCAGACATGAGCTACGAGGCCATGAGCCAGGACCTGCAGGACCTCCTGCCCCAGCTGGGCCTCGTGCCCTGCGTCCTCATTGGCCACAGCATGGGAGGCAAGACAGCCATGTTGCTGGCACTCCAGAGGGTGGGTGAGCCTCCCTGTACGGGGCTTCCCCCGCATCCAGTGTGGACCTGGGACTCAGCCAAGCCTTGGATGGCCAGATTCAGGATCTGGGAACCCTGCCTGAGACTCAATGTGCCTGCCGTAAGGCCGGTCCCAAGTGTGGTTCTCTTAAACAGCCGGAGCTGGTAGAACGCCTGATTGCTGTGGACATCAGCCCAGTGGAGACCACACCGAGCTCCAACTTCCCATCCTACATGGCCGCCATGAGGGCTGTAGACATCCCAGATGGGGTGCCCCGCTCCTCTGCCCGAAAGCTGGCCGACGAGCAGCTCAGCACTGTTATCCAAGTAATACGCCCATCCCCGGGTGGTGGTGTGGGCTGGGACCTGTCAAGGGAAGAGTGGCAGCCCCAGACCTCACATGGAGACTTCACTCCCCCAACTACCGGACCCACCCCCTCCAGGACTTGGCGGAGCGTCACTTCCTGCTCACCAACCTGGTGGAGGCGGATGGACGTTTCGTGTGGAGGGTGAACTTGGAAGCACTGGCCCAGCATTTGGACAAGATCATGGCTTTCCCACCACAACAAGAATCTTACCCTGGGCCAACCCTCTTCCTCCTGGGTGGAAACTCAAAATACGTGCGGTAAGTCAGTTTTAGCGGCGGTGGTGGGAGGGGTCCCAGCCTAGGGATCCTGCCTTGGGGAGGGCTTCGGCGTGGGCAGGGGGTGCCTGAGAATTCAGAAACATCCCTGGGCAGGTGGGCTCATATGCTCTCGTCTCCCTGCTCTGTTCCGCGTCTCTGTGTCTCCCCAACCTCCCACTTTGACCCCTTCGGTACGGCCTTCTCTTCGACGGACAGCCCCAGCCACCACGCTGAGATCAGGCGGCTCTTCCCTCGAGCCCAGATGCAGACTGTGCCCCATGCCGGCCACTGGGTCCACGCCGACTGCCCCCAGGACTTTGTGGCTGCCATCCGAGGCTTCCTAGCCTAAGAGTGGCTGAAGAGAGGAAGCAGGAAACCCCCGGCTTCCAGGCACTGTGGCCCACTCCAGTTTCTGCGCAAAAGGACTCGGGCGGGCACCGAGAGAGCGTGAGGGTACGGAGGTGGTCAGACCTCAAGCTTTAATGAATAAAGACACTGCTGCTAAGGTCCCAGGCTGAGCTCTGTCACCGCCAGCGTCCCCACCAACCCAGGGGCAACCGGACCCAGGGGACCCTCGCATTTCGGGGGCCCAGGGGGGTGCCCAGAGTGCCCCTGGACTCTCTCCGCAGCTGACTCTCGACCCGCTGCCTCACCAGCTGCTGCATGTCCTCCTGGGGGCGGGAGAGCAGGTTCAGGGCCAGCCCTGTGCCCTTTCTCTTCTCCCCAGAGCTCCCTGGCCCGGCTGGCGTTCCCACACTACCTCCCAGGCCTCCACCTCCTGCCTCAGCCTCAGTTTCTCCTCCAGGACCTCCAGCAGCTGGGCCTCCACGGCGCGCAACTTGGCTTTGCATGTGTCCAGCTCGGCCTCCAGTGCAAGCTTCCTGCAGGCGGCGGGGAGAGCGGCCCGAGGCTTGAACTCCGCGCACCTGCTGCGTGGCCACAGCCCCCTGCCTTGTGACAGGGTGAGCGCTTCCGTGGCTTTCCTTGTGGGAACACCTGACTGCTCACCTCCTCTCCTCTAGCAGGACAGAGCCCTGAGGGTGAGCCACCCACTGTCCTCCCAACACCCCCCACCCCCCGCAAGCATCTGCCTCTCACTTGGCAATGGCTTCATCCCGCTCCTGGAGGACTTGGTCCAGCGAGGGCTCTGTCTGGGCGTCCCCCAGTGCTCCAGCCACTTGGGATTCTGGGCTCTGTTGTAGGGTGACAGAGGAGGGAGTGGAGATCTAGAGCTTGTCTAGATGAGGTGTCCCGCTTCTGGGCCCCACTGCCCTTCCCTTGGCTCTGATGCTAATGTCAGCAGGGGAGGGGTCTGGAAAGTTCTCTTCCTGCCTCCGCCCCCATCCCATCCCCCACCGCCTCTCCTGGGCCTCTGAAAGTAATGCAGGGGGACTGGGCCACGATGATGAGGGGTGTCACTGTGGCCCCTGCCTGGCACAAGGCTAAGCAGAGGGGACGGGGCGTTTGGCCCCTCAAGGAGGAAAGAAGTTCCCACCCAAACCGCAGGAAAGAGACAAGGAGGGTTTCAGAAGGACACTTACCCCTCTAGGGCCCCAGGACAGAGAGCGTGGCCTGGTGACGGGGACTCTTGTCAGTGGGGTGGGGCAGGCGGACTACGTAGCCCTTTGCCCTCCCTTCCGGGCGAGGCACTCCCTGTCAGGCTCCGCCCCGGGCTGGCCAGCCGGGCCCCTGACTCCCCTCCTGGATCCTGGAACTTTCCTGCGGGGCCCAGAGCTTCCTCAGGCCCTTCCTGTACCGTCACACTCGTCCGTCCCCACAAGGGGGCGCTCCACCCACGCCGGGAGATGAGAACCGAGGGCCAGAGCCAGGACCATCCTGCACGTGGACAGGCGTAGGTGCCCCAGCACCCCATCTCGAAAGGCTGGCATCTTGCCATCAACCACGCATATGGCCAATCTTAGCTCAGCAGGAAACAGAAGGGAAAAGGCCTAACCATTGCTGTAGACTCTTAACATCTGGGATGTCCATTCTTCCTAGTAACATAGCTGGTCACTCCTCCAGGATCCCCAGCGTTCTGATCCTGGAGCTGGGCGGGGTCTGCTGGGGTGGGGGAGGGGTCGTCTAGGTAGCCCAACCCTCCCCCACACTCCCCCCATTTCTCCCCACCCCGTGTGCTGACTGAGCACACCAGTGACATCAAAGGTGTAAGAGAATTTGCCCCATTGAGAATCCTCTTCAGCAAGGTCATGTCCAGGGGATTAGATCCTCAACTCTGCCTTAAACATAAATATTTCTCCCAGGCCACCCTGCCAGACATGACTCGTGCCACTGAGACACGGGTTCCTCCAACAGCCAGACCAACAGCTTCCTTGGTTGAGCCCCAGGCGAAGAGGTGAGGTCGAACTGTACCCCCAGATACACCTTTCTGTTGAGACGGAGTCACTGTGTTTTGAGAGTCTGATCTGTGCCGTGATCCAGACAGGGCCCAGGGACCTGGTCTCAGGGACCTCCAAGGCCAGCAAGGATGAAGCGCAGATAAAATCAGAAAAGAGGGGCGCCTGGGTGGCTCAGTGGGTTAAGCCGCTGCCTTCGGCTCAGGTCATGATCTCAGGGTCCTGGGATCGAGTTCCGCATCGGGCTCTCTGCTCAGCAGGGAGACTGCTTCCCTCTCTCTCTCTCTCTGCCTGCCTCTCTGTCTACTAGTGATCTCTCTCTGTCAAATAAATAAATAAAATCTTAAAAAATAATAATAAAAATAAAATAAAATAAAATAAAATCAGAAAAGAGTGTCAGGGGCTCCCGGAACAGTAGGAGCACGAGGGAGGTCACAGGAGGTCACACCCAGCCCGTCACAGGAAGTTCCCTTAGGAGCTTGTCCAGAATGAACCCTGCAGGCCAGCAGGAGTCAGTCAGGAAAAAGACATTTCTTTTAACTTTTTAATCTTGAAACAGTTTCAAAACTGCTCTTCAATGTCCAAAAAAATATCCTTTTAGGGTAAAAAAAAAAAAAATCTAATACGGTATCAAACATTGTACCCAGTCGTCACATCTCTCTGGTCCCCCTAGGTCTAGAACAATTTGTGGCTTTTCTTTGAATTTCGTGGCCTTGACATTTTGAAGATTACAGGGAAGTTATTTTGTAGACCATCCTCAAATTCTGGCTTGTCCACGGCTTCCTTATGATTAGGCCACTGTTAACCCACTTTGGGCAGAGACATCACAGAAGGGATGCTGTGTTCTCCTTTCTAATATCGTTTGGAACCATGACTGGTGGGACCAATGCTGAGCGCTTGACCACAATTAATAAGCACTGGGGAAGGGAGGTACTTAGAGAGTATGACACATCCTTTCCCTTACCCCACTTTCACTCATAGGATTCAGCATCCATCGATGTTTCTTGCCCGCATTAATTATTACTACAGTGGTTCACAAATGGGGGCGCCTAGGTGGCTCAGTCCATTAAGCGTCTGACTCTTGATTTCAGCTCAGGTCCTGATCTCAGGGTCCTGGGATCGAGCCCCACGTTGGGCTTGGGCTGAGTATGGAGCCTGCTTAAGATTCTCTTTCTCCGGGCACCTGAGTGGCTCAATCACTAAGCATCTTCTTTCAGCTCAGGTTGTGATCCCGGGGTCCTGGGATCGAGTCCTGCATGGGGCTCCTTGCTTGGCGGGAGGCTTGCTTCTCCCTCTGCCACTCCTGCTTGTGTTCCTTCTCTTGCTGTCTCTCTCTGTCAAATAAATAAAATATTTAAAACAACAACAACAACACTCTTTCCCAGTGTTTATCCTATGGTTCTGGTTCTCTGGAGAACCTAACTAATAGAATTTACATATATTAAGAAAAAGTTCACTGTTAGACCTGAATTCCCATCCACCAGGCTCATCCTACCTTTCCATATTTTACCTTCTTTCTCCAGTTGTCTGCAGAACATTTCATAATTAGTTCAGTCTTTCTGGGTGCCGCTAATCCCCCAGAACAATGGTGCTCCCCCTGACGAGGATGCCCTTCTTATGGGGGCCTGGCTTCTGCGGGGACTGCCAACCCCCACCCTCAACTCCGATACCACCCTCAGGCGTGGCCCTGGCTGCCACTGGGGTGTCAAATGTCAGCTTTACAGTCATTAAGCGAGTCATTCATTCTGCAAATATTTGCTAAGCACCTACTATGTTCTAAGCGTGTTTCCGGGTAGTGGACATAAAACAGGAAGACGAAATTCCCTGACTTCATAGAGTTCACATCCTTTTTTTTTTTTAAGATTTTGTTTATTTGATAGAGAGATTCTCTCTGGGAATCTCTCTGGGGAATCATGGGTTCATCCCCAGCTGCCCCTGTCCAATCTTGCTCCTCCCCTGCTTCCCCAGGATGGCTCAGCCTCAGGGCTGAGCTGGAAGATGGACAAGATGGACAAGATGGTGCGCTGGGGTGGCGGAGGCTGAAAGTGGGAAGGAGAGCTGCCGGCTGGGAGGGGGCTGGGGGGCTTACCTGTATGCGACCTTGTTTGTGCTTCCCTCCCTGAGCTTTATTGTCGTCATCTGTGACATGGAACTAACTAATGGGTCACCTCCCCGGTGGGGTCACAGGAAGGGTTAAGTAAGGTTGCTCATTCAATGACCAGCGCTTTGCATACTAATGGACCAGGGTCGGACATCCCAGGAAAGGCAAGGAAGCCTGCCAGAGAGCAACAGAAAAGAAAATTCTATACGAGCTGCCTCCTCGTCCTCCTCCAGACCCCTACAGCCCCTGCACTTCCCCATCATTGTCTTGTCACTGTCAAGGTGTCTCTCCCACCAGCCCGAGGGCTTCTGGAGGACAGGTGGTGACTGTCCTTATCCCAACCTGGGCACACGGGTGCTCTGCGGCCAGGACGCCAGTGAAGCAGTACCGGCCGTGTCCAGCAGGTGGCAGCAGTTCCCAACCTCAGGGATTGGGTGAGCAAGGGGCCCTTGCCCAACCCTTCCAGCTTGCGGGATGGAAACCCCAAACTGTCCCCAGGGGCTTTGGGACGTCCCAAACGCCCAGCTTTTCCCTCAATGCTCCTTTACAGGAACACGGCTTATTGCATGTGCTAACATCTCTCATACAAACCCACTTTCTGTGCCGGCCTTGGGAAATACACTAGAAGTGACCTGGTTCCTTCCCTGTAGATGTCCCCATCCAAAGAGGGGACAGACACCTAACACAGACCACAGCCACACAGGACAAGAAGTGCTACAATCAGGATAAATACAGGTCTTTGCGGGACCACACAGGAGCCCGGCCCTCGTTGTCGGGCAGTCAGGGATGAATTCCTGGAGGAGGTGATGTCTGGGGACAGAGTGAAAGTCAAGGGCCAGGTGGCTGGAGAGGAGGCAGGAAACAGGGGAGGAGAGTGTCCCAGCCGTGGTGGGGAACTAAGGCAAGTGCAGATTCCTAAAAGGAGCGTGCTGTGTGGGCATCGGGCATCACGGCTGCGTCAAGGGAAGGTGGCCTCCAAGAGGTGACACAGGGCTGGACCACAAGGAACTAGAAATCTCTACTGGGTGTATCCTGGGGTATCAGGATCCTCTCCCTGGGGGTGATAGGGAGACCTCACTGCCCTGAGTAAGTAGACTGCGGAATGCCACAGAGAAGCCCTTTTGACTAAGGTAGGGACAGGGCTTTACAGGGCATTGGTCTGGATAGACTATCCATCAATTACACACCTTAAAGAATGTTCTGGGGCACCTGGAAGGTTCAGTCTGTTAAGCGTCCTACTCTTGATCTCAGCTCAAGTCTTGATCTCAGAGTCGTGAGTTCAAGCCCCACATTGGGCTCCACACTGGGCATGGAGCCTAATTAAAAAGAAAAAAGAATGGGATTGAAGTGATATGTGTTGCGAGGACTGCCCTGTCCCCACGGGGAATAAGCCCTGCTCTCTCCCCGTGTCCTTGTTCACACGGTTGGCCCAGAAGGCCTTTCCCCCCGTTCTCCACCCGGCCACCTCCTACTCATCCCTTAAGCCCCCAATGAAATGCCCCACCTCTGGGAAGTGGCCCCTGATCCCAGGGAGTTGGCCACTCCGGGATCCATGTCATCTTGTGCAACAGTTTTATTTTTTTTAAATTATTTATTTTATTACTTTACTTATTATTTAATTTATTTTTTATATATTTATTTTAATAATAAATACATAAGCACCTACTATGTGCTTGGAGCATTCCATTCCAATGTCAGCCCTTGTTTCTTATTCCAATCACACACACACACACACACACACACACACACACGGATGCATACACACCCGGGACTGTGGCCCCCCAAATTCATCTCTACCCCAAGCCAGACTACTCCTGCCTCCTTAGTCTCCAGCTGGTGTGGCGCATGAACTCCTCACTGAACATCTGCATGTCTCCCCGGGTATCTGGGTGGGCACTTGAAATGCTCATGGGTGTCTGGTCTGGACTCCTCCCCTGTCTCCCTGGGTCTGCTCCTCCTCCCGGAGCCAGCTCTGCCCTTACCTGCACGTGCCCAGTTATCAGCACCTGTTGCGTCTAGTTCATAATCTTTCACACTGTTTTAATGTCTTTTTTAGTATTTTTTTTTTTTTTAAGTAATCTCAGCTTCCAACGTGCGGCTCAAACTCACAACCCTAAGATCAAGATCAAGAGTCACATGTCCAGGGCGCCTGGGTGACTCAGTCCTTTAAGCATCCAACTCCTGATTTTGACTCACGTCATGATCTTGGGGTCATGAAATCAAGCCCCACATCGGGCTCTGGACTTAGAGGGCTATGTCTACTTGAGGATTCTCTCCCTCCCTCTCTGCCCCTCCCCCAGCCCTCTCCTCTTCTCTCTTCAAATAAATAAATAAATCTTAAAAAAAAAAAAAAAAGTCGGGACTCCTGGGTGGCTCAGTTGGTTGAGCCTCTGCCTTCAGCTCGGGTCGTGATCTCATGGTCCTGGGATCGAGCCCAGCATTGGGCTCTCTGCTCAGCGGGGAGCCTGCTTCTCCCTCTATCTCTGCCTGCTGCTCTGCCTACTTGTGATGTCTCTCTCTCTCTGTCAAATAAATAAATAAAATCTTTAAAAAAAAAAAGTCACGTGCTCTATGGACTGAGCCAGCCAGGCTCCCCTAATCGTTTTAATGTCTTACAACAAACATTCTTTACATAATTAAAATACAGTATAATAATATTAAATATGTCTCTTGAATGGCTTTGACCATTCCCTCCAGGCTGCAAGGTCAAGGTCTCTCTCCTAGACACCACTTCCAGGCTGTCCTCCACGCTGTCCTCCTCCCATGCTCCGAGAACTACCTCGGCAGGCTGCTTTCAGCCCTGACTGTTCCCATGAAATCCAGATCACATGGGCAATGGACTACTTGCCCTCCCCATTGTGGTGTCCGATAGGCAACTCAAAATTAAGAGAGCCAAACCCCAAAACCTGATCTACTCCCACCCCAAACCTACCCCTCCTCTAGTTCTTCCCCACCTTTGTGAGCAGTAACACCGTCTTTCCAGGTATTGGGGTCAAAGCTAGACTCTGCTCACCTTGGATTTCTCTCTTTCCTTCAGTTGGCTCTACCTTTAAAATGTATGCAGAGGGGCGCCTGGGTGGCTCAGTGGGTTAAAGCCTCTGCCTTCGGCTCAGGTCATGATCTCAGGGTCCTGGGATTGAGCCCCACATTGGGCTCTCTGCTCAGCAGGGGGCCTGCTTCCTCCTCTCTCTCTGCCTGCCTCTCTGCCTACTTGTGATCTGTCAAATAAATAAATAAAATCTTTTAAAAAAATATATGCAGAATACGACCACCTGTCACCACCATCACTGCCGTTGTCACCTTTGTCCCAGCCACCAGCACGACTGCCATCACTTCCTAAATGGCATCCCTGCTTCCTCCCCAAAGCCCTTCACGGTCTACAGATGTAGATTTAAGATGGTTCAATTGATGATTTTTTGACATTATGACGGTGCGAAAGTGAGATACCTTCAGTAGAAACCATATCCTGAATTCCGAATCTGGACCTCTTCCCAGGCTGGCAATACGAGGCACGATCCTCCCTCGTGGTGCCGGGTCGCGGCACCAGCAGCAATCACGAGAGCGAGGGCCCCCCGCACTGCCAGCCCTCCCCGCGCCCAGACAACCATTCTGCTTCTCACCCTCTGGCCAGCGTTCAGCACATCACTTCATTATAACATAAGCTCTGTGCTGGATGAGTTTGCCCAACTGCAGGCTAATGTAAGTGTTCCGAGCACGTTCACAGACAGCTGGGCTCAGCGCTGGTGCTCGGTCGGTTAGACCTTATGAAGTGCATTTCCCACTTAGGATATTTTCAATTCACGGTGGGTTCATCGGGACGTAACCCCCACTGTAAGTGGAGGAAGACCTGATTTCTCCACCCAGCAAACAGGGCAATTCTGTCAAAGTCCCAGATGGATCTTGGCTCGGCTCGCACCCCTTATCCGTGTCTGTGGCTTGCATCCCAGTCAGAGGAAAAGCCAAAGGAAGATGTCCAGACCTCACCTCCTTTAAGGTCTTCCTTACCCGCGAGGCTCCAGGCACTCACGCCTCCTTGCTGTTTCTCCGACAGGCGAGGCATGCTCCCTGCTCATGGTTTGCGCTTGATGTTGCCTCTTCCCAGACTGCTCTCCCCCCAGAGACCTACATGACTCACTCTCTCCCCTCCTTCAGATGTTTGCTCGAATGCCACCTTCTCATGCCGCCTGGCTGGACCAGTTGGTGGGGTGTGCGGCTCTTGATCTCTAGGTTGTGAATTCAAGCCCCACATTGGGAATAGAGATTCCTTAAAAAGCAAAACAAAACAAAACAAACACACACACACACCAAAAAAAACCTTAAAAAAAGAATGCGAACTTTTCAGCAAGGCCTCCTGGACCATCAAATTTCAAATTGGAAACCCCTGTGTGCCTGGCAGGCTCAGGTGGTTGAGTGCTGACTCTTGATTTTTTTTTTTTTAAGATTTTTAAAATTTATTTGACACAGAGAGAGAGATGATCACAAGCAGGTATAGAGGCAGGCAGAGAGAGATAGGGGGAAGCACGCTCCCTGCTGAGCAGAGAGCCCAATGCAGGACTCCATCCCAGGACCCTGAGATCATGACCTGAGCTGAAGGCAGAGGCTTAACCCACTGAGCCCCCAGGTGCCCGCTGACTCTTGATTTCGGCTCAGGTCATGATCTCAGGGTCCTGGGATAGAGCCCCGCATCGGGCTCCCTGCTCATTGGGGAGTCCGCTCGAGGATTATCTCTCTCCCTCCCTCTACTCTCCCCCCTGCTCCCATGCACTCTCTCTCTCTCTCTCAAATAAATAAATAAATATTTAAAAACAAAATAAAATGAAATTAGAAACCCACCTCAAACCCCACACCCCCTTCTCCTGACTTTGTCTTCCCCATAGCATGTTATCCCAAGCAAGGATACTGTTTACTACCTCTTTCCTCTCCTAGACGTGGACTCTACGAGGGCAAGGACTTTTGTCTCTCTTGCTTTCGGCCACATCTCCAACATCTAGAATAGGCAGTGCACAGTAGATGCTCAGTTAACTTTTTTTTTTTTAAAGTGGGCTCTGCTGGGCATGGAGCCCCACGCAGGGCTTGAACTCACCACCCTGAGATTAAGACCTGAGCTGAGATCAAGAGTTGGATGCTCGACTGACCGAGCCACCTGGGTGCCCTAGCTCCGCTGATTTTTGACTCATGGAATGAAAGTCTGATCCTTGATTCCTTCCTCCTTGTCTGCACCATAAAGTTCAACATTCAAGGAAAGCCTCCTTCACTGGCTTCATCTTTTACCCATGCAGAGCCGTGGGCCACAGCAAGGTCTGAGGTTCTGCAAACACTCCTGGCCTCACCCCAGTGTCTGGGCACACTCTTTCTGTCCCAAACTCTTCCACCACTCCCTGCTGCAATCCCTGCCTCCAGGAAGCCGCCCAGGATCCCTCAACTACTGAAACTGTGTCTGTCTGTCCCACTACATTACATCTTAAGTGCAAAACAGCGGCTTGATCATGGTTTCCTCAGTCATGTTTGAGAACTGAATGAAGGCTTGAATGAGGGTAAAACTGCTAACAGAAGAGCGGAGTGAAGGGTACACATCCAGTCTTTAGTCATTGTTCACGCTACATTTAATATGTACATTAGTAAGTGATGCTTGGTGTGGCCCTGGGGCCCTGTGAGGGCATGAGCTGTGTCTCCCCCTCCTGCCCAGACACTGGGCTCTGGGGGTGCACCCATGACCCACCCCACCATTTGCCCTGCACACAGGAAAGCACTCTGGACCACCACAGGTTCCCTGTAATGCCGGGCAAGTCCCTCCAGCAGGTGAGTCCTGGTTTTGCATCACCAGTGCTTACTCTGTGGGATGCTCAAGGTTGAGGTCTAGACAGCTGGAAAGGGTGTGGCTGCCTCTGATGCCATGCCGCATCTAAGCTAGTCAGTCTCTGGCCAGATTTCCAGGGAAGGAGAGATGGCTGGAACAGTGTCTCTAGCCTGTCTGCCAGCCAGCAAACCTGTGCCCACAGTCTGGGAGAAGCGCCAAGCTCAGACACACTGGGCAGCGGGAGGCTGGCCCAGCTCCAGAACGACACCTTGGCAGCCCTGGGGAAAGGAAGAGGGAGTGCTTGGCTTAAGGTCAAGAGGGTCTGGGCCAGGGCACAGAGGGGACAGCTGGGGGAGGGGGGGTGTTATATGGCTGCCATATAACAAGCTGCTGGCAGGGATCAGAAAAGGAGCATCTGTTCCTGACTAGCCCCCACCCACCGCCCCTCTACACACTGCTAAGATCTTTCCATTAGTGCTACGGTGAGCTGGGCCCCAGGCTGAGCTGCCCCAGGCCGTGGAGAGACATAGGATCTCAGGCCTGGGGCTGGGTCTCAGGGTTGGGGCTGCAGGGAAAGGGGTTAGAAGAACAGGCGTTAGCTTAGACCTCCCTTCCTCAAGGAGGGTCCCTGCATCCTGCTGGGAGTGGAAACTAAAGGAAAAAGGTGGTCGCCCAGCATCACCAGGGAACCGAGAAATCCCGGGGAAAGAGGGGCCAGAGCCTGAGTCGGGATGAGGTGTTGGGGGAAAGCGAGAAGGGTGGGGGCTCAGCGGCTGAAACTCTGGAGCAGGGTTTTGGGGGCGAGTGCCAGAGGTTCCCAAGGAAAGCGAGGGGTTTCCGACCTCCAGCAAATCCCCAGGGATGGGAGGAGCTCTGGGGGCGAAGATCCAGGGTCCAGAACGAGGGCGGCTGAGCGCAGAGAGGGAGCGGGGACTCCGGGGGCCCCATGCCTGGCAGGGATCACGCGCCGTCGGGCACGCGGGGGCACCGGGCGCGCGGGGTCCCCGGGCTCCGACCCCGCTGTGCGCGCCCGGAGCCGCCGGGGCGGGGCGGGGCGGGGCGGGGCGGGGCGGCAGCTGGGCGGGGCCGGGCTGGGGGCTGGGCCGGGGTCCCGGGGGCCGGGGCGGGGCCGCGCTGGCGCTGCGCAGCCGCGGGGCGGCCGCCGCGCATGCGGGGCTCACACGGCCGCAGCCGGCGCCGCTGCCACTCCCGGGAGCATGAAGGACCGAACCCAGGAGCTCCGCACGGTGAGTCCGGCCCCCGCGCGCCGCCGCTCGCCGCCCGCGCCCCGCGCGCCGGCCGCTCCCCTCGCGGCCTCGGCGGCCACCCGGCGATAGCCCCCTGCGTCCCCGGCCGGGCGGGAGGGCGCGGCGCGGAGCCCGGGACCCCGACCCCCTTCCGGGTCCCGCCCCTCGGACCCACTGGCGGTCACGGGCTCGCGTGAGCTCGGCGCCGTGGGCCCGCGGGCTGGCGGCCGGAGCCCCGGGTCCCGGATAAACTTTCCCGCGCCCCCTTGTTTTGGGGGGTCGGAGGGCTATTACCGGATATCCGCGGCGGGACGGAAGGTTGACCTCGCCCGCGGCCCGCGGAGCCGGTCCCGTCTCTGTCCCCCCGCGGTGCCGCATCACTGACCCTCCTGTCCCCCCGGCACGGGTGTGGGCAGAGGGCGGGACCGCAGTGGGAAGGGGCCGGGGCGGTCCCCTGCCCAGAGCCCAGCGGCGGGGCGCGCTGCGGAAACCGGGCCGCCGGGTGGGGCCGGGCCCCTCGGGCGGGCGCTGTCCCGCGGGGCGCCCCGCCGCCTCCGTCACCTGTAGCTCCCATCACCTGTGGCTCCCCACCCCCGTCGCGCTCGGGGTTAAGTGCCCGCCCCAGTCCCTGAGGGGTCGGATTCGCCCCCGGTCCACCTCGCTGGCTTCCTGGCAGCCCCGGCCCGCGGCGTTTTGAGATCTTCCGGGGTTCCTGGTCTGAGTCCAGCCTGAACCTATTTTTCCACCTGTGTCTCGGGGCCCCCGGGGTGTGGCTCCTGGGGCGGGGTTTGGGGGAGGTAAGAGGATGCGCAAAGGCTCTGACCAGACTGAGCCCACCCTCTCCTGGCCCTGACTGAGACCCCTGCCGCCTGCTCCTCACTCACCCTACCCCTTCACCCCTGTCTCCCCTGGACTCTGACATTTATGAGGACATTCTCACCTCTGCCCTTAGAGATGGCAAGCCTGGGGGGCATGTGGGGGAATTGAAGGAAATGAAGCCTGACTGTGGGGAGGGGGGCATCAGGACCTTAGACCAAGCTGACGCTTGTCGGATCCCCTAGCTAACCACCATGCTGGCTGGCAGGTGCCCTGCCCACAGTGCTGATCTGGGGTGGGGGGCAGCTAGCTCACGGGCTCCTCTGAGCCCTCCCTCTGCTACCCAACTCAGATCCAGAGACCGAGGTCCTCATATGGAAAGTTTCAAGTGTACTTTGGGTTTTTGAGCCCCTGGCTTGACCTGTCTGTCCAGAGGCTCCCTGCATTTGTGCCCCATCTCTTCCATTGTACTAGTCTTGTCTCCTAGGCAGTCTGGAGCTGGAACCTGTACTCCTGCCTACATCTCCCCCCTTGGTCTGGCTAGGACCCTCCCCCCCCCCCCGTCCCAACAGACCTTTTATTCCTGGCCACATGCCCAACGCCCAGGGTAAACCTCAGGAGGTTTCAAAGGAAGAAGATGGTCCCTCATGTCATATATGATGTCTAAACACTTCCCCCGCCAGCCCTTGTGGTTGCCCTCAAGCTTCCTGTGCTGTGTTGAGTCAGAAAAAATGTTATCTCGGCGATGAGTGTCTGTGCGGTGCGTTTGCTGATGTTCGGACGCCTGGTGGGTCAGACGGGAGTGTATGTGGGAACCAAGTGGTCAGGGGAACACAGTCCTTTACATGTGAAAGCTGTCTGGCGCATCAGCCTTTGTCCCCTCTCCTAAAGGGGAAACTGAGGCATGAGAGAGCAAATGTCATCCCCGGTAGCTCAAAAGGGACAGTAGAAAGGGGTTTTGTCCCAAAGACAGTCAGACTTAGGCCTGGTGGGGACTGGAGGCCCATGGGAGGGGGGGGCATGGGTTGTAGGGAGTTTGAACCCAGGACTGTTGCTCTGGGGTGTGTCTCTGTGACTCCCTCACCCCCATCCCCCCACATATATACATAAACAGTAGCCTTGGGGCTCCCTTAGATGGCGAGGCCTGACTTCTCCACTAGACCCCACCCCGCAGGCATTCAGAGCCAGTGAAGGCTGCTGTCCTCATTGGCAGGTGGTCCTGCCCCCTGGGGGTTTCCAGCAGCCCGCAGGAGCCCACACAGGGTGGGGTGGGACAGTCTGGGGGAACCTCTCATTCCCACAAGTCTCCCTCTGGGTCTTGGGTTCCCACCTGTAAAAGGAGAGATAAGAAAACCTAGAGCCCAGTTTCTCAAGGCAAGGGGTGGTCACCTGGGTCTGACTCCATATTTAAGAGAGACCTTGAACCCCAGGAGTCAGAATCCCCAGGAACCGAGAGGCCAGTGTGCAGGCTGGGCTGGACAGAGGTGGTGCCTCCCTCCCACCTCCCCCTCCTCCTTCCACATCCAACGCCACCACATTTGGAAGGAAAGCAAAGGGAGCTTATTTATAAAAGTCACACTTGGGGAAGGAGCTTGGCGCATTTCCTCAGCGCTCTGCAGGCCGGGCCTAGCCCTCCAGCCTTCGCCTGCATCCGCTCCTCACGAAGCTTATCCTGTGGTCGTGCACACGGAGCGAAGGGATCATCGGGGGCCCTCAGAGATCAGAAGGGCCACCCAGGGGTCTCAGAGGGGCAAGGGCTAGCCCAGGGTCACAGAACCAGAGAGACTTAGGGCAAGATGCCCCACCCCGGGCAGCCCCACCTGGCATGCTGCTGCCTCCTTCCCCCCCTATTCGGAGGCCTTCCTGGTTTTCTTTCTGAGATCTTGGAGCTCACCCACCCTTTCCAGGGTCCAGGAGGTTGTTTATCTTCGTGCTGAGCCCCATGCAGGACCTGGGGCCTGCCGCGGGAGCCGGAGGACAGAGAGGAGGGAGCGCGGGGGCCGCCAGACCCCGGAAGAAGGGAACCTAGGGTGGCCCAGAGGGAGTTGGATAGAACTGGGAGGAGGGACCCATGTGAGTAAAGGCAGAGAGGCTGGAATGCCCAACCAGGAGAGAATGGAGGGTGGTCTGATGCCTGCTCACCGGGGGCAGGCCTGGGTGGGGAAGCCCACCCGTTCCCACTTTCTCTCTCGCTGAGAGAAAAGAGACTTGGTGTCCTGGGCAACGCCAGGCAGGTTCTTGCCTTAATCTCTCTTTGCCCGTTTCATCCCTACAGTGCACCTGGCCAGATCAGCCTTGCAAAGTGGAAGACTAGGGATATAAGAGTAGGCCTCCTCCCTCCCCTTACCTCCTTGGGGTTTCCCAGAAGAAACAGTGGGCTTCTCTTCCAGAAGAAACCTGGGGTGCAGCCAGAATGATCTTCAGGGATGATCTAGTCTTTCCTCTTTCACAGATAGGAAAACCTCCTCTTTCACAGATTGGAAAAGTGAGGTCTGGAAAGGGCCAGGGGTTTATTGAAGGACCCGTGGTATGTTGTGGTTTGGGGCAGGAGGGTAGTGTGGAGCTGAAGCCAGCTCCTCTCCACCGGTGGAGGCTGCCTCCTGGAGCTGCCCTGGGGCCCCCAGTCAGGGGCAAGGATCTGGAGGTGAAGAGCGGACACCAGATGGGGAGAGGGTGAAGGGATCAGATGGGGGTGGGGGGGGCTCTTTCCTGGAGACACGGTTTGGCCTCACATACCCCTGACTCAGCGCTGGGTCTCTCTGCTCTAGTGGTATCGACTTCAATTTGTCATTAAAAACAAGAAGGGGAAAAAAAGTAGCCCTCCAGGCAAGGCAGACAACAGTCAACTCCTGCTCCAGAGGAATGAATCAACACAGGGGCTGGCCTCATGCCATCCATCCCCAGGGACGGGCCTGGAGGCTGCTGGCCTCCCAGCCTCTTAGAGGAATCACACTTCTGTTTCCAGGAAGGTATCCCGGAATCCTGGGGCCTCTGCCAGCAGAGACCACCAGGGCTGTCTGGCCTTCTCTGGAAGTGCAGGGCTTCTGGCCAGGGCAGCCTTCATCCTGGATGGCTTGTCCCAGAGGCCTCATGAGGCCAGAGCCTATCAGAGAGGAGAAAGATCAGATCACTCACTGGTTCTCAACCCCGGGGCGGGGGGCTTTTTAAAAACTTAGCCTTACCAGCCCCAAACCCCTAAATTCTGATTCCATCTCTCTGGGTAGAATCCTGGAAGCCGGGCTTTGGGGTTTTGGGTCTTTGGGTTTTTTTAAGCCTTCGAAGGGATCATGGTGCTGGACCAGGTTTAAGACCCAGTGAAAAGAACACCGCAACAAGGTAAATGTTGGATGGATAGGAGAAGGGGAAGAAAGTAGATGACCCTGGTTTCTGATTTGGGGGGACCCTTGGGAATGGGGCTTTCAGAGGAGGAGCTCAGGAGAATGAGGCAGAACCTAGTTTGGGCCAGATGGCCGGTAGGTTGCTCATATGATGACGGGCTGGGTTTATCCTGAAGATGCTTGCGACCCCCACCAGGCTCCAGCTGCCACCTCAGGTCCCCAGTCCAGTCCAGCCCTCTTTCTGGTGCTGTGACTGTCACTCATAGAGGGCTAGCAGGTTTTCAAGGGAGCTGGGGTCCTCATGATTCTAAACCATCTGGGTGCTCCCTTGGTGCGTGTCAGTGATGCCCGCCCTGACCACCCCCAGGACACAAGGACCTGCCAGCCCAGTTCCTACTTCGTTTTGGGTCCAAGTGTGTCTGGGCTTGGGGCTTGTCATTTATTTAGTGTCCAGTGAAACTTGGCTGGGATCTTAGTTAATCTGGAGGATGTCTCTAGAAAGGTGCCACAGGGCTCCGGCTTAGCTATGGACAAGGTTGCAGGGAGCCCCAGAGTCATGAGCCATCAGATTCTCACAAAGTGGAACAAGGATTAGAACAAATGGAGACATTAAGCAAAAAAAAAGTCCTTCCCTTGAGCCTAAAATCCAACCAAGTAGACAGGGGTGGGTAAGGGCTTGGGGCTTTTCTGGCCAGGAAGTGCTGTATGATCCCTTATACTGATGTCTGGTTGCATTAATGAAGGTAGACCACATAAAAAGAGGGAGGGGATGGGTCAGCTCTTTGGTACCACTTAGACCAAAATCAACAACAGAATGAGTTTATATCATGTACCACAGAAGAAGACAGAGGCTGAACCAAACAAGTCTGGGGCAGGGGTTGCAACTTAACTTAGGATCCCGGGAGGGATGTGAGGGGAAGGGAATGGTCAGCTTGAGGAGAAGAACCCAGGGAAGGTGTGGATGCTGCCGTCAGATCTCTAGCAAGTCCAACCAAGGGAAAGGGCACCAACAGGTTTTTCATGGCTTAGGGCCACAATAAAGGGACAATTGGGGCAGCCCAAGGTAGGCAGAGCTGCCTGGGGAAGCCTAGTGAGCTCACCATCACAGGAGGTGTGCAAGCTGAGGCCAAGGTGGCTTTTCAGTGCATGGCTGTGGTTCCAGTAGAGATGTGAACAGTGTGTGGGGAACCAGAGGAGCGAGATACTGACCTGGGGGAAGGCTTCTGGAAGGAGGTGGCATCAAAGGATGGTGGGAATGTCTGCTTCGTGGAATCAGCATTCCAGGCGGAGGGAATTGCACTGAGGCAGGGGAAGACAGCAGGTGGGTTGTGGAGGCAGGGAGATGGTTTAGGTGGGGTGTACCAGGGTCCAGTTTCAGGCTGCGCCAGTGAGGTGGCAAGGGGCAGTGAGTACAAAGTCCTGTGGAGGAGGAAGCGCCAGGATGTGGTAAGGAAGGGGTCCCCATGGAGAATCCCCTCAAGGTTTTGCTTGGAGTCACCACTGCTGTGACCCGGGCTGCAAATTCAGGCCCTCAGTCCTCCGAGCGGCTTTGGGGCCAATCCGAATGCCACCTTTGGGGTGTACCCCAGCCTGGGAGCCCCAGTCAGGCCCTGGCCCCAGGTGTCCCCTTCCTCAGCTCTGCCCTCATGGCCTGGGGGCCGGGGGGAGAACGTGAGTGTCCTTCCTGCCAGCCCTGTGTGGGAGAAACTCCCTGACTCCAGCTGTCAGATTTCTGGGGAGGCCATGGAGGGGGCAGGTCGGAGCTGCTGGATGCTGGAGAAGATCCATCCTTATTTGACGGATGGGCGGGCAGCCGGGGCCCCGGCCGAGCAGCAGGCCAGATCCCAGGGGTCTCTGGCTACGGCTCTTGTCTCTGGAAACTCTGATGCCCTTGTCTTTGGCCCTAGCTGGTCATTACTCTTTTTGGGAGAGCACCTGGAACATTCTCCTTCTGTCCTTTCCTGTCCATCCCTCTGCTTCTCTAGATGCCAAGAAAGACAGGGCAGGCCGCTGAAGGGCAGGAGTTCCTGGGGCCACCTCCCAACCTAGCAGGCTGGTCCAGAGGGGGAACTGGGCTCCTCCAGACTGCACTCTGCCTCACTTTCCCTAAGGAGTGCTCCTCTAGCTTGGGTCCTGCTCCTGGCAGGGTTCAAAAGTGTGGAAACGGCTTCTAGATTCTCTTTGTCTATAGGTGGGCTTGGCCGGGGGGAGGGGGCCACCTGGTAGCAGCCACAGGCACTTGTGGGAGCAAGGATTTATTTTAGCTGCTGGGGGAGGAGGTGTGATCTCCTGATGAGAGGGGCCTGTGAGAGCCGCCTCCATAAAGCTCCCAGCCAACCCCTCTGCTGTCTGGTCCCTCTCTGGGGGGGCAGTGGGACCCCAAGAGCCCCAGGGGCACAGCCCTTTACAGAACATGCTGTGCCTTCCCACCCTTCCTCAGCTTTCTGTCCCTGCAGCCAGGTGTCCCTGTCCCCACTGCACACAGGAGCAAACGGACTCAGAGGGCACGTCCCTCAGCCAGTCACTGTCTGTGCTGGGCACAGAACCTGGGTCCCTCCCCAGCAGGCCAGCTGGGCCCAGCCTCCTGGGCCCCCCAGCTTCACCGTCCCTCAACCCCTGACTGCCCGGTCCCTGGCCTGGACCAAGGTGAAGGCCGGCGCTGACCCCGCTCACACCTCCTCCCCGTGGGTGCTGAGAGCTGAAGGGGTGTGATCAAGCCTAATAACCCCAGTGTGAGGGGCCCCTGGCCTTGGCCGTGGAGAGGGACTTGCCCTTGCCAGCAGAGTGGGCTGCCCCCAGCGATTCGGAAGCGTGTAAGGCGGACAGTGATGAGCGCCGCCGGCACACTGGGAGTCACAGGTGTAATTGCTCAGCCCCATTATGGGTGGCTTTTGTCCGGCTGCTCCCAGGGTGGTGGGGTGGGGCCTAGGGCAGCCCCAAGCCAAGCGACATGACTGGCCTCTCAGGCTGGTGGGGCCCAGCTCTGGGCCTGAAGGGAAAGAGGATGGAGGTCTGATGTCAAGCGTGACAAAGGGAGAGCTGGGTTTGCAGGGCTGCGCACAGCCGGGATCTCCCAGGCCTGCTTCAGGCACTGTGGGACAGCCCCCCAGTCTGAGCCAGCCTACCTTCTCCGAGGCAGGTATGGGAGGCATGGCACCCAGGCCTCCCACGCTTGGACTGCCCCCCCACCCCCCACCCCCTGCCAAAAAGGAGGTTGGGAACTTTGGGCTCCATCCTAATTAAAACCACTGGGGGGGTGGGGGGGCACCTGGGTGGCTCAGTGGGTTAAAGCCTCTGCCTTTGGCTCAGGTCATGATATCAGGGTCTTGGGATCAAGCCCCGCATCGGGCTCTCTGTTCAGCGGGGAGCCTGCTTCCCTTCCTCTCTCTCTGCCTGCCTCTCTGCCTACTTGTGATCTCTGTCAGATAAATAAATAAAATCTTTAAAAAAAACAACAACCCATTGGGACTGGGAAGTAGAGAAGGCCGGCTTCTAGGCAGTGTGTCCCAGGCAAGGTCCGTGAGTTGGGGCCGCTGGCCAGGGGGCCAAGCGTTTCCAGCTGCCCCTTAGGGTGAGGGGTGTGTCGGGAGGGCCCCAGTTCTGTGGGAAAAGGGGCAAGCAGCTGGGCAGGGGAAGGAGTCCTTGGCCTAGAGGTAGAGACTGGGCCCTGTCACCAACTTGACAGGCAGGGCCTCTCTCCTTACGCTGGGGCCCCAGGGGTCCTCCAGGTCTCACTGTGGCTGGGAGCTGGGGCACAGCCAGACCTTGTCCCTGCCAAGAGGATTGAGGACAGAGGGTGGCAGTCAGGGCCCCGGAGCTCAGCCCACCAGCCTCCTGCATGTGGATGCTGGGCAGTTTGCAGTCCCAGGCCCGGCGGGACCCCGTGGGGCCGCTGCAGTTCCACTCACGTGTGCACACGCCCGCGCAGGCCAAGGACAGCGATGATGATGACGATGTCACTGTCACGGTGGACCGGGATGGCTTCATGGATGAGTTCTTCGAACAGGTGGGAGCCGGCACACCCCACGCCCTCGAATACACCCGGAGACCTTGGAGGCCGGGGGACCCATGTCACACCCCCACCCGAAGCCTGGTCCAGCCCCTCTGAACCTGACCGCCAGCCCCAGTCTGGTCCAGCCCCGGGGCCCGAGAGTGCCCTCCCCGGTCTCCTCCTGACCGAGGCCCTGGTGCACAGGTGGAGGAGATCCGAGGCTTCATCGACAAGATCTCGGAGAACGTGGAGGAGGTGAAGCGGAAGCACAGCGCCATCCTGGCCTCCCCCAACCCCGACGAGAGTGAGTGTGTAGGACCGGGGGGCAGCGTCCTGCCGGGGAGGGGCTTCTGGATCCCCAGCACCTGCACTGCTGGGCATGCCCCGTGTGGGGAGGGCCCCGTGGAAAGCTCCAGGGAACGCAGCTGGCCCGGGCCCGGGGCAGGGGTCGGTGCCCAGTATCCCCCACTGGCCCCGGGTCTCCACCCAGGCTGGCATGGAGTGGGGCACCGACCTTGGGCCAGGTAAGCTGGGTCGGGGGGTGCTGCCTGGCTCAAAAGGAAGCCTCTCTGCCCAGCCCCTCCCCTTCCCGAGCCTCCCGGGGGAGCAGATGGCCGCGCCGAGCTTCAGCGCCGTGGGAGGGCGAGTCGGCCAAGCGGGAGGAGCTTCCGGAAGGAGCTAGCAGCCCTGGCACCTGGCCACTGGTACCCCGGAGCCGAGCCTTCCCAGGGCTCCAGGAAGTCACCTTTCTCCTGCACACAGGGAGCCTCTGTGTGTCTGCATTGCACTCTGTCCCCAGACAGGCCCCCCAACCCTCCTGTCACAGTTCCTGGCGAGGTGTTGGTGACTGCCCAGCCCTGTGCCGGGCTGACAGCACGCAGGTCCAAGGTTCCTTCCCCTCGGCCCTGGGGAGTCGGTGATAGTGCGGGCGCCCAGGCCTGTGATCTGAGCGGGTGTACACTGCTCCTGCTGGCTCGCCTCCTTGCCCCACCCCTCCAGCCCAGGGGGCCCCAAGAATGCAAGGGGGAGGGTCCCGGCCCTGGATGGCCCAGGGGAAGCCCTTAGGGCTGGGTTTGCATGTGGCCTCCTGCTGTGTCTCCCTATCCCTGGCCCCGGCCTGCAGGCATCCTCAAGCCCCCAGAAGAAATCTCTCTGCAGCCCCCAAAGTGCACTGGAACCCAAGGCCAGGGCCAAGCTGAGCTAGCCCAGGGCCAGACCCTTAGAAAGCAGTATGAGTCTGCTGGGAGCCGGGAGCCTGTCCCAGGAATGGGTGGGAAAGAGAGGGAGGCCCCCCCCAAGACAGGGCCCGTGTTCAGTATGGCCATCACGCGTTGCCCCTCTCCCCAGAGACTTGTCTCAGGTAGCAACGTGTGACGTCATACGTCTTCACGCATGCGTGTGTCTGAGTCTGGGTGTGTCCCCGTGTGGGTCCCTCCTGCTGAGAGTCGGAAGGCAGCTGACAACTGGAGCAGAGTGCTGGAAAGGGCTGAGGCCCTCCTCTGCTGGCGGACAGGCCAAGCGTGGGGCCACAGAGAGGCCAGTTCCTTCCTCTTGTCCCACCTTCTGCATAAGGTGTCCCCGCGTCAGTCAGTAGCCACCCGTTCGGAACTGCCACTGTGAGCCAAGCAGTCAGGACTGGCCGGCAGTCACTGATGAGGGCAGGGGGCTCCCCGGTAAGGGTTCCAGACCAGAGGGAGCAGTTCCCGAGGAGTCACCGGGAAGGACGGCAGCGAGTGGGGGGCTTTCCCCGGGCCGAGGCCTGCTCTGCCTTCCCTGGGGGCTGCCATCTGGGCTGGGCTGTTTTGGGTCTGAGCAAAAGAGGCAGAGACGGCAGAGCAGCTGATAACCAAGTTTCCTTTGTTTGTAAGAAAGAGGCGCCGTCCTCCACTCCCTGAAGCCCCCTACCTCACGACCTACTCAGGAGGTACCCCCCAACCGATCAACAGCTATAAATGCTCCTCCCACCCCCCCTCTAGGAAAGGCCCAGCCCCAGAGGAAACTAAGGCTCACCCAGGAGCTCGGGCCTGGTTTCTCCAGGAAGTCAGAGTCCTGGGGTTGCCCTGAGGCTGGGGCGCTGTCACCAGCACCCCAGAGGGAAGCACCCACCTGGCCCCACTCGGCCAGCCTACCACTTGTCAGGGGTGGAGCAAGCTGGGAACCCCCAGGGCTTCTGCCAGCTTTAGAGAGAGGTTCCAGTTGGAGCAAGGGCCAGAAACACTAGGCTGTGGCCTTCCCCCAGCTTCACTGTTACAGGACTGACCACCTGCTGCCCCAGGGCTCTCTGAGCCTCTCTTCGCCAGCTCCCATCCAGGCCTGGTGCCTCGTGCCCCCAGCCACCAATTAGGCATCCAGCACTTGGTCTCCTCTGAGCTCAGCACCTGGGAAAGGGCACCCAGTAGAAGGTCTGCCCTGCCCTGGGTGCTCTGTTGACGGGGGCTTGCTTCAGCTTCCCCGGCCCCTGGCTCGGTCCCCCTACTGGCTGGACGTCTGGCCCCCCCTGGCCCCCCAGAGCTACCAGGTAACTCTAGGTGAGCCTGCAGCCCCCCCCTTTTCGACTCAGGCAAGCATCAAGTCAGTGTTCCCCAGCGCCAACTCCAGCATCGCCAGCTGCTCCACAATTATTTCTGCCTTAAATTTAGACCCATCTGTTATCTGCAGGGGGTGGGAGAGCCAGTGAAGGAGGAGGGGAGGCTCCTTGGAAGGCAGCACGGAGCGGGTGAGGCTGCAGCTGGGGTGGCCCCGGCCCAGGAGCGGAGGGGCAGGCAGAGCCTTAGCCGGGGCCAGGGGGGAGACCCGGGACCCAGGGTCTGCCCGGAGCCCCGTGACGGAGCCCCCTGTGCCAGGGGCTGAACCTGACTGTCCGGTAGCAGTGGGGGCGCCCCGGGCGTCTACCCTCTACCCCTTCTACCTTCCCAGAGACGAAGGAGGAGCTGGAGGAGCTCATGTCCGACATAAAGAAGACCGCAAACAAAGTTCGCTCCAAGTTAAAGAGTGAGTCCGGGCTCCATCCGGGCCCTGGCTAGAGGTGGAGGGGCGCGCCAGGCCCACTCCCTCCGCGTCCCACGGGTCTCCCTAGCTTGGAGGGGGCCGTTGCGTCTTGCTTTCCTTCATGAGGGTCCCACTGCTCCCTGGCAAGGCTTGTTTGCACCGGGCTCCACTCTGGGAATTGTCCCCCACTTAAGTTAAAGAGGGTTCAAGGTGTGGCCAGCACCGTGTTTGTGGGAGCGCAGAGGTGCACGGGCCCAGGGACCGAGGGCCTGCAGCTTGGGGCCACCAGGTCCTCCCCTCCTGGCCCTTTGCTGGCGTACAACTTTCCTGAGCAGAAGGCAGCCACCAGACCCGGTGTGCAGTAGGCACATACACGCACACACACACACACACACACACACAGCTTGCAGTGTGCCTGAGGCCTCACGGGTATGCATATGTGCACACGCCGAAACCCGCAGCGTGCCCAGATGGGCCCCTGGCGACCCCTCCCCCAGTGTCTGGTGCATCCTCTCCCTCTGCTTCCTGTGACCACCCCCCAACGCCCAGTCCACACTAGACCCTCCCCAGGGGAGATCCGGAGCAGATCCTGGGTGTGTGGGTCCAAGAGGGAGAGGACAGTGGCGAGGCGGACAGGTCATGGCTCAGCGTCCCCCTGTCCCCCCAGGCATCGAGCAGAGCATCGAGCAGGAGGAAGGCCTCAACCGCTCATCCGCGGACCTGAGGATCCGAAAGACACAGGTGCTACTGGCGGGTGTCCAGCGTGGGCTGGTGGGCGCTGGAGGCCCTGGGGCTCTGTGGAGCTGGGCCTGATATCTGCACCCCCATGTCACACCCTAGCACTCCACGCTGTCCCGCAAGTTTGTGGAGGTCATGTCCGAGTACAATGCCACGCAGTCTGACTACCGCGAGCGCTGCAAAGGGCGCATCCAGAGGCAGCTGGAGATCAGTGAGCTCGAGCGGGGGCGGGGGGGTGCGGGGCAGGGTTGGGGCCGAACCCTGCAGGTGTGCAGGACTCAGTGCCATCCCTGCTCACAGCTGGCCGGACCACGACCAGCGAGGAGCTGGAGGACATGCTGGAGAGCGGAAACCCAGCCATCTTTGCTTCCGGGGTGAGTGTGAGCCACCCACCACTACCACCACCCCACCACACCCCTGGCAGGGACCCCTGGTGTGTGTGCAAAGTGCTGGGCCTGGGCAGTCTGTGGATACAGCCACCTTGAGAGGCCCGTTTCAGGGACGGCGGAGTCCCAGAGGAAAAGGGACCGGACTGAGGCCACACAGATACTAGTGGCACAGGTAGAATGAAGACCACCTTCTCCTGGTTCCTCTGTCGGGTCCACTTCCTTGCTTCTCCAGTTTGCCACCATCCTCAGGGCCTTGTTCCTCTCCTGGGAGACATGGTGCCCTTAAGCCGTCTCTACATTTAAGTGACACTTGAGCAGGGGGGGCTTCCCGAAGGAGGCAGCTCACAGAGCGGAAGGCAGCTAGGGGCTGTGGGTTCCAGGAGAGAAGGGAGGAGTAGTTGCCCTCTCTGTGAGGCTGACTGGAGGGTGGGGGACGGGGAGAGGGAGAAAGGAGGTTCAAGGCCTGGGTCCTCGGGGGCCTCCCTACAAGGCTGCTGGGTGGTGACTATGTGGTGGGCACAGGGGGCCTCACATTAACGCTGAGAAGTCGTCCCGGAGAAATCGAGTAACAGCTAGCAGGAACCCAGCAGGAAGTGGCAGAGCACTGTGGCTGGGAGGGAGCAGTCACCCATCCCCGATCCTCGCTGCCTTCGATCCTCGCTGCCTTCGCCCTCTGCCTGCGGTCCTGGCCGAGGACCCCGCCCTGCCCCCTGCGGCAGGTTCCCAGGTCCCAGCCCACTGCTCCCACCCCCTAGATCATCATGGACTCCAGCATCTCAAAGCAGGCCCTGAGTGAGATTGAGACGCGGCACAGTGAGATCATCAAGCTGGAGAACAGCATCCGGGAGCTGCACGACATGTTCATGGACATGGCCATGCTTGTGGAGAGCCAGGTGAGAGCCTGGGCCCACGGCCCTCGGCCCGCCGGCCCCCAGCAGCCCCCAGCCAGCCCCCAGGGCGGCACTAACCCCCACCCTCTCTGCCTGACATGCTGCCCTGCCCGGGAGGGACCGAGTCTCCAGGTAACTCACCCCCCGCTGTTGAAACCACCTCCGGGGCCGGGCCCACCCGAAGGACCCTCGTCCTTTGCATGGCTCTGCTTGGCCCACGAGGCCCCGCATGGCCCCGCATGGCCCCCCACCCAGCCTTGTCCAGCTCACCAGCATTTGTCTCTGGGGCATAGTGGACGGCTGCCTTCCCGGGGAGCCAGAAGTACAGCAGTGACTAGGACAGCGGGGCTGGGAGGCGCTGCTTCCTGGAGCTAATGTCTGTGGGGCGGAAGGGCAGCAGAAGAGAGTGACAAATGGAATGTTCTCTGGTTGTGCCGGGTGCTCAGGAGAGGTTAGCAGGAGGCAGTGAGATAGAGCGGGGGTTCTCCAACTCGAAAAGGGCCCAGGAATCACCTGGAGGGGCTTGGAGGTTTCCTAGTCCCCATTCCCAGAGATTGGTAGGTTGGAGAGGGGGCCGGAGAATTTGCATTTCTAACAGGCTCAAGGCCGTTGCTACTAGTCCCAGGGCCACACTTAAGGTGGTAACACCGTAATAGCGTCCCCGCCGAGGCTGCTTTGGATGGGGGTGGTCAGGGAAGGCCTCTCTGAGGAGGTGGCATTTGAGCTTGGAAGACTTCCCGGGGTGAGAAGAGCGGGACCAGCAGAGCCCAGTCCCGAGACTAGCAAGAACTGGGCTCACTGAGGAGGTCGTGCGGCCGCAGCTCGGTGGGCAGTGAAGGTGAGGCAGACAGGGCGCTGGCCTTCTGGATTCCCTGAAGTGTGGGTGTGGTGTGAGCTGAGTCAGGAAGCCGGGAGGCCACCAGGAGGCTGCTGGGGCGCAGACCATGGCGACACCAGCAGGGGCAGTGGACTTGGGAGAGCGCGGCCGCTTGTCACGGCACTGCTGGTGGTAGTCTCGGGCAGCGTCCTGGTGGGAGCGGCCTTGGGGGGCTGCTGGGACCGGATTATGGGGCCCAGGAGGGCTATGGGCGTAGGCAGGGATCCTTGGATGTTGAAGAAGTCAGCTGGAGTGGGGTGGAACCCGCATGTCTGCGAGGAGGGAGCGGGACCCTGTCCGAGCACCCGCTGCCGCCCCTGCCTGCCCCTGCCTCTCCCTGCCTTTCCCGGCCCCGGCTGAGCACCCTCTGCATGGTCTGCACCCCCTTGGCTGGAACTGCATGGCCCAGGCCCTCCCCGGGCGCCTGGCCTGAGGGGCGCAGGTGACAGGCTGCACCCCACCCTCCTCACGCCCCCACTTTTATTTCTCTGACCTCAGGGTGCTTCCCCAGAGTCCTACCCTGAAGGGGGCCGGCTGGAGCTCACGGGCGCCGGCCCTGCAGGGGGAGATGATCGACAGGATTGAGTACAACGTGGAACATTCGGTGGACTATGTGGAGAGGGCCGTGTCTGACACCAAGAAGGCCGTCAAGTACCAGAGCAAGGCGCGCCGGGTCAGTAGCCCCCTCTGCCCCTCGGAGCCCCGGGGACCTCCGCGGAGCCCTCCCCACTCTGCCTTGACTGGAGTCCTGACTCCGAGGCCTTCAGCTCCCCACAGCCACTGCCTCCCTGGGTGCATTCCAGGCGGCACCTTCCCCAGTTCTGATCCTTGTGCCCCGGGCCCCCAGTCCTCAGCCCCACTCAGGGACCCCTCTCCTTGGGTACCCCGGCCCCGAGCCTCCCCGGAGTCTGAGGCCGCCCCTTCCCGCCCGCCCCGTGCAGAAGAAGATCATGATCATCATCTGCTGCGTGGTCCTGGGCATCGTCATCGCCTCCACCTTCGGAGGCATCTTCGGGTAGAAGCCACCCCACCTGCCACTCTGCTCCGGACGGTCTGTCTGCCCTCAGGAGGCCCGCTGGCTGCCGCCGCCTTCCGGCTCGGAGCCCCTTCCTTCCCACCCGGTACCGCTCCTTTCTCGGCCGTAGGGCCCTCCGCACCCCCTGCCCTGAGCCGTCGTGTGCATGATCTCTGTGACAGTGTGTGTCTGTACCGAGGAGCCAGTGGGGTGGGGGTAGGTCCACAGGGAACAGACTCGGGCCCTGGCCCGGGCCACGTCACCCCTCCCGGGTCGCGCTGCCCAGGATAGCCATGCTCCCCTTCCCTTGCCGCCCGCAGTCCCAGTCCAGCCCAGGGTCTGCCCTCTCCCGGGACCAGGGCGCTCGCTAGACCCCCAACCTTGCCTCGTCAACGGCCCATCCGCCCTGACCTCTGTTCTCTCCAGCTGTCCCCCAAAGCCGAGCCCCCTGAGGGGTGGGGGCCAGCTGGCCACATGGTGCTGCTTTTCAGGTCAGGGGAGGGGTGGCCCTGAGAGACAGCCCAGCTCTAAGCCTCTAACAGCTCATCACTGCCAGGGAGGCTCAGGGTGTCGTGGCCAGGTGGCTTCAGGTGGTTTCTGGCTTGGTCAAGACCAGGCTCCCTCCCCGGCCTAGGGGCAGAGGCCAGCAGGTCTTGGCTGCCTCGTCTTCCCTTCCCACATTCCTACAGCCCCAGGAGCAACCCCTCCGGGCTATGCCTGACCCCAGGTAACATTCTAGAGAGGTCGTCTGGTGCCTGGTTTCCAGCCACCCTTAGAGCTCAGGAGGCAGTTGGGGCCCACCGGGCCTCTGCCCTAGCCGAAGCCCACACCCTGGGCCAGCCACCCTCCCCAGCAGGCCTCGTCAGGTTCTCAAGCCATCGTTGTGTTGCATGTTTGGGACAGGGGTCCCTGCTCTCTTGTGCCCTGGAAAGTCAGACGTCACCTCAGGCCTACAGTCACGTCCTGCCCTTGCTGTCCCCCCACGGACATGCCACGTGGGTGTCTGGTGTCCGGGATGCAGTACTCCACAGCCAGCCAGGGAGGCGGATCGCCCTCTCCCCATCTCGGGGCTTCTCCAGTCAGAAGTGTGCCCCCACCCAAGAGCCTGCCCCCTTGCGGACAGGCCGGGAGTGTGCATGCGAGTGCATGCGGCAGGGCGCAGGGCGCAGGGCCGCAGCCGGGCCCCGCCTCCCCTCAGCTCTGCTCCTGCCCAGTGACTGTGACCACCGTCTGTATTGCCTTCTTGAACAGCAACTTCCCTCCCCTCCCTCACCCCCTTTCACCAAAGGTCTTGGTACAACCAGCTGCCCATTTTGTGAAATTTTTATGTAGAATAAACATTTGTATCTGTACCCTGCCTCTGCTCTGGATTTGTCGCTGTCCCCGTCTTAGAACTTAGGGCTTAGCGTGCAGAGCATGAACAGGAAGGAGGGACTCGGGCAGAGGATCCCCCGTCCTCCCTCAGCCTCCAGATCCTCAGGCCCCTCCACCCCGGCCTGAACGTCTCCACTACTGCTGGAAGCCTGATGCCCGCTTCTGTATGTGGGTCCATAGTTCTCCCCTCCCCCTGCTTTTCCCACAAATCACAACCCAGAGCCCCCCCGCGACCCAGGGCAGGAATCACCTTCCCTCTGACCAGTGGGAATAGGACAGGACACAGGCCCCAAAGGCGACCACGTGCTGGGCCAATCAGCAGTTGGAGCAGCTCAAGGCCAAGGTTAGCCCAGGCCACAGGCTGGATGAGGCCTTTAACCCGGGGGCAGCCGGAAGCTGGGTGATGGCCTCAGGTCAGCGGGTCCCACAGATGCTCTCATCCGGCCCCGCCTCCCCTCACTGGCCTGTGCCGGGTAAGCGGCCAGAGATGGAGTCCTGTGTTCCCTGTACGCTCGAAAGTTCAAGCCTCAGCCGGACCCGGGGCATCAGGCAGTAGCCCGACCAGTGGAGGAACTCAAAAAACGCTTTTAGGGTTGGAGCTGGAAAATACCAGAGCCACAGTTCCACGGAAAGTCGTTTATTGCTTTTAGAACAAGAACTTTTGTTAGTGAACAACAATGGTTAGAACTTGAGAACTTTCCTGTAACAGTATCTTGTCAGCTGACGAAGGAGGCACTTCAACAGAGAGAACTCCTGGCGTGCGACAAGGCGTGCGACAAGGCACACGACAACGGGGCACAGCCGGGCCGTCCCAACATGCCCCGCTCGCCCCTCAGAAGCGGGGCTTGCGCCTGCGGCCGGTGTACAGGGTGTCCGGTCTGACCTCCCTGTGGCAAGAAAATCAGAGCCCAGTCTCAGAAAACAAGGACCAAAGAACCCCCAAGGCCCCTACAAATGCAAGGGAGCCGTGAGCAGCCCAGACCCCGTCCTCCCCAGCAGCCTGGCCCGGCCCTCACCTGCCCTGCCGCCTGCGGCGCGCCTTCTTCTCCAGCACCCACTGGCGGCTCTTCCTCACCAACCCGCGCCTGGCCATCCTGTACGGGACCCTGCGCGGGAGATACCGCTTGGAGGGGACGGAGGGCACGGCCTGGCCCCAGGCTCACCCTCGCAGGGCACCACGTGGCTCCTCCCCGAGCCGGGTGGCCTCCGACGCCCCTTCCACCACAGAAGTCCCCACGTTTACACCCCCTCCCGTCCCCCAGTGATCTTCCCAGGGGGCCGAAGCGGTTTCAGAAAGCAGCAGGCGGGGAGAAGCCCCCCATTCCCTCCCAGACGTGACTGTGGTAGCAAACTATCTGCTTCGGTGTGTTTACTGGGCAAGGCACAGAGCCCCGCTACTTTTGGGGCAACACAGGCCCAGATCGGCTCCCGAGAGCCTGGCACTATCCTAGGAGAGCCAGAGGCCCCGTCCCCGGTGCAGCCACTTGAGCCCCTCGTGTGGCTGTGGGTCAGCACGCCTGGGACAGCCCACGTGGTGGCTCCCAGCAGCTACAGGTGTCTGAGGCCGGAAAACGAGGCTGCCAGCTTGAGGCAGCCCCGACAATGACCCTCCAGGACTGATCTTGGCCTCTAGCCCTGGCTGAGGAGAAAAGGGACCCCTCACACAGCCCCGTGGGAGAGAGGCCCTGAGAACAGGGAGAGCCTTTGCCCCCCCCAAACCACATCCCCACCCGGCAGCTGCGATCAAGCGGCTTCCAGAATTCCCGCCACGGAGGGCTGCTCGCCGTCTGCACAACCACCACGACTCTGAAGAGCCCACGACCGGGCCATGGCGGGCCCAGCCACACCAGGCAGAGTACGTGCAGAGGCCCAGCAGCTGCTGAGGGAGCGACACAGGAAGGAAAAGCAGAGTCTGGGAAGAACAAGACGGCTGCTGAGGTAAGTGGGTATCTCTACAGGCAGAACGTGGGGCAGCACCAAGACCTCAGCACCACGGGGCGGGGGGCTCTCAAAGGACGGAGCAGAAGTTTAGCGGACAGAGTCCTGTGCGCCCAGGACTAGAAGGGGAGGGCGCCCAGTGGGATCCTGCGCATCAGAAGCCCTCGTTCCCTCCTTGCCTGAGGGCCAGTCCACCGTAAAACCCGTCTGCTACTACTTCTCATCTGTTCTCACCGAACAATGAAGTCGGAATCATCAAAAATAAACAAGGGACGCCTGGGTGGCTCAGTTGGTTGGGTCGCTGCCTTCAGCTCAGGTCATGATCTCAGGGTCCTGGGATGGAGTCCCGCATCGGGCTCTCTGCTCAGCAGGGAGCCTGCTTCCCTCTCTCTCTGCCTGCCTCTCTGCCTACTTGTGTGTACTCTCTCAGACAAATGAATAAATAAAATCTTAAAAAAAAAAAATTAGGGGCGCCTGGGTGGCTCAGTGGGTTAAAGCCTCTGCCTTCGGCTCAGGTCATGATCCCAGGGTCCAGGGATCAAGCCCCAAGTCGGGCTCTCTGCTCCACAGGGAGCCTGCTTCCTCCTCTCTCTCTGCCTACCTTTGATCTGTCAAATAAATAAAATCTTTAGAAAAATAAAAATGAAAAATAAACCAACCAATCTGAGGCGCCTGCATGGCTCAGTCAGTAGAGCACGTGACTCTTCGTTTTGGCTCAGGTCATGATCTTGACACCAAGCCCCACTTCAGGCTCTGCACTCAGTGTGGTCCGCTTGGGATTCTCTCTGCCCCTCCCTGCCACTCCTGCTCTCCACACACTTACATCTATCAATACACAAATAAATACATTTAAAAAAACTACTCTTTACAAAAAAAAGTATCTCAGAATCTCGCTTGGTTTACGGGCAAAGAGTGAGCGTGTTGTCCCTTCAGGAAGCAGGAGGCAGGGACAGAAAGCGATCTAGACCCTTCGGTGAGTGCAGGCAGGGGGCACAAAGAAAACGGGAGTGCGCCCACGACCGGGGGGCAGGAGCCTGAGGCACCAAGTGCAAACCAGGAGGCACCTGCCAGATGGGGGCTGGAAGGGCAGGACCACGCAGCAGGAGCCTGGGGGAAGGATGAGCTGGGGCGCCAGCCGTGAGCCACAGAGGGAACGACGGGAGAGAGCCGTCTGGGCAGACGAGGCGGTGTGCGCCCCAGACCAAAGGTGCCGAGAGGAAAGTTGGTCGGAAGCGGCAAATGCCACAGGTGGACTGTTGTCAGAGCCAGAGAACGATCAGAAACTACTGGGACAGGAGAAGCGTCAACTATTCTCCCAAGGACGATGGCCTCTTGCTACCCCCATCACTCCAGGCTGAGGACCTGCAGAACTGGAGACCGTCCCATGCCCGACACCACGCCGAGCCCGAGCACACACTCGCTCTGCTCAGCGCGCTGCCCGGCGGCGGGCTCTCCCTGCTCTGGAAGCAGACGAGGAGTTGAGTTAGCGCGTCTCGTCTGTAGACACCCGCGTGAGGACGAGGGGAACCGTGCGGTGGGCGGAGGGGGCTGAAGCACGGGCGGGTCCTCTGTGAGGTGGGAGAGGGCGCCGCTCGCTGGGAGCAAGGGGCGGGCCCCACAGAGCAGAACACATCTCGGAGAGCCCCCCAGATCCCCGTGGGAATGGGCTGAGGAAGCTCAGGGAACCGATCACAGCGGGTGGGGGGGCGGTTCCAGGGGGTCAGAGGGCTCCAGTCTGTGGCGGACACGGGGACACACCCGTGCTCTTCGGCACTGCGGCCTTCCAAACTCCTTCATTCTCGCCCATTGTTCCTCTTAAAAATATCGGTCTTAAAAACCTTGGGGCTTTTCACTCCCATCAACCACAACAAAGAAATAACCCCCTCTGCGGCCTTACCGTCCATTCTCCAGCCAGCGGACCCTGGACACCGCTCACTGAGCAGACCTGCTCGGACATCAGGGACATGCCAGCGGTCCCCGGGTTCTCCTTCCGGGGGGGGGAGACACCCGACCACCCAGGAAACAAAGGTGCGGGCTTCAGAGCAGGGGAAGGCGGAGGGGAAGGAGGGAAAGGAGAACTCAACCAAGGACACTAGAAAAGTGCCAAGACGGAATCGCCCTTTGTAGAAAATGAAGGGAAAAGGAAAGGACCCGTCCTGCCGCGGTGTGGAGGAGAAATTCGAAGGGGCAGGGAGGCCTGCGCGGCAGCGTCTGCGTCAGGCTAGTAGGCGGCGGGGACGCGGGCTGGGGGGGGCCGCCGGCTGGACAGACAC
Organism: Lutra lutra; assembly: GCF_902655055.1. NCBI lineage: Eukaryota > Metazoa > Chordata > Mammalia > Carnivora > Mustelidae > Lutra > Lutra lutra. Next base: position 30,656,064 of record NC_062295.1, read on the forward strand.
GGGCGCCAGGGGCTACAGGACGCGAAGGACCGGCTGGAGCGGACGTCAGAACGACAGGACCGGGGACGGGGAAGAGCGGAGGGAGGGAGTCTTGGGGTGAACGGCCAGAGCTTGGCTCGGCCCCACACACGTGCGAAGTCGGGAACGGACACTGGGGGGGGGGGGGGGGCGGTTCAGAGGCTGGAGGCGGGGCTGAACCCGCAGGCATAAATCCAGAGCGAAGAGCCTAGGGCTGGAGGCTGAGGCAGCAGACAGAGAAGGGGTCCATGCTGGGCGCCCCAGGGTGCTCGGAGAAGGAAGCGCCAGCGAGCCGAGGACCAAACCGGGGTAGCAGGTGGGGGGCCGGGTGAGGAGAGCGTCAAGGGAGCGAGAGGCTGCGTCAGCGCTGACGGAGCAGCGGGTGAAGAGGACAGGAGCGCGCAGACCCGGCAGCAGCCACAGGCTTGGCGGGACAGAGGCTGCTGTGGCCTAGACCACAGTGACCGGTAAGGACGCGGAGGCGGGGTGGGGAGCGGGAGTGAGAGAACAGGACGGTGCAGCAAGAGGCGGGTGTGACATCGGACCCACGGGGGCTCCCACACAGCGGAGCGCGGTCGTCGGCGGGTTCGGGACAGACTGCGCAGCACGTGTGCACGCGGATGGGAAGGAGCCCAGAGTGGACAGGAGCATGCAGAGGAGAGGGGATGGGGGTGTCCGGGACGCAGGTGGAGAGGGAAAGCAGAAAGAAGGCCACGTGGCTGTCCAGGGACATCCAGCAGGGCCCCAGCCGCCCAGCCTGAGGCGGGGGCAGGCTCAGGCCTGGGAGGGCTCCCACTCTGTCACCACTGTGGTGCCACTGTCCCACTTGGACCTGAGAGACCTCGTGACAGCGGAGCGCCGCCGCCTTCCTCCTGCCCCGCCTGCCAGCCCTGGCAGCCGCGAGCTCCCGCACCCGAGGCAGCCTGCGCCACTGCTTTACCTCTCACTCGTGAACTCGGACTCCTTGGTCTCCTCTTCGTCATTGCTCTCGTTCAGGGCCTGCGGGGACCAGAGTGCTCTTAGATCGTCCTGGCGGGCTCCACAACTGCCTATCCCACCCCAAAAAGGCCGGGCCACCCAGGCCTACGCCCTTCCAAGGGCTCAGCCCCACAAGTAAAGAATCCTAAGGCCACGAGCCTGCAAACTCTGGGTCCCTCACCTTCGGCAGAAAGGTTGAAGGCCCAGAAAACAAGCAGAGGTAGAACCTGAAACCAGAAAGCAGAGTGAGGGCTGGGCTCAGAAAGCCTTCTTGGGGGGAGGGTGCTGGGGAGAAGTCCTCAGGCACCCTCCCTCCCACACACAGGTGCAGAACGTGACGGCCCTGGGGACCCAGCCCCGCCCGCCTCTGGCCAGCTCATCACCCCAACACCCTCTCTTCTCAGCGCGGGCAGCAAGGAGGCCCTAGCACTCACTTCTTGGCCTTGGCGCTGTTGGGGAAGTCCACCACCACGCCACCGGTGAAGCCAGCCTTGGTGGCCTGGGTCGTGATGAGCTCCAGCTGAGGAGGGAACAGCGGCGAGTCAGGCCAGGGGCTGGGGGAGCAGAAGCCAGTCCGCCCCCAGGATGGACTGTGCCCAGGAAAACTGAATGTCTTCATCGGACTCTTCCCCATTGAGTCCCCAAAAGCTACACAAAGGAAAAGGCAGGCTGGAACCAACAATCCCCCCAATGCTCTTTCTAGCCCAGGGACCCATCTCCCCCCGCTCCCATCTCAGGGATGAAAGGCCACCAACAAGGAGGGCAAACTGGTTCACGTGCGGACTGGAGACAGCTGCCCACTTGTCTTTCAGGATCTGTGCCTCTATTCCTCAGCCCCACGGATGACACTCCACAGGACAGACAGCTTTGCTGTCCTCTCAAATCCTCCCCAATTTCTGTACCTTTGATTACGGGAACCAGAACTAGCCTGTTAACTGTAACACGTGTCTGTTGGAAGACAAACATCCTTATCCTAACCCCCTGCCCAGATACCACTACGCTCTTCCCTAGGATGACGGGTCATAAAACATGGCATCAGGGCCCAGAGGAACCCCTCTCAGAGGCTTGCTCCCTAGTTCCCCTACCAGTCAGCAACAGATTCCTTGTTCTGTCCCCTCCCAGCAGGAGGGCAGGTGAGTGGGGAGCAGGACAGCTTCTGGGTGCCCCCCTTCCCTGCCCCTCTAGGAACCGAGGGGCTCACCTGCTCCGAGTTCTCAGGGTACAGCTGCAGGACGGCCCGGGCTCCACGGACCTGCAAGCGACAGAAACATCACTCTCCTACAAAAACACCAAGGGCTCGGGGCCCAACGCTTCGCTCCTTACTCACTCAACATCTGAAGCCTCACTAGCTACACGACACTGTTCCTAGGGCCTGGGATACAAGCTGGGAAGAGAGTGAGCCCTGGAACTTGCGGAGCTCACGTTTTAGTGAGAAAGGCTGCCAATTTACAGTCCTGATTTAGTGCCAATAAAAAGAGTATTACAGCAAAGAACGGTGAGTGCCAAGAGACTGTTCGTTTACTTTTGGTTCAAGGAAGGCCGCTCTGAGGGACACCTGAGCAGAGTCCTGAAATGTAGCGGGTGGGGAGCTGGCTACACACAGGAGGGAAACTACTTCAGCAGAAAGGCAAACACAAAGGCCACCAGAACCTCGGATTAACTCCAGCGCGTGTATGATGGAAACCACATGCCGCACAAGCCCAGCTGGCCGCCTGCAAAACCACCCATCCTAGGAAAACCAGGATGAGGTGGGGAGATGAAGGAGACCAAGAAATACCTACGTCCGTTCAAAAAAGTGAAAGAACTCATTTTTCGGACTTAAAATCTCAAACTATCTTCTAATCCTGTAACACAAGCGAAATCAACACTATCAGTTATGAGGACAAGGTAAAGCTTAATAAAGGCTCCGTGATAAACCACCACCCCGCTCCCCATCAGAGCATTAGCAGTAGGGGAGGGAGGGGTGGGAGTCAAAGGATGCGGGCACACTGTGAGCCCTGAACACGAAGTCTCTGTCCTCGCTCTGTGGACTCCATGCCCCCAAACCAACTTCCGATTAAAATACAGTGCAGTGGGGACACAGGAACGGTGATCGGTCTCAGATTTTGATACCAGCATCTTCTATGTTTCGTTAGGAATGTCAGACCACTCAGCTTTCCTCCTAAGACTAAAGACCTGAACAGAAGTAACCATAGTAAAGTCCTGTCACCCTTCTTGGGTCCTGTGGTCCCATTTGAAGGGCTATTCCTAGTGCGTCAGTACCTGCAGGAGGGATAAGCAGCCAGCCCAGACTGGGAGATCTCTACTCACCAGCACAGAGTACAGAGAAGAGAAGAAGCAGTACAGGCGCTTGGCAGGGATGTCCGACTTCTTGTTTGCATTACAGAGCCACTGTACAGCAGAAATGCTGAGAAAGGAAGGGACGCCGTCAGGAGAGGGACCAACACGCGCTGCTCCCTCCACTGCCTCTTTGAGGAGCTAACATCATGCATATCCTTCAGCCCCAACCCTCCTGCCCACAGTTCTCTTTCTGGGCATGTGCAGATCCACTCCAGCTCACCATTCTACAACAGGACAAAAAAGGGTGAACAGGTCAGCACTGACTTCCTTGCAGCTAGTCTGAACAAGTATTTTCTCAACCTTGTTTCTCCATGCATCTCAGATTTAAAATTACACAGCATATCAAGGCTCTCTGCCACCTGCCCCTTCATTCCCTTCCTCTCTGATCAAGGGAAAACCCCTTTATAATACTTAACACAAACACACTCATTCATTCATCCTCCTCAATCGGCTCCTTTAACTGTACTCACTTGGCGTCTTCACCATCCACAGACCTAAAAGCCTCGAGCGCCTATTATAAACCCCTCTCAGGTAGGTCCCCCTTCACTGCTGTGCACACACATATCCACAGAACCCCAAACCCCCCTTGTCCATCCAAATGCCTCTCCCAGCTTTTACTTCCCTCTACCTCTCTCCTGGGTCAGCACCCCTCACTGCCTCACTTCTTCAACAATGTCGCTTCTCTCCTCTTAAATAATCTTCCCAAAATATAGCTCTGATCTTGTCACTCCCCAGCTTCCCATCAACTACTCAATAAAGCCCACACTTCTCAGCAGAGTTTAAAAATTCCTTATTCTTCCCACACGATCTATCAGACTCCTTTCCCTGGCCTCTTCTGTCCCTTTGTTCACACTGTTCCTTCGCTCAGAAACCCTCGCCATGATTATCCAAATTCCTCAGAGCCTTGAAGGCCCAACCCAACCCCTCCTCCTCCTAAAGGCTTCCCTGTTCTCTGGCCTCTCTTCACCACTGTGGTGGGCTCCACGACTCCCCAGTCACACTCCACTCGACTTCGTGTTTAGTTGTGTGGGCCATGTCTTACAGCGCCTAATACACCATGGAGAGTCTTAAAAGCTATATATTTCCACAAACTCCACAAACGTTTGGTGCCATGTCCTACATGTAAGCAATGCCAAAAAAATAAGAAGTTTGCCCTGCCATCTCTAAAAAATCAAACAATAAATAACAACTTACTCCTCAAACATACAGACCTGATTGCTTGCCTTTGGTTTTCCACAGCTTAAAACATCTCACCCAATCATTACTAAAAAGCCACTGCTATCCTTGAAACATGGTTTCTCCCCAGTCTTGTTCCCAGATGTAAACTAATCCCTAACCCTAAAAAACATCTTCAAATCCAAATTTTCCTGCTCACCCAGATCCCCACTGCTCAGGCCACAATCACAAGAGGAGGCATCCCCCCAGGGAAGGATTAAGGTTATGACCTCTTCCTTATCCCCTACCTCCACCCCATCAACAACACAACACACGAAATATTCAACAAAACTAGACCACAGAAGACAAGCAACTTCACATTTCAGTCATTTCAATGTTCATGTTATCAAAATACTACATAAATGTCCAAAACTTCACCCTGGCAACCCAGAAAGGGCCAAGTCACTGAAGAGACTGGAAAATTCTGGGCCACTCTCCTCTGCAGAGCTATTCAAAAAGAAGGCGACAAGATGGCTGCTGGCACCAACAAGATGGCCGCTGGAACCCACAAAATGGCTCCTGGAGGTGAGAAAAGACCACCCCTCCCCCCCCACCCCCAAGTGGACAGAGAGTATACCAGAAGTACCTGAACCTGGCAGCGTAAGATGATCAAAGAACTAGACAGCTTCAAAATACCAAAAAAACCGACATAACTGGGGACACTGGTCTAACCTGGGGATGTGTATTTTTAAGTATCCCGGGTAACTCTGCAGCACAGCCATATTTGGGAAGCACCGACCTGCAGGACTAAAAGCAGGACGCAAAGACTCTTCTCACCTGATACATCCATCAAAGGAACCTGGTCTGAAGGGGATGCCCTGGCCCATGTCCCCCAGAAGCAGGTCTCCCTCAGTGTCTCGGTCCAAGGCCGCATCTACATGGGAGAAGAGAATATCAGGGAAACAGACGATGCCCACTGCTCCACACTCATGAAGAGCAGTCCGTTCCAGGACTAAGCAGGACAGACTTACCCAGCATGGCAGGGCTGATGTCGATGCCTACCCAGTAGTGCCCTTCATCCGAGAGATAATCTCCACTCAGCCCAGAACCACAGCTGGAAGACACAAACGGGAGCTCAAAAACGTGAGCAGCAAAGACACTCCACCACCACCTGGACAACCTGAACTGGGCCCCAGGATCTCACCCAATATCCAAGAGGTAACAGGGCTGGCCCTCGGGCAGACAAAGGAGCTCCAAAGCTCGCCCAGCCATCTTGGTCTGGACGTCAATCATCCGTGAGCTGGGAAGGCAAAAAACACAAACAAGTGATTAAAAAATTCTGAGGTAAAACATCACCAGGAGCAAAAGAAAAAAGGAAAAAAAAAATTTAAAAAGGCAGACAAAGAGGAAAAGGAACAATCCCCCTGAGGTACTTTCCCTGTCACCATACTGAACTATTTAAAAGTGACCCCCAGGGCGCTTGGGTGGCTCAGGTCATGATCCCAGGGTGCTGGGATCGAGCCCCACATCGGGCTCTCTGCTCAGCAGGGAGCCTGCTTCCTTGCCCACCCCCTCTCTCTCTCTGCCTACTTGTGATCTTTCTCTGTCAAATAAATAAATAAAATCTTTAAATAAATAAATAAAAGTGACTCCCCAAGCCCATATAATATCGCAACAAGTTTTTTTGGGGACACTAATTATGACTCAACCAGTCGCAATGTTAATGTGAAGGGAACAAATCACCAAGGTCAATGACTAATCATTGGGGATTTTCAACTCAGTGAAGTTCTGATGTGGTTGTTACTTAAAAACACACTTTCTGGGCATCTGGGCAATTCAGTCGTTAAGCATTTGCCTTCAGCTCCGGTCATGATCCGAGGGTCCTGGGATCAAACCCCATGTTGGGCTCCCTGCTCTCCAGGAAGCCTGCTTCTCCCTCTCCCCCTGCTTGTGTTCCCTCTCTTGCGCTGCCAAATAAATAAAATCTTTAAATTAAAAAAAAAAAAAACCACCCCACATTTTCTGGAAGAATTACCCACCATAGTTGCTCTGTTGCGTAAGGCTCAACAGTGCACAACAAAAGTCTCTATCAGGGGTGCCTGGATGGCTCAGTGGGTTAAAGCCTCTGCCTTCCGCTCAGGTCATGATCTCGAGGTCTTGGGATGGAGCCCCGCATCGGCTCTCTGCTCAATGGGGAGCCTGCTTCCCCCCGCCCCCCGCCTGCCTCTCTGCCTACTTGTAATCTCTGTCAAATAAACAAAATCTTAAAAAAAAAACCTGTATCCTATTGTCTATGAGACATATAGTGCAGGCCACATAGGACCCTGACAACAATGAAATACGTAAAATTAACTGTAGTAATAGTTTACCCAACCCCATATATCTGATAACGTGCCTTCCTTAACCCAATATACTCTAAACATTTCAACACGTCCATTTCCTTCCTATTAAGTAATTCAAACTGAATATTAGTTCAGTCGATGACGACCACTAAGAAAAACCAGGTCTCTAGTAGGTGGGTCTACCCCGAGACCAGGAGAGAGAATCCCACAGAGCTTTGCAGGGGGAGAAAAGTTTACGCCGCTGCCTAAGGACAACCGGGCCAGAGATTTCTGCCGACCTCCTGCATCTTGGGCTCGAATTTAAACGGGAGCAGAGAACAGTTCTCTCTACAGCAGCGTATCAGAAAAGGACGGCTTGCGGGTCCCTGTTCTAGCCCTCCACTCTCCCCCCCACCCCGCGGACCCCGCACCCGCAGTTCTTCGAGAACCTAAGACCTACGGACATTCTGTGAATACGCCTTCCTTCCCCTCAGCAGCACCCACGGCCCCTGCCCATTTTACCCCGCGCTTCCAACAAGCGGTCACTTGGAACTCTGAAAACCACCAGGAGACAGCACGCAGCAGCCACCCCCGTTTTAACGCTACTTGACGGAGGCCCGGAGGATTCCGAGCTTTATTTAACGCTGACTTCCCCACTGTCCAGAACTGGAATCAGTCCTTGTCCCTCCCTTCCCCCGAAGCCCCCCAATCCTGCGCGCTTTCCCAGCCATGCCCGCTGTTGGGTCAACTTGCCGGTTCCCGACCCCCCGACAACATGTGGGCTCCCCTTACTTTCGCACGTATTTCCGGGCTTCATTCTTGTCGTAAAACTGCGGGAGAGAAAGAGAGAAGAGCAGTAGGGGAGAAATCAAGACGCGGCAGCCCCACCGGCGGAAAGAGGGGTATGCGCCAAGCAAAAGCCTCTCACCAGCTCCGGGGGCCCGCCGTGCTCCGGCCTCTTGCTGCGAAACGCCATCTCCACGCCTCAGCCTCGAGACTGGAATTGGCGTCCCGGAAATCCGCCTTTTATGTCATCGGCCCCACGCCCGCCTCTTAACACGCATGCTCCGCCCCTCTCCCCGCCTCCGGTTTTACTCGATTGGCTACAGAGCGGACGCGCTGCGAACAACGCACGCCTCCCATTGGCCAGTTCGTCTTGCACCGCCCTCATGTCCCATCCAAGATGGCAGCCAAGCGCGATCTAAGGTGTTCGCGGCGGTTACTGTGGAGGTTGTGGCTGGTCCCGACCGGTCCACAGAACGCGGGATCCGGCCTGGGCCTACAAGCGAGGACTTACTCCCAGGGCGACCGCCCATACTCGCGCACCGCGCTCTACGAGCTGCTCGGCGTCCCCTCCACGGCCACGCAGGCGCAAATCAAGGCAGCTTACTACCGGCAGAGCTTCCTCTACCATCCGGACCGCAACTCGGGGAGCGCCGAGGCTGCCGAGCGCTTCACGCGCATCTCCCAGGCCTACTTGGTGCTGGGCAGTGCCACCTTGCGTCGCAAGTATGACCGCGGCCTGCTCAGCGACGAGGACCTGCGCGGACCTGATGTCCGGCCCTCCAAGGGGCCCGCCGGCGATGACCGCTCGCCCCGCGCCCGGCCACCTGCCTCTTGGACCCACGACCGCGGTCAGGCCGCGGCGGGCGCCGGCCGCACCATGTTCAACTTCGACGCCTTCTACCAAGCGCACTACGGAGAGCAGCTGGAGCGCGAGCGGCGCCAGCGGGCCCGGCGAGAGGCCCTGCGCAAGCAGCAGGAGGACCGGGCCAAGAAGGGCTTCCGCTGGGACGAGACCCGAGACACGACTTTTGTGTTCCTTCTCCTCACAGCCTTCGTCCTCATAGGCTTTCGTTTTTAATCGGAGAGAGGAGGAGGACAGGGGAGCCGCCCCCAGCCAGCCCCGAGAAAATGGCCTTTCCTGTCTGCTTGAACCCTTTGCCTTCGGTAGTCTACCTCTGCTGGGGTCCGAAGGAGCTGCCTACCCCCTCTTCTTCCCCGCCCACCCAGCTTAGCCATCCACCTGCACGTCCCACCCCTACGGTCCAGGAAAGAAGGCTTTTCGATGCCCAAGAAAGAGGCCCCGAGAAGAAGAGTCCCGAAAGCCCGAGAGTGAAGGGTTTTCTGGAGTCCCTTGGGTGCCTGCTTCCAGAGGTTGCCTTCCTGGTGTTGTCAACTTCTGGAACACGCGCTCTGGCTTTATTGTAAAGCTCGGGGCAAGCACTGTCTGCTCCTGCCCCACGTTCCTACTGTGGGGCGCCTGTGTAACCTCGAACCGTGCCATGTGACCAATTGTTGGCTGCCAAAAGAAAAATTCTGGGGTTGTATGAACCTTGTCTTTCTGTGAGTTCCCCAGCCACGGGTGAGACCTGATGTAGGGTAAGAATGGGATCTTTGGAAACCTTGCCACTCTTGGATGATCAGCCAGGCCCCACTCCCCCTTCTGCTGGTGCCATGTGGGAGCGGGAGAGCAAGGTCACAGAGCGTAAGGGACCAGAGTGCCTGTCTATGATCTCAGAGAAATTGCTCGGTGGCATGACCACAGAGGAACAAATCATTTTGCTCTCTTCAGGTCTGTCACACTTTATTATCCATAGTTCTAATGGGTTCAGGGATTAAAACGTGATGTTAGCCGAGTCAAGTTTACCCTTGGGACAGTGTGCCTGTCTCCTGGTCATTCCTTGGCCAGCCTGCCCCTTGCTAACTGTACAGCCCTGTCCCTTCCCCGAAAGACAGCAACAAACTGGAAATTTGAATCCAGCAAACTGGGATGGTGGCCTGTCCTCTTGTTTAACCTCACAAGTCAAGTCCTTGAAACCTGGCAGCTTGAGCGTGGCGGCGACGGTACTTGTAAGGGAGAGGAGGCATGTGGTGGAAACTTGGTTCATTATTCAGAGCTGGCTGGGGCTTTTCTCTCCCGGTTTCTAAGTTGAGCTAAGCAGTTGGTCACCACTTGGCTGGAGCTATACTAGTCAGGCTCTTGATTCTGTGTCCCTGATCGTGGGGTGGGGTGGGGGAGGTGTTGGGGGCTGTGAGAGTTCAGCTGCTCAGGTGTTCATGCACTGGGGCTAAGTGTAAAGCTGTAGGATAGGAAAACCTTTGCAAGAGATCTACCACAAGAGTGAGGACAGAAGTGTAGGTTCTAACCCAAGCCAGCGGTGCTTTGGTATATTAGTAGGAACTGCTCTTGAGAAATCCTAATAATTAAGATAAGGCCACAGCTAGTTCAAATTGGTGTCTCAGAAATGATTTGGATTTTAGCCTTGGAGGTTGGGGCAAAATCTTTGGACTTTGCTGTGACCATACGATTCAGTGGTAAAGGTTTGAGCCAGCTTTGGATTCAGACCTGGTAGGCTCAGTTAGCCTTGGTTTGGGGGGAGGGGCAGATGTACTTTTAGAGAGAACATTTAATGTTACTGTGTTTCATATTTGGAAAACAAGTCCTTCTTGGAATACAAAAAACAGGAAGTGTTCGCCTTGGTAGAATGTGCCAGAAACCAGTGGTTTGCAACCAGGCACCTGGAGGAATAATGGGAGTGTCCTTGGGGCATGATTCTGTCAGAGTTTCTATCAAAAGGGATTGGGGTTCTTTGGGGATTTGTAAAAGCACTAGGGGTCTGTAATAGCTGGGACCTTTCTCTATATAAAGGTGGCTTTATATAGACCCCCCCAACTTTGTGTTCTGTCCGTGAATGTCAAAGCTAAAAACATTCCCTGGGGTCCCAGAATACAGAGGTATATAGGAAGTTCCAGAAGGTTGGGGGAGGGGCAGACCCTATGAAACTTCTGGAACATTCCATGCAACTCCAGGCAGGGTGGTCAATAAAGTTCATTAATCATCCAACTGTGACTCTCCTTAGGCCTTAGAACCAGGCTCACACTATTCTCACAGTGCCATCCTGCCTGCCTCAGGTGTTTTGTTTTCATTTTTGTTTTTTAACCCAGAGTGATCTCTACTCTCCCTAAGATGGAGTCTGGGCCCTTTATGGAAGGGGAGATGTGTGGGAGACTTTTTGAAGGATCCCCAAACTGGTTCCTATCATATTTCCCCCCTTCCCACCTCTCCCCCTTCTCCTAAGATGGCCCTAAGTTGTTCCTTTCTCAGTTTCTTACCTGCCCTACGGAGGAGAGGCTGAACCAGGCCGGGGACATTATCCCTGCCTTCTAGAGGCTGCTGTCAAGTTCCAGATAGTGGAGGAAGGCTCGGACATGTTCAACTCTCGTCCCTCTTCTCCTTTTGATCACAAACTAAAACTCCCTCGAAGGTTGGACCTAGGACAGGAGAAGGGTAAGAGCAGCCCAGCCTGCCTCAGGCTGCGTTCATTGGAGTGGGCAAGTACAGTATGCCGGGGAGAGCCACTCACGCGAGTCCTGAACAGGGAGACACGGACAAGACAGTAGTCAGAGGTGTCCTTGTGTAGGCAATTCTGATACTGTCTTTGGACTCGATCAGGACTTTATTTCTCCTGAGCCAAACCTTGCCCTTTGTTACATTTTTTAACTGCTGGGTAACTGATCCTTTACAGATCCCAACACTGAGGGAGTAGGATTTCTTTTTTTTTTTTTTTTTTTTGACAGAGAGAGAGATCACAAGTAGACAGAGAGGCAAGCAGAGAGAGAGAGGAGGAAGCAGGCTCCCTGCTGAGCAGAGAGCCCGATGCGGGACTCGATCCCAGGACCCTGAGATCATGACCCAAGCCGAAGGCAGCGGCTTAACCCACTGAGCCACCCAGGCGCCCCGGGAGTAGGATTTCTTGCTTCCCTTCTGAGGTTCTGGCATTTTGTTCACTTTGTGCACCTTTCCTTCTGTAACGATCCTAGCATGAGCCAAGATGAATACAGATAACCTCCCTTAGACCAGTGAGCTGTCCATTTGGTCATTAAATATATAACGTAATGCACGCACACACACAGTCCTTATGGTCGCAAGCCTCGGCACCAAGGATGGAGCCCAAGTAAATGGCCACCGTACTCGTTTTGGGGGAAATGACCTCAGGGTGAAGGTGGCATATCTCAGACCTTTCTGGAAGGTCACCAGATCGCAGGAAGAGAGGCTAGAAAGTAGTGGTGTTCCTTCAATCCACTGTCTTGAATTCAGTGCCCTAGAGAAGTGGGCTCTATCCTGGTCTTTACCTCTTCTCCATGCCTCAGCCTTGTGACAAGATCACACACTGCCACCTGCCATGATCAGGATCATAGGAGAAGGCCTGCCTTGCCTGCCCTCAGTACCTTGGTTCTCAGGCCAGCTTGTGGGCCTGGTGGCCGTAGGGTTTGTGCAAAGCAGTTGGGGGTCCCTCTGTTACTGTGTGAGGATGACCACGAGACCTGAATCTGGGTCCTCATGGTGAACTTGGATATACTGAGAACGCTCAGTGCCATCATCTCCAAGAAGAAGGTGCAGAGAGCACTTGCTACGAGGTCATGGTCATGGTCATGGTGTCACGCAATCCATCTCTTAGGGCTGGGGTCCTGTGCCTTCTCCCTCCCATCCGGCTTTGGCCCCTACAGTATTCTCACCCTCAGTTCTGGGAGGGGGCTTCTGGTAGACAAGGCAAGACCTGTTTCAGGAGGACCAAGCATGGGCTGCAGTTCATGGTCCCAGAGGCCACACAGCCAACCTGTGCGCCGTGTTTCACTCTGGCTGGCACAACGTCTTCAAAAACTTCAGCCAACTTTCAAAACGGGAGACTATATAAAAAACTAGATTTCTGACTTCTCTCAAAAAATGAGAAAACTTGCTGCCCTTGTGCTCACTTCCACACTTGTACTAGCACCTGGGGAAAGCTGTTAACATCTGCCTTTTAGGGAGGACATGGCTCCCGGGGTCGCGGCACGCCCACCCAGAGAGGGGAAGTGTAAAAGGCCTTGATCGACACACTTGGCCATTTTGCTCATAATAGAGAAATGCTCTCTATGCTCCGTGTCTATCAAGAAGGGAAAAAGAAGGGACTGTGCATTTTTTCCAAAAAACGGGAGAGGGTGTATTTCTTTGTGGAAATGGACAGCTTTGCCCTTCTGTGAGCCTCCTAGCCGCGGCAACCCTTTGAGCTTGCAGACAACGGATGTTGTTACGAGAGCTCACGCTCTAAGCGTAAGTAAGTCTAAACCTTTTTTTCCTGTGAGACAAGAAGGATCTTTTGAGACGTCTACAGCAGTGGCAAGGCCCTGGACAAAGGCAGGCACCATCATTCCTGCCCTCGATCATTTGTGTAAAATCCTTGTATAAATTGGAAGAAACCAACAGCTAGTCCAGCTTGAACCATTTGTTTCTAGCCTTGGAAGTCAGGGACAAGTTGTTAGCCCTGGCTCTGCACTGGACCACACCACAGTTCAGTAGTAAAGATTTTAGCCCACTCCGGTTCAGGCCTGCTTGATCCAATAAGCCTTAGTCCCTCCCCCCTCCTCGATTATGTTTTATATTTCAGACATAAGGGGGGAAGCTTAGGATAATGCCCGAGATAGCGATTCTTAAACAAGGATGTGTACGTAACAGACTTTCTTAAAAGGGCAGGAACTCTTTGTTTTTACAAAAAGGGATAGAAGTTTTGCTATTTGCACAACTTTGGTTTTGGTTTGTAAAAGCCCTGGTGGTTTGTAATAGGTGGGACCTTTCTCAGGGGCCCCTTGATGTAGACTCTCAGGTTCTCTCTCACAGAGGATTGAGCTCAGGGACATTCCCTGGGGTCCTGGAAACTGGAAACAGAAAGTTCCAGAAATTGCCAAGCGGCAGAGGAAGAGCCCAGACTGGCTGGAACCTTCCAGAGCCTTCCAGAATATTCCATGTATCTTCAAGCATGAGGGTTAATGAAGTGTATTAACCATCCATCTCAAAGACTTTCTCATGGCCCAGAACTGAGCTCACTCCACTCTGTTGGTATCCATACCCACCAGCCTCAAGTCTTTTTCACGCCAGAGCTGAACGCTAAAAGGCCTTGTTCCCTACCCTTCTAAAACTGAGTTTGAGCTCTTTAAGGAAGGTGAGTGATGTAAGACCCACAGAAAGATATCATCTGGTTTGCTTGAATAATATTTTTCTCCCCTCCCAGCCCGTCCCCTGGGTTGGTCATTCCTTTTTCTTCTTTTTTTATTTTATTTTTTTTAAAGATTTTATTTATTTATTTGACAGAGATCACAAGTAGACAGAGAGGCAGGCAGAGAGAGAGAGAGAGAGGGAAGCAGACTCCCTGCCGAGCAGAGAGCCCGATGCGGGACTCGATCCCAGGACCCTGAGATCATGACCTGAGCCGAAGGCAGCGGCTTAACCCACTGAGCCACCCAGGCGCCCCTCCTTTTTCTTCTTACCTGTCCTGGGGTGGGGAGGCTGAATGACTAGGGAGTGCACATTAGCCTCTGCCTTCCAGAGGCTGCTCGCCAATTCCCGCTAGTGGAGGAGGGTTCAGACATGCCCAATCCCAACTCCTTTTCTCCTTTTGGTCACAAATCCACAACCCTGGAAGCAAGGCCCAGCTATGGAAAGCCAGGACAAGAGGGGCCCAGCCTGCCCTAGGCTGTGCTGAGAATGTGGGAGGTCTTCAAAGCAGTTCAGTCTTGTCTCATGTCAGGCAGGTACCTTGTGATTCTGGTGTCCCTCAGCCTCCAGCAGCTCAGGGGCTAGCAGCAAGGATAGCAGGAGAACCAAGGCCAGTGTGGGGTAGACCTTCTCGAGTGGACACTCTGCACAAGCTTTGACTGCACCCCTAACTGGCATACCTCTGTCTAGACCTGAAGGGCTCTGCAAAGTTCAGATGGGCCAGTCCCTCCGACCACTGCTGAAATCTCTACAACTCCACATGGGCACTGCTCGCTCATTTTTGTGGATGGACCCCATCCGTCCTATGGTTTCCACCTACCGGTCTTGACTCTGACCTCTGGCTCTACACCTCTAGCCCTTTGTGGGTTCGGAGGCTAATCATCACACGTATCTCAGATGGCTCTCAACTCCTCATTGTGGGATTTAGTCCCAGTCCCCGTTCTCATTGTGTGCATTAGGGACATGCCCAGGAGACCAACGATGGTGGTTTGTGATGGGGGTGAGTCCCTCCTACAGTATAAAACTTGAGTGAAGAATAGAGCCAATGCAATACTTTCCTCTTTCTAGATGGTTCTGTCCCATGGACCATGATCACGTTCACTTCTATAGCACTCTGCCTGCCCTCTCCTGTTTGCCAGACCTTCCAGGCCTCCCTGCCAAACTGCATTTCATTAGACTTGACCTAAGCTGACCCAGGGCCTGTTCCCGCTCTCCCAACCTCCTCTCCCACCCTCATCGCCTAAGCTGGCTACCGAGTATTCACCCTAGCTGAAAACATGACCTTCAGCCTCACAGAAGCCCTTCCACCCCTCACGGGAGGTGGTCATTTAGCAGGCCAGAGCAAGGATAGGTACCATCCCGACTGGGCTTACAAACCCAGGAAGAGAAGGTGCATACAGGTGAGGCGGTTGGAGAACAGTGATAGAGCAGAGTGTGCTTCTGGCCACAAGAGTTAGGAAAGACTCCCATGGGTTGGTAGTCAGAGAAGGCTTCATGGAAGAGGCAGCAGCAGTGCTGGACCTGAAGGACAGCTGGGCTTTGGATGGGCAGAGGAAGGGAGGGCATCGCAGGAGCTCAGGTGTGAAGGCTGCGAGAGCAGAGTGGCTGGTTGAGGGAGCAGAGACTAGTCGGGCAGCATCGTCATCCTCATCATCACATTTATTGACGGCCCCTGGGAGGTGGGGCTGGGGACAGAACATACAAAGACAAGGACCTGCCCTCAAAAAGTTTCCATTCTAAGGAGACGGGGACAGAAAAATACAGAATGGTCTTTCCTGGGGATGGCCCACTCGCATCGGTGCAGGTCAGGAGCCCCTGGCCTACCTTGCCCAGGGTCTGGAGCGGGAGTGGGGCACAGAGTAGCCCCAGGGCCATGGTGTCCCTGGCCCCGCAGCTGGGGCCTGACCACCTGGCTCCTAGGCGGTAGGCCCCAGAACTGGGGAAAGGTAGGAGCAGGACGTGATGGAAAGCGCTCCTGTCGGCCTTGGCATTGTGCTAGCCCAGTGGAGTGGAAGGGTGCAGTCAGGCCCCCTGGGGGAAGCAGGCACCTTCCGGGGGGGCCCCCAGCAGGAAAGTTCTTTCATCGGAGCTGGCCCATTACCCTGGGGGCCCCAGCCAGGGAGGAAAAAAAGGCAGCATTTCCTCAGCGCCAGAGGCTCCCTGCCCACCCCACCTCCGGCCTCTCACTGGGCATCTTCTAGGTGACCCTCCTCCCCAGCTCAGCCTCCAGGGCCAGGGCCTGCCTGAGGCCAGGGGGAGGGGCCTGCCCCTCCCCCCACCCAGACAGTGGGGGAGGAGGAGGAGCCACAGATCAAGTTTGTCTGGGCCCCCCACTGGGGGGCCACACCCTGGATCCTACCGGTGGGGGGGCTCTGGCTGCGAGGGCCGAGGGCTCAGCAGCGGGGCCGGGCCAAGGGGGCACCCGGGGGAGCCCTTCAGAGGGGGCACTGGGCGGGAGTCCAAGGGAGGCAGGCTCCGGGGCACTGCTGGCGGCCCCCGGGCGGCCCCGGTGGGCAGGACGGCTGCGGCAGGGAAGGGTTTGGGGGCGTCTGCGGCAGCAGCGGGGGCCGGCTGGGCTGACCGCTCCCGGCGCCGCAGTAGCTCCTGCAGCTTCTCCGCCTGGGTCCGCCTCAGGTGGGCGAGGGCGCGGCCGCGCTGGAAGGCGGGCAGGAAGGCCTCCAGGCTCTGCTCGCCCAGCAGCAGCTGCTCCATCTGCTCCTGGGATGGGAGGGCGGGGACAGTTTGAGAAGAGCCCCGCCTGACACCTCTCCCCCTCTCACCCCGAATCTCTTCCAGCTCTTCCAGGAGCGCCCACCCCACGGCTGGGAGATGGGGCCCCTGACTTCTAGCCTGGGCCTGCCTGGGACTTTCCAAGGCACTGGGGACGCATGTCCTCTGCTGGGTGGAAGATGAGGCAGAATCAGAGATGGGGACACACCTGGAGTAAACTTAGGTGTCTCTCATCAAGGCCCCCCTCTGCTACCTCCTGGGACTCCCTGAGCACTGTGCTCCCAACCCAGCACGGAGAAGTTCGTCCCAGCTCCTCTACAGACCCAGTCTACACTGTCCTACGCTGAGACATTCACAGCTGGGGAGGATGAGCCTCGCTGTCCAAGGTAGACAGCTGGACAGCAGAGTAGCGGGCTCTCCTGGGGCCAGGCACTCAGGGAGGGCTTCCTGGAGGAGGGGCTCTCAACGCTGCAGTGTAAGAATGAAGGAGGGGGGCGATGATAGGCTGGGCCTCCCTCTCTGCCATCCCCAGCCCCGCGGCCCCTCCCCTCACCTCAGCCTCCTGCTCGGCCTCTTCCAGCTCAGCCTGCAGCCAGCCCAGCGCGCAGTGGGGGCTCCAGCGATGCACGCTCTCCTCTGAAGGCCACAGAGGGACAGAGTAAAGAGCGCCTGCCTTCAGGGCCCGTCACCCAAGACAAGCCAGGCCAGAGACCCAGAGCCTGATCCTGACTCTCCCTGACCCTGTGTGTGACTCTCTGCTTCTCTCTGGTGCCTCAGGGTCCTGCCCATGGGATCAGTTTGTGAACCTACCCCAGGAGGTCTGCCCCAGTCCTAGCGCAAAAGAGGAAGCAGAGGCTTTGCCCCCTAGAGCACCCCAGGGCAGCTTTTCTTCCCCTGCTCAGAGCCCCCTTCTGGCTTTTCCAACCCAGTTCTACTCCTGGACTGCTCACTTCCCCAACTCAGTGTTCCAGGAGCGGCACCCCTAAGACTTGGCCAGGGAGGAGGGCTGCCCAAGACCTGCCCTTCAGAGCCTCGCCCTTCCCAAGCCCAGCCAGCCAGAAAGCCAACGGCGCCCATCGCAGGCGGCTCTCCCAGGTGTCCCTCACCCAGTCGCTGCAGCTTGTCCGCACAGCTCTCGGCCACCTCTCGAAGCTCCTGGTACTTGATGGCCAGGGCAGCCCGGCCCATCTCCAGGCGGGGCCGCAGTGCCAGGTTCTCCTTGGCTAGTGCGTAGTTGGAGGCCAGGCATGCCTCACGCTCCAGCTGCAGGCCCTGGAACTGCCAGAAGAGCCGGGAGGCCCACTCAGGGAATCTGCCCAGATCCCCCTAACTGCCCCCCCGACCCAGGGCACAGGGCCCAAGGGCCAAGCCCTAGGCACCCCGCCTTCAGGATGGCCGGCTAACAGGTGGAGGGACTCCAAGAGGCCAGGACGGGGCTTTGCCTTGAGTTCGCTCTCTGGGCCTTAGTTTCCTCTTATACAAAGTGAGCGGAAAACAGCTACCTTCAGGGGTTGTTGTGAGCCCAAGTAAGGAAAACGATGACCGCCTCCACAAATGTTAGTTAATTTTTAATTTTTCAATTAATATGTCTGCTCAGGTCCCTGAGGAGTCCCCCGCCCTCCTCTGTCCCATTTTCCATGCATGGGCAGCTTCCCTCTTGTTCCAGGCCTTTGTCTCTGCTTCCTCCTCAGGTGTGTGTGCCGAAAACATTCCCCCCTGCTCTCACTCTCCAGAGTCATGTCTTCGCCCTGTCCCCGCACGGTACCCCCCTCAAGCCACCCTCGCTTCCCTTTGCACCCCTCCTCCTGCCCTCCAGTGGAATCCCCACACCCCAGGGGTTACACACCCCCTTCTCCTCCCTGATCCCCAGCACCTGCTCCCAGCTTCTCTTCCTCTTGCAGAAAGCAGACTCGCTTTCTCTCCTGGCTCTTGAGAATGCTTCTTCCTTCTGTCTGTCGGAGGGCCAAGCCCCCCTCCCTGCCCCTGGAGAACGCACTACCCTCCATCTGTCCCCTGTAGGATGCACAGGCCCCTCCTGTCTGCCTCCCTACAACAGACACTTTTCCTTTCTACCCCCTACAGACAAGCAGCCCGGGCCTATCTCCCGTGAAATATACAACTTTCTCTTATGGTGGCCTACGGAATACACGCCTCAGCTTCCAGTCCCCCTCCCCAACGGAAGCCACAAAGCCCCCTCCGGCACCCCTAGAATGCAGACGCCCCCCCAGAGGTCCCCCCAGGTGTCAAACAGGCCCCTAGTTCTCCCCTAGGGAAGGCGCCTCCCCTTTCTGGCCCTACAGAACGTGGGTGTGCGAGACAGGGCCCCCCACAACACAGCCAGACCCTGTCCCCGGAACACACCTCCCCGGAGCATCCGCTGGAGGACACGCCTCGCGGCCATCCCGGGGGTGCACGGGCGCCTCCCTGGGTCTCCCGCGCCCCACCCGCCCCAGGCCGGCTCCGGGCGCCCCCTTCCCCGGGGGCGGCTCCGCGGGGCCCACTCGGACGTGCCAGGTTCCCGCGGCCCCGCGGCCCGGCCCGCGCGGCCCTTCGGTCGCCCGGCAGGTCCGGCAGGCCGCGGCCCGTCCCCCGCGCCCCCCGCCCGCGCCCCCCGCGCTACCTTCCTGCTGAGCCGCACGATCCGGTCCAGCTTGGGCTCATCCTGAAGCAGGTCCCGGAGCTGCCCGGTGCTGAGGATCCCAAAGCGCCCCGGGCTGCCGGGCTCCGGCCCCGCCCGCGCCGCCCGGGCCCGGTACATGCCGCCCGCCCGCGCCCCCAGCTCGGCTGCTGGCTCGGCCCGCTCGGCCCGCTCCGCCCCGGCTCCGCTCCGCTCCGCTCCGCTCCGGCTCCGGGATCCGGCTCTGGCTCCCGCCGCGCACGGCGCTCCGCCGCCAGAGGGCGCCCCTCCCGCTCTTAAAGGGGCCGCGGCTCCGGGGCTGGGGGTGGGGCGGGAGGGGGCGGGCCGCACCCCTGGCGGCCCCGGTAGAGCCGCGCCTCCCGCACTCGAAAGCTCGCGGCAAAGCCATCCTCCCGCCGCCAGGCGGGTATACCCGAAGCCGTCAGTCTCCGCACCCCGTCTCCGGCAGTCATTCACCACGCCCGTCCCCCGCCCCCCCCCCCCCCCCCCCCCGGCCCGGGCGCGGACGCTCCCACCCCAGGCGTTTACAGTTTGCAGGGCTATTTCACATTCCTCCCTTGGATTCGCACAACAATCTCCCGTGTTTGGCTGGGCGCCGGGAGCTTCTGCCCTGTTGCTAACTCGGACGAGCCATGTACCGCCCCAAGACTCAGTGTTCTCTTCTGTAAAATGGGGCGATGACGCACACCCTGAGGATCCGAGCTAGTGAATGCGGAGGGTCTTACACGCAGCCAGTGAATACCCAGTGCGAGTGATTGTTCTGCCAGAGATGGGGGAAACAGATGCACACAGATGATGTCATCTCCCCAAAGTCACATTACAGGTACATGATAGGCGGGCTCGGTTCTTCCTGCCTGTGCAGTGTGCACGGAGCACGTGGTGCCTCTCTATGCCGGGCACTGGGCGAGGCTCTGCGGGGACATGGTCTCTGCCCTCAGAGAGCTCTCGGATTGAGGCAGAGTCACATTCTCAACTTCCCTTCGTGCAAGGGAGAATGGCAGGTGTCACCACGGGATGTCTTCCTTTGTGATTCCCACGTGATGTCAGGTAGCTTATCTTCAAGCAGTGCCAGGGTCCGGAGACAGACTCAGAGATGAAGTCACTTGTCTAAAAATCAAGCAGCAGTGACTGGAGTTTGTTCCAACTCACTGCACTGAGAAAGCGCAGAGGTGGGACCGGGATAGTCTGAAAGCCTCGAGAGGGGTAGGGGTGGGGGTGGGGCGAGTAGGGGGAAGACACCAGCAGAGGTGATATTTGAGCTGGGTTTTGAGGGATGAATAGGAGTTCTGAAGCTGAAGAGAAAAAAACAATGAACCCAGAGAAAACTTCATCTGCCAAGGAGTCTCCCAAACCAGCCAGCGCACCCTGGGCATGGCAGAAATATGTGAGAAGGAGAGACAAAACGGCCGTCCATTGGAGAGGTGCCTGATGGAGTCGAGTAGGACAGGCTTGTTGACAGACTCTGACAACAGTTTTCCTTCCACATTTTAAAAAAAGATTTATTTATTTATTTATTTATTTATTTATTTATTTGACAGACAGAGATCACAAGTAGGCAGAGAGCCTGATGCAGGGCTTGATCCCAGGACCCCGAGATCATGACCCGAGCTGAAGGCAGAGGCTTCAACCC
Organism: Lutra lutra; assembly: GCF_902655055.1. NCBI lineage: Eukaryota > Metazoa > Chordata > Mammalia > Carnivora > Mustelidae > Lutra > Lutra lutra. The sequence goes on from NC_062295.1 coordinate 30,676,907, forward strand.
ACTGATCCACCAAGGCACCCCCTTCCACATTTTTATGATAACTGAAATTTGATTTTCCCCTTCAAGACTCCGCTGGAAGACCACCACCTCCAGGAAGCTGTCTCTCCCTCTCCAGGGTGAGTTGTGCGCCCCTCCCTTCTGGGCTCCTACAGTCCCTGCTGTCTCTCCACCCTGGTCCTGGCCACTAGCAAGAACACCTCTGCACTTTCCAGTTTCCTGGTTATGATCTCCCTAGTTCTGCTCTGCCTCCTCAGGACCCACCATTTCCTCTAAGCTTCCAGAGTGCTCCTAGACACGCCCCCCTACCTGCCCTGCTTTACCTCTTCCTCCTCTGGGCTTCCTGAGGAGGCACTGGTTAGATCCCGTGGGAGACGCTTGCCTCAGCTCGTCCCCTCTTTCTTGCCAGTCCCCCCTCCCCCTTGCTCAGTGGACCCTCTGTTGAAGCCGCCCAAATACACATCTCGTAAACCTTCCCCACACTCAGACCCTCGCACCCGCCCTCTCAGGAGATAATTCTGCCGCCCGTCCTGGAGAAGCTCCCACCAAATTTCTGCCTCACCACTTTGGGTTTTCTCTGCATCTGCCCTGGAGTCCGTCCTTCCCCGCTGCGTCCAGGAAGAGCAGCCCCCCTTGTTCCAAAGCCAACCAGATACCTTCGCTATGGGTCTCCCCTCCACCTGCCTCCCCCGAGATGCCTTGGCCCAATCTAGTAGTTCTGTCTCGCTTCCCATCTCGGGCCCTTTCACCTTTCATCTCTGCCTCTAGACGGCCCCCTTCCTTTCACCACCACCCGCAATATTTTTTTTTAAAGATATTATTTATTTATTTGACAGAGATCACAAATAGGCAGAGAAGCAGGCAGAGAGAGAAGGAGGAAGCAGACTCCCCGCTGAGCAGAGAGCCCGATGCAGGGCTCGATCCCAGGACCCTGGGATCATGACCTGAGCCGAAGGCAGAGGCTTAACCCACTGAGCCACCCAGGCGCCCCCACCCCCAATATTTTGAAGTAACTTGGGATGGACTGAGTACTTGTGTATCCTCCCCCCAAATTCATGTCACAGCCCGAACCCCCAGTGTGATGGTTTTTGGAGGTGGGCCTTTGGGAGGTGATTGGGTTTAGATGAGGTCGTGAGATTGGGGCCCCGTGATGGGATTAATGTGCTTATAAGACGGGGAGGAGAGACTGGAGTTCTCTCTCTCTCTCTCTCTCTCTCTCTCGGACACAAGAAGGTGGCTCTCTGCAAGCCAGGAAGAGGGCTCCCACCAGAAGCCCCAGCTGCTAGGACTTTGATCTTGGACTTTCCAACCTCCAGAAGTATGAGAAAGAAAAGTCTCCTGTTTAAGTCACTCAGTCTGTGGAATTTTGTTTCGGCAGCCCGAGCAGACTAAGACATCCCCGGTACCCTCACTGCCCCTTTCTTCACCCTCCTTATTCCTTGACTCAGGCTGACGTCACTCCCCTCTCACCACTCCCAGGGCAGTGCTCAAAGTCAAGGTCATCGGCCACTTCCTTACCACCAGGGCTACTCTCACCGTTGACCACCATCTCTTTCTTGACCACACTGCGATCAGAGCCCAGACATTTCATCGCTGTCGGGCTGGTGAAAATTAAAAAGTCAGATAACATCAAGTCTTGGTGAGGGTGGGAAGCAACAGGCGCTCTTATGCCCTGCAGGTGGGAGAGAGAATCGATTCTTCGTTCCAGAGAGCAGTCTGACAAGCTCACGATTCAAAGACACCCCCTATCATACTACCCAGCTCTTCCCCTCTGTCCACAGCCTAAACCTCAGAAAACTGTGAGTGTGTTACTTTACGAGGCAAAAGGGACTCGTCTGTATCAGATAGTCCAATAGAAATAAAAACAACAAAACAACAAAAACGAGGCAAAAGGGACTTTGCAGATATGATTAAATTAAGGGTCTCCAGATGGGTGTGGGGGGGTGGTCCTGGATCACCCAGGTGGGCCAAAGTCATCACAAAGGTCCTTATTAAAGGGAGGCAGCAGGGTCAGAATTAGAAGACTTGCAGCAGGGGAATCAGAGAGCCGAAGTCAGAGAGAAGCTCGAAGACACTGTGTTGCTGGTTTTGAAGATGAAGGAAGGAGCTTCACGATAAAGAGTAGAGGGCAGGGGCGCCTGGGTGGCTCAGTAGGTTAAAGCCTCTGCCTTCGGCTCAGGTCATGATCTCAGGGTCCTGGAATTGAGCCCCACATTGGGCTCTCTGCTCAGCGGGGAGCCTTCTTCCTCCTCTCTCTCTGCCTGTCTTTCTGCCTACTTGTGATCTCTGTCTGTCAAATAATAAATAAAATCTTAAAAAAAAATACTAAAAAAAAAAAAAAAAAGAGTAGAGGGCAGCTTCTAGAAGCCAGAAAGGGAAAGGAAATGCATCGAGGCTCTGGAGGGAGGGTGACCCTGCGGACATCTTGACTTCAGCCCAATGAAACCCATTTTGAACTTCTGACTGTCCAGACCTGTAAGATAACAAATTCGCAGGGTTTTAAGGCACGAATTTGGTCATTTGTTACAGCAGCGATAAGAAACTAATACAAACTCATAGGAATTTTTGGTCCTCTGGGCTAGGAGACAAGAATGGGAACGCTCACAGTAGCTCTACTTGTCGTAACAGAAAGCTGGAAACAACCCAAATGCCCAAGCCCCGGAGAGTGCCAAAGGAACCAGGGAACCGTCATACGGTCAGTTCTTTGTACTAAACACCAATGGACACGAGCAAATTTTAGCTACCCCTGTCAATTTCAGTGAATCCACAAACAATGCTGAGCGAGAAGAGACCTCCTCCCTGCGGTGCTGTTTATACAAAGTCTAGAAACATGCAAAACTATATTTCCTATTGCTTGCAGATATGTACAAAGTAAAAGTGGGAACAAGAAATACCAAATACCAGGAGCATGGCTGTCTGGCAGAAGGAGAATGGAGGGGAGGAGCCTGAGTGGCTCAGTGGATTGAGCATCTGCCTTGGACTCAGGTCCTGATCCCAGGGTTCTGGGATCGAGCCCCCCATTAGGCTCCGAGCCCCACATTAGACTCCCTGCTCATCGGGAAGTCTGCTTCTCCCCCTGCTCATGCTCTCTCTCTCAAAGAAATAAAAAAAATCCTTAGCAAAGAAAAAAGGAGGATGGAGTCAGGGAGGAGATCAAAGGAAGTTCAATAGCATTGAGAGATAGTTCAATTTCTTTTTTTTTTTTTTTTAAAGATTTTACTTATTAATTTGACAGAGAGAGATCACAAGTAGACGGAGAGGCAGGCAGAGAGAGAGAGAGAGAGAGAGAGAGAGGGAAGCAGGCTCCCCGCCGAGCAGAGAGCCTGATGCGAGACTCGATCCCAGGACCCTGAGATCATGACCTGAGCCGAAGGCGGCTCAACCCACTGAGCCACCCAGGTGCCCCGATAGTTCAATTTCTTAAGCTAGTGGGGGTACCTGGTATTATTCTTTATATTTTTATTCAAGTCTGAAAACTCCCCGAGTCAGGCTCCCTGCTTGCGGGGAGGCCTGCTTCTCCCTCTCCAACTCCCCCTACTTGTGTTCTCCTCTCTTGCTCTGTCTCTCTCTGTCAAATAAATAAAATCTTTAAAAATAAAATAAAGTCTGAAAACTTTCATATAAAATTAATAATTTTTAGGGTCTATTTTTAGACGTGGAGTCAGACAGACCTGGATCCCTTTCTGAGTTCTGCCACTTCTTGTGTGACCAAGAGTAAATGCCTTCATTCCTTGAAGTTACATTATCTGTAAAATGGGTAGTTGAAGGATGTGTCCTAACATGTGTCTTGCATGATGCCTGATATCTAGTCAGTGCTCCAAAAACAGCAGCTGGGATGTGTTTCTCTTTCTGGAAACACTCCATCATTTTTGTTTTTGTTTTAAGATTTTATTTATTTATTTGACAGAGAGAGAGATCACAAGTAGGCAGAGAGGCAGGCAGAGAGAGAGGGGGAAGCAGGCTCCCTGCTGAGCAGAGAGCCTGACTCGGGGCTCGATCCCAGGACCCTGAAATCATGACCTGAGCTGAAGGCAGAGACTTAACCCACTGAGCCACCCAGGTGCCCCTCCCTCGTTTTTAATTTACGGGGTACCTACTATCGGTCATGAACTTCCGGTGCTGACTATACAAAGGGGACGCTTCATCTTCATGGTTCCGCTCCCTGGTTCAGTGTTTAAATTCATTATTCTCCAAGAGCCCAATCGCTACCCTCTTTAAACAACAAAACAACAAAAACAATTCTATCGAGATATAATTCACATGCCATACAATTCAACAATTCAATTTGTACAGTTCAGTGATTTGGGGTACATCAGCACAATTTTAGAATATTTCCATCACCCCCGAACAAAACTCCGTAACCATTAGCAATTACTCCCCATTCCTGCCCCAACTGAGATCACAACACAAGCCAAAATCAAGAGTCAGTCCCTCAAGCAACTGGGCCACCCAGGTGCCCCTGTCTTCTTTCATTTAACATAATGTTTTCTAGATTCGTTTACACTGGGGGCGCCAGGATGGCTCAGACAGTTAAGCGTCTGCCTTCGGCTCAAGTGACGATCCTGGGATCCTGGGATCCAGCCCTGCGTCTGGCTCCCGGCTTCTTGCTTGTGCTCTCTCTCACATGCTCTCTCAAATGAATAAATGAAAAACTTTTTATGTTTTTAAAGATTTTATTTATTTATTTCACAGACACAGATCACAAGTCAGATAGAGATCACAAGTAGGGGGCGGGGAGCAGGCTCCCTGCCAAGCAGAGAGCCTGACTTGGGGCTCGATCCTAGGACCCTGGGATCATGACTTGAGTCGAAGGCAGAGGCTTTAACCCACTGAGCCACCCAGGCACCAGGCAAATGAAATCTTTTTTTGAAAAATTCATTCATGGGGCGCCTGGGTGGCTCAGTGGGTTGAGCCTCTGCCTTCAGCTCAAGTCATTGTCTCAGGGTCCTGGGATGGAGCCCAGCATGGGGCTCTCTGCTCAACGGGGAGCCTGCTCCCTCCCCCTGCCCCCCCCCCACCGCCCCTCACCCCGCGCCATCTGCCTGCCTTTCTGCCTATTTGTGATCTCTGTCAAATAAATAAAATAAAATAAATCTTTAAAACAATTCATTCACAATGTAGTACTTATTACTATACAAGTCCTTCTGATTTTTGGGGGGGGTAAAATATACATAACATAAAATATACCATTTTAATCATTTTTAAGAATACACCTTGTGGCACTAAACACATTCACGTTGCTCAGTGACCAACACAACCATCCATTCCCAGAACTTGTTGATCTTCCCAAACTGGAACTCTATATCCATTAAATACAAACACCCTATTTCCCCCTCCTCCTAGCCCTTGACACCCACTATTTTCTCCTCTCCGTCTCCGTGAATCTGACTGCTCCAGGGAGCTCATATAAGTAGAATCTACAATATTTGTCCTTTTGTGATTACTTTATTTCACTGAGCATAATATCTTCAAGATTTATCCATGTTTTAGCGGGCCACAGGATTTTCCTCTTTTTTTTTTTTTAAGATTTTATTTGTTTATTTGACACACAGAGATCACAAGTAGGCAAAGAGGCAGGCAGAGAGAGAGAGGAGGAATCAGGCTCCCTGCAGAGCAGAGACTTGGGGCTTGATCCTAGGACCCCGATTTTCATCCTTCTTAAGGCTAAAGAATATTCTGTTGTCTGTGTACACCATGATTTTGTTTATCCATCCATTTTTGATGAACATTGGGGCTATTTGCCTTTTTTGGCTATTATGAATAATTCTCTTATGAACATTCACACACAAGTTTTTAGGTGACGTGTGTTTTTCTCTTGGCTATATACCAGTGAGTGGGTATATGATAACTTTGTGTTTAACCTTTTTGAGGAAAGGCTAGACCACTTTCCAAAGCAGCCTTGCCACCCTTCACCTGCACCAACAAAGGAGGAGGATTCCAATTCCTTCGCCAACACTGTATTGTCTATCTTTCTTACTATAATTATCTTAGTGGATATGAAATAGGATCTCGTGATTCTGATTTGCATTTTCTGATGACTAATGAGGCTGAACATCTTTTCATGTACTCTTGGTCATTTTTTTAAGTTTATTTATTTAAGTAATCATCATGGGGCTCGAACTCACGACCCCAAGATCAAGAGTCAGCTCCCCACCTGCCTCGTCCTGGGAGGCATAGATTTCACCTGTCATCCTGAAGACAACAGTCTGCTGGTCATCACCAACCCCCCAACCCCCAACCCCCAATCTTCGAACTCTGCTCAGTCAGCCCCTAGGGCACCCCTTTATTTGGTTTGGGGGGGTTAGCGTCCTGCCCGGCAGTTAGGCTCAAACCAGGAAAGACTTTCTCAGCCCCGCATCTTCCATCTAGCCCCAAATCCTTTTCATGCAATTCACATGACATTTACAAGCATGCTAGTTCTCTCCTGGTCCTGCTCTGGGGCTGGATCCAGAGCTGAAGGAGACCCACGCCCTTTGGAGAAGCACCCTTAAGAAATCATGGTGACAAACTGTCCCTTCTGCTCCACAAGTCTTTGGTTCACCTCCCCCCCCAGGTCAGTTACACAGGCAGCGCTGTCCTTTCTGGGCTGAGGCACTCACCCCCATGTAGCCCCTGCTTCCCTCTTTGCCACAATCTCTGCAAAGGCCCTGGTTCTGCCTTTGCTCATCATTCTTCCATGGCTCCCTGTTATCTCTCTGCTGGTCTTCATTTCTTTGCATCCGTGTTCCTCCATGATTCTGTCCCTCTTTCTTTTCCCCGGTCTCGTACCTGACCCAGAGACCCTTTCCCAGTCAATCCAGATGCCTGACTACCACCCCCCCCACCTTACGATGCATTTCCATACCTCCCCTGCTTTTGCCCAAGAGGTCCCTCCATCTCAGATGCCCTTCCTCCCCATGCCTTGACCGAAAGTTCTTGAAGAACCGACCTTGGCCTAACACATACATACCTCTTCCTCCAAAGGTAGGATCAGTCCTTCCTTCCTGCCACTTCCGGTCACAGCCTAGATGCCGACCAGATCTGTACCAGAGTCACTAAAGACTCTTCCATGCCTCCCTGTTAAACTAGAGGTCCCCTGAGACCAGGAACAGCATTTAGGTCGTCTTTCCCAGCCCCTGGCCCCCCAGCAAAAGATCTATTACACACCAGGTGCCAAGCCAGGACATCCGGGCTCAAACTCCAGCTCTGCCACCTACCACCTCTATGAATCTCCCTGTGCCTCTGTTTCCTCATCTGTAAAATGGGGAGAAAATATCCATCACATCCAGTCCCTGAGGGAATTCAATGACTTAACCCACACAAAGGGCTTAAGAAGCGTAGGCCGGACCCTGGCAAGTAGTCAATGCTGGGCAAACATTAGCTAGAAGTAATGATTTATCAAGTTGAAATGAGACCCTGCCCTTGCTTTAGAAAATCTTGATTTGAAGGGGGAGATGCGTTCTGTTTATCTTCAGGAGACTTTCTTAAATGAGGAGACCCCCCCATGTCTCCCCAGCTTCCATCAAGAGAGGGGAGCCAGTCACCAGAAGCCATCAAAGTCATCTCCTTCCTTTCTTAGCATCAGAGGAACCATGGACCTCTTCCTCCTCCAGGAAGCCTTCCTGGATTGGATTCCTTCGAGGAACTTCTTTCCTCTGCCTTTCTTGGATGTGAAAGCCCAAGACCACGGCCATCCCCTCCACCGTGTTTCCCATCCCACCAGTTTCTTGAAGAAACTGGCACCAGAAAGAGGCTTAGGAGGAGAGGAAGGAGGTCAAGAGGGAAAGGGAACTCTGCAGGAGCAGAAGGTTATGGAGGGGGAGGATTCGTAAAAGTGGAGAAGGGTTTGTGTGTGTCCAGAGAGAGTGGGGAGCCGTTCAAGGAGGGGAAGAGAGCCCAGGGAAGGTAGGGGGTGCTCCTGAGGGTCGTGGGAAATCAAGGAGAGGGAGGGAGCTTGGAGGCAGAGTGAGCTCAGGGTGGGGTCCCAGATGGAGCTGGCACTGGGGGAATGAATGGGGTTGGGTGAGTCGGATGGGAGCCCAAAAGGGGGGAGGGAGGTTCCCACAGGGGTTGGGGCTCAGGGAGCTAGCCGCGAAGTCCCAACCTCCGTCTATGCCCACCTGGGCGGGGCCCCATACCTGTGGCTCCTCCCTTCTCAAACCCAGAGCGCGGTTTGGGAGCCCCGCATCAAGCCCCCGGGAAGACGGGGGTTAAAGGTGAGCGGGCACGAGCAGGTCCCAGACGGGGATTGGCAGGCGCCTGGGCCGGCGTCCCGGGCCATGTCTGTCCCACAGGCAGCCAGACGGGTGAGCGGCTGCCATCCACGTGCTAAGGAGAGAAGGAGGCACCCGATCAAGGGGCAAAGGACATCTCGAGCGGGCGGGGGCCGGGCAGTGCCCGCGTCCACACCCGCTGCTAAAAGCCGGGCCCAGGGCGCAGTGCACAGAGCCCTCTGCAGCTGGCGCGGAGAAGACGCGGCCGCTGTCGGCCGCGGCCCCGGGAGCATCCCGGGTGAGCCCGGCGGCTCCGGGATCCCCGGACTCCTCCCGAGCGGACCCTGTGGCGCTGCCTGGGACCCACCCCGCCCGCAGATCGCGCAGAATCCAGGTGAGGGGGGAGGAGGGCATCAGGTGGGTGCAGGTGCTTGGCCCAGGGGGAGTCACATCGTCCCCCAGGCTGGACCTGTCTCTGCACTTGTCAAAGGGGGAGGGACACTTCTCTGGCTCCCCGCGGCTGCTGGGGTTAATGCTCTTGTGTACCTGTCCCGGCCCAGCAGCCCGGAGGAGGAGGAGGCTAGCTCAGACCCCAGAGAGAGCTCAGGACTGAGAATCTGGGAGTTCATCCTGCCGGTTCTACCAGGTGCACCCAGGTTCCCAAGGCCTCCTGGGGTCCCATGGGCTGGGTAAGGATTGAATGGTGGTCTGGGGACTCTCCAGGGAGCTGAGAGTGAGCTAAGGGAGGCAAGAGGGAGGCAGGAGGGAGGGCCCTCTTTCTCCCAGTTGCACCCTCTGCCCTGGACAGGTGTGGGTGCCGTGAGAAGCTGACCCCAGGTGGGCCCTAGGACCAGGAACAAGGGCTCAGAGCTCCCCCTGGCTGGGCAGGGAGAAGCCAGAGGTTACTGTGTGGCTGGGAAGCCCTGTGCATTCGTGACCACCAGACGTCCAGCCAACAGGTGTAGTTAGAAAAGTGGCAAAGGGCACTCCCACTGGTCTGGCCCAGGAAGCCCAGGCCTTCCTTCTGCCTCACAGCCACCCTCTCCCCACCTCAGTGTCTCCTGAGGGCACCCTAGTGGTCGAAGGACCTGTGGTCAGGCCTGGCCTGGCTTTAGGAGCTTGGAGTTCTTGTCTGCATCGGGCTGTGTGACCTTGGGCTCGTCACTTCCTTTCTCTGGGCCCGGCTCTCCCGCTGTGATATGGGGAAACTTGTTTCTGGGTCACTTGGAGTGGAGATAGGGACAGGATTCAACGGGACACCAGGATGCTTTGGAGGACAGGGCAGGCCTCTCCAAGCAAGGTCCCTGTGGTCTGTCGTCGCAAGGGCGAGGATATCCCAGGGTCAGCTGGATCAGGGATTGGGTGGGGCCGGGGATCCGGCCCAGGCCTCCATCTTGTCCAGGTGTGTCTCCTTCTGTTCTCTGCATCTGGCCTGCCCATCTCCTGCCCAGGAGCCCCAGATCCAGGGGGAGGAGCACTGAGGCCTGGGGATCTCAGGCCCAGGAACCTGAGCAGCGGGCTCACGCACTCGCCCCAAGGAGGCTCAACTCCTAAGCCTTGGGATGGGGCAGCTCCTGGAGGAGGGAGGAGAGTCCCACTGAGGAGCTCTTCGCTGCAGCAACCAGGATTTCCCCTGCCTTGAGAGGGGGTCCTTCTGGCTGCACCCCCATCCCCCACCAAGGACACGATCTACCCCAGGCCAGGACTCAGTTTGGAATCACGCTCAGGACTCAGGCTTCAGGATCAGGACTTGACCTGGGCCCAGGTGAGGGGGCCAGGGTCAGGGACCCCCCCTGGGGTCTTGGAGTGCTATAAACAGAAATCCCCTGTCCTGTCCTGTGTGTACTGCTGTGAGGCACCAGGGGAGGCGACACTGGGAAACTGAGGTGGAGGGCAAAATGAGATTTGACAAACGCAAAGCGGCGTGGAGGTGGGAGAGGCTGTGTTTTCGAGGCTCCCGTGGACCGCACCTGTCCCAAAGCCCACTTCCTCCTTTTGGGCAGGAGCCCTACCTGGGACCTCCCTCAGAGGCTGCCCTTGGCCCTGCTGCTGGCTCTGTGGGGGGCAAAGGCAAGTGGTAGAGGCCCTCATCAGCCCAGATCTCACTCCCTGATCAGTACTGACGAAGGGGTTTGGGCTCAGATGTGAGTCTGGCGAGGAAGGGAAAAGAGGCTCCCTGAAGCCCAGGGTAGCTGGGAAGGGGGAAGGAGGGCCTGAATTTTGCTGGGCACCTACTGTGTGCCAGCCACTGCGATTTTCTGTCACTGTTTCCTTCTTCCTGATAACCTGAGAGAGAAGGGATGTTATCTTCACTTTATAGATGAGGAAACTCATCTATAAAGATCTATCAGAGACTCAGAGAAGTCAAGGCACGGGCTCAAGGTCACACAGCCTGGAAATGACTGGGCTGCGATTCAGAACAAGGCACCCTAATTCCAAAACTCCGATTTCTGCTCCCACTGTCGCCTCTGGGCCTCACTCTGCTCGTCTGTCACTTGGGGTTAAGTGGGCTCCCGGGGACTGTTGGTGGCAGCTGTGGGCAAGCTCTGCGTCAGAGGGGGTAGATTCATGGATGCCCATGGGGGTCCACATGGCCCCCACCTCTCCCTCCCCGCCTGCCTTTCCTGCTCCTTAACTTTGAGCTTCTGGAGCAAGCCTGCTCACGTTTGCCTTTCCTCTTTGAGGTTGGCTAAGCCGACCTGGGTCATCATCTGACCCAGCTAGGTCCTTCCCAGAATCCCCAGGCCTCCCTAATTCTGGGTAGCCCTGGGAGTCTCACCAGCCCTTGGCCCACACAGCCCCATCAGCCAGGTGACCCTGGTTGAGAGATATGCCTCCCTGGGACCGCTTTCCTTGTCAGTCCAGAGACCCGAAGCCTTGATGGGGCTGGTGTGACTCCCACAGCTACCCACAGCTGGTCTGAGAAGCTTTTTTTCCATGCCCAAGTCCCCTGGGGGAGGTGGTCCCCACATCGTCTGTCCCATAGCACCCGGTTCTTTCTCTAACACCGTGCTCAGAAATGCTCGCTAGGCACGAAGGAAAAAAAGAAAGGGCGGGGGTGGAGGGGTGGGAGAGGAAGGAGGGAAGGAGAAAGGAAATCCACACTCATGGGCCTGCCACTGGCTGTCACACCCGTTGTTTGATTCTGACGACAATCCTGTAAGGTAAACTGACCACTGACCATATCCCCACACCCATGTTAAAGGTGACAAACCAGCGTTCAAAGCCCACGGTACCATTTTTCCTTATATAGGAGTCACGGTCAGAGAGGAGCCCAAGGTCACACGGGGGGCAGGTTTGAGCACCACGTTCCACACCCTGTCCCCATGCCTTGGCGCCAGGGAGCTGTGGATGGCAGGGGTGTCGTCTGACCCAGATGTTCCCCAAGCAGGCCAGGGGTCTAAGGAAGACCAGGGGGGCTCCTAGCCCCCTGACAATCATTCCACACCGTCCAAGGCACTCCCCATTCTACTCTCCTGGGGCTGACTCTGAACAACCAGGCACAGACCCACCCTGGCACACTGAGGTGGCCAGAAATGCCATCCAGCTACAAAGAAGGAGACTCCACTGCAAGGCACACCTGCTCACCAGCCCTCTGTGTTCTCATCTGCAGAATGGGTAGACTAACACAGTATCTGTTCTACTTCTGGGGTTTCTCTTGTAAGGCTCTGATAGTGCAGTGTGGAGGGGCCAGAGCTGGGAGGCAGAGGACCTGGCTTGGTCACTGATGGGACACGACAGGTGGCCTGATACAATCCGCTGCTCCAAACTGAGCCCCCTCCTCCTCAAATAACAGGAGCCTGTTGCCCCTGCTGACTTCCACAGCTCAGTCCAGTCCTGACATGCCAAGCTTACAAGCAGCGGGTATATACAACTCCTAAGCAGTGTAAGGTTGGTCCTTGTCCTTTGTTTCTGGCGCCCAGCTCCGAAAACCCTCCAAAACCCTTGGAAACTCCAGAGCCCTGAGTGTCTCTTGTACGCTAACGAGATGACTGGTGGCTGACAGCCCCTGACGGTTTCAGGGTAGAAGCCGGGTCACCAGGGAGACCAAGGTGGGATTAGAAGGGCTTAGAAGGTCGGAAACTTCCGCCCCACCCTCCATCCCTCCGGAGGGAGGGGAACGGGGCTGGAGATTGTGTTCAATCACCAGTAACCAATGACGTAATCATGCCTACCTCATGAGACCTCCAGAAAAACTCCTAAATGCGGGAGTTCGGTGGGTTTCTAGGTCGGTGAACACATCGAGGCACTGGGAGGGTGGGGCACCTGGTGGGGGCAGGGAAGCTCCCTGCACGCCCTCCCTCCACTCTCCAATCCTTGCCCTGTGCCTACCTTCCATTTGGCTTTGCCCGGTCGTATCCTTTATGATAAAGATGGCAAACGTGAGCAAAGTGCTTTCTTGAGTTCTGTGAGCCTCTCTAGCAAATTGGACTACCTGAAGAAGGGGCGCTGGGATGCCCTGATTTACAAGCAGTGGGCCAGAAGTCCACGTAGTAACCTGAACTTGACATTGGTGTCTGAAATGGAGCCAGTTTTGTGGGTCTGAGCCCTTAACTCGTGGGGCTGGATGCTAACTCCCAGGAGAGAGTGTCAGAATGGACATGAATCATAGTATTCTCTGGGGGTAAAAATGGTCCGGTGGTAAATGGTGGCCAGGAACATTTTTGTAGACTGAGAAGACTCTTGGCATGATGGTTCTTCTTGGCAGAACCTCATCTCCTTGACTGTACCCCCCGCCCCATCCCTGCACTGTTGTGTACTGGATTCTACCCACTAGCTGTTCATAACATACCTAGGAGGCTAGACTGCTTCTGCCCATGTTGTGGGGGGCGGGGCAGCTGAAGCCCAGAGAGGGTGAATGGTTTGCCCGAGATGACCCACAGGTACCTGATCAGCCCGGCCCCTGAGCTTTGTGCCCTAAAGAGAAAATGTCCCCTATGGCATCCACAGGCTGCGTAGAATCAGAAAGAGTGTTCCCAGGAGCTGGGGTGGGAGGCTGTCCCTTCCCCGCCCCCAGTGCCTGGTTAGCCAATCAGGAACCCTTTTTCTTTTGTTTAGACAGCTTTGATTCTGAACGTTGGGGTCCTTATGAAGAAAGGAGGGGGTTCCCGTGCCATCATCTGCTCTACTCTCTCATCTTATTTTCAATTTTTTGGAGAATTTTTTTTCTCATTTCAAAAGTAATACAGAGGGCTTATGCAACTTGAACATTTATGGAAATTTACAAGCGAATGTCTGTTTCCCACCTCCCATAAAGACCACCGGTGTCATCCTTTGGTGGCTGGATGTCCTGACTTTTCTTCCCTTTTCACATGTGAGTGTTCACTGTTATTAGTTTCTTCTCATATGAGATCACGCTTTGCACATTGTTCTGTAACTTTCTTCTTAAGTCAGCATTGCTTCTTAGCTACCTTTTACTATTTCTACACTTAACGATGACGATGATTGCTAGCATTTGCCATCTGTCCATCTGTCCACCCTTCCTTCTACCTGTACACCTACCTAACCTTCCATCTCTTCATCTGTTTCCGACCCAAGAGCCCCCTCAGCTGCCCACTCGACACACATACTAACTGTCTGCTGGTATCATGCCCTCAGTTACACCAGGGGTGCAGGAGTTCTGCCGGGGGGGATGTTCAGACTCTTGGATTCCTGCCTCCAAGCAACTCAGCATGGGAGACCGAGGCATGCCCCCCAGAGACTCAGAGAGCCGCAGAAATAGTGCCCAGGACTGTGCAAGTTCAGTGGAGGGAGGGCTGACTTGCATCATGGCGGGGCGGGGGAGCATGGTCAGAGCAAGCTTTCTAGAAGGTGTGCTTGAGGTCATCCTTGAAAGACAAAGTGGGCATCAGACATGCAGAGAGGGGAGAAGGTATTCTGGGAGGGAACAACGGGGGTGAAGGCAGGGCTGGGGAACCACAGAAAGGCAAATCATTCAAGGGGCCAGAGTCAGGATGGGGGTCCATAGCCTGCAAAGCTGCTATGCTCCCCAACCCCGGCCCTGCCCCCAAGCCCAGCTCCAGTGGGCACTGAGGCTTCTACACTAGTGCTCCCTGAAGTGGGACCCGTGGACTACCGCCAGGTCCCAGATTCCCTTTCCAGTTGACAACCAGATAAGATATTTATTTATTTATTTGACAGAGAGAGAGATCACAAGTAGGCAGAGAGGCAGGCAGAGAGAGAGGGGGAAGCAGGCTCCCTGCTGAGCAGAGAGCCCGATGCAGGTCTCGATCCCAGAGCCTTGGGATCATGACCTGAGCCGAAGGCAGAGGCTTAACCCACTGAGCCACCCAGGTGCCCTGACAACCAGATAAATATATAACTTGAAAGCAAGTGTTTAGAAAACATATCAGTCTAATAGCCATCTGCTACCTGTGGATTATGATAATAAAACACTGGGCTGGTAGCTTCTTTATTCCTTCAATTGAATTTTTCTAATAACTCACTTTTTTATCGTGTCTTGCCTACTTATACATCCATGGCAGATTAAAAATAAAAGCAGGCCCTTTGCCCACTTCATTTGGGCTGCGGGTAGTTTGAGAAGCTCTGGTAGACGACACATACCCTTGGACAAAGTGGCTTCGTGGTCATTATCTCATTTTCCTGAGAGCGGGGCAGGGCGAGAACTTTCATCCCCATTCTATGGTATGGCCTGACCGGCTGAGGTTCTCATAGATGGCCGGGGGCAGGGCAGAGATTTGAACCCAAGGCTGGCATCATGGCGGGCAGCCTCCCATGAGCTCCTGCCCCAGGCTGGACTGAGCTGGGGTGCGGGGTGGGGAAGGCCCAGGAGAGGAAGAGAGAAGCAACTGGAAAAAGACCAGCAGACAAAGAGGGAGCTGGGATGCAGAGCCTGTCCCCGAGTATCTCTGACTGAGGAAGGACAGGAAGAGGAAGAGATCTGCCAGAAGGTCAGCCTGGGCTTCCCCAGATGGTTCTAGAAGAACCGGTCCAGGTCCCTGGGATCTGGGGGAACGTGCAATGAGGCGAGTTTCAGCCCCAGCCCACTTCAGTCTCTCTCGGGTCTTCTTCCCTCCTCTTCTCCTTCTGTGTCCCCCTCCCCCCATCATCCAGCTTCCCAAGGCCAAGGCCTTGGCCCATCATCTGTGCTTCCAAAGCCTGCCCAAAGTTTAGCCAACGAAACCACCAGTCTCTCCTGAGCCCAGCACCCTTAAATGCTTCTCTCCTCTTGTCGCTCAGGGAGACTAGAAGAACAGGGATTATGATTCCTTGTTATCTATGAGGGAACAGGCTCAGAGAAGTTAAGTCACTTCTTTGAGGTCACAGAACAAGTAACTAAAGACTCTAATTCCTGACCCTGTACTTTTTGATGGGTACAGTTGAAGAGTGGAGAGGAGAGGGGAGCCATTTCCATAGGGCCCTGGGGTGCAACCAATGGAGGGGTTGGGGCACGGGGTCGGTGATGTGCCAGGAGAGCTAGGAAGGCAGAAATCAGTGGTGTGACCGGTGAGGGCTTCTCTCTGGAAACTTCTCCTTCTCCAGCACTTTGACTGCTTCCAGGCAGCCTTAAAACCCCCTCCCAGACCAGGAAAAGGCAGAAATGATGTGGGCAGGGCAACTCGTCTTTTCCCTACTCTGTTGGTAGACAGGTAATGTTGGGATTATATTTTTGGATGACCCTACGGCAAAATCTGTTACAGCAAAAACATTTCTATTCCTCTTTCTCATTCTTGTCCATCCCTCCACCACCTACTTCTTCAACCCACTCAGTGATCCCCTGCCATCCTCTTCTGGACTTTATGCACTACCTGTCCCCTCCCCACACCTAGATCCCTAGTTCACCCCCAGCTGGGGCAGGCTTCAGGTAAATAGCTTCGAAGGTTAAAAAAAAAAAAATAGCTTCGAAGGTGATTCAGAGGTGGGAGTGACTGACGGGGTGTGTGCGCGTGTGCGTGTTTGGGCACACACATGCAAACTAGGTTTTCAAGTGCACACATCAGGGGCTCCTGGGTGGCTCAGTGGGTTAAGCGTCTGTCTTCAGCTCAGGTCATGGGCTCAGGGTCCTGGGATGGAGCCCTGGGTTGGGCTCCCTGCTCAGGGAGGAGTCTGCTTGTCTCTCCCTCTGCTTTCTCCCTCTCTTTCTCCCTCATTCTCTCTCTCAAATAATTTCTAAAAATCTTTAGTTTTTAAGGATTTTATTTACTTTTTGACAGAGAGAGAGAGAGAGAGAGAGAGAGAGGGAACACAAGCAGGAGGAATGGGAGAGGGAGAAGCAGGCTCCCTGCTGAGCAGAGAGCCCAGTGCGGGGCTCGATCCCAGGATCCTGGAATCATGACCTGAGCCGAAGGCAGAGGCTTAACCCACTGAGCCACCCAGGCACCCCGGTTAACCACCCGCTTAACCACTGAGCCACCCAGGCGCCCCAATAAATAAAACCTTAAAAAAAAAAGTGCACAGATCATAAGTGTCCAGCTTGATGAATATTCACCGAAAACGCACCTGTGTAACCTGAACCCAGATACAGAAAGGAAACGTTAGCAGGAGCCCAGGAAGCCTCTTTTTGATCCCTCCTGTCACCTCTAAGCTAAACACTCCCCTGACTCATAAACCACAGACGTGCTTCTTTTGGAACTTTATATAAATGAAGCCTTACAGGGATGCTTGGTGGCTCGGTTGTTAAGCGTCTGCCTTCAGCTCAGGTCATGATCTCAGGGTCCTGGGATCCAGCCCCCACATTGGGCTCCCTGCTCAGCGGGGAGCCTGCTTCTCCCTCTGCCTGCCACTCCCCCTGCTCATGCTCTCTCTCACTGACAAATAAAAAAAATAAAAATCTTCAACAAACAAAAAATAATTTAAAAAAGTGAAGCCTTTAGCACGTACACACCCATG
This sequence comes from Lutra lutra, assembly GCF_902655055.1. Taxonomy (NCBI): domain Eukaryota; kingdom Metazoa; phylum Chordata; class Mammalia; order Carnivora; family Mustelidae; genus Lutra; species Lutra lutra. The sequence goes on from NC_062295.1 coordinate 30,693,946, forward strand.
TCAGTTTTCTTTGGTCAGTGTACGGTCCGTGAGATGCGTCCATACGCTTTCCTTCGGCTGGCGGGGGTTCAGTCCAACCACTGCGTGAATATCCCGTAGCGTGGCTGTTCTGCCTTGCATTTTGCACTTGCACTTGCACTTGCCAGTAATAGACTTTTGGGTTTTTCCCAGTCCGGAGCTGATGAGAATAATGCGTACAAATAGTCGCGTGCCTGTCTTTTGGTGCACGTGTACATGCTGGGTTATAAGGGACACACGTGTTCGGCTCTAGCAGGTACCGAGAAAGTTTTCCAAAGGGGTTGTGCCAAGTGACTCTGGCGGAGGCACAGGTGAAATTCTGCTGGTACCACGTCCTCCCACACGATGGCTGGTCCTTCTGTATGCGCTGCCAAAGCAAGCACTGATCGATCGCTGGTTCTTCTAACGTGAGAACGGAGGTTCTCCTGGGCAGGCCGGCTTCGGATTAACCATGTGTGAATCTCAGCTCTCTTCTTACTTTGTGACCTTCGGCAAAGCCTGTTTCCTTATGTACGAGACGAGTTGAAATGAGTTGAAACAGCTCTCTGAGCTGTTAGGAAGATTCCCTAGACCGATTAGGGTAGGGTCCTAACCTGAACATTAGCCGTTTAGGGTCAGTTCTCACAAAAGCACTCTGAATGGCCCGTGGAGAGCCTCAGTCTCCGCTTCTGTAAAATGGCCATGACCATCCTAACATATACACACACACACACACAATTGAGGGGACAACCAGGAATGGAATAACGTCTAAAAGTGCCTAATTTTACGCAGATATAATACATTGATCATACAATTCACCCTTTCTCAGTGGCTTTTTTTTTTCAAAGAATTTATTTATTTATTTGACAGATCACAAGTAGGCAGAGAGGCAGGCGGTGGGGGAGGGGGAAGCAGGCTCCCCACTGAGCAGGGAGCCCAACACGGCTCTATCCCAGGACCCTGAGATCATGACCTGAGCCGAAGGCAGAGGCTTTAACCCACTGAGCCACCCAGGCGCCCCTCTCAGTGGCTTTCAGTATAGTCACAGAGTTATGCAAATATCACCGCTGTCTCATTCTAGGACATTTTCCTCACCCCCAAAAGAAACCCCATACCCATTGGCAATCATTCCCCCATTCCCGACCCCTGGCAGCTTCTGAGCTACTTTCCATCTCTTTGGATACTATAGGTGCCAAATCTTTGCTTTTCTGTATTTTTGAACTCTTGCAAAAGCTAACTACTTAGTACTGCAACAGGCATGTAATATACACTTAGTGAATGTCGTCGTGCGTGTGTGTGTATGTGTGTGTGTGTGTGTATGGATGATGTCATTGTGTGTGTGGATGGATGGATGGATGGACAGAGCACACATAGTAGACAGATGAAGTATAAACTCATCCATTCGACAAAACCCCATTTGCACATTTGCACTGGGAGGAAAATGGTCTATAGAGAGATATAAATGATGATTCTCCCGTTCAGGTCATTCGCCATCTAGTGGGACAGGGAGGAATGTGCACCCTTCCCTGAAAAGGCAGCGCCGGATGTAATTAAAAGTTGTGTTGGAAGAGGGTTGTGGCACCTCCAATGAGATCCTGGAGGTGGAGGTGGCCCTTTAAGTCTGGGGGAACTTTCCCGATGAGGAGGGGCAGTCTGGGGCAAGGATCCTGAGAACTAAAGCTGGGACAAGGGGCAGGTGTGATGTCAAGCGGGATCTCTGGCCAGCCAGGGCTTCCCATACCAATGGGGACCACGGTCTTGGACCTCCGTGGGCTGTGAACAAGACTTGGCTGTAGAGAGAGGCTGTGAACGCTGGATGTGGGTGGCAGAGGCCAGAGGGGGAAGGGAGCACGAGGGGGAGCCAGGCCAGCTCCCACAAGCTTGCACCATCCTCTGGGCAAGGGCACCCTGAACTGCCTGTGCCCACGTCCAGGCATGCCAGGCAGGTCCCCCCTGCCAACAGCTGGTTTGACTTCTCCAGTTGGCTGTGGCTGGAATCGTATTTAAGAGGGGAGAGAGGCAGCCTCAAAAGTAAAGGAGCCGGGGACTTCAGAATCAGACCTGGCTCTGCCCTTTCTCACCATGGGAACTTAAGCAAGTATCTCACTTCCCTGAGCCTGTTTCTTCAACTGTAAAATGGATGTAATATCACTTACTCCAGGATAGTTAAGGGACGATGACTGGGGGAGGCTGGACAAGGCAGATGAGGCATGCATTCAAGGTGCCAGCAAGGTTGGAGTATTTATTATTTATTAAAGATTTTATTTATTTGAGAGCAAGTGCGTGTGCACACACATGTATGAGCGGGGTGGGGGGAGCAGAAGAAGGAGAAGCAGGATCCCCACTGAGCAGGGAGCCTGATGGGGGGCTCGATCCCCGGACCCTGAGATCATGACCTGAGCCAAAGGTAGATGCCTAACCCACTGAGCCACCCAGGTACACCAAGCTGGGAGTGTTTAAACTTTTCCTTTTTTTGGAAAAAAAAAATAGTAATGGATATATGTATATATAAATACATTTTCTTTCTTTCTTTTTTTTTTAAGATTTTATTTATTTGACACACAGAGAGAGAGATCACAAGTAGACAGAGAGGCAGGCAGTGGCGGTGGGGGGAGAGGACGGGCTCCTGCTGAGCAGAGAGCCCAGTTTGGGGCTCAATCCCAGGACCCTGAGATCATGACCTGAGCCAAAGGCAGAGGCTTAACCCACTGAGCCACCCAGGCGCCCCTAAATATATTTTCTACTTGAAGTTGTCGTTGTGGAAGAAACAGAATTTGTGAACTTCCTTGCACTTAGGGTACAATGTCACATTGTTTTGTTCTGAATTATGCACAGAGGGGTTGGCTTTTCAGGACTTAGGAATTATCAGGCCCCAAGGAGGGCAAGACCAGGGTACAAGATGCTTGTCGAGAGCCGACTGATGTCTAGGAAAAGGAAGGGAAAAGAGGTGACACACACAATCCACCCTACTGAGACCCAAGCCGCAGGAAAGTCTCAAACCACAGGAGACAATTCTGAGATTTTTATCCTGGGGACAGAAGGCCAGAGGGAGACTCAGAACCAAGTGTGTTAACAGTGACAGAATCCTAAAAAAGGGGCACCTGGGTGGCTCAGTGGGTTAAAGCCTCTGCCTTCAGCTCAGGTCATGATCCCAGGGTCCTGGGATGGAGCTGCGCATTGGGCTCTCTGCTCAGCGGGGAGCCTGCTTCCCCCTCTCTCTCTGCCTGCCTCTCTGCCTACTTGTGATCTCTCTCTCTCTCTATGTCAAATAAATGAATAAATTTAAAAAAAAAGAATCCTAAAAAAAACATTGAATTCAAGGGCCTCATTTTACAGGTAGAGAGAAAGAGCCCCCATAGACAGAGATTTGTTGGGTCCCTGAAGCTAGGAGTCTCCAAGGGTCCCTGAAGCTAGGAGTCTCCAAGGGAGAGGAGGCCCCGTGTCCCACCCCTGCCCCCCACAGTGGTACCAGCTCTGTTTAGTGTCATGCATTCCCCAAGTCCCTCCATGCTCAGCTTGGGAGTTCAGACACCAAAGGAACAGTCCTGCCTCCAGGCCCACAGCCCAGGGGCAAAGCCAGTCAGGCACATAAGGGATAAGTAACAACTCTGTCCTTCTCTATGCCAAGAATGCCAAAAGAGCCACTTAGGAATGGCTCTCTCTCCAGAGGAGGCAGGCTGAGGTGGGCACCTGAGGCCCCCAGATTTGGCTGAGACGAGCAGAGAGAATGCACCTCCTGCAGAAACCAGCAGGAGACAGGGGAGGAGAGCGCCCCGCCTGAGGCTCCAAGGACAGAGAAGCCACTGTTTGCCAGGGACAGAGGGTACCTGGCCAAGGGACCTGGGAGGGTGGATGGAAAGCCGGGCTTGTGAACAGCCTGGGGCCATCATTTTAGCATCTCAGATGGTCACAGGGCCCCTCGGGGGTCCTGCCATTTGATTTCAGGATCCTGGGCGGGAAGAAAGCCCTCTGAGGGAACCTCTTCCCAGCTTCCAGCCCCCAGCTGACTACCTCCCGCTCTTTCCCTCCAGTGACCACACCTAGGCCACACCCTCCACCACTGGCCTCTAGCCCTCCCCTCCCCCACCAGAGATAGCCCTGGATGGGAAGTCTGGAATTCCAGACCTTGGCTGGTTCTCTGTAAATACTCAAGTGTGTTTCCACTCCTGAGAACTTTGGTGGCACCGCCTGACGTGGGTCAGGAATCCCACCTCTGAAGATTGTTAAAGGGGCAGTGAGGTGATAGTGTGAGTTTCCCAGACCAAACATCCCGGTTCCGGTTCTCAGGGTGAGAGAAGGGAAACAGGAACAGGAGCTGAACCTCAGGGTGGGGGGAAAGGGGGTGCCCAGAGCTCCTGAGCAGGTGGCCTGCCTGGGGGATGTCCAGGGGAGGGTGACAAGGCTCCACCTTGCCCGCTGTCAGCCATCACCGCTGGATTCACACTCATTAACCCTCTGGGGCCTCTGTGCAGGTGTAGTGATGATCATTATGGCAACTGGGGGTGCTGAGACCTTCCCGTGGGCCAGGCCACACAAGACTTCTGAGAGGTGGGTGCTTCCAGTCGTGTGCAGGACCGAGAGGGCGTGAATGTGAGCCCAGAGATCAGAGAGGGCGGGAGGGAGGGGTGTAGGTAGGTGAAGGGCTTCATGCGGGGCGGGGGTGGGGGGCGCCCCTGGAGGCAAGGAACCCCAGGTATTGAGGCGCTTTCAGGCTCAGGTGTGAGCTCCTGGTAATCAGCTCTTCTTAAGACCCCTTTCGGGCGAAGTAGGGGCACCACAAAAGGAAAGGCGGGAGGGGACACAAGGACCTCTTCCCCTTCCAAACTCCAGATCTGCAAGTAGTTCGGGACCCGGACGCTCACACTGAGCGCCTTGATTATGCTAATTTAAGCCCCGCCCCGCCCGCCCCGGGGGCCCCGCCCCTCAAGCGACCTATTGCGGTGGAGGGGCGGGGTCATGCTAATGAGGCCAGTCGGGCCTCTCTAGCTGTGCCCGCGGCTCCTCCGAGCCCCGGCGAGGCGGCGGCGACGAAAGCCATGGCCGGGGCGTTGGCCGGCCTGGCCGCGGGCTTGCACGGCCCGCGGGTCGTCCCCAGCCAAGACTCGGACTCAGACACGGACTCGGAGGACCCGAGTACTCGGCGCAGCGCGGGCGGGCTGCTCCGCTCGCAGGTCATCCACAGCGGTCACTTCATGGTGTCGTCGCCGCACAGCGACTCGCTGACCCGGCGGCGCGACCAGGAGGGGCCCACGGGGCCCGCAGACTTCGGGCCGCGCAGCATCGACCCCACACTCACCCGCCTCTTCGAGTGCATGAGCCTGGCCTACAGGTGAGGGCGGCTCCGGGGCCCACCAGCCTCGGCCCTCCGTGGCGGGACCACGCGCTGGGGCTCCGGACACCCGACCCGGCCCCAAACTTTGGTCCCCGGCTGCTCTCGGAGACTCCGACCACATCCTGGACACCCCTCTGCCCCGGCCCCAAGCGTCCTCCGGCCCGGGCCCAGCCCACCGGCCTCCGCCTGGAGCGCGCCCCTCCAGGTTCCCTTTGCTGACCACCTCCACTCCCTTCCCCGGGTGCCGACAGCCTGTCCTCCACCTTGGCCGCCATAGGCCTGTCCTGGCTCCTCTGCCCACAGAGAAATGCCAGGGCACCCCTCACGCGCCCAGGACCCTAAGCCGTCCCTACCCTCCATGCTGGGGCCAATCCACCAGACCACCCCGGCCCTCCGCTCCCTCCCCAGCACCCCTGGCCCAGACCCACTTCATTCCTGCACTCAGGCGACACTCCTCACGCCCGTGACTGTCCGGATTCATGGCCAACGTCGTTCGAAACCCAGTCTCTCGTCCACCCTGTACTCCCCAATTGCCGGGACACGTGTCCTTGACCGGCTAGATGGAGGATGCCCCGGGCGGCCCGAGGAGGACGCGGCTGGCAGAGTTCCCCAGCGGTTGCCCGGCAGGGGGTGCTGCATGCCGCGTGGGGGTTGGTGCCAGGGAGGCCTGGGTTCGCCTACCCTGGTCTCCGCGCTAGGCTGAGCGCGTAAGGCTGCCTGGGACCCCCGCTCGGTGCGTCGCAGAGAGTACAGACCGCGCCCGGCCCTAGCTCCACGCCTGCGTCCCAGGGGAGGGCGCGAACCCGGGTTCTGGCCCAGTGCCCTGGAGCAAAGTTCCCAGGAGCAGAAGGGCCAGGATAAATTATCAACCGAAAACCGCGGAGGTGAAAGGGGGATCGGCTGGCCTTGATCTTTTCTCTGTGCAAATATTCCTCTTCCTCTGCGGTGCCTCCTCCCCTTCTGAGAACCGCTGGATATACAGAACAGCCCTGAGGCTCGGACCGGGAGCCAGGGCTGGGGTGGGGATTGCGGGGGTGTTGCCCACCCCCAGCTGCGGCAGCCCAGCCGAGACCCCATTGGCTGGAGGCGATGTAACCTTGGCCCACAGGCTCTGGCCCCAGGCCCAGGTCATGTTGCAACCTGACCGTCCAGAGCGCTGGACCGATGTGGAAAGTTCAAATTCCCGTCCCTTTCTTCCCTTCCCCCGCCTCCTGGGACATCACGGGACCCACTGGGAGAGGGCATTTAAGGTCTTGGTACACCGGATGTGGGCACCCCTCCTCCCCAGGCTCTCCCAGGGCGCCCCATTTCTCACCTGCTCCCAACTTTAACTTCCTGCGTTATACCACATCCCACCCAACCCCAAACCATGGGTGGCCAAAGGAAGGGGTTCGGGGGAAGGGGCAAGGTTGGGGCTAGTGCGGGCTCCAAGATCTGACCCCACTAAGGGGCTGACTAGAATCTGATGTGACCCAGGGCAGCTGGGGAGGAGAGGGTTGTGCATTCTCCCTAAACGCCCAGAATATTCCATCTCTGGGGGTGCCCAAGTGCCAGGGATGGAGGTGGCTCAGTACTAGAGGAGGCTTTGGCTTCCCCCTCTACGGTAGAGGAAAAATCTGAGGTTCAGACAGGGACAGTGTTTTAGCCCTTGAATGCCCCTAATTATAGGGGTCCCCTGGAAGGGAGAGTATGGGGGAAGCCATGGTGACCCGAGAGAGTGACTGACTGGATGGGAAAGGACAGCAAGGCAAGGGGTCTAGAGGCGCTTGACCAGGAGGACGGGATGAAAGGCCAGTTTCATCCCCGGCAGGGCAGTGTGGACTTCCCTTCTAGGAGGAGAACCAGAGTTCACGATTCTGTGGGTGGAAGCCCCAGGGAGACAGGTTCTGGAAGTTCCATAAAAATACTTGTTCATGGTCAGAGCTGGCTAGCTATGGAAAGCCTGGCATCCAGGAGAGAGCAAGGAGGACCCTGTCAGAGAGACTCTAGGGGAAGTCCTATAAGGGAGAATGGGGACCAGGTAAGGGATAGGGAGTCAGTCGGGCTGAACTAGGAGTCCTAGGTTTTCTCCAAGCTATTCACAAGATTCCCAGACTTTCTGTTGGTCATGAGAAGCCCTCGAACCCTGGTGCCAGGCTTTTTCCTCTGGACCAGGCCCCTCGGCTCCCCTCCCACCCAGCAAGCCCGGCACAAGCAAAATGGCTTTCCTCCTGGCCTTGGATGTTGTCACTGTCTCATCTCCCTAAACACTGTGTTGGCCACACACATCATAGCCTCATCTGGGAAGTGGAGGGAGGGCAGGCAGGCCGGGCATGGGGCCCTGGGTGATCAGAGTGCTAGGAGGTTGCTGGGATACAGGTGGGCAACAGACTCAGAGGTTCCCCCCTGGGGGGTGCCACAGAAGAAGCTGGCCCAGGAGGTATCAGTGTATCCCATCGAAGTCTCCCTACTAGACAGATGGTGTTTATCTAACTTAGGAAGGAGGGGGCCAGCCAGCAGGCATGGGCTATGTACTCTATTTGGGTAATGAGGCCTGTGGTACCCTAGGGTAGCAGTCCTTCTCCGCTCCCTACCCGAAAACAAACATAGGAGCTTGGAGACCAGAGAGGAGAGGGGACCCAGTGACCCATGCACCTAAGGGGCTGTAGGAGCCAGATTGGCCCTCCCCACCCACCCCTTAGCCCCAAGATGACAGAGAAGCCTTGGAAGAAAGCAGGCCTGGGGTTCTGAAAAACTAAGTCTTGGGGCCTCAGCCTCCCATGTGAGCAAAGTCTGAGAAGGTGGGCCAGAGCGGGCTGGAACATGAGGAGGGAGGGAGAACGGAGGGACCAGTGGGGGTCTAGACCCTGAGGATCTTGTCCTCCTACGTCGGTCAGCTCCTTAGCGGTGGTAGACTTGGCCTGTGTCTAGCATATCCTGAGCTTGGGAGTCAATCCCCTCACCTGTGTAGGGCCCTTCCATCTCGTGGATTTGATTGACTCCTAGGATTAGGACCAGGGTTAGGGGTTGGGATCGGGGTGCTGCCTCCTCACTGCCCACCGCTCCAGCATCCCAGCTGTCTTCCTTTGGATCCTGATAGCTACAGTCTTACACACATCCCTGAGGAGGGACACCCCTTGCATCTCAGCCCAGATCGCCATCCTGGGATACTGGAGTGGGCAGCCGCCAGAATGGCAGTGAAAAGGCAGCAGCTGGCTGCTTGGTGGCCACTTCTGGCAAAGAGACTCCCTCCCGACCCAGGCATACCTTTCCCCATCCCCTGGAGGCTGATGGGGGCCAGTGAGACTGATAGAAAGAAAGCCACAGGGCCTGAGTGCATCTTCACCATGTGACCTTGGGAATGGCCCTGCACCTTCCTGACACTCAGTTTGCAAATGGGTTTGTGAACCCTCCCTAGCAGGCCCTAGCAGGGACCTATGAGGAAGGTCTGACTCTCGGGGTAGGAATTTCAGGCAGGTAAGAGGGAGGGTTGGGGGAGGAGCCCCTCAGATGGCCCGGCATGGGTGAGTACCCAGTGCATGGGGAGAGCGGGGAGCCAGCCCTGCAGGAGCACCCCGCCCCCCAGCTTCCCCTTGCCCACCCCCCTGACCCAGCCCTCTCCCTCTGACAGCGGCCAGCTGGTGTCTCCCAAGTGGAAGAATTTCAAAGGCCTCAAGCTGCTCTGCCGGGACAAGATCCGCCTCAACAACGCCATCTGGAGGGCCTGGTACATCCAGTGTGAGTGCGCACCGTGAGCCTCACCGGCAGGGGGGCTGCAGGTGGGGTGTGCCCAGGAAACCCCCGTGGCCATTAGGGGCCAGCACCAGCATCTGACCCCCAGAGGGTCTCGGGGGATGCTAGGCACAGCAGGGGTCACCCCTTGGAAGTCCTAAGATGGGCAGAGATTTGCAGGATAGTTCGAGACCCTTTCTGCCTTGCATCCGCCTTGTCAGACAGTGCGTCAAATGCCAGGGTGGAAAGAGGTGCTGGGATGCTGTCTGGGCCGGTGGCATCACGTTGCAAATGGGGAAAATAAGGATCTTGCCTGGATCTCCCCCAGCCTTTCTGAAGTCCTTACTGAACTCCCAGCAGGTGCCCCCATGGAGTCTGGGGTTGGGGGGGGGGGCAGAGAGGCCATGTGGTAGAGTGGAGGGGGCTGAAGACTTGGGAGTTGCCCAGAGCTGCTTTCCTACCCAGTCTCTGCTCTTGCTGGCTGTGTGACCACAGGCTGTGTGACTAACCTCTCTGAATCTGTTGCCTCATGTGTAAAATAAGGCCAACAGTCCTACTTTTCCTGGTTGGCCCAGGGATGACACGGACGAATGGGCCCAGCACAAAGTTGGTGCTAAATAAATGATGGTTGAATCTGATATGCCCTTGAGAAGGTCGCGGTCGTTCATTTGGGGGTTCGAGACCCACCCACCCACCATGGCAAAGCTGCAGAGGCTGAGCTGCCTCAGCCCAGTCAGCCGTGGGGTGGGATCTTGTCCAGAGCAGCCAAGTCCTGCTACAGGATCAAAGGCTACCTGGAGCTGGGAACACACAGCCCAGGAGGGAACATATTCAGTGTTCTCCGCCCGGGTCCCCTGGATTCCATCCAAGCGGGGGGGAGGGAGGGTTTCTGGTTTCTATTTATCTCTGGCGCCCAGTACTTCACAAACCATCTTATTTGAGGCTTCCTGGCAACGCTGGAAGATAGGTATTATTACCCCCATTTTATGGATGAACAAGTAAAGCCCAGAATGCCAGTAACTTGTTCAGGGTCATGGAGCATAAAAGGAACAGAGCTGTGACTGGCTGGAGGTCCAGGGCTCTCTGACTCTGAGCCCAGTGCTCCTTCCACTGCTCCCAGTTGGCTGGCTTCCAGTCCTCCCCTGAGAACACGTGGGATGGGTCACCTGAGAACACGTAGGACCGGGCCCTACCCTAACCAGGAAGCTGATAGGCCAGAAGGAGTCACAGCCACTGCCACCACTGCCCCCACCACCCCACACTCCCTACCCTTCCCGCACAAAGCTGGATGGGATGCAAGCCTTTCTCTTTGCAGAAGAAATTTCTGATCCTCACCCAGACAGACAGACCCCGTCTCTGGCTATTGTCCGAGTTGCTGGAAGCACTCAGGGTCTGTGTCAGAGAGAGAGGGAGCTGAGTTAAGTTCTAGGATGCACTCCCCCCCCCCAACCAAGCCATGTGACCTTGGGAAAGTCCCCAGCCTCCCTAATAAGGATCGCTCATCTGTGGCGAGAGAGTAACAGTAGGTCCTGCTCTGAGGCTTGTTTGAGTTTCCAGTGAGATCATTCATATCTCACCCCACCGCTGACACACACAAGGGCTCCCCGAAGGTGTTAATATTATTGTGATAACAGCGACAGCACAAGGCAAGCCCCTTCTCCCTGAGCCCTGAGGGCTTGAAGGTGGGCTTCGGGAAAAGGAGAGGAATGGGGACAGATGGAGGGCTGCCTGGCTCATCCCCCTCGTACCCGCCATCCCTCTGCAGGCTCCTGGCCTCTAAGATCCCCTCCTTTCTAACCCCCCCAATCATCTTGGTGTCCTCTGAGCTCCCAGATCACTGTGCCCCTCTCGTGGGCAGGCTCCCCGCCTTGCATCAGCTCATGCTATGTGTGTGCTTTCCTTATCTCTCCAACTAAGCTGGGAGTTCTCTGATTCACCTGCGGATCCCCTGTTCCAGCATCCGTCCCAGCACAGGTGCAAGGGGCTAGGTGGCTTCCTGAATGGATGAGCTTATCAGTGTTAAATAAAGCCTGCCCCAGCCCCAGGAGCCACGTGGTCACTGCCCTTCTGTCTAGAGCACAGGGTCACCGGGGTTGGGGAGGGGAGGTCCAGCCAGGCCTCTGGAGAGGGCCCAACCCTTTGTTTTCCAAGCCACGCTCAGCCACCAGGACAACCCCCCTGCCCTAATCCCATGGGGATTATTTTGCAGACTGTCCTTTAGGACAGAACTTTGTAAATGAGCCCAGATATTCGTGTTCGGGTAGTCCCGCTTGTCTGTAACTTGTCCCAGAGGAAGTTTGCTGAAGGCTGAGGTGGGAAAAGTCACTGCGTGGGGGTCCCAGGATTCGGAAGCCCTACTGTGTGCCAGGCTGTGTGCCAGGTTCAGCGATTTGAGCCCAAAGGGCAACAGCTCCTGCTTTTACTCCTGGCAGGGAGGCCAGCATGCAGAGAACCTGCCAAGGCCAAGTGGAGAGCCAGGCAGATAAGACTGTGGGATTTCAGAGGAGGGAGGGCTTCCTGGAAGAGGGACTGCCCTGGGCTCTCCTGATGGGTGGGCAGGGGTGGGTGAGGCAGAGGAGAGAAGGGAAGGACATTCTGTGTAGGATAAAACCAGAGGGTAGGCTGTGGTGTTAGGGAAGCTGTTTGGCTTTCAAGGTGGAGCCTATGAAGGAGGTCACCAGACCCTGGGGGGTCGGTGACAGAATATGGAGGGGAGGGGACAATGGGCGAAATATCACACATCCTCAGGCGTGAGATGATTAGTCCCCGGTTCAATAGGAATGCTGGGGCTCGATGGGCAGTTACTATGACTGGGAAGCAGTGTTGGCTCTCCAGCAGAGACACAGGCTTGGGAAGGACATTTCCAGACATCTGAGAGTGTCAAGTTTTGGGACAACCCCCCCTTTTTAAAAAAATTCAACCCCCCCCAAGTTTTGGGACATCCTGAGAGTCTATGGGCAGCTGGAAAATGTCTGCAGCTGGAAAGGGGCAAGAGGAGAGAGGTTTGGGGTCAAGCCTCAGAGAAGGGCCAGTGAAAATAGCCAAGGAGGCAGGAGAAACAAGGGAAGGCTCCCTGGCGGAGGGAGGAGGAGTTGGGGATGCTCTGTAGTGAGGTCCAGGAGGTTGGGCCCGGGGTGGGTGAGGGCCTTGGGCAGGCAGTGGGGTCAGGTGCTGGGTCACAGGAAGTGGAGACCAGGAATGGAGATGCTCATGACAACTCTTCCAGAACTGGGGGCAAAGCAAAGCGCTGAAAGAGAAGATTAGCTTGTTGGAGTAGCAAAAGATGGGAAAGTTTGGGAGGTGAAGGGGAGACTGAAAGGTACTTATGGGCCCCCAAGAAAGAGCCTGGGGAGAGAGAGATTGGATTGGAGATACAAAAGGGAGTGGAGGGGGTGGAGAAAGGGCTCAGCTAGGTGGCCTGAGGGGACAAGGGGTGGTTCTCTGGCATCAGACTGGGCAGTGCCCAGGAGCTTGAGGCAGGAGACCAAGGGCTCCAGGCCCTGGCCTGCCTGTCTGACCTTCTTGGAGCAGCTCACTTCCTGTGGTTCCACAATCCCATTCAGCCCTGCACACCTACTAGGCTCCCAAGGAAGGCAGAGGAGGCGTGGGAGGTTCCTTTCACAGGATCCCATAACAGAGGGAGCTCTGGGTAGGCCAGAGCAAGCCGGAAGGCTTCCTGGAGGAGGTGGCACTTATCTAAGCATCTGAAGCCCAGCAGGAATTCATAGTGTGGCTCTGGAGGCCAAGTCCCCTTAGGGTGGGAGGTGAAGAAGCCGGGTACCCCCTGACCTGAGCCCCTTCTCTCAGATGTGGAGCGGAGGAAGAGCCCCGTGTGTGGCTTCGTGACCCCCCTGCAGGGGCCTGAGGCTGATGAGCACCGGAAACCGGAGGTAGTTGAGCCGGGGAACCTCCTGCCTCCCTGCCGAGCCCGGCCCCTCCGTCGGGTCCCCTGTAGCGCGCGACACGAGCAGCGTCCCAGATGCGGATCGGGTGCGGGGTGGGGTCAGCGACCGCCGCTCACTGAGCCCCCTCCCTGGCCCTCCCCAGGCCGTCGTGCTGGAGGGCAATTACTGGAAGCGGCGCATTGAGGTGGTGATGCGCGAGTACCACAAGTGGCGCATCTACTACAAGAAGCGGGTCAGTGCTGGGGGTAGGGGGGCGGGGGCGGGGGTGGGCTGCGGGCCACCGCCTCTCCTGGGAGAGCCCGGGCGGGACTCCCCTGCAACCCCCGACCCCGCCTCCCAGGAAGACCCAGATCGACAGCGCCACCGTGTGGCCCAGAGGCTCCTCGCCGCCTCCTTTCCTCCCAGCGCGCAGGAGCTCCTGAGGGGGAATGGGGATCCCTTTCGTCCTGGGGAGCTTGTGAGTAGGGGAGGCCTGGCGGGCAGTGATGGCAGAAGGACAAGCGATCCAGCGTCCACCTCTGTGTGTTCCTGCAGCTCCGTAAATCCAGCAGGGAAGGGGATCTCCTGACCCCAAAGCAGGTGGGTGATCTGGGGACCCAGAGAATTGACAGCTTTCCTTCTGGGTGGGTAAGGCGGTGGACTGGGCAAGGGCGGGTCACCAAGGCAGTGGGTGTGGTCTCTGTCCTCTAGTTCCTCGAGAGCCTTTCTCCCCGGAGGTGGGGGAACCTTTGAGCGCAGTGGTGGGGAGACCCAAAGCCCAGCAAGCGGTGGGAGGCACACGGGGAACAGAAGTCCCTAAGAACTGGGATTCCAGGCAGGGAAAAGTATAGGGGCAGGAGGAGGACCCTTATCTGTTCAGCGGGCCATCCGGCTCCCTCTGCTGGGGGCAGTAGTTAGAGGCCAATGGGGTGACCTTAAGCCTTCTGGGCAGCAAAGTGCGTCCTGAAGAGAGAGGTGAGGAGGGCCGTGCACACAGAAGCTTCCGACCCGCTGACCACTTCATCCCCCAGTGGGAGGCCCCTGTGTCCCTCTCGTGGCTGCTGAAGGCTCCGTCTCCCTAGGCCGAAGGGGGTTGGCAGCCACCAGAGCGATGGTGCGAGCAGCTCTTCTCCAGCGTGGTGCCCGTGCTGCTTGGGGGCCCAGAGGAGGAGCCTGGCGGGCGGCAGCTGCTCGACCTCGATTGCTTTTTGTCCGACATCTCCGACACGCTCTTCACCATGACGCAGCCCAGCTCCGCGCCCCTGCAGCTGCCCCCTGAAGACGGTAAGGGCCTGCACCTGGAAGGGGAGGCATGCGAGAAGCCAGGCGGCCCAGGGAGCACGGCCAGGGGTGGGCGGCCCCCACTCCACCCCGCCTGCGGCTCCTGACGTCACCCCTGCCCCCTCCAGCCTACGTGGGCAATGCTGACATGATCCAGCCAGACCTGACGCCTCTGCAGCCCAGCCTGGACGACTTCATGGAGATTTCAGGTGAGGCAGCGCCCCCTACTGGGTGGGGTGGGCGGGACGGGCCAGTGTGAGGAAAGTTCCTGGACGACCACCAGCCCTCCCGGCCCTTCCCAGGCCTCTCTGGGAGGACGGATGGTCCAGGTGATTTCTGAGGGCCCTTCCTGGACTCCCTTTGTCCGGACTTGGGATGCAATTGATGTAGCCTCAGGTGAGAGCAGGGCCAGACTGGACACCTGGGTGGGCGCCAAGGTCAAGGGCATGGAAGCTACAGGCTCTGCCAGCTCCCAGGACAGTAGTGGAATCTCAGGAGAGAAAGGGACTTTGATTTTGGGGGCCCCGTTTATTAATTGACATAATTCCCTTTAAAAACTGTTAAAGAACATTCCAGGGGCTCCTGGGCAGCTCAGTGGGTTGAGTGTCTGCCTTGGGCTCAGGTCATGATCCCAGGGTCCTGGGATCGAGCCCGGTGTCATTGGGCTCCCTGCAGAGTGGGCAGTCCACTTCTCCCTCTCCCTCTGCCTCTCACCCCACTCGTGCTCTCTCTCAAATAAATAAACAAATAAAATCTTTAAGTAAATAAAAAGGAACATTCCAAACACACACACACACAGGTAGAGAGAGAGTGGTTCACCGAACCCTCCTGCAACCATCACCGACTTCAAAATATATCCACCCTTGGTGGGTCTGGTGTCATGGAGGCCTCACCCACTTCTCCTTCCTACATTGTTTTTAAGAAAATTCCAGGAATTATATCTTGTAAAGCATTTTTTTTTTAAAGTAACATGTTTCTGGGCCTCTGTCTCCTGACCCCAGGGCTGCTAGGTCACTGGTTTCTTGTGTCCTCCCAGAGATACCTGTGTCTGCTTGGGCATCTGTGGACAAATGTCTCTTTTTGTTTTCACAGTAGGCTCTGCTTGACATTGCTTCCTTTACTCAGCTGGAGATCTTGTAAGACTGTCCCAGTCATCATATTTTCAGGGGACTCCTATTAGAGGCTTGGCTTGTCTCAGCCCAGGCGCAGGGGGTAGGAAGAGGTTTTCTGGGATAGAGGCTTAGTTCCATGACCCCTGAACTCCTTCCCCATAGGGTCCTGGGCCTGTCAGTCAAGGGGGGGTGGGAACCAGGGAATGAGGAACCACCCCCACCCCTGCCTCAGCCCCAGGCAGGGTGGGGGCCGTGGGGGCAGAAGTGTTGATGGCAGTACCCAGAGAGCAAACCAGTCTGGGAGGGCAGCGGTCCTGTCTGGGCACACGTACCCCCACCACAGGTAGGAAACCTTCTCCAGGTTGGACTCTGGGCCAAGTCAGGGGCTAGGAAGCCACTTCTCTCAATCCGGGATGACTGCTGGAGTGGGGGCGAGCTTGGGTAACCAAAGGTAGGGGATGTGGGTCATGCAGAGGTGGCAGCTAGGGTGGCCCCCTCTGGCCCTCCATGCACAGGGAGGGCCAGAAGCACCAAGGCCACCTGGGCTGCTGCCTTCGTTGTCCCCCAGAGCCCCTCACTTGATAGGAAACCCAGAGAGGAGGCGGGAACTGTACGGAGGGAGGGGGCTTGGGAGGGGTGTTCAAGGAAGGGGCATGGCTTGGAGCAGGAGAGGGTGTCAGGGAGGGGACGTGGGTCAATGGGGGGATAGAAGCTTGGGGGCACTAGGGCTCTGTGGGTGGCCGGTTAGGGTTACGAAGCAACTTCTCTCAAGGGGGAAGGGACAGCTGAGGGCAAACTATGGCAGGGGCTTGGTGGTGACTGGGCTGGGAACCCCGTGAGCCCTACAGAGTACTGGGGACGAGGCAGCAGCAGTGAGCGGGGAGCAGGCCCCCTGTGTGGCTGGTTCTTGAGTCTAGGCCTCAAGGAGCCTAGTGATGAGGCCCACGGTCCCTGGAGGCTGGGAGGATAGAGGATCCGTGATCACTCACCCTCTGCTACCCAGTCCCTCCGTTTAAGGGAGGCGGTAGGATAAGAAGATCCTTTCCGGCAGGTGATAAGGAAAGACCCACAAGAGAGCGCGCACGCGCGCGCACACACACACACACAGACACACACAGACGCACACACCCGGCACAGAGCCTTCGAGTGCACACAGAGGGCCTAACATCAAGGCAGGCACACAAGGACTCAGACAGAGCCAGGGAGACGGGGGCACACACGTGGAGATGGATCCCGCATGAGGTCACCCGCTGACAGCTGAGGAGCGACAGCCTTCCAGGGCACATGGGCACCAGACTCACAGAAGAGGCACACACAGCGTTTAACCCCTTCAGGCTCTGGCTTTGATGTGGGCTCATCTGTCTCAATCCTGGGTCTCCTTCAAGGTGGCCTTTGGGAGAGAGGCCTGACCAGCTCTCCTGGCTGGGGGGAGCCAGGGCCTGTCCAAGGCCAGTGGGGCTGGGTCGGGCCAGACCAGGAGGCCTTGGGAGCTGGTTCAGACCAAAGGCTGGCCAGGGTCAGAGAAAGGTGCCCGGAAGGGAGCGGGTGGGCGGGCGGCGTCCAGGCCCCGGGATGTGGTTAGGCCGCAGGCAGCTGCTTCCCAAAACCAGAATAGCCTGGGCTTACACAACCCGCATCTCAGACAATCTGGCTGCCCGCTCCCGGCCCTCTTCCAGGCTTTCCAGCCCCCTCTCAGTCCTGCCCCCACTCCAAGCCCACCCTCTGACCCCCACCCTGACCCCCTTAGCCCTTCGGCCCACTCCCAGGTTCTGCTTTTGAGACCCTGTTTGACCTTCCCACAAACCAACTTGTCCCAGACCCGCTGACCTCCTGACCCCACTCACCTCTAGCTCACCCCTAGAACTCCCATCACCCTGGGGCTCATCCCTATCCTGGACCTCCGCCCCCTCGCACCCCACCCCTTTCCCTCCCTGGCATTCTCTGTCACCCTGCCCCTTTCCATGTGGCCCCAGCAGAGCTGGTAACAGGAGGGAGAGGGGAGTACCTGGGCCTGGGATGGTAAAGGGGACCCCATGAGCGGGAGGACTGTTTCCCGGGGTCCTACTCACACCCCCCACAGCCTCTGCTGGCCTGCATGCAAGCCCATCCCACCCAAACCTCTGTTTTGCTGCTTCCCCTGAGTGAGACAGAAACTCTCCCAATTTCACAATCTCCTGTCGAAGCCCCCCCTCCCCCGCCTCTCCCCACCTCATTGCCAGCCAGGCCGCCCAGCCTGGGGACAGGGCACGAGGCCCACTCTCCTCCCACTGCTTCCAGCCATGCCTGGCCCTATCCCTAACTGCTACCGCCTTGTGTGTCCGAATTACAGATTTCTTCACCAGCTACCGCCCTCCACCGACGCCCACGGCTTCACACTTCCCGGAGCCCCCCAGCTTTGGCCCCATGGCTGACCCTTTCTTCAGCAGTGGGATCTTGGGCTCCGAGGTGCCCCCTGCCTCGTCAGGCGTGAGCCACCTCTCAGGGCATAACCGCCTGCAGGTGAGCTCCTGCCCCCTCTCCACTCAGCCCTGCCGAGCTCACCTGCCCGTGTCTGGGAGATGGGCTACTTCCCGAGTGCCCAGTCCTGTGCTTGGTCGACTGAGAGGGACCGGAGGGGGAGAGAGACCCCATCTCTGCCCTCTGAGAGGGAGCAGTTCAGCTCAGGAGGAAGGAGGAAGGACCCTCGTGAAGCAGAATTGGACCAGGTGGTTGTAGAGGGGAGGCTGAAGGCAGCAGGGGATGGGGGAGAGGGGAGGACATGAAGCAGGACACCACTGAGGACCAGGTTGTTTATGGAAGGCTTCCTGGAGGAGGAGAGGTTCTGGACTTAGTGAATGTTTGGGTTTGGACAGAAGAAGAGACCCGTAGCAGGCAAGCCAGATGGGAGGGGAAGCACCAAGGAGCTCACAGGGAGACGGAAAGCTCAGTGCGAGGGCTTAGGACACAGGGAAGCTGCCATTTTGGATCAGGAACCTGCGGGCTCCATTCGGAGGTCGCCTCCCTGCTGCTCGGTCTGATGCCTTCTGCTTCTGCCATCAGACGGTTCGGGCGCTCCTGTAGCTCATTGTTGAGAGGTCTCTCTCCTCAACCAGGCAGTGAGCCCCTCGCTGAAAGAGCTAAGCCTTCCTCACCCAGTGGAGTTCAAGCATTGGGTGAATGGTTGCCCAGTGACTGAGCTAGTGAGCCAGCGAGTGGGTGTGTGGATGGAGGGGCGTGTTGGTGAATGGATAGGGGGGTTGTAGATGGGGCTGGGTGGGTAGGAGAGTGGTCGGTTGGATGGATGGGCTGGTAGATGGATTTGGGGATGGATAGTTTGGCGGGTCCATGAACAGGCTGGCGGCTGGAGAAGTGGCAGGCCACGGAACCCACGGTGGATGGGTGGAGAGGTTTGGGATGGGTTGACGGATGGATGAAGTAGAGATGGCCAGATAGATTGGCGAATGGGTTAAAACCTGGTCGTCTGGTGGAGAGATAGGTGAGAGGACAAACAGGTGAATGGAGGATGGTTGGGTACGTGGATGCACTGGTGGCTGGATGGAGTCATCATCTGGCAAATGAAAAGATGGGCGGGAAGCCTGATGCTTCTTCTGGTGCCTAATTTGCGCATGCGAGTGTGTTCTACTCCCTCCCCTCACTAGACCACAATCTCCCTTGGTGTGTGGGAGGGGGGACAGCAGGGACCATTTCTCCTGTCTCTCTCAGTGCCCAGTCCAGAGCTCAGCCAGGGCAAGAGGCTGCGGGGGTGGCTGCCGAGACCAGCTCTCTCCCCTGCTCTCTGTCTGTCCCCCAACCAGGCCCGGAGCAGCTGCCCTGGCCCCCTGGATTCCAGTGCCTTCCTGAACTCTGATTTCCTCCTTCCTGAAGACCCCAAACCCAAGCTCCCACCCCCGCCAGTCCCCCCACCCCTGCTCCAATACCCTGCCCTTGCCAAGGGGCCTGGCCTAGAGCCCTGTCCACCCCCTACCTTCCCTCCCATGGCGCGGGCCCCTGCTTTGCTGCAGGAGGAGCCTCTCTTCTCCCCCAGATTCCCCTTCTCCACTGTCCCTCCTGCCCCAGGAGTGTCCCCATTGCCTGCTCCCACTGCCTTCCCATCCACCCCACAGCTAGGTCCAGGCCCGGCCCCTGCCCCCTTCCCCATAGACCTTCTGCCCTCGGGGTATCTGGAGCCCCCTTTTGGGACCCACTTCCCAGTGCCCCAAGGTATGCGGCCCAGAGGCAGGTCCCCCACCCCATCCCCCAGAGGGCGGAAGCCCAGCCCCCCGACCTTGGCCCCCACCACTGCCAACCCCACTGCCACTGCCGGGGGCAGCAACCCCTGCCTCACGCAGCTGCTCACAGCAGGTGAGATGGGAAGAGCCAGAACTGGGTCCACGGAGGGGAGAGCACAGTGGGGAGCCTGTGGGAGCAGAGGGTGAATATTTAAGGGGCAGGTTCAGGCTCAGCTTGGGGGAGTGGGGAGGTGGAGAGGAATTAGAGACATGGGTTCTGACCCCGAAAGGGGATTGGGCTTTTTTGGAAGGGAGGGATGGGTTTGGGGAGATGACGGAGATGACGGGTGGCCCTCACACTTCTGCCCATCCACAGCTAAGCCCGAGCAGACCCTGGAACCACCGCTTGTGTCCAGCACCCTCCTCCGGTCCTCAGGGTCACCGGTACGATGGCGGGCACTGGGAGGGGAGGGTGGGCCTGGGCTTCGCCCCAACTCTCCACCCTTCTCCACCCCAGCAGGAGACGGCCCCTGAATTTCCCTGCACCTTCCTACCCCCGACCCCAGCCCCCACACCGCCCCGGCCACCTCCAGGTCCGGCTGCACTGGCCCCTCCCAGGCCCCTGATTGTCCCCAAAGCGGAGCGGCTCTCACCCCCAGCGCACAGCGGTAAAGAGGGCTTGCAGGGCTGGGGGGATGCCCGGGGATGGAGAAAGGGGAAGGAAGAAAGGGGGACTACATCTGAGGCCAGGATGAGAGGGACAGGGCAATGGGACCCTCTCCCCTGTGTCGGTCTGTCTGTGGGCGTCTGTCCCTGCCACAGGTGGTGAGCGGCGGCTGTCTGGGGACCTCAGCTCCACACGGGGCCCAGGGACTCTGAGTGTCTGCGTCTCTCCCCCTCAACCCATCCTAAGCCGGGGCCGTCCAGACAACAACAAGGTGGCACTTGCCCTTACCCCGAGATCTGTTTGCTACCCCGAGGCCCTTCCATGCTCCCTCCTAGGCTCACCCCACTATCTGCCCCCCAAGACCGAGAGCCGGCGCATCACCCACATCTCTGCAGAGCAGAAACGGCGCTTCAACATCAAGCTGGGGTTTGACACCCTGCATGGGCTGGTGAGCACCCTCAGCGCCCAGCCCAGCCTCAAGGTGAGCCTCCAGCACAGGCCGGCACCCCCAGAACCAGCAGGGCTCCTTGGTCGACAACCCCCTTCCCCCCACCTCCTGAGACCAACTCCCAGGACCCTCTGGACACCCAGTTTCCTCCTCCCACCCAGTGCCTCAGTGGGCCCCAGAGGGGGGCCACCACCAGCACCTGAGCCCACCCTGGTGATGCCGTAGGTGAGCAAGGCGACCACGCTGCAGAAGACAGCCGAGTACATCGCCATGCTCCAGCAGGAGCGGGCGGCCATGCAGGAGGAGGCACAGCAGCTACGGGACCAGATAGAGGAGCTCAACGCCGCCATCAAGTAAGCGGGGCATGGGGGGGAACCCGTGGGTGCCGCGGGCAAGGGGGCGTGCCACACGACTCCCCAGCCCTGACCGGCCCCCTGCCCCCTAGCCTGTGCCAGCAGCAGCTGCCTGCTACCGGGGTGCCCATCACACACCAGCGTTTCGACCAGATGCGAGACATGTTTGATGAATACGTTCGCACCCGGACGCTGCATAACTGGAAGTTCTGGGTGGTATCCTCCCCTCCCCACCAGCAGGGGGGGCGGGGGAGGGGAGGGACACCGTGGCCAGACCCCACTGTCTGGCCCGACTGACCAGGCAGGGGCTCCAAGCTGCACCCGGGGAAAGGGACGCAGGTTCCGCACCCTCCTTCCAGGGGCTTGACATCTTGGTCAGCAGGAGTGCCCAGGGACTCCCTGGGAGCAGAGGGAAACGGAGGGAGGAGCCCCTGGTTGAGGGGAGCACGGCCCTGCCCACAGAATGTCCCAAGGGGAGTTCGGGAGAACCTCGAGTTTGAGGGGCTTGAGTGGCGTGGGTCCTGAAGAAGGCGTGGGACGTCTCACTCCCTTACCTGGTCAAGCTCTTGGCTGAGCCGGGGCAGGACGCTCAGGGATGGGGGGGCTAGTGCAGCCCAGGAGATGGACACAGAGGGGCCGGGCAGGCCGTGGCAGGATGGGCGGGTTGCTGCAGCAGGAGGCCTCCAAGTTCAAGGTGCCACCATGCCAGGCCCTTCCCCGGGTTTGGCCCAGATGTCAGGGCTCCGCGTGAGCTGGGGGAGAGTACTGGTTGATCAGCAGGCCTGCTCCTTGACCCGGGCCCAGTTCAGCGTCCTCATTCGGCCTCTGTTCGAGTCCTTCAACGGGATGGTGTCCACAGCAAGCTTACAGAGCCTCCGCCAGACCTCACTGGCTTGGCTGGACCAGTACTGCTCCCTGCCCGCTCTCCGGCCAAGTACGTGAGACACCCTTCTGCCCACCACCAGAATATCCAGGAATGTCCACTCGGCTCAGACCGCAGGTCCAGCCTGCCTTCAGAATAGCCTTGAGTTTTGACCATCCCCACCACGTACCCCGGATGGTCTTCCAGCCTCCAGGACACCTGCAGACAGAGGTCCTGGGAGGGGCTGACGGTCTTGCCAGCTCGTATCCCTTCCTTATCCTTCAGCATCCAGAGGACATCCCTGGACCCCAGGAGGTATCTCTCCCTCCCTCCCTCTCTCTCTCTCTCTCATTCTCTCATTCTGTTTCCCCAGCTGTCTTGAACTCTCTCCGCCAGCTGAGCACATCTACTAGTATCCTGACAGACCCAGGCTGTATACCCGAGCAAGCCACGCGGGCAGTCACAGAGGGCACCCTTGGCAAACCGCTATAGTGCCGGCTGGACACTGCCACTCACTCAGCTGCCCCGGAGTTGCTTTCCCTGGGTGTGGGCTCCAGGGACAACATCTGGGTACTCCCTTCCTGCCCCGGGCCCCAGCTATCCCCTGTCCTGAGGGTCTAGCAGGGCCCAAATCTCTTCCACCTCCTGAAAGCCAGGAAGACCTACTTTCCAAGTCGCTGCCCAACCAGTGATGAACACTGTGACCTGGGAGACTCATGCTGTCTCTTGAGACCTCCATTTTCTAGTCTGCAAAATGGGCCTAGAGAAGATTCAACCAGATGATGATCCCAAGGCCTTAGCAGCTGTGACCCTTAGGACCGAAGCTGGCAACTCAAGGAGCTTGGAGGAGGAAGGGGACAATTCTGTTACCCTGCTCCCTGCTTCCCAACCCCACCCTGTTAGGACACAGGCCTCTGTTTCTCAGCAGAGAGGCAGAAAACGAGGTTCCCACTCGGCTCCTTCGCTGGCCGCCCGGTGGGGAGTGGGGTGCTGTAGGATGGCATTCCTGGGTGAGGCCAGGAAGGTCAGATCCCAGGAGAGAGGAGGGCGGGGGTTGGGGGGTAGCCAAACCAGGGACAGGCATCTTATGGGCATGTGAATGCGTGTGTATAGATTTTGTAAAGAATTCTTGCCAATAAAACCAAAAACTGTTGGGGACTGTCAGTGTGTCTCACTCTGGGATGGAGAGAGAACCAGTTGGCAGTGGGAGGTGGCCTTGAAAGGACCTTAGCTTTTCCTCCGAGCTGGAAGCCACTGGAAGGTTTTGCATAGGGGTAGAGTAGAAGGGACAAGGCACTCTGATGGAACCATCCAGAAGGAGAAGGTGCTGCCACTGGGGGTAGTGACCTTCCCATTAGGTGAGATGTGCTAGCAGAGGATGGGTGGCCGCTTGGTGGGAACGTCTTAGAAGGAACTGGTACTTCGGATGGGGAATTGGGTTGAGTGGCCCCAATATTTCATTGATTCTCGTATTGAGCCATTGAACAAATCTTTTCTGAGGGTCCACCGCAGACCAGGCGATGGTCTGGGTGCTGGGGATTCTGTTTGCTGCTGGCTCCCTCTCCTCTCGGAGCTGATTCAAGCTTCCGTAAGTGCTTCTGGGGCCACTGACTCCGCCTCATTTGTGCGGAATCACAACACAAATAACTACTAACTGCACACTCATCTAATGTGTACTCCATGCCCCGCACTATTGTAAGCACCTTATGTGTGTATGTTAATTCACTTATTACATATTACCATCTACCTCTACAGGCCAGTGCATTTCAGGGTAAGTGTAAAGCACTTAAAACAGTGACTTGCATGTAGCACTATAAAAGTTATAATTATTCATAATCCCCATTTCGCAGATGAAAAGTTGAGGCACAGAGAGGTCAGCCAGCCCAGGGCTGCTTGGTTACTATCTGGACTCTAGTCTCTGCTTTTAGCCAGTGCTCTCTCTGGTGCAGGGAACAGGGGCACCCTGGCGTGGAGTGCTTTGTCGCTGCAGACAGAGGTTTGAAGTGGCTTTCTAGGAGGTAAAATCCTAACTGTGTGCTCTGCTGTTTTTCCCCCACGCACACACCTCCAGGAAGGTCCCCATGAGGCATCCCCTTGACCCTGTGTCGCCCCACTAGATGCCACTTTGCCTTGAGAGGGCTACCTACACTTGCGCTCCCTTTCTCTTCCTCTCCCACTCACCCCGTCCTTGGTCTCCTCCTCCCCACTTCTACCCCAGCCTCACCCCTACACTGACTCGCTGCTACTAAGGTCACTTGACTCCCTCATTGCCAAATCCAATGACCAATTTGCAGTGCTCTTCCTGCCTTCCCCTGGGCCCTTGGATCTCATCCTTTTTTAAGATTCTTTTTTAAAGATTTTATTTATTTAACACAAAGAGAGAGAGATCACAAGTAGGCAGAGAGGCAGGCAGAGAGAGAAGGGGAAGCAGCTCCCCACTGAGCAGAGAGCCCTATGTGGGGCTCGATCCCAGGACCCTGAGATCATGACCTGAGCCAAAGGCAGACACCTAACTGACTGAGCCACCCAGTCGCCCCAGCTTGGGTCTCATTCTACAACAACCCTTTCCTGAATCCAGAATTCTCTCCAGTCTCTCCCTCCTCCCTGGCCGTGCCTTCCCAGTGTCTGCTGTGGGAATCATCCACTGCCTCTTCCTGGCCCACTTCCTTCTCACTTTGTGGCAAGCCCTGGGCAATAGCATTCCCTTTGGCCTCTTTGCCAAGGATCCACTCCTCTTCTGTATCAAAAGCACATATCCAATTGCCACCCTGACCCCTCCCTTCTGGGTGTTTCACAGCTCCCTTTACCTTGAAGGAACCAAAGCAGAACTCATTTCTTTCTTTTTTTAAAAAGAGTTTATTTATGTAATTGACAGTGAGAGAGAGAGAGAGAGAGAGCACGAGAGAGAGAGAGCACAAGCAGAGGGAGCAGCAGACAGAGGGAGAAACGGGCTCCCCACCGAGCAGGTAGCCTGATTCGAGGCTCGATCCCAGGACTGAGGGATCGTGACCTGAGCCGAAGGCAGACGCTTAACAACTGAGCCATCCAGGCAACCCAGAACTCATCATTTCTGAGACCACAGCCCACAGTCTCCCTCCTCAAACCTGGTCTCTTTGTGTCCCCATCCCCAGGAAGGGTGCCACCATCCACACACTTGTACAAGCTGGAAAGTCATCTTGGGCTCCTGCCAACTTCCCACCGCCCTGTGGCACCTGTTACCAAGGCCTGGCCAGGTGACCTTGTAGGCATCCATCCCCACAGCCACTGCCCTGGTCCAAGAGAACATCCCCTTCTACATATAAGCCATGTTATTAGTCTGCTGTATCCCTGACAGCTGCTTCTCAAACTTAAATGTGCACCTGAATAACTTGGAAAGGCTTTAAAAAGTCTTCACGACCAGGTCCGGTCTAGACCAATTAAATCAGAAGCCCTCAGCGTGGAAGCTTTGACCACCAGCATTTTTAAAGCGATTCCAATAGGGCAACCAAGGTTAAGAAGCACCATGAGAAGATGCTTTGAGCTGCAAACAGCACCTGTTTGGAGCTCAAGTTGGTTAAATCAGTGTGCTAAATTGGTTAAATAATAAATAATAAATTTAAATCAGTTAAATCATCATCAGAATCATGCATCAAAATCAGCTAGTGGGGCTTATTTTTTATTTATTTATTTTTTATTTTTTGACAGACACAGATCACAAGTAGGCAGAGAAGTAGGCAGAGAGAGGAGGAAGCAGGCTCCCTGCTGAACAGAGAGCCCTACGCGGGGCTCGATCCCAGGACCCTGGCATCATGACCTGAGCGGAAGGCAGGGGCTTTAACCCACTGAGCCACCCAGGCACTCCCCACCCTGGGGGCTTTTTAAAATACAGATTGGGGGGTGTACATCCTGAGTTTCTGAGTCAGCAGGTCTGGAATGGAGTCTAAAAATTTACATTTCCGGGGCACCTGGGTGGTTCAGTGGGTTAAAGCCTCTGCCTTCTGCTCAGGTCATGATCCCAGGGTCCTGGGATCGAGCCCGAGCCTGCTTCCCTTCCTCTCTCTCTGCCTGCCTCCCTTCCTCTCTCTCTGCCTGCCTCTCTGCCCACTTGTGATCTCTGTCTGTCAAATGTATAAATAAAATCTTTAAAAAAAAAAAAAGAATTTACATTTCCAACGATGCTGGTCTGCAGCCCATACAACCAAGTCTCACTGCCCCCCACAAACCCATGGGTAGAGAGCTCCCTCCCTGATCTGCCCAGCCTTCCCAAATCCTGCTTTGCCACTGGTTGTCCTTCCACAAGCTAACCTTGGCTTCCCGCTGTGACTCCTGCGGGTAAGAGGCAGACCTTATCATGACCAAGTGGCGAAGTAGGAGAAGGATGGGTCTTGGAGTGTAGCCCACCCCAGTTTACCACCCACCCCAAGGAGATGTATCTCTTGCTTCCTTGTTGACCTTGGGTAAGTCACCTGACCTGAGCCCAATTTTTCTTCATTTGTTTAATTTCATAGCATCACTGGCCTTAAAGGCCACTAGAAAAATCAACTAACTCCTGATGTGGGAATCCTATAGTCTTGACTGAGCTCTCCGCAGAGCCCTACTCTTTCTTCTCCTTGTCCCCCACATGCATAGATTATGGAGTCACAGACCTGCATGTGTCCCCACGTTCACTCTTTATCCATGCGATCTCTGCAAAGTCACTTAATGAGCACTTCCTAGAGCATTACTATCCTAATCTGTGGGATGGGAATGGGAGATTAAATGAAAGGCAAAGCTCCCAATCGATGAATGTCATATGCAAGATGCTTAGTGAATGAAGTTCTTATAGGCACAGCTTTGTCGGGGCATCTGGCTGGCTCAGCCAGAAGAACATCTGACTCTTGATCTGGGGGTCATGAATTTGAGCCCCACAATGGGTGTAGAGATTGCTTGAATAACTAGAAAAAAAAGCACAGCTTTGTCTCTAGGTGATACAGTGGTTCATGGCCAGTCCTATAGTTCTAAATAGCAAATTAAGGAGGAAAAAGCCCAAGGATGTTCTGGACACCCCCAGCTGTCCCACCCCACTGCCCACAGATGAGTCAATGTCAACCCCACCCCACCCCACCCCACCCCACCCCCAAGGACAAAAGGGAAGGAAATGAGGCCACACTCCATTTGCTCTCTGACTGGATCTATGCCCTCCATCAAGCTTACCGGTCTGTCTGTCACCTGTTCTCTGCACAGCCCTTCTCCTTAGAGGGTCCCTTCTAAGGGCCCGAGATCATGCATTCTCAGGAGACGTTCCCTGGTGGGCATGGAAACCTTTGAATCTGGAATCCCTGACTCTGGTATTTCAACTTACTCTGGGTTGCAGGGCTGGGAGGCCTGTGGGGCACTGCTCCGTTCTGGGAACCTTTCCTTACCAGCCAAGCAGGTCGAATTTAAACCCCATCAATTAGTCTTTCAGAATATCTCCTTTTTTTTTTTTTTTTTTTTTTTTTGCTTTTTAAAGATTTTATTTATTTATGTGGCAGGGACAGAGGGAGCACAAGCAGGGGGAGTGGGAGAGGGAGAAGAAGGCTTCCCTTGGAGCAGGGAGCCCAAATGCGGGGCTCGATCCCCAGAACCCTGGGATCATGATCCGAACCGAAGGCAGACACTTAAAGACTGACCCACCCAGGCGCCCCGAATATCTCCTTTTTGGTTAAATCAAAACGAGCTCTGTAGACCTATCCCCAGTCTCCGGGTTTTGATATCGCACAACAGCTACGTGAGATGTCACCCCTGGGGGAAACCTGGTAAAGGTATACGGGGAACCTTCCTGCTGGTTCTCCCAAACTCCTTGCGACTTTCTAATTTCAAAATAAATCTATCTCGTTAAAAATCTTTTCAAGTTCCTTTCCACTCCCCAGGCCACCCCTAAGTCTAGACCCTTATCACCTCCCTCTCTGATCCTGGCAACCGCCTCCCGATTTTCCTTCTGTCTTTGGTCCTGGCACACACTGGTCCATCCAGACGACCTCATCCCCGTGTTGCTTCCTCGAAAGGATCCACTGTGGTGATGGCTGGAACAGCGCCTTTAGCAAACGATTATCAGTAAACTGCTCAGGAGGACTCGGCAGAACCAACAAACCCAGCCCTCGACCCGCGAAGGCGACGCAGTCAAACCCCGGAAGGCCCAAGCCCCGCCCCTCGGAACGCTCCGACGATCAGGCCCCGCCCCGCGGGACGTACCAACGGCCAAGCCCCGCCCTTCGGGTACGCCCCACGCTCAGGCCCCGCCCCGCGAGCCGGGCACTGCCAAGCCCCGCCCTTTCGGACGCTCCAACGGTCGGGCCCCGCCCCCAGGGTGCCCAACGGCCAGATCCCGCCTCTCGGGACGCGCCAACGGCCAGACCCCGCCCCGCGTGCGTGCGCGGCCCCGCGGAGGCGTGCTGGCGTCCGCGTCGTCGGAGGCTGAGGTGGCAGCGGGCCTGCCAGCATGGAGCTGCCGCAGATGTCGGAGCTGATGGGCCTGTCGCTGCTGCTCGGGCTGCTGGCCCTGATGGCGACGGCGGCGGTAGCGCGGGGGTGGCTGCGCGCGGAGGAGGAGACGTGCAGCCGGTCCGCGGGTTAGTGGGGCGGGGCGGGTGGGGGCGACCCGCGGGGACCTCCCCGTGGTCCGACGTGCGGTTTGGGCCGGGCAGGGGTGCCGCGGACCCCCGGGGCCTCAGTTTCTCCTTTGGTGAAGTGAGCTTCGCTTCCCGAGACGAGGTACCGGCTCGCCGGGCTGGTCGCGCCCGCAGTTGCAGGCTGCGTCCCGCGCTGTCGCCGTCTCGGTGGCGGAGGCCGAGGAGCTGTCCCACTCCGCCTCCGCGTCCCCCCGGGGCTGCTGCGAGCTTGCAAACTCTGCAGCGCGCCACTAGCTCGTTATTTCAGGAAAGCGGGGAGGGGTGAGGGGAGGCGGACCCGCATTTGTGAGCGCTCCCGACTAGTTCTTAATAGGTGGTGGCGGGGTGGGGGGGCTCCTTTAGGGAGCGCGCTCTCGCGTATGGGAGAACCCCCGAAAGTGTAAGCGAAAAATAGAGTGTAGTAGGTTTCAGCGAGGAGGTCGGTCCTAGCGACTGGAAACCCAAGGGTGGGACTGGTAGCCCTGTTTTTTTTTGTTGTTGTTGCGGGCGGGGGGCGGGGTGGTCAAGGAAATCTGAGTAGGAAGCACGTGGCGTGGCGTCTTGAAGGATGGATGTGTCCGTTTGGCCAAGGAGGAAGGAAGCGCATCGCTGGCAAAGGCATCGAGCATGAAGGCAGGCGGTTCTCCAAGGGCGTTTGATGGGACTCTGATGTGAGCGGAGCGGAGGGTGCTGGTGGGACAAGGCTGGAGAGGGCAGATTGTGGTGGTCTCCGCGCACAGGCTCAGTCGCTGTATTTCCTGTAGGAACTGAGGGGCATCTGCAGTGATCTAACAAAGCCAGCTTTGCACCTGGCCTGCTTCTCAGCGGAAATAGCTGTTTTATGCAAAAGGGACTGGCGCCCTTCGCGCACAGGGTTGGTGCTCCACAGGTGTCCGCTCCCTACCTCTCATCCCTGAGTGCTCTCTGGGAGTCCTCTGAGCCTCCGTGGCTTCTTGTGTGGAGTAATCCTCTCTTTAAGGAGACGAAAGCCCAGAGCAGTGAAGCAACTTGCCCCAGGCTGGGGCCGCCAGATTTGGTGGTGCAGGTTTTTCCCTACCTAGGGATGTCTGGCTGGTGATCTGCACTTGGGTGCTGTGCCGTGTACCCGCTGAGCTGTGCGGGCCCAGAGAAGGCGCCTTTTCTGATTTGCACTGAGGTGCTGTGTGGACTAACGGCAAGCAGTGTCTCCAGATCACTCGGTGGCACAGACACAGTCCAAACCCAGTCTGATCCCAAACCCAGTTTGCCCACATCACTGTCCCTCCTCAAGCCTGGGACCCTGTCTGGTCACCTCTTGCTGCTGCACTCAACGTCTGGCCAATCACAGATGGTCAGAAGGGCCGAGTGAGCGAGTGAATGGGTACATGACACGGCCCCTCCTCATAGGCCAAAAAGCAAATGGATTGCCACTTGACAAGTCCTTGAGATCCAAGAAGCAGAAACAGCATCAACGAATTCGCAAGGAGAAGCCTCAACAGCACAATTTCTCGCACCGCCTCCTGGCCGGGGCACTGAAGGTACATGGGCACCCGTGCTCAGTGCACACACACACACACACACACACTTACACCCCTTCCTCCCCCCCGCAGACTTTCCCTCACTAGTATTCTATGCACGTGACAGACTCTTCTGCCTCTGACCCAAATCCGTGGGGATGCCCCATCCCGTCCCTCCTCACGACACCCCATCACCAGCTTGCCGTTAATCCAGGCAACAGACCCCGTCTTCCCAAGGGGTCCCTGTTCATACTTCCTGCAACCCTTCCCTCAGAGCCACAGTGGGAACATATCTTGCATGGACTTCAGCAGCAATGGCAAGTACCTGGCCACCTGCGCAGACGATCGCACCGTCCGCATCTGGAGCACCAAGGACTTCCTGCAGCGGGAGCATCGCAGCATGAGAGCCAACGTGGAGCTGGACCACGCCACCCTGGTGCGCTTCAGCCCCGACTGCAGGTAGGACTCAGCTCTGCCCGCAGAAGCCCAGCCCCAGGCTTTATGTCCTTCCCACACCTGACTTGGGATAGCGGTGGGGCCGGGGGGACCCTGGATCTCCCTGGGGCATGGCAGAAAGCAGATCCGGACAGCTCGAGCACCGCCTGGGGATCCGTGGAGGTCTCTGCATTTTACACAGCCAGGAAGCAGAGAGGGGATGATGTGTTCCTCCTTGGGAAGTACCAGACGCGGCCTGGCTCCAGAGTCATCTTGGAAGCCATTATAACGGTTTTCTAAACTCTGAAGGAGCCAAAGCTACGAGAGTCATATCTTCTGAGGAGTGTTAAGAGGTTTTGAACCAAGGGGTTAAGTTGCAGGGCTGACTGGGACAAGAAGGAAGACCGTGGTTTTCCTCAGAGCCTAGCATAGAACCTGGCGCACAGAGGCCTCCAAACGAACGAGTACCTTGTCTGCTACCTGTCTCTAGAGCCTTCATCGTCTGGCTGGCCAACGGAGACACCCTTCGTGTCTTCAAGATGACCAAGCGAGAGGATGGAGGCTATACCTTCACAGCCAACCCAGAGGACTTTCCTAAAAAGCACAAGGCACCCGTCATCAACATTGGCATCGCGGACACGGGTAAGAGGTGTTCAGAGGGTAAGACTAGAAGAAATAGCACCAGTTACCTGCTGAATGTGTTAGCGCTGCCTGAGAGTTACGCTCCGTTCTAGTGTGACGAAAGGTCTCTGGCTCTGGGCTCCCCTGGTGTCCCAGAGCCACAGCAGGTCCCCAACGGAGGCAGGTAGGACCCACAGTCTTGAGCAAAATCCTTATCTTTGGGACCCTTGGCCTAGGAGGGGAGCATGGAGATTTGAGACAGCAGAGGTCTTTGTAAGTGTCTCCTCAGAGAATGACACTTGGTTAGGTCATTGACCCCAGTTCATGTCACCACCCCTCTGGTCCTTGCTCTCTCAGGGAAGTTCATCATGACTGCTTCCAGTGACACGACTATCCTCATCTGGAATCTGAAAGGTCATGTGCTGTCGACCATCAACACCAACCAGATGAACAACACGTATGCTGCTATCTCCCCCTGTAGCCGGTGAGGAAGGAGGGACTTGGCATCGGGGTGGGCAGAAGTTGTGGCCAGGGACAGAGCAGAGAGCCAGCTTCAAACGGTGGAAAGAGCGTACGGTGTGGAATCAGGACACCTAGATCCAAGCCCTTAGTCTCTGTTCATCTATAGTTTTTAGAAGGCTGGGCTGGGGGTATTACATACCTTATGAAGATGGACTTAGTCCTGCGTATAAAAGCGGTTTTAAAAGACATGGTGTTATTTACGCTTAAGATTATTAACTGTCCCAGGAATGAGGTTTAGCGGGTTGGCAGAAATGAGATGCCCTTAAAGTGAAGTTGTAAAGGAACCTGGTTGTGTGGCAGGTTCGTGGCCTCGTGTGGCTTCACCCCAGATGTAAAAGTCTGGGAAGTGTGCTTTGGGAAGAAAAGCGACTTCCAGGAGGTCGTGCGAGCCTTCGAACTGAAGGGCCACTCTGCGGCCGTCCACTTCTTCGCTTTCTCCAATGACTCCCGCAGGTGAGTGCCTCCTCTCTGACATCTTACCGGTGCCTCTCAGCCCCTCTTGGCAACCAGGGCCCTTTTCCCTATCTCTGCTGCCGCTCTGAAGTGGGTAGAGTGCCCGGGCTTCAGCAGGAGGTAGGCCTGGCAGTGCATTTGGCTTCCTAGCTGGAGCCCCTCATGCCATCCTGGTGCCCTCCCCTCTCAGGGTGTGTTGGGGCTAGAGCCGTGATTTTCCATGCTGCAGGATGGCCTCCGTCTCCAAGGACGGTACGTGGAAACTGTGGGACACAGACGTGGAGTACAAGAAGCAGCAGGATCCCTACTTGCTGAGGACAGGCTGCTTTGAAGCGGCGAGCGCCATGCCGTGCCGCCTGGCACTCTCCCCGGACGCCCAGGTCTTGGCCTTGGCCAGTGGCAGCAGTATTCATCTCTACAACACCCGGCGGGGTGAGAAGGAGGAGAGCTTTGAGCAGGTCCACGGGGAGTGTATCACTGACTTGTCCTTTGACATCACTGGCCGGCTTCTGGCCTCCTGTGGGGACCGGGCCGTGCGGCTTTTCCACAACACCCCTGGCCACCGGGCAGTGGTGGAGGAAATGCACGGCCTCCTGAAGCGGGCCTCCAACGAGAGCACCCGCCAGAGGCTCCAGCAGCAGCTGACCCAGGCCCAGGAGGCTCTGAGAAGCCTGGGCGCCTTGAAGAAATGACTCTGGGGGGGTCTGGCAGGAAGGATCTGGCCTGCTGCTGCCACCGTGGCTGCCCTTTCTTCCCAGGGACCCCCAGCTGGGAGCCTTTTGAAAGAATTCTGATTTTCTCAGTGGTGGCTCCTCTCTCCCTTTTCCCCATTGAAACTATCCTTGCCTACTTTGATCTCTCTCCTTGCCGGTCGTGACTCTGGGCCTTACTTGACCTCCCAGTCTAATGACCAAGGTGCTTCTCTTTCTCCTGGGCCCGAGGAATCTGTCTTCACCAGGCACAGAGGGAAGGAGTAAATTGGAGACAGAGAGAGGACATGGCCTTGACCTTGTGGCATCACACCCTGGTACCCAAAGGAGCTTGTAATTGTGGAGGCAACACCTAGGGCACACCTGAGTACTAACCAGTGCTCTTGGCAGGGGTGGGAGCCTGGGGTATCTTCCTCTGTGCTGTGCTGTGCTGTCAAGGAAGGGCTAGTCTTAATTCAGGCGAAGCTCCTACCTCCATTGAAGGGGAATTAAGGGATTCCATTTTGTGCCTCAGTTTTTTTATTTTTTATTTGTAAAATGGACATTAGATTTTCTCTCGACCTGCTTATTATAGAGGTGTTGTGAAGGTATGCACGTGTAAAGTCCCTCGGTGTGGGAAAGAGTACTAATATGTGTTGCCTGTTGGCCAATCTCACTCACTAACAACCAGGTAGAAGTGGGACTCAGTGGAGTTCGAAACTAAATGAAAGGAAAGAAATACATTCCCTTGGGAAGGCGAAGTTTCTGGAACTTGATCGTACATGTTGTATCTGGTTCTGCTTTGAGTTGGGTAGAGGAATCATAGGATTCTAGGATTGGACTCCTCTTTTCAAGGTTTACATCCTGTTTTCAGTTTGTCCTGTATTTCAGTGTCCGCTCTGTGTCCAGCACAGCACTAGGCACTGGAGATAAAAATGAACAGGACATGATTACTGCCGTCAGTCATGGCTAATGGGAGGGGGGCACATGGCTATCAAGCGCTTTCTCCCAGTTAATTCATAGCTGTAGACGGCTGCTGTGAAAGTCAAGGCGGGAGAGGACTGAATCAGGACACAGGCAATGGATCTGAAGTTAAAGGGACGGAGTTGGTAAGAGATGCGTCATTTCGAAGTTCAGATGTTTTGGATTTGAGACGGTTTGGTTGTGGGAGAAGGAAAACGAGGATCCAGAAGCCTTGAATCTTGGCAAAATGCATTCATCTGAAATCACGTTCTTGCTGTCTCTTTCCCTAAAACGGAGGCCTCCCCACATATCCCCAACTCCTAAATATTTGAACGAGGCATAACCTTGGAGTTATCCTTAATGATGGACTCTCTTTTTCATTAATCCCTCCAGCCTACTCTTGCTCCTACCATTCCACTCCATCAGAAAATTCTTTTGGTTGGACTCGAGATTATATCCTGAATCTGTTTCTCTCCATCTTTTCTGTTATCATCCTGGTCCTAGCCGCTGTCCCCTACTGGACTGTGAGAAGGTTGCTTCCTCACAGGTCCCACTGCTTCCTCCCTTGCCTCGTTAAGTCACTCTCTACGTAGCAGAGTGATTTTCGAAAATGTAAACCAGGACACATTGTTCCCAAGCAAAAACCTTCCAGAGGCTTCCCATTGCACTTGGAATAAAATCCAAAATTCTCGTCATAGCCTACAAGGTCCTATGTAATCTGGCTTCTTCCTTCCTCTGTGATCTCGTTACCACTCACCCAGCCACCCCAACCTTGCTGTTAGAGATTTGGCCAAGCCAAGTTCTGTCCCAAGAAGCTGTGCCCTCCGCTTGGAAGCTTTTTTCTTTCCTGTTGGCCGACTTGTCATGCTTGTTGTAATTCAGTCCTCCGTCCAGTTACACTTGACAGAGAACCCTCCCTGACCACCCAGTCTGAAGTAGTCCTTTCCACCAATCATATCACACCTGCCACATTAGCTTACTTTATTTGTTTTGTATTTACCTAATGCTGTCTTGAAATTATCTTGTTTGGATATTTGTTTGCTCCTGGGGCTGAATACTTAGGAAGGTCAAGTGGAAAACGCAGATGCATGCATGGGGCCACACTGGCCCGGGTGCAAGACGCTGGGAAATGGGGGGAAACTGAAGTGATCTCCTGAGGGCCCGGGTCCGGGGTGAGGGTGAAGAAGGGTGGCCGCTACTTATTATTCAGGAATCCAGCAGAAGTTGCTTGAGAGAAGCTAGAAGCTGGCGATTTATTGGAAAAAGACAAAAATTAAACACTGTGCGGACCAAACAGAACACTAACGTGGGCCAGATGCAGCCCACCAGTCTCGTTGGGAGCTTCTGGATTGTTCCTTAAGCTACGGAAATGTGAGCTCCACAAGGGCAGATCTTTGTCCGTTTTATTTGCTCTGTATCCCAAGCACAATACCAGGGACAGAGTAAGCACTCAGTAAATACTGAAGTCAGACTGGGGGCCGGTTAGCAGACATTTCGATGCCCCCTGTGTGCATTGTCCCTCTCAATGTCCTTTGTGGTTTTATACTCCTGATAACAGACTTCTGGTTTATAATGCTATGTACATGGGTCCCGGTGAATATTTGCTTTCAGGGTGTCAGAAGAACGAGGCTAAAACACTTCTTTGAACATCTGTCTGGTTCTGGCTTTACTCTCACTGTGTACCCAGGAGGCAAGTGAGCATCGTATGTTGAGTTACTGAAGTCAGAAGTCTTTGGCTCCAGGTTTGGCCGGGTCGCTGACTGACTTGAGACCTTGAGCAGACAGATCACAGGGCCGCTCTCTGAGTTTGTTTCCTCATCTGTAAAATGGGAATGAATCCTGTCCTGAGGGTTTTGCAGGGCCGTGAGTGTCTCATGAGACAAGTGAAGCAGGAAAAGCCTCAGGACTTCCCGAGGACACCGCTCCTCTCACAATGTCACTAATGTCAAGGCCGCTTCTCTTCTCAGCATGGAAGAAGGTATCTGGACATTAACACAGAGCAGAGGCCGCCGTGTGTTTCTGATGAAAACTCTGTGTGTGAAGGCAGCATTAATATTTTAGTTTACTATCTCAACTTCTGTGGGTTTGCAATTTTTCAAAATAAAAAGCCGGGGATATATTTTACATGGTGGTATATAGCCTATTTTTATCAGTCATCAAAAATCGAACATGGTATTTAAACCACAAAACTGCACAATTAAAGGCCTATTGATAGCCTTGGTCCATTTCCATCAAGGTAGGAAGGCTCCTCTGCAAGACTGCCCTGTAATCAGAGGTGAATGGGGGTAGGAAGCACAGACTGTCGCCACGAGTCATCAGTGATAGTGGGTCATCTCAGCGTTAGGTAGACCGAACATTGCCCCCAATTGGCCACAGATCTAGAAACGTAGTAATTTGGGGGTTCATGTACTTCTCTACCAGAGGCGGCGTCTTGTTGGTGAGCGTGGCTTGGTTCCTCACCCTGCTCTCGAGGCTGAGGCACACTGAGGGGCACGGGTTGGCATTGCAGGACCGGCCACAGCAACTGAAGGCCCGATTGCTGTATGCAATTCCGCTGTGGCTTCTAAGCGTGTCAGGGCATTTCCACGTTTCCCATGTCTTCAAGCTGCCAACTCCGATTCCAGAGTTCTGGGCTGCTGGAGAATGAGCCTGGTTTCCACTTTTCCACACGCATACCGGGTTTGAGTCCATCCGCGTTTCCTTTTTTTTTTTTTTTTTTTTAAGATTTTATTTATTTGACATAGATCACAAGTAGACAGAGAGGCCGGCAGAGAGAGGGGGGGAGGCAGGCTCCCCGCTGAGCAGAGAGCCCGATGCAGCGCTCCATCCCAGGACCCTGAGATCATGACCTGAGCCGAAGGCAGAGGCTTTAACCCACTGAGCCACCCAGGAGCCCCTCATCCGCATTTTCTTGATCACGCAAGTAGCGGAGTAGCGGCTAACTTGAGTACTAAGCCTTTGATCCCCCAAAACCCACTATTGTTTTTGCCTCAGCCGGCCTCGCGGCATCCACATCTTAATTTTCATTTGGTGAGCTACGCTTCCCCAACTCTTAATCCACAATCCACACGACTTAGAGGAGAGAGACGGAGACCCTCCGTGGTGGGCATGTAACCGATCATCAGGTCCCTGGACCTTGCCAGATCTTTAGAAAAGATTTACTTTTCCACGGGACTGCTTAGTAAGTAGGATTAGGCGTATTACAATGGGCAGTCCTGCCCTAGGAGGAAGCTAACACAGGGAGGCAGAGACCGCGTGCTGAGGATGCCAGTGAGGCTGCGGGATCCAGACAGTTACAAGAACCAATAAATTCCTATTTATGATGAAGTCTGTTTGAATTGG
Organism: Lutra lutra; assembly: GCF_902655055.1. NCBI lineage: Eukaryota > Metazoa > Chordata > Mammalia > Carnivora > Mustelidae > Lutra > Lutra lutra. The sequence continues at coordinate 30,730,930 of NC_062295.1, forward strand.
GATATTCTTGCTTGCATTCGAAAGGTCTTAACATCGGTATTATTAGAGTTAAACCGCCCAAGGCATACAATCAGTGGCACACCCCAGTATCTCAGCGGCCTCTCTGGTACATACCTTTAGCCATCAGGCACATCCCCAACATCTGTAAAAGCCAGGAGCGGGAATACAAATGGAGATTCCCGCACCATGTCCTAAGATTTCAAAGTTAAAAAACCCAAGCTGAGCCCAAATATGTCCCACCCTCCTCACCGAGACATAACGTTCCGGAAGGCCGAGTTTGAATTAGAATTCTGAGTCCAGTCTGTGCCACAGTGTGCTGTCACAGCGCTCCCCCCCCCACCCCACGTGGTCTAGGCCTCTTCTCTTCCCACCTGGTTCTTGGCCACATTGCAAGAGTAGCCCCAGCGCGCACTTCCCAGGTGTCATCATATTGCTGCAAACCATGACTTCTTACCCCCTCCACCCGCCCGCACTTGGGCCTTAGGGTGTGTACCATGGGGCAGCGCCATGGTGAAAATGGCCCCAAAGGAGAGGCTCCGGTAGGCCTTGGAAGCAGGCTTGGGTCATTCTGAACAGGGATTCCAAGATCTGAGGTGGGTACCTGAACTGTTGTCTGGTGAGTGAGATGGGAACACAAGTGCTGAGTGTCCCCGTTTCCCTGGTCCCGCAAATCCTGTGCCTCATGGAGAGGGATACAGCCGGAGGAGGCCAGGACAGGTTCCCCCAGAAGGAGGCCTCTTGGCCCACATCCAGCATTGTTAGCCTTGTTAACCACCCTTGGTGTTTTGCCTGCAGTTTCAAGTTCCCTAACCTAAGCTAAGCTCTCAACCCATCAGAAATGAAATGCAGGGGCGCCTGGGTGGCTCAGTGGGTTGAGCCTCTGCCTTCGGCTCAGGTCGTGATCTCGGGGTCCTGGGATCGAGCCCCACGTCGGGCTGTCTGCTCAGCGGGGAGCCTGCTTCTCCCTCTCTGCCTGCCTCTCTGCCTGCTTGTGCTCTCTCTCTCTGTCAAATAAATAAAATCTTTAAAAAAAAAAGAAAAGAAAAGAAAGAAATGAAATACAGTGAGTATTGGGAGTTGTCAGGGTTCAGCCAAGTATGTCTTCTAGAAGTTCTGGGTATGTGAAAGCAGCCCTGCATACTCACCGGTACCTGGCGCCTGATTCCTGCCTCTCCAGTCTCCCCTTTAAGTTCTGCCAAGTATCCCACAGAGGAGTTGCAGCCAGGGCACCTCTGTGGAAGGCATCCACACCTTCATCATTCCTCCATCACGCTCCAGGATCAAGCCGACAGGTCAGGAAGGAAGCCACGGGGTGACGGGGGGCTGAGCACCCCAGCTTTCTCTAATAGACTGATAGAGCTTTTCCTCCTCTTGTGAATGCTCTCTCTGCAACACGGGCGCCCAGTTTCTCGCTCAAACATCTCAAACTGCTCACTGGCTGGTAGCGTAGGCTTGCTAATTGAGTAGGATTTTCTGATTTTTTTTTTTTTTGGTAAGAATTTCAGTTAAATATATTGAATATTGTGTTTTACCCTCTAATCCCTTTAGTTTTTTTGTCCTCTCTAGTGGCCCCCTTCTGCCACAGCCGAAACAGGTCTGAGAATAAAGGGTACCACTCCCAGCGTACAACTTCTAGTCCAGCCCCCCGTTCTCAGTGCCGTGCTGGTAACCACTCCCTCCACCCTCACGGCAGCTCTGAGATAGGTACTAATTAGATTCTAATTCTAATTCTACTAAATTAGAAGGTCCCTATCACAGCATTGCCAGAGTCGCTGAGGCAGCGCATGCCTGAGCTGGGATTCAACTCCACGCGATCCGTGTCCAGAGCTCACATTCTTGGTTCTCAAGCTGTGGCCAGTGTCAGAATCACCAGGGGCCGGGGTATAAACACCAAGTCCCAGGTCCTATCCTGCTTCGGCAGCCCTGGGCCTCTCTGTTCTTTATTAGCTCCAAAATTAGCTCACAGGGGATTCCTATATGAAAGCATGGGAGGCACTGCCCTTTACTCTTCTGCCTTGGTTTGGAATATTCTTCAGACGCTAGGGCCTTGCCCTTGGGCATGTTCTGTTCCTACAAGTGAGTGTTTTCCTGCTTGTGCTCAGCAGAGGAAAAGCTACGGTTAACCAGCCAGCGGCCCACACAGGCTATCCCATTCCCTGCTTGGCCCCAGAAGTCCTCCGGCTCATGTCCCCGGCCACATGGGCCCGACCTCCACTCGCTCAGGAGTTCTTTGGAGACTGCTCTCCTCCCATAGCCTCAGACTAACTTAATGGCCCCTCATGGTTTTCACAAGCCTTAACATTCCTCTGTCTCTGCCCCACATTGTGTTGCCAAGTGCTTTGACCGTCTGGAGGACAGGAGGACAAGTCTCGTTCATTTCGGCATTCTCACTGCCCAACAGAGAGCCAGTCAGCTGAATAAAAGGACTGCCACCTCCCTGGAACCTTCCCCAGTTGCCCCTGGGGCCTCAGGCTCCCCGAATGCCCACCTGGGGGCTCATTCTGGACACCTCCTGTCAGAAGGGGCCTTTCCCACACCTGACCCAGGAATGCAGAAGCCTTTAACCAGCCTGTGGTTTGGGGCACAGCCTTCGAACTCCCAGAACCTGAAGCTGCTTTAAGAGGAGGGTCAGGAATAGAGCTTGGCTTGTAGGGGTTTTTTTTTCAAGATTTTATTTATTTATTTGACAGGCAGAGATCACAAGTAGGCAGAGAGAGGAGGGGAGGGAAACAGGCTCCCCGCTGAGCAGAGAGCCTGATTTGGGGCTCGATCCCAGGACCCTGGGATCATGACCTGAGCCGAAGGCGGAAGCTTTAACCCACTGAGCCACCCAGGCACACCTTGGCTTGTAGGTTTTTAAACCACACAATACATGGAAGGATTCAGACGGAGTTCTCATCCTAATGGCTTGCTGGTACATCCCAGGGACTCCCCCCGCCCCCTTCCTCCTCTTCACCCCAGCCCCTCGCTCATTCTGATCGCTCTCCCAGGGGCACTGGGCTCTTCCCACTGCCTGCACCCAGCCCCTCAGCAGCGTGCAACCCGCTCCTTCGTCTGCCGATCTTTCTGGGACACCTGAAGCCCGGGATTGCATCTTGTGCATGAATGTGTTTTCCTAATTACAGCTACTCCGGTAAAGGCGTGTTTCAGAGGCTAATATCTTGGGGAAGGGTAGGTAAAGTTTTAGTCCACTGTTGTCTGTTTTCTACAACGAAGGCGCACTCTTACGGAACCCGCAAGACCATCACGTGATCCGCTGCAAGCATTCACAATAACCTGCCATTACACTTCCTCGTTCATCTCCCAGCAGCCCTGGTGAGGTAGCAATTATCCCCTGTGGCGGATGGACACACAGGTTTGTCGAGGTTAAGTGGCAAGTTAAGAATTCAGCCCTGGGACAGAGTCTAGGGTTCAAGGTTGTTCTTGGTGTCACCTTCCCCCTGCCTCTGACCTTGCCATCCAGAGGCAAGTTCCTCGAGGGTGGGGACTTTGTCATCTTAGGAGCCCATCTTCGTACCTCCTTCTGTTCTTAGCGCACCCATGCAAGCGAGTGAGTGTTCGCTACGTTTGTTGGCTAACACGGTGATGAACACATACACTTGGTGCTCAACAGTTCCTGAGCCCACCATGGCCTCCACTTACCCCCTCCACCGTGCCACTGTGCTGCCAGTAGAAATCATCCCATTATTTTCTGAGATGACAACATCTTGTGAGTTCATACCCAACTGTGATTCTCCCTGGGGCTCATTGCTCCTGAGGGAGGAGATCATTACACTCCAGCATCCGAAGGTCAAACCTTGGGGTTCAGAGGCTTGTAGCCACCCTGGGTACCTTCTGGGATTGGGGTTCACCTCCATCATGTCCAGACAATCGAAACTCAAAGCACTAGCTACGAAGAAGACTTTGTGCCCATGCTGTTAGGGTGGGGTGGGGGTAGCTGCAAGCCACCAGACCCCTCAGACTCCAGAGACCTGCTTTGGCTCCGTCGGTCTCTCTAAGACTTTCTAGGATCCCTGGAACCCACCACCATCGTCTCCTGTATTGATTCTGAATCAGTGGATGGAGCAACGGGGGCGGGGCGTTCCTCATCAGCGACAAGACATCCAGAGGCCAGGGTGATGCAGGAAGATTCAGCAACCCACGCCCTGGTGCCTGCTGGACAGCATCATCACTTTTCCTTCCGTCCACAAAAAGGTCCCCCTTCTCATTTGCTATCGTGTCTTTCAGATCCAGCTGATGGATCAGATCTTAAATGAGTGCTAAGTCCTCTGCCTTGGCATTTACAGGCTATACAATGATGGTCAGGCTGCAACACAGACATGCGCACCAACCATCCCCATACAGCCAGGGGTTTTGACAGCCCAGACAGGTGTCAGTGGTTTGGGGAGCCCCGAGCAAGAAACACAGTGACCTTCACCACAAACCCAAAGTGAAAGACATGTTGATGTTGCTGGTGATGAGGACTGGTCTCTGGTCCCCGAGTGGGTCCGTCTCCCTCTGCCCTGCATACCTCTACACCTTTTGTGATCTGGAGCCCAGGCCAAACACGAGTTTCCTGATGTGCCACACCCCGAATTTGTCCACTTTGGCAGAGAGCACTGTTGGTTACTGACATCCATGCTTCTCCTCTTTCTCCTACAAGTTTAGACAGTTCCCAGGCTCTCTTGCAAATAGGTGACACCATGTGATGAGTCTGGAATGTGTGCAGAAGACATCTGTTCAGTCCGGAACTACCTCTAGAAACCCTCCCGTGGTTCTCTGTGTTCCGGCTTCTTTTTCCTGCTAGCCGTGAGCAGACGATTCGCTGGAGACCGCTGAGGGTGCAGATGGGTGAGTCAGTAGATGGAGGGAGCCCGGGCCCCTGAACAGCTCTGTGGAGCAGGTTCTTCCTGATCCTAGCATTGTGTTGTGACCATGAACAAGAAATAAATTCATATTGTGTTAAAAGGCACGGAACAAGGGGGGTTGTTTGTTACAGCAGCTAACCTATCCTGATAAACACACTCAGGACAGAATGAAAAGGACCTGCTTTTATGGAGGAAAGAAAGAACTTGGGAGGGGCTGTTGATAAGCTTTTAGGGTAGTGACGGGCTTCCATTGGCTGCGCTGGGCACGGAGACTTCCTGTTGGGCTCTGTGAAGGTAGCTTCCTGCTGTTTGGGGGCTGAATGGCAGTGCATTGAGGGCTCTCCCTTCAGGGCTTCCCGACTCCAATTTTAATGATGTTGCCCTTATTTATTTTTATGCTGCTTTGTTATAAAGACAACAACCAGCATCTCTCTTTAGTTAATACTCCTGTGTTGTGATTTATAATAAGACATAATATAGTTCGGTCTACGATCATGGCTCTGGCTCACAGCTCCCATAACCCTTGTCATTTTCTAAGTGTTTAGAGCGAAAGGGGCAACTTTTTGTTATGATATTTGGGGTTTTGAGGCTCCAGAAATAGCCCCATTATTCCTTATGCCACTGCCCAGCCTGACGGTGTGTCCTGTTTGTACAGGGGAGCGGAAATAGCCACAGAAGTTGGAGAAGAAGCGAGAACAGGCTCACTGGGGGAGGCAGATGGAAAACTGGGCGGACCCAATGTCAGGAGGATGGTAAGGAGAGCTCCCTCGCTCCCTTTTTCTTCTTCTCTTATTTCTTCCATACACAGTTGCCGAGCCCTCTGAGGACAGTGTGTGGAGTATACAAGACTTCCTGTGGCTGTGGGGAGATGGCAAGCCTGGCTGTACATGTTTAGGTTACAGATCACCATGGATATTTTTGCTTGTTTTTTATGTAAGGAGAATATTTAAATAAATAATGAAACCGGGTCAGGGCTCCCAACTTAGACGAGGATACTCTTTCTGAGCCGGGGCCCAATCTGACTTCCAAACTGGACTATGCATAAGATTGTCTTTTAAAAAATACATCCCCCTTGCCTCCTCCAGCAAAAAAAAACGGGGGAGGGGCACCTGGGTGGCTCAGTCGGTTAAGTGTCCTGATCTCTGGGTCCTGGGATAGAGCCCTGCGCCTGGCTCCTGGCTCAGTGGAGGGGGAGGCCTGCTTCTCCCTCTCCCTCTGCCACTCCCCCTGCTTGTGACGTCTCAGTCAGCTCTCTCTCTCTCTCTCTCAAATAAATAAACAAAATCTTAAAAAAAAAAAAAAAAAGGCACAAATACCATTCAGGAAGGCTCCACCCTCATGATCCAAGCATCTTCCAAAGACCCCGTCTCCCAACAGCATGGTGGGGATGGTGAAGAGTTGGAGGATTTCAACATAAGAATTTTGCAGGGACACATGCAAAAGGGGAATTAAAGTAGCACATAGCATTGAGGTTGCTAATCAACTCTCTTGAAAATAGGGAGATTATCCTGGATTATGTGGGTGGGCTCAATGTCAACACAGGGATATACTGTCCTTAAAAGTGGAAGAATGAGGGGCGCCTGGGTGGCTCAGTGGGTTAAAGCCTCTGCCTTCGGCTCAGGTCATGATCCCAGGGTCCTGGGATCGAGCCCCGCATCGGGCTCTCTCCTCAGCGGGAAGCCTGCTTCTCCCTCTCTCTCTCTCTGCCTGCCTCTCTGCCTACTTGTGATTTCTGTCTGTCAAATAAATAAATAAAATCTTAAAAAAAAAAAAAGTGGAAGAATGAGGCAGAAGAGGGAATCAGAGATATGGCAGCATGAAGAAGACTCACCCCCTGGGACTCCCAGGTGGCACAGTCGTCATTAAGTGTCTGCCTTCAGTGCAGGTTCTGGTCCCAAAGTCCTGGGATTGAGCCCCAAGTTGGGCTCCCTGTGCGGCAGGGGTCTTGCTTCTCCCTCTCCCACTCCCCCCTGCTTGTGTTCCCTCTCTCGTTGTCTCTCTCTGTCAAATAAATAAATAAAATCTTAAAAACAAAAAAGAAGACTCACCCTGATGTTGCAGGGTTTGAAGACGGAGAAAGGAGCCAAGAAGCAAGGAAAGTGGGCAGCTTCTAGAAGAAGCTGGAAAAAGAAAGGAAAGCAATTCTCCTTTAGAGACTCTAGGAAGGAATGTACTTTGATCTTAGCCCAGCGTCAGACTCCTGATCGAAAAGGTGTACACTTATGGGACCTTAACATCCCACTTACCTCAATGGACAGATCATTCAAACAGAAAATCAACAAGGAAACAGTGGCTTTGAATGACACATTGGACCAGCTGAATTTAACAGATATATTCAGAACATTCCACCATAAGACAGCAGGACATACATCCTATCTAGTGCACATGGAACATTCTCCAGAAGAGATCACATAAGAGGCCACAAAACAAGTCTCAACAAATTCTAAAAGATCGACAAAGTCGTTCCATGAATCTTTTCTGACCACAATGCTAGGAAGCCAGAAATCAATCACAAGAAAATATCTGGAAAGAGCGTAAATACAGGGAGGTTGAATAATATGCCACAAAACAATGACTGGGTCAACAAAGAGATCAAAGAGGAAATTAAAAAAAAATACATGGAAACAAAAGAAAATGAAAACACAACAGTCCGAAATCTTTGGGATGCAACAGAAGTGGTTCTCAGAGGGAAGTTTATAGCAATACAGGCCAACATCAAGAAGCAAGGAAAATCTCAAATAAATTTCAAATAAATTACAAAAAAGAAGTTAGAAATCAATCTGGAAGTTGAGGCCGTGGAGGCACAGGGTGACTATGGGATGGGGGAGGGAGAAAGGGAAGGGCTCATTTTATTGTTTTAACCTGGGAACTTCACAGCATACCTTTAAAAAAGTGTTTATTATTGAAAGTTTCAGAGTGGGGCGCCTGGATGGCTCAGTGGGTTAAGCTTCTGCCTTCGGCTCTGGTCAAGATCCCAGGGTCCTGGGATGGAGCCCCGCATGGGACTCCTTGCTCAGCGGGAAGCCTGCTTCTCCCTCTCCCACTCCCTCTGCTTGTGTTCCCTCTCTCACTGTGTCTCTCTCTGCCAAATAAATAAATAAAATCTTAAAAAAAAAAAAAGAAAGAAAGTTTTAGAGTGTAAAGAAAGTAGGGAGAACAGTATCATGAGCCCCCACTACTGAGTACCCACTACCCAGCTTCAGAAGTACTAACATCATCGTACCCTTTTAACTTTCTAGTACATGGAGGTATTGTATATTAAGATAAATAATGAAAATAAAATATACATGCCCAAGCTGGACCACTGAACTCTGGAGATAAAATCTTAGGGACAGGGGCTCCTGGGTGGCTCAGTGGGTTAAAGCCTCTACCTTCGGCTCAGGTCATGATCCTGGGCTCTTGGGATCGAGCCTGGCATCAGGCTCTCTGCTCAGCAGTGAGCCTGCTTCCCCCTCTCTCTGCCTGCCTCTCTGCCTACTTGTGATCTCTCTCTCTCTCTCTGTCAAATAAATAAATAAAATCTTAAAAAAAAAAAAGAGAAATTCTGTGTGATTTACTTTTCCCCGGTCTGTCCTTGCATGATTCTTTTTTTTTTTAAAGATTTTATTTATTTATTTGAGAGAGAGACAGTGAGAGAGAGCATGAGCGAGGAGAAGGTCAGAGAGAGAAGCGGACTCCCCGCGGAGCTGGGAGCCCGATGCGGAACTCGATCCCGGGACTCCAGGATCATGACCTGAGCCGAAGGCAGTCGTCCAACCAACTGAGCCACCCAGGCGTCCCATGTCCTTGCATGATTCTAATGGTATCAGTAGGACCTGGGTCAGTGACGGCCACTGTGCAGACTCTGTAGTATTTCTTTTTCTTTTTCTTTTTTTAATTTTATTTATTTATTTGACAGAGATCACAGGTAGGCAGAGAGGCAGGCAGAGAGAAAGAGAGGGAAGCAGGCTCCCTGCTAAGCAGAGAGACCGATGCGGGGCTCGAGCCCAGAACCCTGGGATCATGACCTGAGCCAAAGGCAGAGGCCCAACCCACTGAGCCACCCAGGCGTGCCTGTAGCATTTCTCACAAGCTGTGCCCAGGTCAACATTATTGCCACTGTAGTAACGGACACCAGTTCTGGCCAACATGGCGCAGTGTTGTATGTCAGATTCCCTCCAGGCTGGGTAGCTGTTGGTGAGGATGACTAGTTCTGTTTTGCCAAGTCCCATCGTTTTCAGAGTCTGCTTGTACCCCAGTGTGTATGCTCCACTTTTCATAACGAGTTGGAGCCTAGAATTGATCAACTCCAGCAGCCTTTGTCATCTTCTTTTCTGTTGCCACCGTCCTGCCTTAGGTCGGGGAGGGCTGCCACCAAGATGAGCGGCCACGATGGCCGGGAGCGGGGATGGAGAGAGCTCGCACAGCGCACAGCTCTCCCCTCCTGGCTGTTTCCTTGTTTCTCACTTCCTGCTCATTATCAATGTGTGAGGGACCCACCATCTGGGAATGTTTTGAAGCCCTCACTGAACTTTCCATTTTTAGCCCATACAAGTGAGCTCTCAAAGAATTCCAGAAGGTTCACTGTCCCTGCTCGCAAAGGCACGTGGAGTCCTTCACAACCCCCTGTAGGATTCCCTTACTCCTTAGGACTGGTTCTTGGGCCTCTGTGGCCTTATAAAGGAGCATAGCTCCCAAGTGCCTTTCACAGAAAGACGACCCCGATCCTGGTCCTCTGTCATCTCTCTCAACAGGGCTTTGGACACAACCCAGGAAGGAGGGGAGAGAGAGGACCTCCCGCAGAGTTCAGGCTCTTCCTCCTCAAGGCTTGTCTTCAAACAGGTTTTCGCAGCTGCCAGTGTGGGAGACGGACGCCCAGGGCTCTAGACTGGAACCAGTGGGCATCCCAGCTTCCTTGAGCCCTGCCCTCCGCTGAAGCAGCCATGCGAGGAGCTCAACTTTGGGAGGTAAAATAAAAAGAGAAGGCTCATGCGTGCGAACTCAGTGCCCCGGGGGTCTGATTAAGGGTGGGATTACACGCTTTGGCAGCAACTGTGTAGGAGGCAGAGTCTTAAAAGGTGGGTATTTGGGGGCGCCTGGGTGGCTCAGTCGGTTAAGTGTCTGCCTTTGGCTCAGGTCATGATCTCAGGGTCCTGGGATCGAGTCCCGCATCAGGCTCCCTGCCCAGCAGGGAGCCTGCTTCTCCCTCTGCCTCTGCTGCTCCCCCTGTTTGTGCTCTCTCACTCTCTGTCAAATAAATAAATAAAATCTTAAAAAAAAAAATAAAGAGAAAGATGGGTATTTCAAAAGGAGGATGGTGAGCAGGAAATAGAGAGCAGGTCTTGTTTAGCTGAAACCGAATACAGGCACTGGAAACCGGAAGGTATTCGTGCCTGCGAGGCACTTCGTAGTTTTACAAAGTTCATCCAGTCCCCACCTCACTGGGTCCTCAGCATAAGCCTGGGAGGGACAAGGCTGTTGTTGGTGAACTCATTTCCCAGAAAAATAAAAAGCAAAATGAAACTGGGTTTCAGAGCGGTTAGGTGACCTACACAAAGCCGTGACACAAGTATGTGGCCCGGCCCCAGCTTCTGTCTCTTGGCATTCTTTTCCCTGTGACCAGGGTCATATTGGGGGACCTGAGTAATGCTACAGTGTGACTTTGAACTGAAGCAATGGGGAGCCACAGAAAGAATTTTAGAAGAGTTGTAGTTAGGGGGTCTGGGGGGTGGTTGAGTGTCCAACTCTGGGTTTCACTCGGGTCATGGTCTCAGGGTCATGGGATCGAGCCCTGCATCGGGCTCTACACTCAGTGGAGAGTCTGCTTGGGATTCTCTCTCTCCCTCTCCCTCTGCTCCTGCCCTGCTCTTGAAAATAAATAAATCTTTAAAAACATAAATTAATAGGAGCTATGGTTATCCCAGGCGTGTTGGGCCTTGGGCATGGGGGCTGGTTGAGGGAGACTGAGCATTGCAGTGGGGCTACATTGCTCTGACAGAGAAAGCGGGGTGCTCTATAGGTCACGTGGACAGGGCAGGGAGGGAGAGCGCAGCTGATGTGGGCCCTGTGGGGAAGAATAGTGTTCATTCATTCATTCATTTATTCATCCTTCCAGTCTCTCTTTAGTAAGTACGTTCCCTGTGCTAAGTGTTGTGCTAGGCATTGGGGACGTAATGGTGAACTTGACCACAGGGTCCCGGCCCTCACAGGATTGACACTTCCGGGGACAGCATATCACAAGGAGCAAATGGACAAGTACAAGAACTTTCAACTGTGGTTAAACATAGATCTTCAGGAATATATGAGGACATATACCCAGTGTCATGTGGTCCTCAGGGTGGGTTCTCTTGCCTGCCCTGGAAATCCCTGATGCTGAGTGTAAGTTCAGGGTCCTGTGGGGGTTCAGGGAAGGGAGGCATCCTTCCTCCTGCTCAGAGTGATCTGGGAAGGCTTCATGGAAGAGGATGCATTGAGGCTGGGCATTCATTCAGCAAATATGTAACATGCATCTACTGAAAACAAGGCCCTATTTTGTTTTATTATTATTATTTGTAAGGTTTTATTTTTAACTAATCTCTACACCCACCGTGGGGCTTGAACTCACAACCCTGAGACCAAGAGTCGCATGTTCTACTGACTGAGCCAGCCAGGCATCCCCAGGCTCTGTTTTAGATGCTACTAGGGATAATCATTGAACAAAATGAAACAGACCATGTAGTGCCTTCCCAGAACTATTGAAAAGAGGATAGATAATACGCAAGGGAAACAAGAAAAATAGTTTTTCAGGGGGTGAAATGCTCTGGAGAAAAATAAATTGTGGAAGGGGGATAGTGAGTAGAGGGGTGGATACTATATTCTTTGATAGGTGGCTAGGAAAGGCTGCATTGAGAAGGTAATATTTGACTAACGATCCAAAGGATGTGAGAGAGTGAGCCATGAAATATGTATGGGATGGGTGTTTCGGGTAAGGGGGGCCTGCCGTGCAAAGGCCCTGAGGCAGGAGCTTTATTGGGTGTTTTCAGATGAACAAAGGCCAGTATGTTTGGAGCAGAGACAGCAAAGGGTAGAGTTATAGGAGGTGAAGAGGTGTGGGGACAGTTGGGGCATTGTAGGCCACTATAGCTTTTACTCTGAGAGCGTAATTCACTGCCTTGAGTGCGAATTGCCCAAGGGAAGTTCTGGGCTGACTCATCTCTGTATTCCCCTCAGCATCTAGCACAGGGCTTTTACCAAGAAAATATCAAGATGCAACTTTTAAAGTTTTTTTAAAGATTAATTAATTTATTTTAGAGACAAAGCAGAAGGAGGGGCAGAGGGAAAGAATTCTTTTTTTTAATTAATTAATTAATTATTTAAAATAAACATATAATGTATTTTTAGAGGGAGAGAATTCTTCTTTTTTATAAGATTTTATTTATTTATTTGACAGACAGAGATCACAAGCAGGCAGAGAGGCAGGCAGAGAGAGAGAGAGGGGGAAGCAGGTTCCCTGCTGAGCAGAGAGCCCAATGCGGGGCTCGATCCCAGGACCCTGGGATCATGACCTGAGCCGAAGGCAGAGGCTTTAACCCACTGAGCCACCCAGGTGCCCCGCATTTTTTTTTTTTTTTTTAAAGAAAAGGACGTCAACAGAGAGCATTTGTGTGGCCCGGCGGGAGTAGCTGATAGGTACCCACGTTGATCATTCTCTTATGCCGAGAGCTCCAGTAGAGATGAGGTGGGGAATATGGCTAGGTAGACAAATGTGGGCAGAAAACAGGGAGCTCTTTGGGTGTTCAGGGCAGGGGAGGACGGTGGCTGACTAGCAGGGTGGGCTGGAGGAGAGATGGGTGTAGGATGCTAGTTCACTGCCGGAAGGAGCAGTGGGCCTTGGAGTAGAGAGAAGCCGTAGGCAAGAGACGTCAGCGGGGAGGCTGGCCAGCACTTGGACAAGGGTGAGAGGGAAGATGGGTCTAACTGCCCGGGGCTGCTGAGCCCTGTGCTTACACCAGGGGAATCTGTGAACAGACTGGAGAATTCTAGAGAGCTCGCCTCTTTCATGACCCTTAGCGTGCTCTGCCTTGTGCTGTCTTTTCCTCCTGCTTTCCTTACCCTCACCTCAAGGGCAGGGAGTGTCTTACTCATCTTGGCATCACATAGCGTCCTGTATGCCATTGAGCTACAACAGGTGCTCAGGCAGTACTTATGGAGTTGTTTTAGATAAGCAGGGCTTGAGAAACGGATGTGCCACCTTTGATCCCATTAGTTCTAGAACCATCCCATCTCTCCAGCATGCTGGTTCAGCTCTTCCAGTCCTCCGTCAGGCAGATGTTACTCCCGGGCCTCTCATGAGCAAGACAGCATGTGCCTGTCAAATCGCAACGTCCATCAGTCACGAAAGCCTGAACATAGAGACTGTGTCACGTTCAGAATTAGCTAGGCATTTCTCTGGGGCACACTGAAGGAAGTTTCTCTAGAGGGCGGAGAAGTAGCCACTACCAATCAATCAATGCAAAGGGTCTCCTGCCTCCTTTGTATCTCCTGAGGCAGTTACTATACGACCCTCCCTAAATACCGCAGGCATCGATAAATGCCTATGGGGCAGAGGGGGGTAGGGAGCAAGGGAGCTGCACTCAAAATGAAACATTCACCCAAATATTTATTGAGCATGTTCTACAACGTGTGGACACAGGCCCCGCATGTACCCTAGTTTCAGAGGTCAGCTTTAAGGTTCTATTCTCCCAAAAGCCCCTGGACGCCCCCCCCCGCTTCATGTGGATTAGGGCTATCATAGCACCTTGAACTTACTTGACCCTATCATTTATAAAACATTTTAAACGCCCGTTTTCTGGTCGGCATGTTCTTCCAAACTGGAAGCTCTCTGAAGGCAAAACCCCAGATTTTGTCCTCAGCATTGACCACATTGCCCTGGACAACGCAGGCACCGGATTAAATCAGACCAGGACGTAGAGAGCGAAGTGGAACCCGAGGAGATCAGGGCAGGGCTTCTCTGAATCGGATCTGGACGTTACAAGGGTCAGTGGTCGGTTCACCAAGTAAAGCGATGCGAGAACTCCGGCTGTGGAACAGGTGTGTGCAAAGTTCCGGAGGCATTCTTGAGAAAGGTGTGAAATTCTGCGGTTGGAGCCCAGCAGTGTTATCTGGAAAGCGAGGGTGCTGGAGACCAGACGCAACAGAACTGCGCACCCGTTAGGGTCAACCGCATAAAACGTAAGTCAGGGCAGCAACCATGGCCAGAGGACCAAGGTGCCAATCCCCAAACCCCCGAGAGCTAGGGACCCCACTGGGAGCGCCTCGCACCTCGCCTTGCCCGCAGCACGTGCCGCCCGCCTGCCGCGCACCCCTGCCTGCTTGGGGACCAAGGGGACTCCCAGGGCGCCCAGGGAGCGCCGCCCGGGGCGGGACGCGCAGGCGCGCTGAGGCTTCGAGCCCCAAGAGGCGGGCGGGTGCGCGCGCTTCCTCGCGCACGCGCGCACGGAGGGGGCGACGGCCGCGGTGACGCTGCTGCGGCGGGCGGGCGGCGGCGCGTGAGGCGCGCGATTCCCCGTGTCTTGGGAGCAGTGTCCCGGCCCCCGCCGCTCCCGCTGCCGCCATGTCGGGCCGGTCGGTCCGGGCCGAGACCCGCAGTCGGGCCAAGGACGACATCAAGAAGGTGATGGCGGCCATCGAGAAAGTGCGGAAATGGTGAGGGGTCGGACCCCAGGGTGCCGGCCGGGTCGCCGGCCCAGGCCCACAGGAGCGCAGGACTGGTTGGCTGGGTGGGAGCCGACCGGCGGACGCTTGGGGGGAGGGGGGAGCGCGAGAAGGCGGGAGGAGGGCGCAGCTCGCGTCGGCGTGAGGTCAGAGGGCGCGCCGGCTCCCACCAATCAGGGGGTCGCCCGGCTCGCGGGCCCGCCCACCTGCCCGCGGGCCGCGCGTCTCCCGGCGGGGCTGCGGGCTTCCGGCTGCGCGAGGGGCTGCGGGGCTTCGCCCGCACGCAGGACCCCGCTGCTTCCTCCCCGCCGTCGCGGGTCTCCGGAGCCCTTCGCGTTCCGAGCTGCCCGCTGTAGTAGCTGACGTGTCCGGGGGGGTTCCCGCCGGCCGGACCGGGCACTCTACGTATCAGTTCTAAGTTTGGCGAGAGCGGCTCGCGGAATTTGCCCCGAGAGCCGGCGTGGCCGTCGGCCTCGGAGCCCCTGTCTTCCCCCGGTGCTGGGCCGCACGGAGCCTGCGGGGCAGGCTCGTGCTGCGAGCTGGTGAGGGAGTCGAGAGCTGTCCTCACTTGGAAACGGCTTGTGTCATGTTCCTTGCGGGGCCGGTTGCCCGCCTGTCTCGGACCAGGAACTCCGACGATTTATGACGTTCAAGTCAAACAGCCCACTGTTTGCGCCGACTTCTCCAGTCCCTTTTCTCTGGCTGACTCCGAGTCATAGCTTTAAAGCCCAGTTAGGGATTAGCTCCCTCCAGGAAGCCTTCCTTTCCAAGACCTCCACCCCCTATGGGGGCATCATTACCTTGGTTTTTTGAGGGGGGTTGTTTATTCAATTCCCCACAAGTTCCTTATCTCGTATATAAGGGTTTTATATTAGTTAAATAATTAATGATTTCTTTTTCTACCTTCAAATCTAATCCTTCTAGGATTTTTTGGTGAAACCTAAGAACCACCACACCTTTCTCTTTTGGCAATCTCTACCCGCGGATCCCCTCCCCTCCCCCCCCCAGCCCCCAGCCCCCAGCCACCTAGGCCAGATGACCATCCTCTCTCCCCTGGAACTCTTAGCTTGCTTCAGCTCTTGCGCCATTACCCAGTCCATTCCTCACACTGCACAGAGTGATTTCATTTTTTTTTTTAAAGATTTTATTTATTTATTTGACAGAGATCACAAGTAGGCGGAGAGGCAGGCAGAGAGAGGAGGAAGCAGGCTCCCCGCTGAGCAGAGAGCCCAATGCGGGGCTGGATCCCAGGACCCTGAGACCATGACCTGAGCTGAAGGCAGAGGCTTTAACCCACTAAGCCACCCAGGAGCCCCCAGAGTGATTTCACTTTTCTCGAGAGTAAATATTATCATAGCACTCCCCTGCTGTAGAAACAAGGCTTCAGTGACTCTTCTTGATCTTAGGTTAAAGACCAGATAGATGGTCCTTGCCATCTCACCAGACTGCCCTCAAACTGCCCTCTTTCTGGGAGTTTCTTGTCATCTTTCAGCTGGAGCCACATGCTGCCTGACATCCTCTACCCTCTTTTCCTCCTTGCCTAGTTAACTCCTAGCTCTGCATAAAACTTGCTTTCTCAAGGGACAGCTTTCAAGATCCCTAATCTAAATCAGGTCCCCTTCATAGAACTTTCCACAATTGTATTAGATTGAATTGTAAGACATTTCCTGTATTTGACTTTTTAACTTAACAGAAGGGGCAGTTTGATGTGGTCAGACCTAATGATTAAGTGACTACAAAATGAGTTGTTTGATGTCTCTTTCCGATTGGAGTGAGGCTCTGTGAAGCTAGGGTCTGTCTACCTTGCTGCCTGTGTGCCCAGGGTCTAGCACAGGGTCATGTGTAGTATTCGCTGAGTAAAGGATGAAGTGAAATGGTCTGTCCAGGAATTGATTTTGATTTCCTAAGTCTGTAGTTCATTCTTCTTTCTATTTGCTGAACAGCATCATCAGTATCCACATTCACAACAGTTACTTTTTCTTTTCTTTCTTTTTTTTTTCCCTTTTTTGTAACCTCACATTTGGACTTGAAACATTTTGGCTCCCCAACTCTGCTTGTCCATTATCTGGTCCTTACTCAAGAATGTCACTTGCATGTCCCCAAATGGGGGAAATTTCTTTTAGCCTTAATTTTTTTAAGGCTTATCTCAAATGTAGCTTTCTCTGTAAGATAAAACCTTAAAGCAGCTTTGCTTTAAGGTTTCAGAAACCAGTGTAAGACTTGGAAGCACCCCGTCCTGTGTCTGCAATTCTTTCTTTTTTTTTCTTTTTTAAGATTTTATTTACTTATTTGACAGACAGATCACAAGTAGGCAGAGAGGCAGGCAGAGAGAGAGGAGGAAGCAGGCTTCCCGTTGAGCAGAGAACCCGATGCGGGGCTCGATCCCAGGACCCTGAGATCATGACCTGAGCCGAAGGCAGCAGCTTCACCCACTGAGCCACCCAGGCGCCCCGCTGCAATTATTTCTAAGTGGAATCATGTTTCAGCCACAGTTTCACTGAGGTCCTGGGAACTCTCCTTCCATGCCATAGCCCAGTCTTTCAGGCTTCTCAACTTCCTTTTTTTTTTTTTTTTTTTATAAGTACTACAATGATTTGATGCTTTAAAGTTTCTCTCACTCCACCCCCCCCCCCTTTTTTTTTTTTTAAAGATTTTTATTTTATTTATTTGACAGAGATCACAAGTAGGTAGAAAGGCAGGCAGAGAGAGGAAGGGAAGCTGGTTCCCTGCCGAGCAGAGAGCCCGATGCGGGGCTTGATCCCAGGATCTTGGGATCATGACCTGAGCTGAAGGCAGAGGCTTAACCCACTGAGCCACCCAGCGGCCCCTCTTCTCAAATTCCTTATCACCATGTATCACAATGATGTCCTTACTTAGTTTTTTATTCCTATGTGCTGCTATGTGGGACCGTATCTTATACATTCTTTATCTCCTATAGGGCCTTGTGTAATAGGGCTTTATAAATATTAGTGGAATTAAATTAATTTTTTTTCAAGATTTTATTTATTTGAGAGAGAGAGAAAGACAGAGGTAGTGAGAGAGAGAGCATGAGTAGGGAGGAGAGGGTAAAGCAGGGTTCCAACTGAGCAAGGAGCCCATGCAGGGTTCAATCCCAGGACCCTGGGATCATGACCTGGGCGGAAGGTAGCGGCTTAACGGACTGAGCCACCCAGGTGCCCCTGAATTACTTTTTGAAAAATAAAGAAATAATGCCAGGTAGATACCTGAGTGTGAAAATGTGCTGGTACTCAGTACAGATGTAGTGTGTGAGGTAAAAAGGGGCTTTGGTACACTGAGAAAAGGCAAGTAGTGGGTTCAGAGCTAAAGGAATTTGATAGGGAAGTCTTTCTGGAAGGGATGATTTGCAAGGTGGGATATAGGTATAATATGATGGAAAGAAGTTTAGAAGACGTTTAAGATTGAAGGAGGTTGGGGCACCTAACTGGCCCAGTTGGAGAAGATGTGCCCCTTGATGTTGGGCTTGTGAGTTTGAGCCCCACATTGAGTGTAGACATGACTGAAATAAAATAAACTTAAATTTAAAAAAAATTAAAAGATTGAAGGAATGATCCACTGAGAAGTAGCAAATCACATTATGAGCAAAAAATCTGTTCCATTATCGGTTTTAAGAAGTGTTTTTCTTTCAGGGAGAAAAAGTGGGTGACAGTGGGTGACACGTCCCTTAGGATATTTAAGTGGGTTCCTGTGACAGACAGCAAGGAGGTAAGTGTGGAAGAAAATCAAAACAATAAAAAGGTACCGTTTATTTCCTTTGGTTCTTTCCTTGGTTGTCTCTTAATTATAAAGGAGTTTATTTCCCAAAATTGAGTTGAAAGTACTCCAAGGCGCCCTTGAAGGTGGTTGATCCATGCAAAGCCTCTCCTGTAGTATTTCCCCCCTTTCTTCCCTTTTCTTAACCCCTTCCTTTTTTTCCAAGGCTTGGTGAACCACAGCCCAGGCCTGCTCCTTGTGATTGTCAGTATGGTTTTATTGGAACACAGCTATGCCCAGTGGTTTCCTCATCGTCTGTGTCCGCTTTTGAGTCGTAACGGCAGAGTCGAATAGTTGCCATAAGACCTAAACTCCCGCAAAGCCACAACTATTTCTGATCTGGCACTGTAAGAAAAAGTTTGCTGACTCCTGCTCTTACCTGACTAGCTATCCGCTATAGTGTATCATACGTGCTTTATGTGTGTATATACTTTTCTAATCCCTCTTCCCTGGGTTTTCGTGGAGAGCAGTGTATTCTTGAAAGCTACATAGTGCTGGGGCACATGGGTGCAGCAGTCAGTTGAGCGTCCAACTCTTGGTTTCTGCTTGGGTCGTGAGCTCAGGGTGGTGAGATAGGACCCCGGGGTGGGGAGGATAGAGCCCCTTGGGCTCTGCGCTCATTGTGGAGTCTGCTTCAGATTCTCTCTCCCTTTCCTTCTGCCCCTCCTGCTCGTGCACTCTTACGTGTTCTCTCTCTCTCTCTCAAATAAATAAATCTTTAAAAAAGAGAAGGAAAGAAAAATACATAGCATTGCATGGTATTCGTATTTTAAAATTTATAGAGCATTGTGCTAAAAACTTGTTTCTTTTCTTTTGCTCAGCCTTGTTTTTGAGAACCGTCCGAGTTTCTGTAACTGTAAATAGAGTTACTGCCTTTGCATCTTGCATTGTGTTCTCTTACATGCAGTGACCACATTTACCTATACCTTCCCCGCGTGGTAGACACCCAGATTGTCTCCAACTTGTGTTCCCGAATTGTTTTAAAAAGCTCAGATTTAAAACACATACAGAGGGCGCCTGGGTGGCTCAGTTGGTTAATCGACTGCCTTCGGCTTAGGTCATGATCCCGGAGCCCCAGGATCGAGTCCCACATCGGGCTCCCAGCTCCATGGGGAGTCTGCTTCTCCCTCTGACCTTCTCCCCTCCCGTGCTCTCTCACTTTCTCTCTCTCTCCCTTAAATAAATACATTTAAAAAATGAATAAATAAAACACATACAGAAAAGAACGTAAGTCGTAAATATATGGCATAAGGAGGAAACATAAAGCTAGTACCCTGGTGAAAATCACTCAGGTCAAAACAGAGAGCATTGCCAGCTTCCCCAGAGACCTCTGCTGGACTCGTCCCAGCTTCCCCTCCCTGGCCCGAGGGTCTTTCTCCTACTTTCGCTTCTCTTACCACTTCTCTACTCATTTGTAAACACTTCTTTCTTTCTTTCTTTTTTTTTTAAAGATTTTATTTATTTATTGGTCAGAGAGAGAGAGAGCGAGCACAGGAAGACAGAGTGGCAGGCAGAGGCAGAGGGAGAAGCAGGCTCCCCGCCAAGCAGAGAGGCTGATGTGGGACTCGATCCGAGGACGCTGGGATCATGACCTGAGCCCAAGGCAGACGCTTAACCAGCTGAGCCACCCAGGTGTCCCTGTAAACACTTCTTTAACTTTATTTTATTTTATTTTATTTTTTAAAGATTTTATCCATTTATTTCACAGAGAGAGATCACAAGTAGGCAGAGAGGCAGGCAGAGAGAGAGAGAGAGAGAGAGAGAGGAGGAAGCAGGCTCTCCGCTGAGCAGAGAGCCCGATGCGGGACTCGATCCCAGGACCCTGAGATCATGACCTGAGCCGAAGGCAGCGGCTTAACCCACTGAGCCACCCAGGCGCCCAACACTTCTTTAACTTTATATAAACAGCATCATAAATGATCTGTTTCGTGTGTCTTGCTTTTTCTGCACAGTGTAATGTTTGTAAAATTGATCGATGTTGTCCTTGGAGCCATTTGTCCCTCTCCAGTGCTGGGTGGAATTTTATTATAGGCCCGTACCATGATTTACCTCTCAGGTCCTCCTGTAGATGGATTTTTGGGTTGTTCCCATTTTGGGGTAGCAGGAATCATGCTCCTGTGAACACTCTTATTCATTATGTGGGTCAGCAGATACGTGGGTTTTCCTAGGATATGTTCCTGGCAGTGCAATCGCTGGGTCTCGGAGTCTGCCTGTGTCGACCTATAGTAGTTCATGCCAAACTCTCAAAGTGATGGCACCAGTCTGTTCCCACCAGAAATAGGAGAGTTCGCATGACTCCGCATCCTCATGAACAGTTGGTATTGTTTTTTATGTGTAAAGAACTTGTGCTTTTAACTTGGTGACTAAGTAGTAATTACTAGCAACATGGAGCACCTTTTCAACGTTTAGGATGGAACCTCTCAGATTTCCTGTTTCAGGAAGTGCCTCTTTCATCCATTTGCTTGTTTCTTCCTTGTGACTTGTAGGAATTCTCTGTGTTCTAGACACACAGTCTTTATTGATTCTGTACTAGGCAGACCTTTTTCCATTCCACGGCTGCCTTTGCACTTTCTCTAGGCTGCCTTGAGTCACGGAAGTTGCTAATTTCAATGTAGACAAAATAATTAATCTTCTCTGTTACCGTTAGTACTTTGAAATGTTTTAAATTCTCCTCCTCCTTCGAGGCCACAGGGGTAATCTTCCATATAGTCTTCTACAAGCTCATTATTCAGTTTCCCTTTACAACACACCTGGCATTGATTTTTGTGTATTTTGAAGTAGGAGCCCGATTTCATTTTTTCCCACCTGGATGTGCATTTGTCCCAGTGCCATTTATTGAAAAGACTGTTCTTTTCCTCCCACTCTACAGAGCCACCTTTGACATCTTTCTTTCTTTTTTAAGATTTTATTTATTTATCTGAGAGAGAGAGAGAGGGAGAGGGAGAGCACAAGCTGGGGAGGCAGCAGGTGAAGAAGCAGGCTCGCCACAGAGCAGGGAGCCAAACATGGGGGTCAGTCCCAGGGCCCTAAGCTCATGATCTGAGCCAAAGGCAGATGCCCAGCCAACGGAGCCACCCAGCCACCACCCGCCCCTTTGTCATATTTCAAGTGTCTGAGCGTGGGTCTGTTTTTGTGTGTTGCCTCCAGCTTTTTGGGAGCACAGATGACTAGAGTGGCCAAACCTTACAGCATTCTTCTGGATGACTTGTGGGGTAGATGCCCAGGAGTGGGAGTGCTATGAAGGGTGTGTATACCAATTGATTTTAATAACTGCTGCCCAAAGTGACTCAGTTGGCTAAGCGTCTGCCTTCTGCTCAGGTCATGATCCTGGGGTCCTGGGATCAAGCCCCATGTTGGGCTCCCTGCTCAATGGGGAGTCTGCTTCTCCCTCTCTCTCTGCCTGCTGCTGCCCCTGCTTGTGCTCTCTCTGTGTCAAATAAAAAAATAAAATCTTCAAAACAAAACAAAAACACAGCTGTTGCCCGATCTCGCCCCAGAAGGGCTGCACCAGCGTAGTTAGTACACTTCCCCAGGAGTGCCAGGGCCTTCCCGCTTCTACGACTTCACGGGCATATGGTACGATCAGTCCTGCCATCCCGTTGTCTTTTTTATTTCCCGTATTCCTGATTACTTGTCATGAGGTGGATGATTTCATCTCTTCAGATTTCCTTTTTATCCACTTACATATCCTCTTCTCTGATTTCTTTTGCTTACTTTTGTATTGGGTTTCCTGTCTACCTTTGTGATTTGCATGGATTCGTTGATATCTTAGATACAGAAAGCTCGGGTCAGATTGTTACCCTGCAGGTATCTCTGACATGTCGCCTGTCTGATAACTTTATCAGTAATAGGCCTTTCATTTTTTTGTGTCAGATTAGTCAATTTTTTGTTAAGGTTTTTGCGTTTTGAGTCTTGTTTCAGAATTATTCTACATTGCGTGGTCATAAAGAACATCTCCATCTCCTGTTATGTTTTGTATTTCTTTTTTTAATGGTGGAGATATGAATCTAATTTTAATTTTCCATTACACAGAGGGCTATTTGCCCTAATACTGTTTACTATTACTATTTACTTTCTCTCTCGATTTGTGATGTCATCTCTGTTGTATGCCATATTCATATCTAGATCTGTTTTTGAGCTCTCCATTCTCTTTTTTGTTACTTATTTTGTCCTGGGCTAGAGAGATTTTTATTTATACTATTCTAAATTATACCAAATTATATTGATTTGTATATATTTTATACTAAATTATACTAAATGTAGTATTTATTAATACTAATTAGGACAAATTTTCTCTCTTGCTGTAGGTTTTTTGGAAAATAGCCTTTATCAAAATAAAAATTCCCTTCTCATTTTAATTTCCTAAATTTATTAAAAAGTATGAATAGAGGGGCGCCTGGGTGGCTCAGTGGGTTAAAGCCTCTGCCTTCGGCTCAGGTCATGGTCCCAGGGTCCTGGGATCGAGCCCCACATGGGGCTCTCTGCTCGGCAGGGAGCCTGCTTCCTCCTCTCTCTCTCTCTGCCTGCCTCTCTGCCTACTTGTGATCTCTGTCAAATAAATAAATAAAATCTTAAAAAAAATTATGAATAGATGTTGGACTTTATCTAGCTGCCTTTTCTGCATTTACTGAAATGTTCATGCCATTTTCCTCCTCTAATCTGTTATCTTTTAGTAGGGTGGATTATATTAATAAAGTTTCTGATGTTGAAACTTTTACATTCTTGTATGCATAAGAGAAATTCTACTTGGATAGGCTTTCTTTCCCCCTCGTAGAATGCAGTGTTCAGTTCACAGATATTTCATTTAAGATATTTACATCTGGTTCATAAGTGAAATTGGTCTAGATTTTCTTTTATTATCCTATCTTTACCTTTTTATAGTATTAAGATTACATTCGCCTCCTGAAACAAATTAGGCAATTTCCCCTCTTGATTTCTAGAACAACTGCTGTAAAATGAGAAAGTTTGGTAGAAGTCATCTTTAGTACTTTCTGGGCCTTCATTACCATCGTGTGTAGTTTTAGTGGTGATGGACGCGTTTGGGTTCCTCTGGTTTTGGTACTTATTTTCCCTTTTATGTATTCCTGCAAATTTATCCATTGCAAATAGGCCATTGGTTCTTTAATAAGGTTCAGTGCTAGGTCCTCCCCTTTCCCCATTTCTGCAGTTGTATTTAGAAATGAGGCAGGGCACTTTTTAGTTGGCCAGTGAGCTAAACTTTTGGCAGTGGATGGCTCAGTCTTGTATAATGAGGAATTAGTTGGCCCATTCCAATGCCAGTGACACCTTGAACACTGATCAAGAGTTTTCGCATGTCCTGGTATGTAGTTATTTGTGATACTCTTTTTTTTTTTTTAAGATTTTATTTATTTATTTTACAGGCAGAGATCACAAATAGGCAGAGAGACAGAAAGAGAGGGGGAAGCAGGCTCCCCGCTGAGCAGAGAGCCCGATGCAGGACTCGATCCCAGGACCCTTGGATCATGACCTGAGCTGAAGGCAGAGGCTTAACCCACTGAGCCACCCAGGCGCCCCCAAAAGTTTATTTAATAGAATGATTTTTTTGAGTATATGTGCTGCCAAGGCAAGCACTAATAGAATGATTTTTAATTTCTAGATATGTGAGATGTTTTAACTATCTTTTTAAAATTGGTGTACTGATTTTATTGAATTAATAGGATATTAGTTCTTTTGGATTATTGGGACTTTTTTTGTGATCTCATCTGGTACATGATTGGTTTTCAGACCATTCACTTGTGATTAAAACAAATATATTCTCTAGGTATGAATTAAACAATTGAAGCATTTATTATGTTAACCCAAATCTTGTGTATCTTTGCTTATTCTTTTGTGTGTTTGTCCTATTATGTTTCTGAGAAGGGTGTATGAAATCGTTGATATATTTGCTGCTTCACGGTTGATGGGTCACTTGTCATGTTTTGTTTGAAACTGTTTTTGATGTATTTATATGATGATGCCATTGTTATTATTTTGTCATCTGTTTTTTTTTTTAAGATTTTATTCATTTATTTGACAGGCAGAGATCACAAGTAGGCAGAGAGGCAGGCAGAGAGAGAGGGGGAAGCAGGCTCCCCGCTGAGCAGAGAGCCCGATGTGGGGCTCGATCCCAGGACACCGGGATCATGACCTGAGCCGAAGGCAGTGGCTTAACCCACTGAGCCGCCCAGTGCCCCTTATTATGTCATCTTGACCTGGCGTTCATTTTACCAGTATATAACGTCCTTCTTTGTCCCTTATATCCAAATTTTTTTCTCCTCAAATTTGATTTTATTTGATATTACAATTTCTACCCTGTCTCCTTTTGATTTATGTTTGGTTTAGTGTATCTTGGAATTCTCTTCTGTCACCTGTTTCATGTTTTTTGTTTATTGGGTGTATTAGCATTAGGTTTCGCTGTGGGTGACAGAAAACTCAAGATAGCAATGCTTTAAGAAGTTTATTTTACTCATTTTCTTAGTCGTCTATGGCTAGTGCTTAGAAGCTTGTATTCCGGGACTGGCGTAGTTCTGCTCCAGAAACCTCCAGGGGCCCAGGTTTCTTCCAGGCTTTCTGCTCCCCCCCCCTTTTTTTTTAAACTTTTAAAGAGAATAATGAGAATTATTAATAAATTAATTTTAGTTTAACATACCATAAAATTTACCATCTTAACCATTTTTTTTTTTAGATTTTATTTATTTATTTGACAGAGAGAGATCACAAGTAGACAGAGAGGCAGGCAGAGAGAGAGAGGGAAGCAGGCTCCCTGCCGAGCAGAGAACCCGATGTGGGACTCGATCCCAGGACCCTGAGATCATGACCTGAGCCGAAGGCAGCGGCTTAACCCACTGAGCCACCCAGGTGCCCCGATCTTAACCATCTTTTGTATGTACAGTGTTTTTTTATGTCTACATGTACAGTTTAATGGTATTAAGTACGTTCACCTTGTGCAGTGGTATTAAGTGGTAGTAAGTGGTATTAAGTACATTCACCTTGTGCAGTGAATCTCTAGTCTTCATCTTGCAAAACTAAACTCTATACCGTTAAGTAACTCCCCGTTCCTCTGAGCCAGTTTTGACCTTGTATTCCGAGGTCAAGATCCAGCCATTTATTCTACACATTTAGGCTCTGACCAGCAGAGCAGAAGGATGGGCAGATAGAATTTTCATGATTTTTAGTAGGAGTCTCCTAGAAATTGCCTCAGGACTTATGTATTTACCGTGTATGTTTGTAATAGTTTGTGTGGCATCTAGCGGCCAGGATGGCTGGGGAAGTTTGACTACCTAAAAATTCTATTAATATGGACAAGGATTTTTGCCATAATACACTCTTTTTTTTTCTCTCTCTTTGCCTCACGATAGCTAGACAAACTTTTCTTTGCTGATTTGAAAGTTCTGCATTCTGTTTTCATTTTTTTATTGCCTACTTCTAACTTAATAAGACTTATACTTACTGTTCTTCCATGTCAATGTATGAAGCTTATCAAAGTCTGCATTTACCCTTGGAACCCGGTAACACCCGTAACACATTTTTAACCACTTTTCCTTCACTCCTCTCCTACTTCCATCCGTACCCTGTCCTCAGTTTTTTTTTTTTTTATCATTTATTTATTTATTTGACAGAGATCACAAGTAGGCAGAGAGGCAGGCAGAGAGAAAGAGAGAGAGAGGAGGAAGCAGGCTCCCCGCTGAGCAGAGAGCCCGATGTGGGGCTTGATCCCAGGACACTGAGATCATAACCTGAGCCGAAGGCAGAGGCTTTAACCCACTGAGCCACTCAGGTGCCCCCTGTCCTCAGTTTTGACTGAAATTTCAGATCAGATATTTCAGTTCTTACAGAAGTTTCTTGTTTTAGTCACTGCTTAGACAAAGTAAATGTTACGTGTTATGTACTCTTTGCACCTATTTTATCATTGCTTTCTCCTAGATTCATTTTTCTTGCTGCAACATATCCTCCAAGAGTTTTGTCAGAGAGAGCTTTTGTGGGGAAAACTTTCTGAAAGTATCCTTTTACTTCTGAAAATATCTTTGTTTCACTTTTATGTTTAACTGATTTTATTATTTTATTATTTATTTTTAATTATTTTATTATTTTACCCACGTCTGAAGTTCTAGGTTTTCCTTCAACATTTTGAAACTATTGCTCAATTGTTGTGCTTCTGGTGTTGCTATTGAACAATCTAGCGTCACACTAATTCTTCTGGATTCTTCCTAGGTGGTCTTGCATTCCTGGAAACTTCTAGAATTTCTTCCCTGTCTTTGCTCTCCCAGGACTTCTGTAAGACTATCCTGTGATGTTGATATCTAGCTTCTTTATTTTTCCTTTCTTCTCATTTGTTTCATCTCTTCATTCTTTCTCATGTACTCTTGATTTCTCAACCAAAGTTTTGCTTGTTTTCAGCTGTACCTATTTCTGCTACTAGACTTGGTCACTTAATTTTTATTTTCAACAATTACATTAACCATACCAAATTTCCTCAATTGGTGGTTCTTCAAAACAACTTTCCAGCATCCTTATCTTTCTGAGGAGATTATGTTTTAATTTTTTTTTTTCTTTTTTTTTTGAGAGAGAGAGAGAGTGCCACACCTGAGTTGGGGGGGAGGGGGGCTAGGGGGCAGAGGGAGAGGGAGAGAAAGAATCCTAAGCAGGCTCCACACTTGGCCCTGAGCCCAGTGAGGGGCTCAGTCTCATCCCCTGTGGCGGTCATGACCTGAGCCAAAATCAGTAGTCAGACGCTCAACCACCCGAGCCACCCAGGCGCCCCGAGACTTACTGTTTTATTTAAATTCTCATGTCTTCCTAGCCTCCTTCTTCTAGTATAGCTTCTTCTATTTATTGTCTTTAATGGAGCTTGTTTCTTCCAGTGTCTGGCTAGTGTTTTCTGTGCACCTCTTTCTTTCTTTCTTTCTTTCTTTTTTTTAATTTTACTTTTGTAAACATATAATATATCTTTATCCCCAGGTGTACAGGTCTGTGAATCGCCAGGTTTACACACTTCACAGCACGCACCATAGCACTTACCCTCCCCAATGTCCATAACCCCTCCCCCCTCCCCCAACCCCCCTCCCCCCAGCAACCCTCAGTTTGTTTTGTGAGATTAAGAGTCACAAAATGGTTTTTGTCTCCCTCCCGATCCCATCTTGTTTCATTTACTCTTCTCCTACCCCCTTAACCCCCCGTGTTGCATCTCCTCTCCCTCATATCAGGGAGATCATGTGATAGTTGTCTTTCTCCGATTGACTTATTTCACTAAGCATGATACCCTCTAGTTCCATCCACGTCGTCGCAAATGGCAAGATTTCATTTCTTTTGATGGCTGCATAGTATTCCCTTGTGTATATATACCACATCTTCTTTATCCATTCGTCTGTAGATGGACATCTAGGTTCTTTCCATAGTGGCTATTGTGGACATTGCTGCTATAAACATTCGGGTGCACGTGCCCCTTCAGATCACTACGTTTGTATCTTTAGGGTAAATACCCAGTATCTGTGCACTTATTTCTTATTCCCTGGGGATTCTGAGCTGCCTTGGTTAACGATATGTAGCTGAGGGAGGATGTAAGCCCAGGCTGTGGTTTTCCTTCCTCCTGGTGAATTTAGGTCACTGGGTGAGCTTTAGGATTCAGCCTTTCCCTCACCCCTACTCCCTCTTCCCCTCCCTCCCAGGGAGCTCCCTAGTACCAGTCTTCCAGGTGCTGCCTTTATCTGGGAGCTGCTGTCCTTCCTTGTCCCTGCCAGCCCCAGGGAACTGGTGGGTGGAAGTTAGGGCGGCTCCGCTACCACCCTTGATTTATCATCCAGTCCTGGCTCTAGTGGGGCCATTACCCACAGGGGCCAAAGGTCAGGCAGTTAAATCTCTTGGGCTTGTGAATGGGGAGTCGCGGGCACTGGTAGAAAGTCCTTCCCCGCCCTAACCCAGTTCTCACATGTAAGCCCCTGGCCCTTGCCTAATTCCAGTTCTCCCTGCCTGGGACCCAGCTCCCTTTGTCTCCCAAGGGCTTCTCCCAGTTTTTGCTCAGGCCTCTGAGTTTATCGTCCCTCCAGCAGTCCGTGGTAGAGGGCCATCCTGTAAGGAATTAGTATAGACCTGCCAGATTAGGAAAATGGGAAATGACAATCAAATTGGTGAAGAAGTGGGAAGGATCCGAGGGAATGGGACATCACTGACCAGAGAGTAGATTGACACAAACTCCACGTAGTGTATATTTCAGAGTTTTCAGCGGGACGCCTGGGTGGCTCAGCTGGTTGGGTGTCCAACTCTTGATTTCGGCTTGGGTCATGATTGCAGTATCGTGGGTTCGAGCCCCACCTTGGGCTCTGCTGCTTAGTGTGGAGTCTGCTTGGGATTCTTTCTCCCTCTCCTACTGACCCCCGCCCCGCTCAAGCACGTGCTCTCTCTAAATAGATAATTTCTTTTAAATTGTGTTTTTGTAGTTTCTGTGGTTAAGTGTGAAGTGTAATTGCGTTAAAATCATGTCTGCATATGAAAAAAGTGAAGGGAAAGTGGTTCGTGAATGTGCAGCTGATTGACGGCAGGTTTGAGAGTAACAAAAATTAGATTCATGTATAATAAATAGACATGTATAAAAAGTATAAATTAGTAAATTTGAGATTTCTCCCAGATTTCAACTTCGGGCTGTTGGGGGTGCTCTCATTTGGAAATGTTTGGATGGATTTATTTCCTTTCCTTAGGGCTCACTCCTCGAAAGGTAGTGCTTACCTTTGCCCTGTGTTTCCCCACGTCTGTAACCTACATCGTGCTTGACGGAAATGGTGTTATAGGCAGAGGTGCACATGGGGTGGTCATTCTGGGTGGATGGCTTGACTGGTCAGTAATCAGGCTAGTGGGGCCTCTTTGTCCTGTCCCTACTTGCCTTACGTATAAAGTGACTCCTTCCTGGTCCAATCAGAGACCCATTTTTCCTTTTTCCTGCTGTGCTACCAGAACAGGAATCCTTCTCAAATGGGTTCTCTGTATTTCTCTTCCATCCACATGAGGATGGGTGGGATAGAGCATTCTGCTCAGGGCAGAAAGCAGAAGAGAACCACAGGGAGCGCTAGTGGAAGCCCGTGTGTCTGCCTCTCCCTTCTGAGTCACGATATTAGCACCGGCAGGATCCGTTTTACAAGAAAGAGCAGAGACCCTGAGGCTTGGGGACACCTTATCCAGGATTCTGTTATTCCTTGGGTCCTAAATTCTCACACTGTTGTCGTTACTCCTGTTCAGTCCTAATCCAGACCTCTGTGGTGTCTCACACAGCACCCTTCTCCCTCTCTGTGGGTCTCCTGCTTGGCTCTGTCACATTCCTCTTTTTTTCCTTTTCTAGAAAGAAAAGTCAAAATCGAACAGTTCAGCAGCCCGGGAACCTAATGGCTTTCCCTCTGATGCCTCAGCCAATTCCTCTCTTCTTCTTGAATTCCAGGGTGAGTTGCATCCATATGTCTTCCTTGCAGGAAAAGCAGCACTTAGATCTGAACCCATTAATGACGGGAAGAATAGTTCCATGTGTCCCTTCAGTGCCTGCTGCTCTGCTGATATCTTGCTGGCACTTTACATCAAGTCTTTTCCTTGAAGCCTCACAACAACCGTGCAAGGCAGATGATCGGAGCTTCGTGTTCCATTTGGGGAAACCGAGGCTCAGAGGGGTGAAGTTCTGTATCTCAGGGTACATAACCTGTAAGTGACAGACCCCGTGTTAGGTTTTCTGGCTCAGAAGCTCTCTTCTTCAGATGGTGTGTTTTATTACGATAGTGCCTTGGAGTAGGCCGCCCAAAGCCAGGGCCTCTCCTGTCCACTTTTAGCCAAGTTCCACCTCCTGAATCAGTCTTCAGTAAATGTCCCGCCTGTGCTGGCCCTGCAGGTCCCGTACTACCTTCACACCTGGGTGGTGGCTGCTGTTCAGAAGGATTTGCCCTTGAGCTTCTTGTTTTTATCCTTACCTCAGCCTGTGATGTAAAGCAGGCAGTTATCATCAGCCCTATGGAAGGAAGCTGATGCTCAGGGAAGAAGTGTTTGCCTAAGCTCAAAGGTGACAGAGCTTTACTCTTTTTCTAGTAAAATGCTGCTTCTGTTTTAGCGTAAAAGATCTTGGTCTTTGTGGGAGTAAGACTAGAAAGGGCTTACGATTTTCCCTTTGGAACAAGACTGGGAGCCTGCAGGTATCCACTCCCCGGCTCTCCCCCAGGCCCCCAAGGTCAGAGAGTATGATAGAGGAAGGGGAATGCAAGGGAACGGTTTTCTAGCTATGTTTGGGGTGTCCAGTAATCACAAAGCTCTGGGAGATGTATGAAGCCCCGTTTCCCCAATTTGGCCACCATCCCCTTCCTTTCATTCGGTGAACATTTGATGAACTCCTACTGTATGCCAGGTACTGGGTAGCACACTGGAGATCCCAGGACGAGCGAGCCACAAAGCCTGCCTGCACAGCATGTAATAGAAGGAAATCAGCGTGTAAAATAATGAGTGTGGGTGTGCGTGCGATACAACAGGAATGTGATAGAGGAGGTGGTCATTTCCACCCAAGGGAGCCTGGGACACAGGGCTCACAGAGGACGTGGTGCTTGAGCTGAACAGTGCTCTGTATTGGCACTTTCCGGGAAGACTGGAGAGAGCAAGTCCTGCTGGACACCTGTGTGTGAAGCGGGTCTCCGTGAGTCTGCGCAGCTGGAGCCCAGGCTCGAGTGTGGATGATCAGTGGGCAGTGAGCCTGGAGGTCAGAGGAGATTTTGTAGGTTGTGATAGGGCCATCTGTGCCTGCCCTGGGGAAGCCCCGGAGTTTGGATTGTAACCTTCGGGCAGCAGGGAGCCACGGAAGGATTTAGAGTGATCACCCTGGTGACGGTGTGAAGTACAGGTGGGAGGACAGGAGACTGAAGGAAGGGCGGTCGGGGTGTGGCGAGAGCCGGAGGCCTGCCCTAAGGTGGCAGGAGTGGAAGGAATGAACGGGGTGATGTCAGAGCAGTAGGATGGGTCAGCTCTGGGGACCAGCTGCTGCAGGGGAGGGAGGGGAGGGAGGGAGGGGAGGGGAGGGGAGGGAGTTCTTGCATCCTAAGTGTTCGCGTCAGGTGGTGACTTGCAGCCTTCAGACAGACCATCCCAGGTGGGAATTTCTCGGTCCTCGAGGAGGTCAGGTGGTGCCCGGGCCGCTGAAGGGCCTGTGTGACCACCTGCTGGTACCACCACCTTCCTTGAGATAGCCAAGAAGGCCGCGCAGACTTTAGCGTTTTCTACACACCCCGTGTTGAGAAAGGTTGAGGGCACAGCTGCGTCCCTCCCTTCCACTGGACGTAAGAAAATACCACGTCCAGACTCTAATTGGTGGGTAATAAAGAAGGGATTACCAAGCCCATCCTGACCTTCCTGAAATATAAATGTTGCATAACCCTAAAGATTCTGGCTGCCTCTGGTGCTTAGAATGTATGTTGTGAAAGAGAAAATGTTTAGATTATTCAACTCAGACTGTTGACCCTTTGCCCTACACCTTTGTCTGTCTGCCTTTGGCTCAGGGGGCGTCCAGGCAGTGATCATTCCATTTGGTTGTGCCCATGGCTGCCTGAGGAGGCACCAGGCCCTCTGCTGCGAACTGTTCCTCCCAAGAAAAATGACTGCTCTCAGCTGTTGCCTTTGTCGTGTGTGGTTTTCAGATGAAAACAGCAACCAGAGTTCGGTGTCCGATGTCTATCAACTCAAGGTGGATAGCAGCACCAACTCGAGCCCCAGCCCCCAGCAGAGTGAGTCCCTGAGCCCAGCACACACCTCTGACTTCCGCACAGACGACTCCCAGCCCCCGACGCTGGGCCAGGAGATCCTCGAGGGTGAGTCACAGTTGGCCCAGGACGAGCGTCTTGGAGGGGCCTGTACTCTTGAAGTTTCTTTTCTTTGGAGGAAGAGGTTAGAGAAGGTGCCTCTGGCCTGGCAGCCTTGAGCCATTTGTTAACAGTGTGGGCTTATGGGGGGAAGGGTTGTGTCTTCCCCGCTCGCGGGATGAAAGAAGGGAACAAGCAGCATGCCCGAGCAGCCGGCTCTGTGCGAGGCACTTTTCCCATCGATGCCTGGTGTATTGCGCTGACACCCGGGGGCATAGCAGGTGTAACCTCCGCTGTGCGGATGAGGAAGTGGAGTCTTAGAAAGGTTAAATGGCTTGTCCAGGGTCGCATAGCCAGTAACTGGTGGAACCGAGGTCTCCAGATTCATGCCTCCTGACTTCGGAAATGAGGCTTTTCCCACTGTATCCTGCGCATTTCTTCTGATAACATGTGTTGATTCCCCAGCCCGTGCTGGCCTCCACCAGCCTGGTGCTTAGGGAAGCTCCCTCAGCCTGAGGCAGGAGGCCGTGCAGTTGGACTGATCTTGCTGCCTTTTTTGTTTTTGTTTTGTTTTTGTTTTTTTTAGAGGGGCGGGTGAGGGAGAGGGAGACACAGAACTTTTTTTTTTTTTTTTTAAAGATTTTATTTGTGTATTTGTCAGAGAGAGAGCACACAAGCAGGCAGAGGGAGAAGCAAATGTGGGACTTGATCCCAGGACCCTGGGATCATGACCTGAGCTGAAGGCAGTGGCTTAACGACCTGAGCCACCCAGGCATCCCAAGACAGAGAATCTTCAGCAGGCTCCATGTGGAGCTTGACATGGGTCTTGATCTCACAACCGCAAGGTCACAACCTGAGCCGAAATCAAGAGTCAGATGCTTAACCGATTGGGCCAGCCAGGCGCCCCTGACCTTGCTGCTTTTTCAGAGCCCTCCCTGCCTGCCTCAGAAGTCGCTGATGAACCTCCCACCCTCACGAAGGAAGAACCAGTTCCACTAGAGACACAGGTAAGGAGCACTTTGGGTTTTCCAGTTTTTTTGCTTTTTTTAAAAAAGATTTTATTTATTTATTTGACAGAGATCACAAGTAGGGGGAGAGGCAGGCAGAGAGAGGGGGAAGCAGGCTCCCCGCTGAGCAGAGAGCCCAATGCGGGGCTCGATCCCAGGACCCTGAGATCATGACCCGAGCCAAAGGCAGAGGCTTTGACCCACTGAGCCACCCAGGCGCTCCGGGTTTTCCAGTTTTTTTAAAAAAAGGGACTGTTGATATGAATTAGACTTTATAGCATTGAACATAGGGTGCGGAGGCAGCAAGGGAAACTGGTGTGTCCGCTTATGAGGTGGAGGAAGAAGTTTCTCTGCAGGAAGGTTGTGGGTGGGCTTCTGGGCTGCAGTTAGGGTGGATGGGAGGTTCTAGTAGAGAGGGGAGGCCCTATTTTAATTGCATGCTCTGCTCCTAGGTTGCGGAGGAAGAGGAAGACTCCGGTGCCCCGCCCCTGAAACGCTTCTGCGGGGACCAGCCCACAGCGCCGCAGACAGCATCAGATAGCTAGCACCATCCGGGCACGCTCCGCCTCCTGGCCCCCTGCCTCTATTTATTGCGTTCTGGTTCTGGCCGTGCTTTGTTGCTGGGGTAAGGGCAAGCACTGGGGTCCAGAGCCTGCACATAGGAGCCTTCAGGGCTGGAAGGTGGGACTTGGGGTTATAGCATCATCTTCCCGTCCCTGGCACCTGTGTCCTCTTGCTCCTGAGAAGAGGAGCACTCATGTCTTCTTTGCACCCCAAGCAGGCTGGAACGTCAGCCATCCCAAGGTCCATCTGTCACCTCCAGGTAGCAAGCAGTCTCTGCTCCAGGACCTCTGGACTGAGCTGCTGGTGCTTCTACAGGAGGAAAGAGATGTGGAAGGTGCCCTCTAGAGAAGAGAGTGCCTAGGTTACTTGAACTTGAGTGGAGACTGTACTTTCATGAACTTTCCCATTCGGCTAGGGGCCTGTAAGCTGCCATTGGAGAAGGCCTGGTAGAGACTTTGGAGGAAAGGGACGGGCTCTACACGAGGGCAGGAAAGTCTGTATAAGTTTCCTGCTGTCCTGGCACTTCTGCCCGTTCCTGAGTTGTCCTGCCTCTCATGGGCTCTCCAGCTGCTGACAGTCCTTTGTGCCCTGCTGTAACCATCCTCTACCCCCAACACACACCGAGCTTTCCCCGGTTCTCACCTGTACATTGCATTCCAGCATCCCCTGCTCCTGCTGCGGTCCCCCGCCTCCTGCCACAGACTCTGCCCCAGCGAGGATTTGAGGTTCTGAGAACAGTACCCATCCCCCCCCAACAGTACTCCTTCAGCTCAGACTTTCTAGAAAGTTCCCTCTTCTTTGAAATTTGCATGTTTAATTGAACTTTGTGATTTTATTTTTTGTTCAAAAAAGTTTAAGAAAATGGAAATGGGCAACAGTGAGTGAAGACATATTTTAGCACTGAATAGAATATTTTTAAAATTAAACTATTTGAAATATGTTTTGTTGGTATTTGAGTGCTTCATTCTTGGGGGCAGGAGCTAGTGGGGGGATGGCTGAGGGCCTGCCACTTGTCTTACTCCCACAAAGGGATCTTCTTTTTTTTTTTTTTTTTAAAGATTTTGTTTATTTATTTGACAGAGATCACAAGCAGGCAGATAGGCAAGCAAAGAGAGAGAGGGGAGGGGTAAGCAGGAGAGAGCCTGATGCGGGGCTCGATCCCAGGACCCTGGGATCATGACCTGAGCTGAAGGCAGAGGCTTTAACCCACTGAGCCACCCAGGCGCCCCACAAAGGGATCTTCTGATAGAAATGATTTGGAGACCCGCTTTGAAGTTGTCATGCAGTCTTGATTTTTATTTCTGTCCCTGTGTACAGTGAATTCAGCCAATGTTTGCTGTGTCTCCAAGTCCTCAGGAGGCACTCATGAATGTTTTTTGTTTTTTACTTTTTTTATATTGTGGTAAAATGTACGTAACATAAAATTTACCATTTTAACCACTTAGAAGTACACAGCTCAGTGGCACTAAGTACATTCACGATACTGTGCAGTCATCGCACAGAGGCCAGGAATCCTGTTCCTCGGGAGACCACCTGGCGAGGGAGTAGACCTGCCTAGAACCTCCTAGAGCGCAGTGGAGTATAGGTGCTGGCGTGAAGCCCACGAAGGAGCATGTGGGATGATGAAAAAGATGTTCCGGAAACCATCCTCTTCTCTGGCTGACTTCCACTTTAGCACCGCCCCTCACTGATACTCTAAGAAACCAGGCTAGTAGTCTCCAGCAGCATCCCAGAATCTTGATGGAGTAAGTAAGGGTTAGAGAAGAAAAAGAGAAGAGGAAGCGTCAAGCAATGACCGCAGATTATTTGCAAATAATCTGAAACTCAGATTATTTTCAGAAAACTCCCTCTGAAAATCAGTAGGCCCGATGCATAGGCACATTCAATTATTAAGAAAAATAGATACGAGCCCACGAACTAAATTCACTGAATACGAGTAAGTACAAAAGAGCAGCAGAGCTCGGATTTTGCCCAGGAGAATGTGGGAGTTCGGAAAAGTTGAGGCCGCTGGAGCAGACCTCCACGCCTCGGTTTCGGGCCATCCTGAAAAACGGCATCTTTTTTACAAATATTTGTTGCAAGTGTAGTCTGGGTTCTCTGTATGTAAAATACAACTGGTAGACGGGTGTCTGCCTTTCCAGAGCTTACAGTCTGGTGAGGTAGAGAAAAGAGACAGGAGCGTGTGTCATGGCAAGGGCGGAGAAGGTAGAGGACTCTGAGGGTCCAGAGGAAAACCTGGAGGCTTTGAGATCACAGGAGGCTTACAGAAGAGGTGGCTGGGCCTTGAAAACTGTTCTCTGGTTATGAGGAAAGACCACTCGGGGCAGGTTAGCATGGGCTAACCTAACGAATGGAGTCCAGGAAGCACGGGGTTATGTGTAGGGAGTCACCAGGGAATTGGGTTTCTATTTTCTCCAACTTTTTGAGACTTTTCAAAACTACAGAGAGCTGAAAAAGATAGTTCAGTAAACTCTGTCCTTCATCTAGACTCACCAATGATTAACATTTGGTACATTTACATCTCAATACACTTTTTTTCTTTCTTTTTTTTGGGGTGGGGTGAGGTGGGTGAATTAACGTGAAAATAGCTGGCTGTCATTCTCACACTTGAGGCCGTGAATTCTTGAGCCTGTATGTCCGAAGAACAAGGACATTTCTCAACAGGACCAGAGTATCACCATCACACTCAAGAAATTTAACAGTGATACAACCATCATATTTAATATGAACATATTTAAATTGCCCCAACTGTCCCAATAATAGTAGTAGTTCCTTCTAGCCCCTATCCCCAGACCCGGGATCCAATCCGTTGCATCTAGCTCTCACATCTCTTTCGTCCATCTGTCCGTCCTTCTTCCTTCCTTCCTTTTTTTCCTTCTTCCCTTCAAGATATTTATTTGATAGAGTGAGCACACAACCAAGGGGAACAGCAGAGTGAGAGGGAGAAGCAGACCCCCTGCTGAGCAGGGAGCCCTACACAGGGCTCAATCCCAGGACCCTGAGATCATAACCTGAGCCCAAGGGAGACAAACAACTGAGCCACCCAGGCGCCCCTCTTTATTTATTTCTGAAGATTTTATTTATTTTAGAGGACATGAGCAGGGGGAGGGATAGCAGGAGAGGGACAAGCAGATTCCCTGCTGAGTAGGGAGCCAGATGCTAGTCTCCATCCCAGAACCCTGAGATCGTGACCTGAGCCGAAACCAAGAGTTGGATGCTCAACTGAGCCACCCAGACGCCCCTAGTCTCCTTTTAGAGCCTTCTTTTGGAAGTGGGTGGATAGGTGTCTCTCGTCATTGATATTTTTGAAGGGTCTAGGCAGTTATTTGTAAAATGTCTCACAAATTGCATTTAACTATTTTTTTTTCTAAGGATTTCAGGTGAAATTTGTTTGGTTAGAATACTGCAGAGGTGATATGTATTTTTTCATTGCCTGTATCAAGAGAAACATTGTCCTCTTCTCCCATTTTTGATAATGCCAAGATTGATCATTTGGCTAAGGTGTCTGTCACACCTTCCCACCTTCAGGGCACTTTTACATAAATAATCTGTTGGGGGGTGATAATTTTAGACCGTTCGCTTAGACCAGTGATTTCAGTATCCACTGATGATCTATTTCTGAATCAGTTACTTCACTGGAGTTTGCAAAGTGGTGAGTTTTCTAAATCTTTGTACATTCATTCACTGGCAGCCTTCAGTAGATAACAGATTTCCCTTCTCTACACTTCTCTCTCTCCCTCTCTGCCTCCCTTCCTTTCTCTCTGAAGATTACTACAGGCTCATGGTTTCCCTTTACATTCAATGTGTTCACAATCTGTTGCTGTCATTTTTTAAAAATGTTCAAATTGTCCCAGATTCAGCAGGAATTCCTTCCTGCTGGCTCCTGTGTCCTTTTGACGTGTCCCCATCACTATTTGAGCACTTCCTTACTTTCAGGGACAATGTTCCTGGCTCACCTTGACCTTTGCCAGCCCCAGTCCTTTTCCCAGGAGCCCTGGATCCTTTTACTGGAGAATGTATTTAGAAACCTACATAAACCTGGGCACCTGGGGGGCTCAGTTGGTTAGAAACCTCAATAAACCTAATTTAC
The DNA here is from genome assembly GCF_902655055.1 of Lutra lutra. NCBI lineage: Eukaryota > Metazoa > Chordata > Mammalia > Carnivora > Mustelidae > Lutra > Lutra lutra. The sequence goes on from NC_062295.1 coordinate 30,768,686, forward strand.
TGGAGTAGGGGGTTCAAGGGAAGTGGTAGAAAGATTGAAAACAGATCCTGGGGCAGGGTTGGGGGGAGCTTGAAGACCAGGCCAAAGAGTTTGGTTTTTCTCTGTGGGCTTTAGGGAGCCAACCACTGAAAGCCAAGAGCAGGGGAGTGATTGTAGTTTGCAGATGCCACTGTGAGGAAAGAGCACGTGGGGGGGGGGGGATGACAAATTGGAACATATGATAGGTGTGGACGTACTGAGAGGACACTTACAGTTGTACCAGTTCAGGGAGAGAGTGGTGATCGGTACATAGAAAATGAATTGAAAAATAGGCTGAAGCAAACCCGCAAAGACAAAAGAAAGGAAATGTGATCTGTCCACCATGTGGATCATCTGAATAATACATAATCATAAGTTTTACAGTGAATAGTGATTTAACCAATTGCAACAATTATTTTTGGAATGTGATCGCGTGTGTGAGGTTTGGGGGAATGTAAGAGGGTTATGTCCTCATCTTCCATTAAAGAAAAGTCAGCAGCTAATACTAAAACTGAGCAGCTAAAAAAACAGCAACATATATGTTCAGAAATATTCAGAAAATGGAGGCAAAAAATTAGTGGAAATAGCTTTTAACCTTAAAAACAAAACTGTCCTTTATTTCACCAGCAAAATGGGTTAATTCAGGAATAGAAAATCACAATTCAGAACCCACAGGTTACAGCAAAACCATAGGCATGTCTACAGAACAAAGCAGAGGAAACCTTGATGGAGAAAAGGGAGAAGTTGGGAAGGCTATTAGGAACAAGCCCATTGGTGGAAACTGGGAGTTGGAAGTGTGGTGGCTTCTCATTGGCTGAATGCTGACTCTCTCATTGGCTTGGCTGTTGCTGGGGGAGTAGGAAAGCTTTCTTCCTGTTGATGGGGTTGTGAAGTATGGGTTTCTTCCTATAGAAGGAGCAATTTACCAGTCTTAAATTGTGAGAGCTCCCCCTTCTGGCCTTCTGGTTCCATTTTAAATGAAGTTACCTTTTACCATTTTTTTAAATAAAAGATTTTATTTATTTATTTGACAGAGATCACAAGTAGGCAGAGGGGCAGGCAGAGAGAGAGGGGGAAGCAGGCTCCCCACTGAGCAGAGAGCCCGAAGTGGGGCTCAATCCCAGGACTCTGGGATCATGTCCTGAGCCGAAGGCAGAGGCTTTAACACACTGAGCCCCCCAAGTGCCCACCTTTTACCAATTTTAACACAGCTTAACAATTTGAAAATGGATGCTTGAGGGAGCAGGAAGTGCATGGGGGAGAGTTCCACATGGCTTTTTGTAGAAGCATTTGTTGTTTAAAGTACACTTACATGTTTCCTTTTGGGAACTATGCTCATTTTACCATTTTAAAGATATAATTTCAATTCAGTTTAAAACATTTTAAAAGAAGAGGGGCACCTGGCTGGCTCAGTTGTGCATAGAGCCTACTTAAAAATAAATTAAGACATTTTAGGGGCACCTGGGTGGCTCAGTGGGTTAAAGCCTCTGCCTTTGGCTCAGGTCATGATCCCAGGGTCCTAGGATCGAGCCCCGAATCTGGCTCTCTGCTCCACAGGGAGCCTGCTTCCTCCTCTCTCTCTCTCTGCCTACCTGCGATCTCACTCTGTCAAATAAATAAATAAAATCTTTAAAAAAAATAAATTAAGACATTTTAAAAGAAGAAAGTCATTATAGTAGTAAGGTTGGGCCAGAAATAATAAAGGCCTGAAGTAGGATGTTGTGGGGATGGCAAGAAAGGGATAGTTCAAGATTTCGTGCAGGTAGAATAGACATTATCTGGTTGACCCTGTGGCTGTGGAGCTGGAGAAGTCAAGCCTGAGCCTGTGAGGTTGTGAGTGGTGCACTAAACAGAAATGAAAACCATCCAGATAAAGCAGATGATGGAGGGAAAGAAGATGGTGAGATTGTGGGTTTGGGATGTTTTGAGTTTGAGGATCCAACGGGACAGGGAGGAAAAGACCAGCTGGAACTGTCTGAGCAAGGGTTTGTGTCTGAATCAATGGCGGAGGGTTATGTGGCAGGGCACAAGTCCCCATGACACAGACCACAGAAACAGATTTTGCTGACTGAGCTCATGTCCTAAAACTACCCAGCGGAGATCCACGTAGAGAAATGAGCTGTGCTTCTCTAGACAGTCTTATTCTTCCAGCAAAGCACCCACAGCTGACTTGGAGCGGTGGAAGCTTTGGTGCAGATACCCGGAAACGACACATTTTAATCTCTGCCCCTTTTTATTAACTTGTTTATTCAAATGTTGGGAAAGAAAACAACGAATTTCGCTACAATTACAATTTTAAGAAGCCTTGAGCATTTAGTGAAAGCGGATGTGGGCTGGAACAATGGGGAAAAGGCATTAGGAAGTGTGGGATTTAGATGCCCAGAGGAGAAAAAAGTACATTTCCGGCAGTTGGGGAATTAGAAGGAAGTAGTCAACTTGGGCCTTGCTCGGTCAAGAGCTTGAAGACTGAACAGGAAGAGCAAACTGAGTAGAGTTTTTGTTGTTGTTGTTTAAAGATTTTTATTTATTTATTTGACAGATTACAAGTAGTCAGAAAGGCAGGCAGAGAGAGAGAGAGGAGGAAGCAGGCTCTCCGCTGAGCAGAGAGATGCGGGGCTCCATCCCAGGACCCTGAGACCATGAGACCATGACCTGAGCCGAAGGCAGAGGCCTTAACCCACTGAGCCACCCAGGCGCCCCTCAGTAGAGTTTTGTCTGCAACAGGAGTCAACAAAAATACCAGAGCAGGAAACTGATAGTTACATTAACTTAGTCTGTTCTACTTTTTTCTTTCTTTTTAAATTTGTTTATTTATTATTTTTAAGTAAGTTTTACGCCCAAGGTGGGACTTGAACTCATGACCCCTGCGATCAAGAATTGCATGCTCTACTAACTGAGCCAGCTAGGTACCCCCCGATTCTCCCATTTTAGATCTCTGTCTCACCAACACCAGGGCTGGGTTCTAGCCTACGGTGGCCCCAAGCCCTGAAATGATTACAGTCCCTATTCTCATGTGCAATTAGGAGCTTTTTTTGAAATAACAAAATTTTCCAAAATGTGTTTCTTAATGTTTTTGGAGTCCTTACTCTGTGTGTCATCTCCTGTTAGGTACCTGGTCCTACAAGTGTCCATCCCGTTTGTCACCTAGTATGTGCCTCTCGAATCTGTCTCCCATGATCTTATTACATTTGGGTTCCTTCTAAGTTTGGTCACTCCAAGCATCACACCCTGTGACCACGGTGATCTCTTCCTTTGCCACTCTGATCTCTTGATACTTTCCACCTCAACACCTCTGAAGTTTTAGGTCTGTTGTCCTGAATTTACGAACTCGGCCCTGCTGCTCCTTCTGCCTAGAACGTACATCTCTCATTTCTCTGCCTAGGGAAAGTGCTACTTATCTTTTCACAATCAACTCAAATGCTCTGTCTTCTGAGGTTGCTCCTAATCCTCCTAGAAGAAAAGACTACTGAAGAAGGACATTTCTCCCATCTCTGCTAAGGGTTCAGAGGCGCCTCCATAGCGATGGTGTCTGACCTGGAACTTAACACTTTACTGGGGTTGGGGGAGGGGGGATACGTCTCCCCTCAAAATGAGAAGAAAAGGAGAGAAGGGCCTGGCACTGGCATGTGCCACGGCTTTCAGGGACACCTCAAAGTCTAGCTCTGTTCAAGGACAGGCTGGGAGGTAGGTACATTCTGAGGTCAGTGATCTTTGCACCAAAGGGGAGGATTTACTAAAGAGAGAATTATGGAGCACTACGTGGTGCAGTCTGCTTGGAGAAACGGCTGGAATGTCCTCACTCTCCTGGCCTTCAGTGCTGACTTCCTACTGTGCACTTTGCAGAGCCCAGATCACAGTCCTGTCCTACTTGGGCCTCTTATTTGCTCAGGGCAGGCTCTCATTTTCTCCCCTCTGCAGCTCCCAGTACAGGGCCCTGAACGCTGGAGGTCCCAGCAAAGGCTACCCGAATTAATGGGTATATTTTTAATAGGTACGCCCTTGAATATATTTTTCCAAAGAAGCTTGTCTATTATCTTTTTCCGCCAAGCTCCTAAAAACAAGCATCATACTAATACCCAGGTCTCAACCTCACTCTCTTACAGAAGTTAACTTTGGGGTGAGCAATACTGAGGCTCCAGCGGTCCTTCCGCAGAACCTTCGCGGGGATACGGTCCTGGGTTTCTTCCCGCCAACGCCTCCTCCCTTCCGCCCCACCCGCGCATCCCCGGGCGTGGCCGAGCGCGGCGCCTTTAAGGAGGGGGCGGAGCACAAGTGGAAAGACAAAGCCCCTGGCCGCGCGCTCCCCCTCCCCCTCCGGCGCACCACACGGACAGTGGTGCCCGGATGTCGGTGTCGCCGTCGGTGACAGATGGCGCAGTGTCTGTATATGTTAAGGGGCTTCTGTAGCCTGACTTCTTTGAATTCCAGGCCTTTCGGTCCCCCGCTGTCCCCCATTTTCAACTCCGCTGCTGAAGGCCCTTAGGCCTCACAACAGCGCTTACATAACGTGACCTTTCACCTCTTCATACTGCCCTCTAGTGCGCTGCAACCCAACTACACGGCCGGGAAAGGGGGCGGGACTCAAGCGCCAGAGCGGCAGCTCCCCTGAGCCAATAGACTGTGAGCCCTGATCAGCTCTCCGCCTATTGGAGCATTCGCCACCGGCGCCACAGGGGAGCAAGTTAGTGTGTGCGCTGGCCGGGCGGGGGGGAGGAGGGGAATCTCCCGCCATTTTTCAATAATTTCCTCCGGTGCAGCTGAGGAGGAGTCGTGACTGCCGAACGCGGGGACCCGCAGCGAAGGTTGGGCCGGAGGCTGCCGGGCGGCGCAGCGGTGTGCGTGGGAGTTCCGTGTCCTCGCGTCCCGTTGCATGGCCCTCGCGCGGCCGCGCCAGCACTGAGGGAGCCGAGTTCGCGCCGCCCTCTCACCCCTCCCCTCCCCCACCCCACCCCCGGGAACCAGGCGCTCGCTCCGGGCCGCGGGGCCTAGTGCTGCGCCGCGGGCTCGCCGAGGAGCCGCCGCCTTCCGGGCCGCAGCCTCCGCCGTTGCCACCGCCGCGATGGCGCCGCTTCTGGGCCGCAAGCCCTTCCCGCTGGTGAAGCCGCTTCCCGGCGAGGAGCCGCTCTTCACCATCGCGCACACTCAGGAGGCCTTCCGCACCCGGGAGTATCCTTTCCAGCGCGGCCGCCGGGCCGCCCGCGGGGTGGGGCGGGGTGGGCCGGGGGGCTCGCCGGGGCCGGGCGGGCCGCGCAGCCCGCGCGGGTGGCAGCTGTCAGCGCGCCGGGCGCCGGCGGGCCTGCATCCCGAGCCGGAGCTCGAGCCCGCCGTTCCGCGGGGGTGGGGGCGCGGGCCGGCCCGGAGCCCCGCGCCCTCCATCCTTTCCCCTGGCTCCGCACTTTGTCCCCGGGCCTCGCTTTCGACCAGCGGCGCCCCTGCCCCCGGGTGGCTTTAGGCCCGAAGCACGGACGGGAGACGGCTTTCCTTCTGCTGCGTTTTTCTTTCCTTTTAAATTAAACCTTCAACTTAAGTTTTTGAAATTGTACCCACGCGGCCTCGTGATCCGGCTTGTGCAAGATTTTTTTTTTTTTGTGCGTTTTTACCCGGATCTCCGCGGGGGCTCTTGTGTTGTGTTTTTTTTTCTCCCCTCCTCCGGAGTGGAGACCTGAGGCTGGTGTTGAGCTGACAAGACCGTGAGGCGCGTCACCAAGAGCGGATTCCCAGACTTAGGGGAAGGGCAAGGAAAAGTTGTCTCGGAGGAGCCTGCCTTCCCCGGCTCGCCCAGGTCTGAAATGCTGACGGCCGAAGAGGCGATCGGCGCGCATTGGACAAACACCGAGGCATGCTTCAAGTTTTCATGTTGCATTTCAGGAATGGGAGACTGGTGTTTTCCAGAAGACGTACCCTCTTTTCTGATGGCTGAAGGTTCCTTGCACAAGCTCGGTCTTTCCGTTGTATGACGTTGATTTACTTTTTTTCTTTTATGGATGCCCGATTTGAAGCTTCGGTGTAAAAAAAGTAGATTCCCGAATCACGCTTTTTTTAGGCAAAGCTTCAAGGCCGAAGGCCACTGTATTACGGAGTTTCATCAGCCCTTTCCTTGGGAAGCACTGGGTTTTTTAGTTTCTCTCTGCTTCCTTGCCCTCCGTATGGGAGGAGGTGCCCATGCGAGCGATGTCCTTTGATTTCATGTCTCTTTGATCCTCTCTTTAATGCAGTCTTGTACAAGATAACCTCATTCTTGTTCCAGTGCGGTTTGTGGAGTTGGATGTTTACGTACAAAAGGACCCGGAAAGTGGGCCCGTGCTGTTAGGAAGGCTCTTGGAGAAAGACAGCCGGAGTAGCATCTTGTAGCTGAAATGGATCTCGGGGATGGTCAGGTTCTCCTGCCTCCTTTGCCAGGTGGGCTCAGAGGGTTGAGGTTGACTTGTTAAAGGTCAGACACTGAAACGATGAAAGTCAGGGGTCGGATGCAGTGCTTTTTCTGCCTTATCCCTATAAGTAGATCCAGAAAAGAAGGCAAGTTCCGTGTGGTGGTTTGAGGTGAGGTGCCTTTCAGGGATGGGTTCAGGTGGTAATGCGGTTCTTTTTCTTGTCCTGTTAGGACTTTCAGAAAGCTTTGGAGAAGTACTCCACCTCCGCTGAGCACAGCATTATTCTAACGGTGTTCTACTTTTTTATTTTTATTTTCATTTATTTATTTTTTTTAAGATATTTAGTTGGCAGAGACAGACACAGCAAGAGAGGGAACACAAGCAAGGGGAGTGGGAGAGGGAGAAGCAGGCTTCCCACGGAGCAGGGAGCGGATGCGGGGCTCCATCCCAGGACGCTGAGATCAGGACCTGAACCAAAGGCAGACGCTTAACGACAGCCACCCAGGCGCCCCTCATTTTAATTTTTTGAGATATTTAAAAACATCGGTGGGGTAAAAAAGTTACTCTAGGAATCTGCCATATCCGTTTAAAACGTTATTTAAATATCATTTTTTGAACACTTGATGGGTACTCGCTAATACTATCAGATGTTTATTTTTCATGTCTGGTTCTAGTGTAGCATGCGAAACACGCAGTAGAGACAAGTTCAAAGTCTGATAGGTATTGAGCCATGTAAAAAATGGTTGTAGATGGTTAATTTAGAACTGGCAGCCCTGGCCTTTTTGTATCCTTTACTGAAATCATTGAAATGTAGTCCTGTATCGGAGGAGGTTCTGTTAACAATGACAGTAGAAAATGGAAACCTGAAACTTTTTTTAAGAGTTAGGTATTTATTTATTTATTTATTTTTAAAAGATTTTATTTATTTATTTGACAGATCACAAGTAGATGGAGAGGCAGGCAGAGAGAGAGAGAGAGAGAGGGAAGCAGGCTCCCTGCTGAGCAGAGAGCCCGATGCGGGGCCTGATCCCAGGACCCCGAGATCATGACCTGAGCCGAAGGCAGCGGCTCAACCCACTGAGCCACCCAGGCGCCCAAGAGTTAGGTATTTAAAAAAAAAAATTCTTCATTAAAAAAATCTCCTATGCTGGTATTTAGAACCCTTTTTAACAAAGGAGTTCTTAAATTGCGTTGCATAATGAGGGGGAAATTGCTTCCTTGGGAATTTCTACAAGTGCACGCACTTCAGGATGCTTTTAAACAATTGTACTGTGTGGTTCGCAGGTTATTATATTTATTAGGCTCTTAGTGATTTCATAGAGAACAAGTATGTGGTTGGTTAACAGCTGCATTTGAAGTATGTTCTTTCTGCTTCTTAATTTATATTTACAATTCTGTTTTTAATAGAATTTGATACTTTAATTTTCTCCTAACGCTTACTTTTGATTGCATGTATATGCAATAGCAAATCAGTGAGATGTTTTATTAACTTAACGCTATGAGTGTTGGTATGTTCTTTGAAGGCATTATTGTACCTCCTCATTAAACTTACAGTGGTAGCTGGGAATGATGCACACATTTAATGACTGAGTTTTATACATTGATGATTATGTTTATTATATTACAGCTTTGACTCTATGGTACAAAAGTTGCTTCCTGGGTTAGTCCTAAGGCAGAACACTGGATCTTCCTTGGTGAGATTAACTTTATCAGAATCATTCTTGATGAGATTATCTGACAACAGGATAATCACAGTGGCTAAATCAAGATGGGTTTTGAGGAGGAACGGAAGCTACAGCAGCCTGCTGTAGGCTGGTGTTTTTGTTGTATAGCTTTAACTGTCCTCCTCCCTAAAGCTTAGAAACAACTGCTTCAAGTAATCTTTGTAGCCTCAATATATGAGAGCTTTTAAAAGGTATGATGAGGAGGGGTTGTAAGAACACAGTTAATCTGGCAGTAGGCAAGAGTGAGTAGAGCATGTTTTAAGAGTTGGAGGTAAATTGTAGTTGCTAGCCAGGATTTTTTACTGGACGTTGGAATAGTGAGTTTGTATGTTGATTTTTATAATTTAATTTCTTTAAAGTTACACTAAGTGAGAGTTGCTTTTCACTTAATGAAGACTGTTCCAAAGACAAAATAAAAAGCAGATTTTGAGTTGGTGCTTTGTATTTCACATGGAACTCTGAGGGTTATAGTTATACTTGTTTAACCTCCATACTTTTCTGGGCCACTTCCTTTCAGGCTATCAAGTACTTTATTGAAAGAAACAGTCCTTACAAGGCTAAAGAGAACAAAGAAGCAGCATATTGTGGTAAGGAGATAGCTCTTGAAATCACAAAAAAGTAGGTGCATAATGAGATATATAGGATTTGAGAATATCTTGTCGTTTATAACTTACACAACCTTTGGAGAATTGCTTTGACATTTTGTCTGCAATTATATGTGCAACAGTGGCTGGAACATGAAAACCTCAATTGGCATTTGCTCTGAGTAGTTATTTGAGAGTAAGTGACTTATTTTGGTAACCTAAAATCTGAAATAGGATTTAGAGGCAGCTGACCGAATATCCTTGTAATGGGCTTTTTTTCCTCTTGATTTTGACTTTTTTTCGTTCTTTCTCCGGTAATAACCAGAACAGAGTTACATAAACTTAAAAATACCCAATGTTGAGGTTGTAGGAATTCTAGTTTTGAACTTTTGAGATTAATCTTAGATGACCAGTCAATTAAAATTTTTATTGTTAGAGGGCATTCATTCATTCCTCGATGTAAACCTTATTAGGTAGATAGTGTTGTCCAATAGAAACATAATGTGCCAAATAAATAAATAAAATTAAGAAAAAAAGGTGGGGGACGCCTGGGTGGCCCTGTTGGTTAAATGTTTGCCTTTAGCACCGTCCTGATGGGTCCTGGGATCGAGGCCCGCATCACGCTCCTTGCTCAGCAGAAAGCCTGCTGCTCCCTCTGCTTGTGCATGCACGCTCTCCCTCTGAAAAATAAATAAATAAAATCTTAAAAAAAAAAAAAAAGGAAATACAATGTGAGCCATGTGGGATTAAAGGTTTTCTAGTGGCCACATGTGGAAAAAAAGGTGAAAAAGAGGACAGACATAACTTTTCTTATTCCAGGACCCAGGCTGAAGGAGCAGTCCTTGTCTCTCACGTACTTTTCTAGTGGCCAAAAGACCTGGAGAACACCAGGATGCCTTTTCCAGCTGCTTGGTGGTGGCATCTCTCCTGTCTGTCCACATCTGTTCACCGAAGCAAGTCATGTGGCCGAGCCTAGCATCACTGGGGAGGGGGTGGGGGATGGGCACTACTCCTGTCTGAGGCCTTGCAAGCCACAGGGCAGAGGATGAAGTAGAATCCTTTTTCTGGAACAGAGGTGACTGTGTGGAAAGAAGAGTACAATCTACCCTATTTCAGGGTTCAGGGAGTGTTTCCTGGGGGAAGTTACTTCTCAGTTGAGATCTACAGTATAAGCAGAATGTTGTAGTTAGATGAAGAGTAGAGGACTGTGCTTTTTGAAGAGTTTGTGAATTTGAAGGTTCTTGAATTTTAACACTTGGAAGAGGTTTTCTGTAGCTGGAGTGAAGAAGTGGGAATGGAGATAGAACTGCCAAGTGGGGCTGGACATAGATCCTTGGCAGACAGGTTGAGGAATTTGGTCTTCGTCTTAAGTTTATGGGAAGCGGTTTATAAATCCGAGCAGGGTAGACGCTGACTCTTAGGAAGCTGTCTGTGGCTGCCGTGTTGAGCATGGATCTGCAGCCTGAAGACAAGCAGCCATGAAACTAGGGAGGCCATTATGCAGTAAACCAGGCCACAGGTCTGGAGGTCTGCACAAATTTACTACCCCTTGAGGAGTACAGTAGATTTCAGAAATAAGTTAGAGAGATTTTTTTTTTTTTAAGATTTTATTTATTTATTTGACAGACAGAGATCACAAGTAGGCAGAGAGAGAGGAAGGGAAGCAGGCTCCCCGCTGAGCAGAGAGCCCGACGACGAGGGACTTGATCCCAGTCCCAGGACCCTGAGATCATGACCTGAGCCGAAGGCAGCGGCTCAACCCACTGAGCCACCCAGGCGCCCAAGTTAGGTAGATTTGATAGGATTTGGTGATTGGGGAGGAAACAAGGATAATGTTGTGGTTGTCATTTGGTTAGTGGGTCATTCTCAGATAAGAAGAGAACGCTGGAAGAGGGGCTAGTTTGGAAGAGGGGCTAGTCGTTTTTTCCTTTTAGTTTTGCCTGGGAGTGGGTGGGGAGGGTAGGAAGTGAGTGTTTAGTTTGGAAGTTCTTCTGTTGAGTTGCTGTGCATATATCAGAATGGAGGTGTCTGTATTGCTGGTGTATTCTAGGGGCCTGGAGTTCAGAGAGGAGGCTGAGCTGGTGATAGAAATTCCTGGCAGATAGGTAGTAGTTGAAGTTAGGGGAATGGATGCAGTCAGTCCCCCAGAATGAGAATGCTCTTCTGATAGTGAATTTTCAAAGGAAGGTGAGAAAGATAAGTCTCAGAGTAGGAGGCTCTTTTATGGTTTGCAAAAGCGTAATCAGTAAAAAATTATTTGGTATTTAAGGGGCGCCTGGGTGGCTCAGTGGGTTAAATAAAGCCTCTGCCTTCAGCTCAGATCATGGTCTCAGGGTCCTGGGATCGAGCCCCACATCGGGCTCTCTGCTCGGGAGGGAGCCTGCTTCCTCCCCCTCTCTGCCTGTGTCTCTTCCTACTTGTGATCTGTGTCTGTCAAATAAATAAGTAAAATCTCAAAATAATAATAATAATAAACTGCCTTGAGGGGCGCCTGGGTGATTGAAATCTTTAAAAAAGGGACGCCTGGGTGGCTCAGTTGGTTAAGCAGCTGCCTTCAGCTCAGGTCATGGTCTCAGGGTCCTGGGATCAAGCCCCACATCCCCACATCAGGCTCCTTGCTCGGCAGGGAGCCTGCTTCTCCCTCTGCCTCTGGCTGCCACTTCTGTCTGCCTGTGCTCACTCTCTCTGACAAATAAATAAATCTTAAAAAAAAAATCCTTAAAAAAATTAGGTATTTAAATACGTATTTGAGGAAAAAAGCTTCTCCCTTTTCTTTCTCTTTTTTTTTTTTTTTTAAAGATTTTATTTATTTATTTGACACAGAGAGATCACAAGTAGACAGAGAGGCAGGCAGAGAGAGAGAGAGAGAGGGAAGCAGGCTCCCCGCTGAGCAGAGAGCCCGATGCGGAACTCCATCCCAGGACCCTGAGATCATGACCTGAGCCGAAGGCAGCGGCTTAACCCACTGAGCCACCCAGGCGCCCTCCCTTTTCTTTCTTAAAAGAATAAAAATCATGGAACTTGCTCAACAAAATCTTGATTGGTGGAGTGATTTTCAGTCCTGTGGGAGCCACAGGCTTGCTTCCCAGTGTGAATATATTTGCATTTCAGGGGCCGGTGGGCAAATGAGATTTTAAAGGAAGAAGAACTGGGTTTAAAAACAAATACGTTTGAGAAGAAGGCTGTTTGGGTGAGAAGCATAAAAGACCAGAGGAGGATTACCAGTGAGGCCAATTAAAATGTTTAAAAATGTTTTGGCTAGCTGAGAAGTGAGGTTCAGAAGCTGAATTTGAATAATGGCTCTGTTGTGGAAGAGGAAGGACTGAACTGAGCAGTAAGTGCGTGGTTGCACTTAGGGACTGAAGAACTGAGGAGGATTCCTTGGTTTCTGACTTGGACACGAGGGTCTTTCAGTGGGAATCACTGTTACGGAGCAAGCTTAGGAGGGAGGGAAGGGGTAATAAGAAAAGGTTGGATTGGAGGTATCATTGAGGCATCCGGGTGATACCACGTAGCCTACCACGTAGCCGGCCCTGTAGGTCTAGATCAAAGGAGGATGACTGGGCACATTATTCCTGCCTTTAAAAATAACAGCTAATAACAAAAGCTAAAATTCTTTCTTTAGGACTTGTTTGTCTCACATTCTCTGTGATCACCCAGGGAATTTCTTCAGTGTAAGTAAATACTGCGTTAGTGTTATCAGACGTTTTGAATGTCTCAGTCTGCTTAATGATTCTTTCTGTCATTATTTTACCTCCCCTTCCCCAGTGGAAATAGACAAAACCAGAAAACAAACTTACCTTGTTGGTCAGTTACGATCATGTCGCTGCGGAAGGCATGCTGTTTCCTGCCTGTAAGTTTTTATAAATTTTCAGTGAGATTGAATTTACGTAATATTATATGGATGCTTGCCTCCTGGCTTTTGGTGGTACTGCTCTTTTGTTCAATCATTTAAATAATAGTACCCCCCTGCCCCCAGGAAAATAGACTTACTGTTTTGCTTTTGGCAGACCCAGAGAAAGGTACAGTAAAGGAAGGTGCTATATACTCTTGGCTAAAACTACTGTTTCTGGATTACTTCTGGATTTTTCCCTGTCTTCTGTCTTTTCACTGATCATTAACCCTGGAAAACAAAGAATCTTCATATATAAACAATGAATTACTTGTTTAGTTGTAACGTAATATTGCAGACCGGCTGTTTAAATACATTTATGTCAACTACTATAAAAAGCGTCACTTGGAAAGTACAGAGATTGGCGGCTAATTCCGTAGTTGTGGTATCAGTTTATTTTCTTGGTAGCGTCTGTTGCTGTGCCTAATTAGTTAGTTGTCATTTGAATTTGAATGTGGCTGGCTGATAGTGAATTCTAGTCGGGATGGGTGTGGAAAGTTACCATTTATATGGCGCTAACTAAAGGCCGATCTCTTCATCTGCCTTAGAAAGACTGAACAAGCGTTTCTTAAGCGACTTGTGAGTGTAGTACTATTGGAGACAACGTAAAGACTGGGTAAATATGGTATCAAAATTATTTTTAGGGCTTTATGGAATTTATTTTTTAAACTCTAAGGACCGGGCACCTGGGTGGCTCAGTTGGTTAAGCGACTGCCTTCAGCTCAGGTCCTGATCCTGAAGTCCCGGGATCGAGTCCTGCATCCTGCTCCCTGCTCAGCAGGGAGTCTGCTTCTCCTGCTGACCTCTCTCCTCTCACACTCTATCCCACTCTCAAATAAATAAATAAATCTTAAAAAACAAAACAAAACAAAAAAACTCTGAGGACCAACCAACAGGTGATTCTGAGGTAGACTGGATGGCTTCTAGTAAATGGATCATTAGTATATGCGTAGGATTATTCCAGACTGCCTGTGAGACTGGGGCAGTCCTCTCTCTCATCTTTCCATGGAGCAGACTCAAGCTTGCTGACCATCTCAGTTGTGTAACAATTCCACATACCTTAAATTCTTATTCCTTACGACTTGTGTTTAATTTACCTTTATATTATAAATTTTCAGTGCTGTGGGAGTCTTCTTAAGATGAAATAGGTGAAGTGAAGAAATCACATAACAAAATACTAATTTTTTAAATTTATTTTTAAGTAATTTCTACATCCGGTGTGGGGCTCGAACCAGCAATCCCAGGGTCAGGAGTTCCGTGCTCTGCCAACTGAGCCATCCGGGTGCCCCTACAATACTAATATTTTATTTGTAAAACAAAACCATGACAAACCATTTTAGTCATTCTTTAGCTTTAATCATTTTATTTGGATTTGCCACTTGAAAACTCTAATTTCAATTTTAGCTTTTTATGCTGTACGTTATAGAAAGGATGCTGTAGTTTTTTCTTTATGTTATAAAGTATTTTATGGATGTGGATAAGTTGTCTCTGTTGCTTGAATATCGTTTTCCTGAGCCACCGCTAACAGAGAGTATGAGGCCCGCCTGGAAAGGTACAGTGAGCGCATTTGGACATGTAAGAGTACCGGAAGCAGTCAGCTAACACACAAGGAGGCCTGGGAGGAGGAACAGGAAGTTGCTGAACTGTAAGTAATAAAAGCATTGCTCTTCTAGCACCATCTTCATATTACTAGGAAGGGGGAGTATTGACAGTAAAACCATATTTAAAATTATGGGCATACATTGCACTGTATTACACGCGTACAGTGTGTTGGTGTCTTAGTGCCCTTGCCTAGTGGCATTTTGCTGGTAACAAAGTACGTGGAATATATAGTTGTGTACCCTTACTTAGCTGTTTACCAGGCTCTTGCGTGTCCTTGCTCTATTCTTTTACCTTGACAATACTCTGGAAATGTAGGTTTTGTTTTGCTTTGTTTTTTTAAAGAGGGAGAGTACATGCATGAGGGGTATAGAAGGGCAGAGGGAGGAGAGAATCTTAAGCAGGCTACATGCTCTGCACAGCCCAGTGTGGGGCTGGCGGGGCCCGATCTCACAACCCTGAGATCCTGACCCTGAGCCGAAATCAAGAGTCAGGCACTTAACCAGCTGAGCTGCTCAGGCACCCCTGGAAATGTGGTTCTGAGCAAAGGAAGTTGATAATAATCTAGAAGTAATACAGAGTCAGCCATTTAGAAAGATTTCTTTATTTTGTGGTCATTTGAAATTTTAGGACAATCTTTCAGTAGCTATCAAAAATAAACACATGGTTTGAAGACAGTTTATCTAAATGGGTTAAGCCTCTGCCTTCGGCTCAGGTCATGATCCCCGGGGTCCTGGGATCCAGCCCCATATCTGGCTTTTTGCTTGGCGGGGAGCCTGCTTCCCCTTCTCTCTCTGCCTGCCTCTCTGCCTACTTGTGATCTCTCTCTGTCAAATAAAGAAATAAAATCTAAAAAAAAAAAAAAATCCATGGGGCACCTGGGTGGCTCAGTGGGTTAAAGCCTCTGCCTTCGGCTCAGGTCATGATCCCAGGGTTCTGGGATCGAG
The DNA here is from genome assembly GCF_902655055.1 of Lutra lutra. Classification (NCBI taxonomy): domain Eukaryota; kingdom Metazoa; phylum Chordata; class Mammalia; order Carnivora; family Mustelidae; genus Lutra; species Lutra lutra. Next base: position 30,783,821 of record NC_062295.1, read on the forward strand.
CCCCACATCGGGCTCTCTGCTCAGCGGGGAACCTGCTTCCTCCTCTCTCTCTCTCTGCCTGCCTCTCTGCCTACTTGTGATCTCTCTCTGTCAAATAAATAAACAAAATCTAAAAAAAAAAAAAAAAATCCTGTCTGTGTTCAGAGTACCTACCCATCTGGGTGTTCCCTCAAAGAAAACAATTTGGGGCATAGGAGCATGCAAAAGATACATGAAACCAGGGGTGATAATAAAACAACTCTTCTAGGAATTGGGAAGAGAAGCTTTTTCTGTGGATTTTTCATTGACTTCTCTTGATAGCAGATAAACAGAGAGCATACGGTTGAGTAATCTGATACTGTTCTACTCTTCTGCTGGTGTGAAGGCCCTAGGTTCAGTTGACACCTGGTTCTAGTAATGGCTTCATAACTGACTAGTAATTGTTGGGTCCGTTAACCTGGTGTTTGTTCCTTCTTTGCTTGGTCACTTACATTGTTCCATTTTGGATTAGTGTAATTTATGTATATATTTTGTTTTGTACATTAGACCAGGGGTTAGCCTGCCTTATCTGTAAAGTGCCAGTTAGTAAATATTTTAGGGTCTGTGGGTCGCGTGATTTCTGTCTCAGCTGTTCATCTCTGACATAGTACAGTGAAAACAGCCATAGGGAAAATGTAAATGAATGTGAATGGCTGTAAATGAATGTGAATGGCTGTAAATAGAAGAGAATTTTATGTACAAAAACTAGTGGGTAGCTGAGTTTGGCCCATGGGCTGTTGCCGGCCCTCATAGTAGCTTATAGACTTCTTGAGGGCAGGTCTCATGTTTGACTTACTCAGGAATTGGTTATGGTGTTTAGGCACTATCCTCTGCACTATAGAAGCATTTACGGCTTGCTCTTTGCAAATAGAGATAATGCTGCCTTTTCTGGGTGTCTTTTTGAGACAAAAAGATGTGTGTGATGAAAATTCATGGTAAATAAAAAGATGGTGTCCGGTGACCTACGATAGAGAGTATGAAGAGTACTAAGGAGCAAGTCAGTGATTGTTACTTGTAATATGATTGTGTACCAGAAAACCCAAAGAGAATCAAGTGAAACACTGTTAGGAATAAGTAAGAGAATTCAGTTTCAAAATGTGAATAATGTAGGCTTTTCTATATGCAGACAAACGATGGGAATTTAGAGGCTAGGGACTAACCTGGAGTTGTTAGGGAAAACTTCATGGGGCTGCCTTTTTTTTTTTTTAAAGATATTATTTATTTGACAGAGAAAGAGATGGTGAGAGCAGGAACACAAGCAGGGGTAATGGGAGAGGGAGAAGCAGGCCTCCCCCAGAGCAGAGAGCCTGATGTGGGGCTCGATGCCAGGTCCCTGCGATCATGACCTGAGCCAAAGGCAGATGGCTTAACGACTGAGCTACCCAGGCGCCCCTTCTTGGGGCTTCTTGAGGAAGGTGAACTTGACAGGATAGTTTGTACCAAATTATAGAAGACAGGATGAGACATTTGTATTTAATTTAGTGAATAGTAGGACAACAATAATTTTTGGACAGGAGAGAAATATAAGATTGGAGTTAGGCTTTGAGATTAATCTAGAAGCAGTGTATAGGGTGAGTTAGAGAAGGACGAGCAGATGGAAGTTGATGCAGGCTTCCTTGGGATAATATTCAAATAGAGAGTCATGGCATTATTGGGAATAGAACTAATAAGATGGCTTCTGTAATTGTTCTTGAAAAGAGGGTTTTTAGCCCTAACTTTGGAAAAACTCTACTAACTTTGTTCTTGAAAAATCATAAAACACATGAGCATATTAAAGGTTTTCAGAAGATTTCCAGTAAAGAAACTGTAGCTTGGTTTAACCTTGTGGGTTTCAAACTCACTTGACCTTAGAAGCCATTACAGCAGAGGGAAGTTCTAAAGAACACATATGGGGTATGTTTTATGTGATTTGATAGTGAACAGAATATAGGGTGTAATGGGAGGGATTACTGAAAATGTGTGGTTTTACAGTTTTTATTCAAAGTAGAAATCACGTTATGCGTACTTTTTATAAGAATGTAAGCAATATACAGGGACCCCTGGGTGGCTCCGCAGGGAGCCTGCTTCTCCCCCTGCTCTCGCTGTCAAATAAATAAATAAATAAAATATTAAAAAAAAAAAAGGATGTGTGCGCAATACAGAGTTGATCTAAAGATCTGAACATCACTGTCCAGCCTCCCTGCCCAGAAGTAACTGTGGATAGTGACCTTCGAATCCTGGTGACTGGGAGGCTTGTTGGAGAGCGGGCTTTTATAAGGGCCAGGAGAGGCCTCATGGAGTTAGGGAAGTCTGAGGGCATCTTGGGGCGGTGATTAAGCTGGGAGGGAGCATGGTAGGGAAAGGACAAAGGTAACAGCCTTAACGAAGGCAGAGACTTCTGTTGATTGGACTGGGGAATAGCAGCTAACTCCATAGGTAAATTGTAAGGCAGTATAAGAGATTTTTAAGGCTAGCAGTCAGTTGGAGGAACATTTTTGGGTATAAACAGCACAGAATGACTGGGAGTGTTACGATTGTGGGCCTGATAGGCTGTCTGCAGTGCATGAGTGCCACATCGAACTCCTCATTTGTTGCTGTTGGGTATGTTAATTAAAATTCTTCTTTTAGTTTATTAAGTGAAAAGTAGTACTTCATTGTTTTACTTTTGCAAGGACTTTGGGTTCAAGTTATGGTTCCATCATGTTAACCCTTCCTGATTTATTTCCCTTATTCATAAAGTGGAAATTCTAGATACCTCACAAGGTATTGTGAGACCTTTTAATGAATGTGAATACATAGGAAAAAATTCATTGACTGAGACTTAACACAAATAGAATCAAGATTTGGGCTTCTAGCAAAAAAAAAGGGTGGAGGTAAGGATACGAGTAAATAATTCACACCTAAAAAGGAAAATCTCCTATATAAACAAATGGGAAAATGTTCAGCCTTACAGATGATGTGCCTATTAATTTTATTTTCCAGATGAGAAAATTAACCTGGATAGGCCCATCTGACAGAGCTTCTTAGCAGTTCCGCCTTCGTCTTGCGTGCCACATGGTTTTAAAGCTTTGTATTCCCCAGTGCTTGCTTATATTTGCCAAAGAAGTGTTTGCACTAACTTGAATTAGTTCTCTAGATAGGTTTTTCTGCATTTTCTTGGTAACTAATAACATGTTTGTTTAGTTTGAAGGAGGAGTTCCCGGCCTGGTATGAGAAACTTGTTCTGGAAATGGTTCACCATAACACAGCCTCTTTAGAGAAATTAGTAGATACTGCTTGGTTGGAGATCATGACAAAATACGCCGTGGGAGAAGAGTGTGATTTTGAGGTAAGCCCATTTTTTTGGGGGTACGATTTGACCCGCTAGCCGTACATTAAGATTAGAGCTTCTAGCATAGATCACAGAGTGTGGTTCTGTTTGTAAAACTGTGTTATGTTTGAAGTCTGCTTTACTTAGTATCAGATATTGTAAGGAACTGTTAGAACTATAGTGTAGGAATATAACAAATTTTAGAACTGTATTCATTGTTGGGAATGTTTAACATTATGTTAGTATTATGGTAATTGTTGGGGCACCTGGGTGGCTTAGTCATTTAATTGTCTGCCTTTGGCTCAGGTCATGATCCCAAGGTCCTGGGATGGAGCCCCCAGTCCAGCTCCCTGCTTAGTGAGGAGTCTGCTTGTCCCTCTCCCTTTGCCCCCCTGCCCCTCCCCCCGCTTGTGCACTCTCTTGCTCACATGTTCTATCTCTCACAAATAAAATCTTTTTTTTTTTTTTTTTAAAGATTTTATTTATTTATTTGACAGAGAAAGATCACAAGTAGACAGAGAGGCAGGCAGAGAGAGGGAGGGAAGCAGGCTCCCTGCCGAGCAGAGAGCCCGATTTGGGACTCGATCCCAGGATCCTGAGATAATGACCTGAGCCGAAGGCAGCGGCTTAACCCACTGAGCCACCCAGGCGCCCCAAATAAAATCTTTTTAAAAAATTTTTTATTATTTATTTGACAGAGATCACAAGTAGGCAGAGAGGTGGCAGAGAGAGAGGAGGAAGCAGGCTCCCCGCTGAGCAAAGAGCCCAAGGTGGGGCTCGATCCTAGGACACTGAGATCATGACCTGAGCTAAAGGCAGAGGCTTAACCTACCGAGCTACCACGTGCTCCTCTTTTTTTTTTTTTTAAACACTAAATTTGTTTTTTTAATTTTCTAGTCCAGATAGTACCAGGGTAGCAATGATTAAAGTGAAAACCTAACACTAAAGAAATCCCTGTATAATCCTTTGAAAGCTTAAAGTAAGATTCAGGAGGAAGGGGACTAACATTTGTTAAATATTTGTATGTACTGGAAATTGGGCTGATTGCTTTACCATAATATCTTGCAGAATGTGCACAAAAAATGTCGAGGTGGTAAACAAGCTACCTGTTTATCTATTTTTTAAATTTATTTTTCTTTTTTAATTTAAATTCAATTTAATGAACATATAGTGTATCATTAATTTCAGAGGTACTTTTGTGATTCATCAGTTGCATAGAGCACGCAGTGCTCATTCCATTGCATGCCCTCCTCAGTGCCCATCACCCAGTTACCCCATCCCTCCACCTACCGCCCTGCCAGGAACCTTCAGTTTGTTTCCTGTAGTTAATAGTCTCTTATGGTTTGTCTCCCTCTCTGATTTTGTCTGAGTTTATTTTTCCTTCCCTTTCCCCATGTTCATTTGTTTCGTTTCTGAAATTCCACATGTGAGTGAAATCATAGGATATTTATCTTTCTCTGACTTAATTTCACTTAATCCTCTAGTTCCAGCCATGTCATTGCAAATGGCAAGATTTCATTCTTTTTTGTTGCCTGAGTAATATACTCCATTGTGTGTGTGTGTGTGTGTGTGTGTGTGTACACACCACATCTTAATTCATCTGTCGATGGACATCTCAGCTCTTTCCATAGTTTGGCTGTTGTGGCTGTTGCTGCTGTGAACACTGGGTGCATGTTGCATGTCAGGCTCAAATATTTAAATAGCTTGTTTAGGTAAGACTCCTGGCTGGCTCAGTTGGTGGAGCATGTGACTCTTCATCTTGGGGCCATGAGTTTATGCCCTATGTTGGGTGTAGAGATCACTCAAAAAAAAAACAAAACAAAAACTTAAAATATCTTGTTCAGATTGATTTTTTTCTTTTTTAAAGATTTTATGTGTCAGAGAGAGCGAGCCAGCACAAATGGGGGAGTGGCAGGCAGAGGGGGAAGCAGGTTTTCTGCTGAGCGGGGAGCCCGATGCGGGACTTGATCCCTGGACCCTAGGATCATGACCTGAGCTGGAGGCAGCCCCTTAACCAGACTGAGTCACCCACCCAGGCGTCACCAGATTTATATGTTTTAGTTAAGAATGGTTTCAGCTGGGCGCCTGGGTGGCTCAGTGGGTTAAGCCGCTGCCTTCAGCTCAGGTCATGATCTCAGGGTCCTGGGATCGAGTCCCGCATCAGGCTCTCTGCTCAGAAGGGAGCCTGCTTTCTCCTCTCTCTCTGCCTGCCTCTCTGTCTACTTGTGATCTCTCTCTGTCAAATAAATAAAATAAAATCTTAAAAAAAAAAAAAAAAAAAAGAATGGTTTCAGCTGTATGTAACGAAATAGCCGACTAGCAGTGTCGAGTACTTCTCAGACTTGAGCCTCAATGAAATCACTTGGAGGACTTCTGAAGATACATTCTTGGGCACCATTCCCTGACAGTTTGGTTCAGAAGGTCAGAGGTAGGGCCCAAAAGTATGCAGTTCTGACCAGCTGCAGGGTGTGATGACGACACTCTGGGGACATACTTTGAGTAGTCTTGGCTTGAGCAGTGAAGACCTTTAATTGTCTCACATAGCAAGTCGTAGGGGCAGGTGGTACCAGGTTTGGGATAGAGGCTAGGTAGTATTGTCAAGGACCTGTACTTCTTGTCTTTCTGCTCTGCTCTGTTCAGGGTTTTGAGTTGTGTCCTTAGCTTTGTTGCCTCTCGGTTGTGAACTCGCGACTGTGTTCAGAGTGAGAAAGTGCCTACCTGAGCGTCGTAAGAAAACTTCACCAGAAGCACGCACTTGACCCTCACCCTTACTGTGGCGTGGCTAGACGTCCCGAGCTGCACGGGGGCTGGGAAAGTGAATATCGCCTTTTCTTTTTCCTTTGAGATTTTACTTATTTGAGAGAGAGCACAAGAGAGAGCATGAGCTGTAGGGAGGGACTGAGGGAGAGGGGAAAGCAGGCTCCCTGCCAAGCAGGGAGTGTGATATGGACTCGATCCCAGGACTCCGAGTCATGACCGGAGCTGAAGGCAGACGCTTAACTGACTGAGCCACCCAGGCCTCCCCCTGATTTTTTTTTAAAAGCCTCAGAAAAAGGCAGCCTGGCAAGAGAAAGGAGGGAGGGGAATGGCTTAGTAGCTTAACAGTAGCCAGTAATTACATGTTGGGACAAGGATTCAAACTTTTGTCTGTTTGTGTGGTTCCAAAGTTCTTGTTCTTTTCCCTAATTTACTTTGACTCTCTGGAGCTCCTAGCTAGTTCTTTTTCTATTTGTAACGTCTGTGGGTTTTAATCACATACTTCACATTAGTCAGAGTCCTGGCAGGAAACAGATGGCATATTCAAATGGTGGAATTGAACTGAATTGAATTAAAGGACTGTGGATGACAGACAACAGTGTGATCTCAGTTAAGGAAGACTGTCAAGGACCGGTTAAGTACCTGATTGTTACCAACAATAGAGAGCCTACCACTTGTAAACCCCAAAGAAACAAGGGAGCAAGTGGGTACGGAACGAGAAGAGAGTGTGTAGTTACAGAAGAGTACTTTGGTAGTAAGATGTAACCAATTTTCTAGGGAGACAGTCAAGGGAATAAATACCCCAACATCACTTTTCCTCTACCATCCATCTGATTTTCTGCTCTTGCTTCCTGTGGGTTGAACTCAACAAAATCTAGATGGCAAGGGAGCCCTTTGGTGTTAGAATTTATGAGATGCTGCCTACGGTAGAAGTTAGGAGAAATGTATAGCGCTAAACAACCAGACAACTTTTTTTTTTTTAGAAAAAATAGGTCTCGAAGCGTTTGACCTTGGATTCTACCTTAAGAGATAAGAAAGAGAAGAGCAAATTAAATCAAAGAAAACAGAAGAAGAAAGGATTTAGTAAAGATCAAAGTAGAAATTAGTAAAATAGAAAACAGGAAAATCAGCGATACCAGAACCTGCTAATTCAATGAAATTAATAAACCTCCAACCAAAATTCCAGGAAAAAAAGGGACACAAATTAACCAACATGAAGAATTAGGTGATACATATAGTCTACAGATATTGACAGGGTAATAAGGGAATATTATGAACATTTTTGACACCAATAAATTTGACAACTAAAGTGGACAAATCCCTTGAAAGATACAAACTACCAAAACCCATTCAACAACAAATAATACAAACCTTAATAGGTGATCTTGTGATCTGTCTGTCAAATAAATAAATAAAATATTAAAAAAAAAAAAACAAAAAACAACTTGACGAAACTCCATGCCCAAATGTCTTCGTTGGTGAATTCTGTCAAACATTTAAGGAAGATACAATACCAATTCTATACAAGTGTTATCAGAAAATAGAAGAGGAGAGGGAGGTGTGAATTCTTTGGAACTTATTATGTAAGGTCAGCATTACCCTGATACCAAAACTGTATAAGCACATTAAAGAGAAAAAACTATGCATTAAGAAAAAAAGTCTGTGTTCACAAAACCCCATTGTGAACACAGATACAAAATTTTCTTTCTTTCTTTTTTTTAAAGATTTTATTTATTTATTTATTTGACAGACAGAGATCACAAGTAGGCAGAGAGGCAGGCAAAGGGAGAGGAACGGAAGCAGGCTCCCCGCTGAGCAGAGAACCCGATGCGGGGCTCCCTCCCAGGGTCCTGAGATCATGACCTGAGCCGAAGGCAGAGGCTTTAACCCACTGAGCCACCCAGGTGCCCCAGATGCAAAATTTTCTAATCAAAATTTTAGCAAATGAAATCCAGCACTAGGAAAAGGACAGTTTATCATAATTCAGTGGGGTTTATTCTACAAATGCAAAGTTGTTATAAATTTATAATTCTCCTTATAAACAGGATGAAAAACCATATGGTCATCTCATTTTATACACAAAAAGCGTTCAACAAAATCCAGCATCAGTTTCTAATAAACACTCAACAAACTGCAAATAGAAAAGCCGTCAGTCTAATAAAGGGTGTTTACACAATAATCTCTAGCTAACAACGTATCTAATGGTAAAAGAGTGAATGTCTGCTGTTCCACTGCATTTGACATTGTATTGGTGGTTCTAGTCAGGAAGTATGTCCAGAAAAGGAAATAAAGGGCATCTGTATTGGGAAGGAAGAAATAAAGTTATCTTTATTTGCAGACAGCATGATTGTCTATGTAGAAAATCTCCTAGAATCTCCCATAAAAGGTACTAGAGCTAATAAGTGAGTTTATGAGCAGGGTAGCAGGATACAAGATAAATAATAGAAAAACCAAACAATTGGAAACTAAAATTTAGAAAGATCCAGTATCATTAAAGATTTTTTGTTTGTATGTTTTTGAGAGAGAGAGAACATGAGCAGGGGCGAAGCGCAGAGGGAGAAGCAGACTCCCTGCTAAGTAGGAAACTCGATGTGGGACTTGAACCAGGACCCAGGGTCATGCCCCAAGCTGAGGGCAGACACTTAACCGACTGAGCCACGCTGGCTCCCAGAAAGGTAAACCATTCATGGTAATGTCAAAACATGTGAAATATTCTGGGAGTGATTTGACAAGAGATACACAAGATCCATACACTAAAAAGTATAAAATGTTCCTGAGAGAAATTTAAGAGGGCCTTAAATGATAGATACATCTTTGCTCGTGGGCTGGAAGACTCAGTATTGTTAAAATATCAGTTCTTCCTAAATTGATGTGTAGATTCACCACAATTGCAATAAAATCCCGGCAGCTTTTCAACTATGCTCAAAAAATAATAATAAAATGCCAGCAGCTCTTCTGTAGGAATTGTCAAGCTGATTGTAAAGTTCCTGTGGAAGGGTGCCTGGGTGGCTTGGTCCAACTCTTGGTCCCCCCTCCCCTTTAAAGATTTATTTATTTGACAGAGATCACAAGTAGGCAGAGAGACAGGCAGAAAGAGAGGGAAGCAGGCTCCCCGCTGAGCAGAGAACCCGATTCGGGGCTCCATCCCAGGATCCTGAGATCATGACCTGAGCCGACGGCAGAGGCTTAACCCACTGAGCAACCCAGGCGCCCCCAACTCTTGGTTTTTGACTCAGGTTGTGATCTCTAGGTGGGGAGATGGAACCCTCCGCCAGGTTCCCTGCTCAGTGTGGGGGAGTCTGCTTCCTCTGACTTTCCTCTTCCACCGCCCCTTCTCCTTGGCTTGCATTCTCTCTCTCTCTCTTTGAAATCTTCATTTTATTATTTTTTAAAGATTTTATATATTGGGGTGCCTCGGTGGCTCAGTGGGTTAAAGCCTCTGCCTTTGGCTTGGGTCCTGATCCCAGGGTCATGGGATCGAGTCCTGCATCGGGCTCTCTGCTTGGCAGAGAGCCTGCTTCCTCCTCTCTCTCTGCCTGCCTCTCTGCCTACTTATGATCTCTGTCAAATAAATAAATAAAATCTTAAAAAGAAAAAGATTTTGTATATTTATTTGTGTGAGAGAGAGAGAGCATGAGTTGGGGGAGAGGGCAGAAAGAGAGGGAGAAGCAGATTCTCCACTGAGCAGGGAACTCCTGATGCAGGTCTCTATCCCAGGACTCTGGGGTTATGACCTGAGCCCCAGGCGCCCCATACATAAATCTTTTTTTTTTTTTTTTAAAGATTTTATTTATTTATTAAACAGAGATCACAAGTAGGCAGAGAGGCAGGCAGAGAGGAGGGGGAGGCAGGCTCCTTGCTGATTAGAGAGCCCGATGTAGGGCTCGATCCCAGGGCCCTGAGATCATGACCTGAGCTGAAGGCAGAGGCTTAAACCACTGAGCCACCCAGGGGCCCCCCGATACATAAATCTTTAAAAAAAAAAATTAGTGTGGAAATGCAGAGCCCAGCCAAAAAGAACTTTGACAAAGAACAACAAAGTTAGGTATAATACTGTCTGATTTTGGTTAAGATTATATGCAGTTGGTATAAAGATAGACTGATAGATCAGTGAAACAGAGTAGCATTCAGAAATAGACTCGTATCCATCCATACACATACTACTGATGTGGAACCCAACATGGGGCTGATACTCCCAACCCTGAGATAAAGACCTGAGCTGAGATCAAGAGTTGGATGCTTAACCGACTGAGCCACCCAGGTGCCCTCAACGACTGATTTTTGATAAGAGGTAGAAAGATAATTAAGTGAAGATTGTCTTTTCAACACGTGATTCTAGAATAATTGGATAGCCATATGTATAGTTGAAATTTATTAATTTTTTTGAGATTTTATTTTTAAGCAGTCTGCACCAAACATGGGGCTCAGACTCACGATTCGTGTGCTCTTCCTACTGAGCCAGCCAGATGCTCCTCTAGAGTTGGTTTTCTTAAAAATGGAAATTCTTGAACTGTATTTTACATATATGTCAGGTTAGTGTAGTGATTGCCTTTTGGCCTTAGGACATTGGTGTGTGAATCATGACCTAGATGGTGGTCATTTTATTTCTTAAGGTATCCTGTTTCAATTTAGAAGTCTTAGAAATGAAGTTGAAAAAAATCACTACTTGGCTCCTTCAGAGTTTCAGTGAATTTTTGTCAGGTGAAGTGGGCTAGATGTTAGATAATAAATTCTAAACATCTTTAGCTTTCTGGTTCTTACCATCGTTGATTCTTGCCCGTCTCCTTTATAGGTTGGGAAGGAAAAAATGCTCAAGGTGAGGATTGTGAAGATTCATCCTTTGGAAAAAGTAGATGAAGAGGCCGCTGAGAAGAAATCGGATGGTGCCTGTGACTCTCCCTCCAGCGACAAAGAGAACTCGGGTCAGATTCCTCAGGATCATCAGAAGAAGGAAGCGATTGTAAAAGAGGATGAAGGAAGGAGAGAGAGTATTAGTATGTATGATGCTAGCTTTCCTTAGTGAGTTGTGCTACTCTGTTTATTTTATACACAAATCTTTCTGAGTTCTCCTGCACTTAGATTAGGATTTGAGTTTTGTAGATAGCTAGACATGTTTTTGTTCATTTATGATTCAGAAAGCAAAATATTCAGCAAGTGAATTAAGATTTTAAATCCACCCCCCCACACACAAAATATTTAAATCTCCCTGTACACTTAAGACCATTGGGAAGTCATTACCTCTGGCTGCTTAGAAATCTGTGTGCACGCACCTGTCTACCCAGGATGGGAAAGAGAGGTTTCCTTTTCTCTAAGTTGGATATATGGAAGTAAGTGTGGAAGCGGGGAGATTGGCGTAGGAGGGGCTCATTCTAATTTCTGTTTCTTTTCATATTATAAGCTAGTGTGGTGCTTTTAAGATACTTCCTTTTGTCTATATTCTGTAATTCAGGTCCTTCTCAGATGGGAGCTGCCAGAATTGTGAAACACTAAAAATAATTTTTAGGGACCTGGAGACTTAACCAGTGATGTTTTCAAAGTTGAGAAACTGAAACGTTGCTTACTGGGGAGACTTTTCAGCCTCTGAGGGCTTCGTTGTTATTATTATTTTTTTAAATTTGTGTAAATAAGGAATTTGACTAGATCCCTTCTCTCTCCAAAAATAGGAGCACTCAGAGTGTGTGTTTATCAGTCCCTTTCTCTGTGACTGTTCGAGGATTAAACAGTTTTCCCTCATTCTTTAACTGTCACAAAGTTTGAATTAGAATATTACATTAAAATGTTCTGCTGTGTGCCTTCCATTCTGTTTTGTGTCTCCGGGGGTCTGGGATATGTGCAGATGGTCTTAGAGGGCCGTCCTTACCCAGTCCCAAGGATGCTTTGGAGATCGTGTAGCCGCTCCCTTCTCACCGTTGATGCTGCAGTTTGGTTTTCTTCTCTACTGTGTTACGAATGCTAATGTCTGCGTTTTTCAGTTTCTCTCTCCTTTTGACACTGAAGCTTTATAATATGTGTGTTACAGTTCCTGTTTTGGCTTGGTTGTTTTGGGTAGGTGTTGGCAGATCTGTCTTCTAACACTTCTTCTAGAATGAGGATCATTGGAATACCCATGATGTGCTACAGCTGTTAGTTTTACACCTTAAGCATTGTGTACCAGGATCTGCTGGTTTTAGGCTTTGGCTTATTTTTTAGAGTGTGTGCCCTAAGTGCAGGTTTTAATTACTGGGATGTAATGTTATTGCTACTATGTTGATAAGAGTAGTAGGTGGGCTACTAGAATTAATGTTATGGTATATTTGCATTTCTTCAGGGGAAAATTCATTAGAATTTCCATAGAAATATGAGAGGCAAATTCTACTATGCAAAATATTTTCTTAACCATGTGACCTTTTCTTTTACTTTGTGGAGGGAAGCAAGAATTTTTCAGGTTTGTAGGACTCTGTTCTCCATCTTAGATGGGAGCTCTCTTTTCTCTTGGCCAAGATACTTGTGCTTTGAAAACCGTTCCCTCTGGGGCACCTGGGTGGTTCAGTCGGTTAAGCATCTGCCTTCAGCACAGGTCATGATGCCAGGGTCCTGGGACCTAGCCCCGCATCTGACTTCTTGCTCAGTGGGAAGCCTGCCAGTTCCCCTGCTTGGGCTCTTTTTCTTTCTTTCTCTCTTTTTTATAAATAAATAATACTCTTTAAAAAGAAGTGAATACCGTTCCCTCTTAGTTTCTCAAGGGCTGGGTAAACCTTTATCATTCTACCATACGCTGTTTTTTTTAAAGTAGGCTCCATGCCCAGCATGGAGCCCAATGCAGGGCATGAAGACACGACCCTGAGATCAAGACCTGAGCTGATACCAAGAGTCGGACTCTTAACCAGCTGAGCCACCCAAGTGCCCCTCTACTATATAGTGTTTTAAACCCTCTTTCTAATGGTTCTTCTCAGATTATAAACAAAGTCTCATTTTCTATAAACAAAAGCATATCTTCCCTTGATCCTTTTCCATTTCTGTCTTACTTATTCAAGGTAAGATTCTTGAGAATGTTGTCTCCACTTTCTGACCATAAGTTTATGTCTTCTGCTGTTACAGTGTACCTTCTGCGTCTTTACTCCTCAAACTGTTCCCAACAAGATTAATAGGTGACCTCCCTAATTGTAGAATTCACTGATTTCTCCTTTGTGTTTTACTTTATTGTTCCAGCAGACCAACACAGACCAACACTGTTGGTCACTCTTGTATCTTTCAGCTTATTTGATACCATAGTCTCCCTGGGTTTCCTAACTACTTTTCTGGGAGGAGGAGTTATTTGTTTTTTGTTTTTAAGTGTCTTCTGCCTAACGTGGGACTCCCAACTCATGACCTCGAGATCAAGAGTTACACACTTTTTTCTGGCATTAAATTATTTTTCATAGGATTTTGTTCTGCCTCCTTTTAATTTTTTTGTACAGGGGTATTGTTCTATTTCATTCCTGCCCACAGTTTAAATTCTTAATCTCTATAAAGGCTGATGATTCCCAGACCCACGTCAGCTTAGCTTCTTACCTCTAGACCCAGTCTTCACGTGTATATCCTGGGCAGTTTAAATTTAACACCTGTAAGGCTAAATTGTTCATCTTACTCTTTATGTTATCTTCCCAAGGTACCTCAACAAGAATTGTCCTGCTTTTCTTTCTTTCTTTCTTTGCCAGACAGAGATCACAAGTAGGCAGAGAGGCAGGCAGAGAGAGAGAGGAGGAAGCAGGCTCCCTGCTGAGCAGAGAGCCCCATGCAGGGCTCGATCCCAGGACCCCGGGATCCTGACCTGAGCCGAAGGCAGAGGCCCTAACCCACTAAGCCACCCGGATGCCCCGTGTCCTGCTTTTCTTTCAACATTCTCTTACTCAGTTAATGACCCCCCTCATCTTGGTCCCTAAAGCAGAAAACTTGGAAATTGTTAGCATTTCCACATCTGGTTGGTTACCAATCTGTCTTCTAAATGCCTCTTGACTCTCCATTTGAACCTCTTGAACCTCCATTCCAGTTAAATTCATTCAGATGTTTAGTGCTGTTTCTTGTGATTCCCAATCTTTAGTCTCAGCTGACCTTTTCATTCATTTTCTAACTGCAGAAAGTGTTTAATTTTTTCATAGTAGTGATCTTTCACACCATAGTTAGACGGAAATCCTTTGTTTCTTTAGTGCCCATGAGACACATTCATCTCTTTAAATGGCATTCATTGTTGGGGCTCCTGGCTGCCTTAGTCAGTAGAGCATGTGACTCTTGATCTTAGGATTGTGAGTTCAAGTTCAAGCCCCCACATTGGACATGGAGCCTACTTTAAGACAAAACAAAACAAAAACAAATTACTTGTAATTTGGCCCCTTCTTAACTCTTTGGTTTGAAGTTTTTACTGTAGTCTAGATCATAGTCACTCCTCTTGTTGCTTATAGTCTATAAACGAGTCTTACTTTTTCTTCCAGACCAAGTTAGACATTGCTTCTCTTTCCTCTCACTGTATTTTTCTGTATCAGTCTGTCATAGTTTATCACATTGTACTGTAATTTTTGTAGACTCATAGACTAGCTTGAGGTAAGGATTTTATAATTCATAGAGTAGGTGTTCGTTAAGATTATGAGTAATGAATGAATGGATGAAATTAAAGACTTGTTTTTTCACTAATTTTCTATTGATTTGATTAGATGACAGAGCACGTAGATCTCCACGAAAACTCCCTACTTCATTAAAAAAAGGAGAAAGGAAATGGGCTCCACCAAAATTTCTGCCTCACAAATATGATGTGAAATTACAAAATGAAGATAAGGTTAGTTGGTACTTTGTATTAAACCTTTTACACATAGTAAATGTTACTTCAGAAAATGTAGGGCTAGTTTTCTCGGAGAAAATGTGCTAAAAAAAAATATGAGTGAATGTGTTTTTACGACAAATTCTGAGGGTTTTTCTAGTCTTTGTAATTATGACCTTAAGTTAAATTGTATTTTTTCTCTAGAAGATAGCATGCTTTTTTTCTTTTAATATGAATTATTAGGGTATAAAAATAATTTGCATTTGAGCTTCAAGCTGAGTTTGAAAAATAAGAATCAGTTCCCAGCAGTTAAGGACTTTTCCCCAGGTAATAGCTCTTCCCAGTTAAAAATAAAGCAATTTGTAATATACTTAAGCTCAGAAACTGAGTCCGTTCTAATCAGTGCTTTTACAAGGAATTTGTGAAGCTACTAATCTAAAATAGTAAATACCTTTAAAATGACTTAGTGCTTTATTTTACTGATTTATTGATCCAGAGTTATGATACACCTTTTAAAAAAAAATATATATATATGTATATATTTTAATACACAAGATCTTTATTAATTAATAAAACAAAAAAGAGGGAAACAGAAGCAACAAAATGAAGACCATACTGCTCATGATACATCAGCCACATGGTCAGAAAACCAATTTCTAAAGAGCGACAGCTGCTGGTGTCATGGAGTTTTATTGCATTCAACAGGGGAAAGGTAGAAGGTTGGAATGAAAAAGATGAGCAGGCCTCTGATAGGAAGATATTATAGGGACTCTAATCCTTAACTGTGGACTCCTCTTGTTACTTCCTTTGGAGCAAAAGATGGAGAGGAGAGAGGAATTCTCCTTTTTTTTTTTTTTTTAAAGATTTTATTTATTTATTTGACAGAGATCACAAGTAGACGGAGAGGAAGGCAGAGAGAGAGAGAGAGAGAGAGAGAGGGAAGCAGGCTTCCTGCTGAGCAGAGAGCCCGATGCGGGACTCGATCCCAGGACCCCGAGATCATGACCCTAGCCGGAGGCAGCGGCTTAACCCACTGAGCCACCCAGGCGCCCCTTTATGACTATATGACTTCTTGTGAGACAGATCAGTCCACCTAGATACAAAGAATCCTTGCATCCCCACAGGCCAGTTGCTAGTGCTCATCTTTATGTTAAAATAAAATAAAGTGTGGGAGCCATAGAGGGGATAGAGAGTAGCAAGAATGGTTGCCTTGGCCCCAAAGGCATCAGAGGATGGGGAGGACACTATCTGGGTCATCAGAGTCCTCTACATTCTGAGACTATCACTTCAACTCTTTGGAGGGGGCTGGGTGATTGAGTTATGGCTCTGACTCCGCTCTGGGGGTGGAGAGTGAAGATGACAAAGAAGTCCATCTGTCCCCGGGGAGACACAGTTGCAGAGATGAGACAGAAAAGAACAGAATAACAAAATCCAACTAGAAAAAAGGGTCTGCGAAGGGCCTGGGAAGGCAGTATGCTAGGTGCACACCTCTAAGAAATATATATATATATATTATAGAGAGGTGGGGTTGGGGGGGGGGCACAGAGGAAGAGGGAGAGAGTCCCAAGCAGACTCTACACTGAGCTCAGAGCCCGACATGGGGCTCAGTTTCATGACCCTGCAATCGTGACCTGAGTTGAAACCAAGAGTTGCATGCTTAACTGACTGACCCACCCAGGTGCCCCCGTGGTTAGCTTTTAAATAAAAATAGGAGTATTCTGTATGTACTATTTTGTAGCTTGGTTTTTTTCATTTAGTATGCAGTAAACATCTGTGATGTCATTAAATTTTTCCCAAAACAGTGTTTTCAGGTTGTAGGGTGTATGATAGTCAACCAAGGGAATTTACTAAAGATGTAGATGCCCAGGCTGTGCTGCCGGAGATACTTCTGATTCAATAAGTTTGGGGCCCAAACATCTGCATTTTAATAACACCCTAGATGATTCTGATAAATTTGTCCTGATTAAGAAATGTTTTTCCCCTAAGGTTGTATATATTATAGGTAATATATTTTATGGTTATATATGTTATGTGCAGTATATTACATATATTAATATGTATATAATGGTTGCCTTCATTATATGGATGTATTTTAATTTAAAAAATGATTCCATTGCTGATGTACCTTTACGTAATTTTCCCTTGTTTTTGTTTTTGTTTTTTTTTTTCATTTTATAAGCAGTTGGTGATGACTGTCCATTTACTTCTAAATTGTTGTTTTTTTTAAGGTGTTATTTATTTGACAGAGACTGTGAGAGAGGAAACACAAGCAGGGGGAGTGGGAGAGGGAGAAGCAGGCCCCCTGCCAAGCAGAGAGCCTGATGTGGGGCTCGATCCCAGGACCCTGGGATCATGACCTGAGCCAAAGGCAGACATCTAACGTCTGAGCCACACAGGCGCCCCTTACTTCTAAATTCTTAACAAGAGGAAATGCTGATTCAGGGGCACCTGGGTGGTTCAGTTGGTTAAGTGTCTGCCTTCTGCTCAGGTCATGATCCCAGAGTCCTGGGATCAAGCCCCACATCAGACTATGTGCTCAGAGTCTGCTTCTCCTTCTCCTGGTGCCCCTCCACCCAACTCATGCTCTCACTCTCAAATAAATGAGATCGTTAAAAAAAAAAAAAGAGGAATTGCTGCTGGTTTAGTGGATATGCACATTTTTAGGACTTTGATACATACTGATAAATTGCGTAGGGATGTGTTTAACATTCTGTCTCAGAAAATTCCTCTTTTTGTTTCATCTAGCTTATAGTAGCCGTATTTTATAGAGGGGATTATGATTTTTCTGGAGAGAACATAAATCTTTGTTCTCAGTAGTTAATTGCTTGTTACCCAGTGGTAAGTTATTTGTATTTGTTCACCTAGATCATCAGTAATGTGCCAGCAGACAGCTTGATTCGCACAGAACGCCCGCCAAATAAGGAGATACTTCGATACTTTATACGGCATAACGCGTTACGGGCCGGTACTGGTGAAAATGCACCGTGGGTGGTAGAAGACGAATTGGTGAAGAAATACTCCCTCCCTAGCAAGTTCAGTGACTTTTTACTTGATCCATACAAGGTAAGGTCACTGTAATTTTTGAACAGCAAGATAGAATACTTTTAGATGAGTTTGTTTTCTCTGGTAGCTCCTTAGATTAGATTGTGAGCTTTTTTTTTTTTTTTTTTAAAGATTTATTTATTTGACAGACAGAAATCACAAGTAGGCAGAGAGGCAGGCAGAGAGAGAGGAGGAAGCTGAGCAGAGAGCCCAATGTGGGGCTCCATCCCAGGACCCTGGGATCATGACCTGAGCCGAAGGCAGAGGCTTCAACCCACTGAGCCACCCAGGCGCCCCTAGATTGTGAGCTTTTAAAACAGAAAATGGATTCAGAAATTTTCACATCTGTCTGTTTTATGTAGGTGATGATGTGGGGTTGGTATTGAATATCTCCCCTAGTTCAATATATGGTTTTTTAAATTGTGGTTGCATAATTAAAAAAAATTCATAACTTTTTTGCTTCATTCTTCTTGGAATGAGGTATGGTATAAATAGAAAAAAAAACCTGAATTTAAATATCAGATAAAATGATCAAAGACACCAGCAGCCTTAAAAAGACTTGAAATGAGTATTACTTTGTATGACAGATTAGTAGAAAATCTAGCATTTCCCTCTTGAGAATGCGTTGGACTTTTTTCCGTCAGTCAGCTCATTTGATCTTCAAAACATTTCTTACGAGGTCCTGGGGGTGGGCCGAGTGTGTGTGTATGTGTGAGTATAATCTTATTTTCCAGATGCATAAGCTGAGGCTAGTCTAATTAGAACCAACAGAAAGTAAAATGACAAAAGCCAAGACATTGGCCTCAGATTTCTGATTGTCTTTTTCATCTCAGGGTTTCTCCCATAAGATCTTTTTTATTTCAGTAAGAAATAAAATAAGATTTTATTTATTTATTTGACAGACAGAGATCACAAGTAGGCAGAGAGGCGGGCAGAGAGAGAGGAGGAAGCAGGCTCCCTGCCAAGCAGAGAGCCCGATGCAGGGCTCAATCCCAGGACCCCAAGATCGTGACCCGAGCTGAAGGCAGAGGCTTTAACCCACTGAGTCACCCAGGGGCCCCAAGATTTTTTTTATGTAGGTTTTGAGAGTATTTTTGTTCTTTGTGGCAAGTTTACTGATTTGCATACTGATAGTTCACCTTGATCTTAGGGCGGGAATGGGGGCCAGAGCTGCTGATTCCTTAAGACCAAGTCAGAGTTCTATGATTGTTTTTTCCCTTTCCTTTTCATTTTGAAAAAAACTAAGCACATCTGGTGTCCTACAACTAAGTTGCCTCAATTATTTTAGGTTCATTTTGCTGAAAAAAGTATATGAGGGGCACTTGGGTGGCTCAGTGAGTTAAGCCTCCACCTTCAGCTCAGGTCATGATCCCAGGGTCCTGGGATCGAGCCCTGCATCAGGCTCTCTGCTCGGCAGGGAACCTGCTTCCCCCTCCCTCTCTGTCTGCCTCTCTGCCTACCTGTGCGCTCTCTCTGTGTCAAATAAATAAAATCTTAAAAAAAAAAAGTATAATGAGAAATAATTTATTTCTCCAACCATAGTTTAGCACTTAGCATGTTTTCTTATTCCAGACCAGCATGACCAAGCGTTTTCTTTCTGTGCTCTTTAAATTTTTATTTGCATAAAAGGAAAAATTTAGAAATTAATAGGCTTTTTCTGGATTAGGACTAAAGTTTCTGTGGAACTTTGGTAAACCTAAATTTTGTTTATTCACTGAGGGAAAATTTTAATTCTTTGTCATTTTATTGCTCTAGAGTTTTGAAGCTGTGATAACGGCTTTCAGTGGTTACAACATAAGATGATGATTATTATCTTATCATAAGATGATGATGATTAGTGTACGAAAATCCCATGCAGAATCATCTCTGAATGAGTTTCAGACTGTTGGATCATTTGAGTCCTTACATATTTTCCTCTTTTTAAATCTTACAGCTTTTATGTATTTTAGTTTAGGGATTTAAGTATATGAATAACATGGGGGGAAAAAAAGAATAAAAAAAAGAAAGGCCAAGTATTATTTATGGGTAAAAGGTCTTTGGGGCTTACTGGAACAAAAAAGCTGATCCACACTTTTTGTAGGAGCCAGAGACTAGAATTTTAGGAACTTATATCTTGAAAAGGAGTTTCTGAAGAAATCAGCTACTCTCAAATTTTCTACTGAGGGCTTAAGATATTTAATAGAATTTGGCTGTAATTAAGGTTGAGACTAGGAAGTATTAGCTTGTTTGGACTAAAGTGCTGTAAGAAGACAGTGATTCTGTTTAGAGAACTTGAGAACTTGTAAAACGCCAGTCTACGTAATAAATCTTACTCCCCAGTACTATTTGACATTTCCCTGATATTGTCACCTGAGTTTTGCTCATAAGTTGTGTTTTTCCTGTTTGTGGTTTCCTTCCTCCCTCCCTCCCTCCCTTCCTTCCTTCTTTCCTTCCTATGATTTCATTTATTTGTCAGAGACAGAGAGAGAGAAAGCACAAAAGGGAAGCGGCAGGCAGGGGGAGAAGCGGGCTCCCTGGGGAGCCGCATGTGGGACTCAGTCCTAGGACTCCAGGATCATGACCTGAGCCAGATGCAGACGCTTAACTGACTGAGCCACCCATGCGCCCTATTTGTAGTTTTCTTAAAGAACTTGGAGTATCTCTGCCAGTACAGAATATAGTAAAGAAACAGATAAGTAGACCATGAAACAGTGTTTCAGATTTTTTCCTCATCTAAAGGAAATTTTAAGTCATGTATTGAGGATTCAAGTTGATCACATAAAATCTGCCTTTCCCAAAGGCAGTAAGTTTAAAAAATTTTTTTCTCTCTTCATCTTCTCTTTGGTTTTCATAGAATCTCCTTTGGTTTTCAGCCAGGTGCAGCTCCTGTGAAGAGAGAGGAGACGTGGAGTTCAGGAAGCAAGTTCTGAGCAGTAGTTTAGGGAAAGGACCGAAGGGGATCCTCGGTTGGGAGAGAAGAAAGTTAGAGATTTGGAAGTTGGAGTGTTACCTGAGTAGGGCCTGATGTGATGATCAGAGTGTGTTTGTGGTCTTGTAAATTTTAGAACATAAATTACTTGAAAATGAGAACGAGCTTACTCATTTTGTGTTCTGTAATATTTAGCATGGTAGTGTAATAGGTAAGTGGCTGGTGAATTCATCTCTTTAAGTATCATTTGTTGAGAAAAAATGCAAAAACAGTTGAGTTTAGGGATAATGACTTGGGGGAATGACCTACAAGGAATTTGTGTGGTAACTGTCATGTAAGGTGAAATGTGCCATTTTGGCTCATTGCTCTTCGGTGGAATATATTGCAACTCCAGTGTTTTGTTACTCATGCCACAGTGTTTGAGCTCTTAATTTCAGGCTGCCGAATGCTTAGTAGGGAGGCTTTTGGATAGAGATGTAACAACTAAATACTACTTTTTTTTTTAAAGAGCTTTGGAATCCTGCCATAATTTGGACTGCTTTAATAGGGTTTTTAAATGCACTTTAAGAACATCTTATTTTGAAATAATTTCATACCGAAAGTAGACAAATTACTGTGAAGAATTTCTTCTGTATACCTTCAAGTGAATTTCCCAGATGTTAACATTTACCACATTTGTTTTATTATTTTCTCTCTTTTCAAACACAAATTATTTTTTTCTGAGCCACTGAGAAGGCCCTTTCATTTGAATATATGGGATATTTTCTTTTTCTTGGTTTTTTATTTTTTTATTTTTTTATTTTACTTATTTGAGAGAGTGACAGCATCAGCAGGAGGAGGGACAGAAGGAAAGGGAGAGAATCTCAAGCAGACTTCAAGCTGAGCCCAGAGCCCATTGCGGGACTCAGTCTCATGACCCTGAGATCATGATCTGAGCCAAAACCAAGAGTCAGATGCTTAACTGACTGAGCCACGTAGGGAGCCCAAGCACAAGGCTACTTTCTAATGTAACTATAGTACAGTTGGCAAAATCAGGAAGTTAACATTGAAACAATACTATTATCTGTAGTCCTTACACAAATTTTGAAAACTGTCCCGGCCCTGCCCTTTTAGCCAAAAAAAATATTGGTTTGGTTTCAGTAGGATCCAATATAGTATCATGTATGATGTTTCCTTGTTTTGTTTTGTTAGGAGACTGATCTCTGATCTGGAGCCATCTCTCAGCTTTTCTTTGTCTTTCAAGAACCTTGACATTTTTTTACGAATACAAGCCAATGACTTTCGTGTGATGCTTCTCAATTTGTGGCTATTTCCACATGATTATATTCAGGCTATGGATTTTGGGTAGAAATGCCACAGAACTGATGTGTTTTTCTTAGTGAATCATATCAGAAGGCACATGATGTAATTTTGCCTCATTACTAGTGATGTTAATTCTATATTTTTAAAGATGTTTATCTCTTCTAGTTGTTTCAAGTAAGTGTTCATGGTTTAGATTTTTTCTTTAAATTGCCTTTTGATTTTTATTTATGAGTTAGAGACTAGAGCAGAAGCACGTTAAAAAAGAAATTATGTTAACTTTAAAAGCACTTAAAACCTGATTTACGGCAACAGCTTTTGCATATTGGCCGATAAAGATATCTGGAGATTGAAGTCAGTCCACTGTGCCAGTGTTGCCTTGAAACTCCTGCCATGGCTCCTTGGGTGACTGAGAAGAGTGCGGTAAAAATCAGAGTAATAGATGGCCCAAGTTTTCCAGTTCATGGTTTTTTCTGCTTACTGTTAAGTTAAATTTAGCGTCTGAATGAGCTGCTGTAAATAAAGTTTCTTCATTTTTATCTTAATAGATTTCCTTTCCTTATTTGTGGTGGTGGTTTGTTTTCAGGTGTGACAGGGAGCCAGGTATAGAATCGTATACTCTGTTTTTCTTAACGGCTTTCGTGTTGCTGAGTCATTCGTAAATATTTTGTTCCTGTTTAGCATTTAGGAAGGGCCTTTGCCTAAAACCTACATACAGTACTGCTATTTCGATGTTCATTCTTTTCTCCCTCCCTGTGCACTACGCTGGTAGATTACCTGTGCTGGGGGATAGGGGAGACCCTTAGCACATAAGCGGTTTTATACTTTTTCAGATCCCCCTGAGTCCAGCCATGCCGGCTCCCATTTGGCTGTGACCGCCCAGCATGCCCTATGCTGAGATGATCCCGTTACTGAAGGACTGCTCAAGCGGGGAGCCGGCCTGTTGGGAGGGGGTTGGGTGAGTTAATTTCTTTCATTTTTAAGAAAAAAAATGATGCGGTGTGGTTTGGCAAGAAAAACACACCTTATACCTAAAAATAGGTTGCTGGACCCTCTCGTAGCTGAGACATCCCAGCTTTTTCTTACATCATTTCTGCATAATATGGTCTTTAAGTAGAAGAAATTGAAAGAACCTTACGATAATTTGAGTGACTTTTAAACAGGAAAAAAAAAAAGCAAATTATGAAGTGGCCCTTATAATAGACCCTATTAAGAGATAAGTGGTAAAATTGAAACATACTCACACTAGTCTCCTTTTTAGTGATAAATTTCATTTTAGAATGACTTCAAATATAGTCTGTTATCCGGAGCATTAGAAGAAGTATCAGCTTTATACTCTGAAGATGTTCCAAGGCTAGTAGAGGCACATATTTGTCATTGATTTCTGCCAGGGTTGCTTTGGGCCTCCTCCTGTGATTTGTAGGGTGATTCCTGAAACACTGGTCTCTTTGGGGTATTGCTACCTAATATTATTGCCCTTCAGGGAGAGTCCTACGTAAGTCATCTTCGCTTATTCATTTTAACATTTTGAAATCTAGTTGTGGCAAAACAGAACTAGGAAATTCTGCTTCTGGGGAAAGTATCCCCCAAGTTATGGATGGATACTGTTTATATTCCGTAAACTATGAAACCTCTTCGTCAGCCAAGACTCAGGACGATAATTGGGGAACAGAAATAGCCAGCTGGAGGAAAATAACCTGTAATTCCCTTAGTCCTTAAAAGGCAGATTGGCCTTTGAATTTGGAGACTTGGCCAGGAGAAGGATGTTAGGGGTAGCCCGCTCATTCTTCACAGACCAGATCTCTCCTATTGGTGCTGCCTGGGTTCTGTGAGTTTGTCTGGTGGTTATATCCGTACTGTTTCGATATTACTTGACATCGCAGTACAGCTTACTAAATTTTGCTGTGCCTGTCTGGTCACGCCTGACAACAGTGTTGGTGTTCCTCCATGTCCTCTCTGGGATCGCTGTCGCTGTGCTGCTTCCCTCATCTTTCTCAAGGGTCTCACGATTTTGTCTTCCATAGTCTGTAGCTGCTTCCTTGCCTGCAGTGTCTCTCATGCTGACCTGCTGCTTCCATGTTGTTTCTCTGATGTTCATCCTTCCCACTTAGAATCCTCAAGTTAGGTTCAAGTCTCCAAGTGCCTTCTGTGCTTAGTTGCTTTTGGTAACAGAAATCACATCTTCTGGAGGTTATCTAGTTTCCATCCTACTCCTTTGAATTTTTGTGAAATTGGCTGTACCTTTTCATTGCTTCAGTATTTTTTTTTATTAAATATTTTATTTATTTATTTGACAGAGATCACAAGTAGGCAGAGAGGCAGGCAGAGAGAGGAGGAAGCAGGCTCCCTGCTGAGCAGAAAGCCCGATGTGGGACTCGATCCCAGGACCCTGGGATCATGACCTGAGCCGAAGGCAGAGGCTTTAACCCACTGAGCCACCCAGGCGCCCCTCATTGCTTCAGTATTTAATTTAGTGTGCAGTTCAGCTTTTTTTTCTTTGTAATTACATTCTTGAAAGTTCTAAAATCAGCAGTTGGGGTTTTTTTTTTAAAACACACACTTCAACAGAAACAACGGTATTATAAGTTGACTGGTTCTAGCCTGTTAACTAATTCTCTGTAAGAGGACAGAAGATGTGTGTCCAGGGGAAAGGGAAGTGAATGGAGAAAGGGACATATCATGTCATTACTGGGTGGCATTTAAGATGCATTTGAGGTACCAGCTTCTGAATTTAAAGGGAGACCACACAGTCTTTGTATCTTTTGTTGCAGTCACGGGTAAGCTGAACATGTGCACGCCAAAGGTAGCTCGGTGTAATAGAGCAGGAGAGACCAGGGAAGCGTAGGTTTATGCAAGACAGATTATAATAATGGACTGGAGTTTCACGCGGGTAGAAAGGACAAGGAAGTGAGTGTAGGGAAAGTGTAGTTGAATTAATGGGTTTAAGGTCCTGGCGGGATTGAAGGATTATAGTTGGGCTACTAGAGGGAGTGAATTTGAAAGCTGTGAGGGATGATGAAAGAGAAGAGTATGAGATTGAGAGTGTAGAGGGTTTAGAGTTAATAACGTATTCATGGGGATGAGTTCTTGATGCGTGGGGAGAGAAAGGGAAGTTTGAGGAACCAGGGGCAGGAGGGCTC
The DNA here is from genome assembly GCF_902655055.1 of Lutra lutra. Classification (NCBI taxonomy): domain Eukaryota; kingdom Metazoa; phylum Chordata; class Mammalia; order Carnivora; family Mustelidae; genus Lutra; species Lutra lutra. Next base: position 30,809,044 of record NC_062295.1, read on the forward strand.
CCTGTTTGTCAGCAGTGATTTTTTTTGTTGTGGTATTTTTAATAAAATATGCTGCTTCATTTGGACAAAAAAACTTCATATACTTTCTACTTAAAAGGATATAATGTTCCCAGTTGGAACAGAGGTTTAAAGGCTTACAAATCAGAGTAATTGTTGATTAACTTCTTAGATGTTGCCATTATTTAGATCAGGTATCCTCAGTCTGGGATCCACGGGCACACTCTGAAATTGTATGCATAATTTTTGTGTGTTTCTTCTGGGGAAAGGGTGCACAGATTTCATAAAAGTGTGTGAGAACCGCTAGCACTGTATATTAACAGAAAACCAGTTGCATAGCACAAAGGTCTAATTTTACAGTATACATTTTTAAGTTTGGGTATTAAGAGAATTTTGTATTGATGTGGCCAAAACATTGGCTAACATTCATGTCTTTGTTTCTTCAGGGGCATAGTGTCTGTGGGCAGAAATGAATCTGTAGCTTTACCTGGATAGCTGGGGAAGAGGGCCTACATGATGCTTTAATATTGCTGCTTCAAATTAGTTGTTTTTTTTTTTTTAATTAATTTTGCTCTTGTTCTTAAATTCTAGTACATGACTCTCAACCCTTCTACTAAGAGGAAGAATACTGGATCCCCAGACAGGAAGCCCTCAAAAAAATCCAAGACAGACAACTCTTCTCTGAGTTCACCCCTAAATCCCAAGTTATGGTGTCATGTACACTTGAAGAAGTCCCTGAATGGCTCGCCGCTCAAAGTGAAGAACTCCAAAAATTCCAGATCTCCAGAAGAACATTTGGAAGAAGTGATGAAGATGATGTCGCCCGCCAAGCTCCATAGTAACTTTCACATCCCCAAGAAGGGCCCTCCTGCCAGGAAGTCGGGCAAGCACAGCGATAAACCTTTGAAAGCAAAGGGCAGAAGCAAAGGCATCCTTAATGGACAGAAATCTACAGGTAATTCCAAGTCTCCCAAAAAGGGCTTGAAGACTCCTAAAACCAAAATGAAGCAGATGACTCTGTTGGATATGGCCAAAGGCACTCAGAAGATGACACGCGCCCCACGGAACTCTGGGGGTACAGCCAGGTCCTCTAGTAAACCCCACAAACATCTGCCTCCTGCTGCCCTACACCTTATTGCTTACTACAAAGAAAACAAAGACAGGGAGGACAAGAAGAGTGCCCTGTCCTGTGTTATCTCCAAAACAGCTCGCCTTCTCTCCAGCGAAGATAGAGCCCGTCTCCCAGAAGAGCTGCGAAGTCTTGTTCAGAAACGCTTTGAGCTTCTCGAGCACAAAAAGCGGTGGGCCTCGATGTCTGAGGAGCAACGGAAAGAATATTTGAAAAAGAAACGAGAGGAGCTGAAAGAAAAGTTGAAGGAGAAAGCCAAGGAGCGGAGAGAGAAGGAAATGCTTGAGAAGCTAGAAAAACAGAAGAGGTACGAGGACCAGGAGTTATCTGGCAAAAGCCTTCCAGCATTTAGACTGGTGGATACCCCTGAAGGGCTGCCCAACACGCTCTTTGGGGATGTGGCCATGGTGGTGGAGTTCTTGAGCTGTTACTCCGGGCTGCTCTTACCAGATGCTCAGTACCCCATTACTGCTGTGTCCCTCATGGAGGCCTTGAGTGCAGAAAAAGGCGGCTTTTTATACCTCAATAGGGTATTGGTCATCCTCTTACAGACCTTATTACAGGATGAAATAGCAGAAGACTATGGTGAACTGGGAATGAAGCTGTCGGAGATCCCGCTGACTCTCCATTCTGTTTCAGAGCTGGTGCGGCTCTGCCTGCGCAGATCTGACGTTCAGGAAGAAAGCGAGGGCTCCGACGCCGATGACAATAAGGATTCGGCGCCATTTGAGGACAATGAGGTACAAGATGAGTTCCTAGAGAAGCTGGAGACCTCGGAGTTTTTTGAGTTAACGTCAGAGGAGAAGCTGCAGATCTTGACTGCGCTCTGCCACCGCATCCTCATGACGTACTCGGTGCAGGACCACATGGAAACCAGACAGCAGATGTCGGCGGAGCTGTGGAAAGAACGGCTTGCTGTCCTGAAGGAAGAGAATGATAAGAAGAGAGCCGAGAAACAGAAAAGGAAAGAAATGGAAGCCAGAAACAAGGAAAACGGGAAAGAGGAGAACGGGCTAGGCAAACCGGATAGAAAAAAAGAGGTGGTGAAGTTTGAGCCCCACGTGGACCTGGGAGCTGAAGACATGATCAGTGCTGTGAAGAGCCGGCGGCTGCTCGCCATCCAGGCCAAGAAGGAGCGTGAGATCCAGGAGAGAGAGATGAAAGGTAAGGGCTTGTGTTGAGAGCAGAAGGGAGACCCTCTAGAAGACTGTAGAAGGAAGGAAGTTGCCAGGGTAACGGTAGAGGCTCTGTTTGTCGTAACTCTTCAGTTATCTTGGTGTGCGGCAGCCCAGACCCCACTGGGTGTGTGATGCTTGGTGGGAGTGTGCAGCCTGGCCTTCTGCAGCTAATGATGGTTTGACTTGGATTGATGTGACGGTGGCATCTTCTCTGGATTTGGTAAAGGACCAAAGTCACAAGTAGACATCGTGGAAAGACTATAGGGCTTGGGAATTGCTGGCCTGGTTTCAAACCCTGCCTCTGACTTCGTTGTAGTTTTTTGGGCAAGTTACTCTCTGTGCCTCAGTGTCCTCCTGTGCCCGTTAAGATTGTTTTCACAATTGAGTGACAAGGTGTTTGAAGCTCTCAGTGCAGTCTCCAACTCAGATACGGATCTTTCCCTTATTATGATGTACGATGTAAACATTTGGGGCTTTGATAGCACCATCAGATCTGAATTTTTTTTTTTTAAAGATTGATTTATTTGAGAAAGAGAGAGAGTGTAAACAGTGGGGCAGAGGGAAAGGGAGAGAGAAACGCAGACTCTGTGCTGAGCGCAGAGTCCGTTGTGGGGCTTGGTCTCATGACCCTGAGATAATGACCTGAGCCGAAACCAAGGGTTGGATGCTCGACCGACTGTGCCACCCAGGTGCCCCAAAGCTGAACATTTTTAAAACAGCTTTATTAAATAGTTCACATACCATACAACTCGTCTATTTATAACATATAACTCATTGTTTTTTAATGTATTCACAGGTATGTGCAACTTTAGAACAATTTTAGAACATACTCATCTTCTCAAAAACAAAACCTCTAAATTCTCTCTTTTTTTTTTTTTTTTTTTTTTAAGATTTATTTATTTAGGGGCGCCTGGGTGGCTCAGTGGGTTAAAGCCTCTGCCTTCGGCTCAGGTCATGATCCCAGGGTCCTGGGATCGAGCCCCGCATCGGGCTCTCTGCTCATCGGGGAGTCTGCTTCCCCCTCTCTCTCTGCCTGCTTCTCTGCCTACTTATGATTTCTGTCTGTCAAATAAATAAATAAAATCTTTAAAAAAAAAAAAAAGATTTATTTATTTATTTGACAGACAGAGATCACAGGTAGGCAGAAAGGCAGGCAGAGAGAGAGGAGGAAGCAGACTCCCCGATGAGCAGAGAGCCCGATGCGGGGCTCGGTCCCAGGACCCTGGGATCATGACCTGAGCCGAAGGCAGAGGCTTTAACCCACTGAGCCACCCAGGCACCCCTCTTTAAACTATTTTAGTCGGTGCTGTAGTTTCCAACCGTATCAGCGATTCCAGCTTATAAAGTGAAGATGGTAAAAACCATTTATTTGTCAAAGTTGGATCCTAGATACCTAGAAATAACTTTAGTAGCACTTTCTGAATATATAATAATTTCTTTTAAAACCGATTCTAGTTTATACTACCTAAGACCACTGAAATGTCTTCACATGGATACAGTTACACTGTGCATCTGTATATACATACGTTTCAGTTTTAAAGACCATATTTTGCATTCCAAGTAAAATAGCATGTAGATCAACTTTGTGTATGTGTTACACTGCCGCTGTGTGTTACCTGAAATGTAAGGACTTCTCCTTGAGTTTCTGAAGTGTTCCTGTGTGTGTTTTAACACAGGACAAAGGAAAGGTCATGTGATACTCTTAAATTGATACAGAGAAATAAGGGACAAAGAAAGTTAATATTTTGCCAAGGGTCAGTTCATTTGGTATCTAGTTCAGTGCTGTAACCTCTGGAACCGAGTTTGGTCTTTTGATGACTTGCCCAAGGTGGCTTTTTGTTTGTTTGTGGCCCTAAGAGAAGGAGCTTTTCCTTGATTGTGATTTGGCCATTACTGTTTGTATTGTTTAGCTTTGTACTGACTTCTGCTGTAAGCACTGTTGCGGACATTTTGTTCCATTCAGGAGAGCAAACTTTGTTAAAGGAAGTGAGTATCATGTCGGTTTTGAATAAATGAGATGTGTCTTAATTTTTTAAAGTAGCCTCTTTAGACTGATGTATTTTCCAGATTCTCACCATAATTAATGTAGATGTTCTCTCATCAGTAGAGTATCAGTATTACACATTCTGGAGTTGTAAATAGTAGCACTGTGTTTCAGAATTTTTTACAGTTATAGAAAAACTTAAAAGGCAAGATTACTGGGCTATTCTTGTTGTTGAGAGAAATTTCTGTCTGGATGAAATAAACCCATATAATGAATGATCAGAAATAAATTAATAAAAATTTTCTTTTTGAGATTTTATTTATTTTAGATTGCACAAGCATGGGTAGGGACAGAGGAGAGAGAGAATCTCAAGCAGAGAGAGTTGGTGCAGGGCTTGGTTCCACGACCTGATCTGAAACCAAGGGTCGGGTGCTTAACCTGAGCCACCCAGGCACCCCCACACTTTTTTTCATCATTAACAGTAGTGACTTGCTGAATAACTCCCCAGATAGTATTCAGTACGTAGTGATTGCTTTTATGCACAAGTGCTTGCCTGCTTTTGCTCTCCCTCCGGTCTTTTTTCTTGCCACCAAGGCTACTAAGCTTAATTACGGTCAAATTCCTCAGGACTGAAATAGGTTTTATTTTGAAATGGCTGGTCTGGTTTTATTCATTCTGGTCATTTTGAGGATCAATTAATTCCATTTAAAAACTTCTAATAGAACTTATTACGAAATAAAGTCTAGTTAATTCTTTTGATCTTTACCAGTGAAACTAGAACGCGAAGCTGAAGAAGAACGAATACGAAGGCACAAGGCAGCTGCTGAGAAGGCTTTCCAGGAGGGAATTGCCAAGGCAAAGCTAGTTATGCGTAGGACTCCTATTGGTACAGATCGAAACCATAACAGGTAACTTATTAGACTTAATTTTTGTCACCTTTTAGGGTTATTATATTGTTCCTAGTTTTGAAATGCTAAAGTTCTAGAATAAATAAGCTATTCCGTTTATGGATTTTGGCAACCCTCGCTTATCACACATTTATTGAATGTTTTCTATGCCACATGCTGGAGTTACACAGTTAAATAAGACACCAACCTGTTCCTTTTTTTTTTTTTTTTTAAGATTTTATTTATTTATTTGACAGAGATCACAAGTAGGCAGAGAGGCAGGCAAGGGGAGGGGGAAGCAGGCTCCCCACTGAGCAGGGAGCCCGATGAGGGGCTTGATCCCAGGACCCTGAGATGACCTGAGCCGAAGGCAGAGGCTTAACCCACTGAGCCACCCAGGTGTCCCAGACACAAAGCTATTCTTTTAAAAAAAAAAAAAAAAAAAAAAGACAGAAGGGGCGCCTGGGTGGCTCAGTGGGTTTAAGCCTCTGCCTTCAGCCCAGGTCATGATCTCAGGGTCCTGGGATCGAGTCCTGAATTGGGCTGTCTGCTCAGTGGAGAGCCTGCTTCCCCCCTTTCTCTGCCTGCCTCTCTGCCTACTTGTGATCTCTCTCTCTTCCTCTGTGTCCAAAAAAAAAAAAAAAAAGACATAACCCTGTTTTTGAAGATACCACAAATAGGAAACCTAAATTATTTTGATGGGTGAAACGTAACCCAAACAGAGGTCATTGGAAATGGTAATACATTTTACATGTGTGTATTGTGTGGAACCTGAAGTAGAAAATACTAGAAGTTATAAAAATTATAGATACGAAGCGAACCTCATATTTCAAAAATGTTGGTATTCTGTGCCTTACTTTATCAGTTGTATGGGTCTGAACGTTCAGTGATACTCTGTAATCATCTCCCCCAACAGTAAAGTCATCCCATGCTCGTGATCTGTCATTATTTTATTAACATATGGTTGTGATTTATAGGTACTGGCTCTTCTCAGATGAAGTTCCGGGATTGTTCATTGAAAAAGGCTGGGTGCATGACAGCATCGACTATCGATTCAGTCACCGCAAAGATCGTGCGGACCCTGCTGATGAAGATTACTGTCCCCGGAGTATGTGTACCTATCAGTTCTTATACCCTGCTCGAGTAGACTCATTAGTAAGGACTGTCTTTCCTTGGTCACTTTTTCTTTTTGCAAAGTTTATTTTCTCCTTAGGTAGATGTATTTGAGTGGGGTTGGGAGGATATGAAATGCGTTGAAGAAGGAAGGAAACTAACATTTGGTTATGAGCTTTGTTCCAGGTGTAGTGTGGAAAGATAACGAGCTTGAACATTAGGTTATTTGGGTATTCGATTTTTTTTTAAAGATTTTATTTATTTGTTTGACACAGAGAGAGCGAGAGAGAGAACACAAGCAGGGGGAGTGGGAGAGGGAGAGGGAGAAGCAGGCTTCCCGCTGAGCAGGGAGCCCGATATGGGGCTCGATCCCAGGACCCTAGGATCATGACCTTGAGCCAAAGGCAGGCATTTAATGACTGAGCCACCCACGCACCCCTGGGTATTAGATTTTATACAAGTAGTCTCCAATCTCTCTTCCTTGGAAGTCTCTCTGTAGGTACCTTAATGGCTGGAATTGAGGTAAAGGGCTAAGAAGACAACTTCATAATTTATTTATTCAGTAAGTATGGAGCATCTCATGTGTGCCAACCAGTTTTTCATGTTTTGTGGTACCAGAAAGCAAACAAGACAGATACGGTCCTAAATGTCATTTAATTAAAGTTCTAGTGAGGGGGGACCACAGCAAATAACTAAAAATAAGTGACTGAGAAAGAGTCATAAAGGGGCACTGATGTTCTTTTTCTTGGCCTGGGTTCTGATTACATGGGTGTGTTTGATTTGTAAAATAAATAAGTATAATTTTATAAATGTGTATATGTATTTTTTTGAGGCGCATATATATACATTGAACATAGATTATGTGTAACATTTGTAACACACATATGTTATTTCAAGAAAGAAGTAAAAAGGGGGGCTGCCTGGGTGGTTCAGTCCTTAAGCGTCTGCCTTCGGCTCAGGTCATGAACCTGGGGTCCTGGGATTGAGCCCTGCATCGGGGCTGCATGCTCAGCAGGGTGCCTGCTTCTCTCTCCCACTCCCCCTACTTGTGTTCCCTGTGTCTCTATCTCTCTGTCAAATAAATAAAATCTTAAAAAAAATAAAATAAAATAAAATTTTTTTTTTTTAATTAAGAAAACCCAAGTGGTCAGGTTAGATCAGTTTCCCTCATCCTCAGCATTATTGACATTTTGGGTCAGATCTTTTTTTTTTGTTTTAAGAGTTGGGGTGGGGTAGAGGGAGAGAGAGGGAATGCGATGCAGGGCCCGGTCCCATATACTGGGATCATAACTTGAGCGAAATCAAGAATTGGACGCTTAAGTGACTAAGCCACGCAGACACCCTCAGGTCATTCTTCATAGGTGGGGCTGGTCCTGTGCGTTGTCACACATTTAGCAGCGTCCCTGGCCTCAGTGGAATAAGTGCTAATAGTGACAATTAAATGTGTCTCCAGACATTGCCACGTGTCTACTGGGAGGCAGCCTGGCTCCCTGTGGAGAACCACTGGGTTAAGTGATCTGCAGGCTTCCTGCTAGCTCTGCTTTCTGTGACCTAATGAAGATTGCTTCTCAAGTATTAGATCGTTAGTTTCTTTCAGAAATCTTTTTAAAGGCAGTTTTCCTTCATTTTAGAGACGCTCCTATCCTAAACTTAAAACTCACAAAATTGTTAAATAAGGAAATTAATATGTAGCCCAAAGTTTCACAGTTAAGGCCTTTTTATACTGTGTTAATAATAGTAAGTGTTACGTTGCAGCACTTTGGTAGAAAAATCTAGTTTTGGTAGAGCTCACAAATACTTACATAAGGGCAGTTATGTTTAAGAGTGGTAAATGTACAGTCAGGACCTTTAGACCTGGGGGAGAGTTTCCAGCCGGAGGAGACACTGATTTTATGATGTTTTCCAGAAGCTTAATGGGTGTCCTTAGAAATCAGGTCTCCATAGTTGTAGCTCCCAGGAGAAGATGGGCGTTCCGGGCCCGCACTCCTGGCGCGTCCTGGTGGGCATTGTTGCTTCGTGTTCTCATCCCGGCAGGGCCGGGTGTCTTCAAAATCACGTGACTCAGAAGACTAACAGGGTGATGTGTTTGTAGTGCAGGGAAGGTGCGGAGGGTTAAAGGGGAGAGGGAGGGAGCAGGGGACAGAACCAGTTACAGTGTTAGGTGAGGCCTCAGAGATTGGCTTAAGATCCATCCGTATTCCTGTCCTACTGTGTGGGAGCTGACTTAGAAAAAAGTTCATCGTGTTTGACTTTTTGAAGTCTCCAGGGGTAAGTCTATAGTAGTTTATGTGTTTCATTTGTGCCTTTGTGCTAAGCCTCAGGTACAAAGAGCAAATGGATTATTTGCTTTGATATAAAGTTATTCAGTCATCCCGCTCCATTCTGAGTTGTGATACTCTGAACTTTGAGCTGTGCAGCTATTCAGCTGTGTAGCCAGCAGGCATCTCAAAGAAGGTGCTGTGTGTAAGCTGTTTAAGCGAGGCAGCGCCTGTCGCACACTGGATGGCTTGGATAGGCAGCATCTGTGTTACTGGTTGTTGGATTGGCACTGCGTCCTGCTTAGGTTTGAAATGCGGGATTGGGGGGCGCCTGGGTGGCTCCGTTGATAAGCGTCTGCCTTTGGCTCAGGTCCTGATCCTGGAGTCCTGGGATGGAGCCCCACATCAGGCTCTGCCCCTCAGTGGGAAGCCTGCTTCTCCCTCTCCCACTCCCCCTGCTTGTTTTCCTTCTCTCTCTATCAAATAATTATAAATAAAATCTTAAAAAAATGTGGAATTGGGTATTTACTGTATTAACCTAATGTTTACATTTTTTTTTTAGGTAAGAAAGCAAACCTAGGCAAAAATGCAAATATGAACACACAACCTGGACCAGCAACAGAAGTTGCTGTAGAGACCACCATACCCAAACAAGGCCAGAATCTATGGTAACGTGAGCATTCATTGGGTTGCTCTTTCTTTTTCCTTTTTCATGTTAAGAAAATGTTTAATCTAGTGACACCAGTCTTTACATCTTTTAAGATCATTTTGTATGATTTTGATTTCTTAGATATGTAAACTTACTGCTTTAAAAGCAGGTTTGAGTTTTGTTTTGTTGGTTTTTTTTTTATAAGAATATATTCTAAGCTTTGGAATTTTATTTCCCTGTTATAACGTAAGTTTGTGTATGTTCTTGGGGTAGATACAGGATTTTCATCTTTACTTATTTATTATTTTTTTAAAGATTTTGTTTATTTATTTGGCAGATAGAGATCACAAGTAGGCAGAGAGGCAGGCAGAGATAGAGAGGAGGAAGCAGGCTCCCTCCTGAGCAGAGAACCTCATGTGGGGCTCGATCCCAGGACCCTGAGATCATGACCTGAGCCAAAGGCAGAGGATTAACCCACTGAGCCACCCAGGCGCCCCAGGATTTTCATCTTTATTAATTGAAGAATATAAATTGTATACATAGCCATTGATTTGCTTTTATGTCCATATTCTTTTAGGCAGGGAAACAGGTTTTGAGAGGGTCCCTTTTATTTTGTGATTGCATTAACTGTTTTGCCTGTGATTCCTTTTGGTTTAATGACCTTCTGTCTTTAATTTTTAGATGTAGGTTTACTCTTCTCAGGTATATGGACAAGTGTGTCAGTTGACTTTATAAAATTTGTCTCGTATTTTATTTTATTATTTTTTTAAAGATTTTATTTATTTATTTGACTGACAGAGATCACAAGTAGGCAGAGAGGCAGGCAGGGAGAGAGGAAGGGAAGCAGGCTCCCCGCTGAGCAGAGACCTGATACGGGGCTCGATCCCAGGACCCCGAGATCATGACCCGAGCCGAGGGCAGAGGCTTTAACCCACTGAGCCACCCAGGCGCCCCTGTCTCGTATTTTAGTAGGAAACATTGGCTCAGGTATCCTAGGATAAAGTCAGCGTTAGGTCTCATTGAAATAATAAATTATCTGTTCTGCTTGTGAGCAAGATTGGAATTCTGTTCTCCCAACTTCCACCAACAATCTTAGACCCGTTCTTAATATTTAATTATTTTTCAGAGTTACTGATTCTGTGTTGCTCCTTTTAGGTTTTTATGTGATAGTCAGAAGGAACTGGATGAGTTGCTAAATTGCCTTCACCCTCAGGGAATAAGAGAAAGTCAACTTAAAGAGAGACTCGAGAAGAGGTAAGGATTTTCATCTTGCTCTTCACGGCTTCTCTTCAGCAGATGTATTATAAATGTCTTAGGGCTTATTTGTTTATCCGTAAAAGCAGTAAATGTAAATTTTAAAAAAGTATCTGTAACCCTTTTATGTTCTTATTGCTTGGGAGTTTCTTGACTCATGCTTATTTGGAAAAGCATATTTTTAAATGTTTTTTTTTTTATTTTAATCAATTAATTATTTGTTTATTTTAATTTTTAAATAAACATGTAATGTATTATTAGCCCCAGGGGTACAGGTCTGTGAATCGCCAGGTTTACACACTTCACAGCACTCACAGCATAGCACATACCCTCCCCAGTGTCCATAATCCCACCACCCTATCCCTACCCCCCCTTCCCCGGGCCACTCTCAGTTTGTTTTGTGACATTAAGAGTCTCTTATGGTTTGTCTCCCTCCTGATCTCATCTTGTTTCATTTATTCTTTTCCTACCCCCCAAACCCTACACCTTGCATCTTCCTCATATCAGAGAGCTCTTATGATAGTTGTCTTTCTCCGATTGACCTTTTTTCGTGGAAAAGTATATTTTTAAGCCACATAGATACAGTGCAGCAGGATTGTTCAGTGATGCCTGTGTGTCATGCACTGAGCTAGACCCTCATTAGAGTTAGGCAGCCTTACAAGGGCCGTTCCACGGCAGTTGGCATTCAGAAGTATTGTCAGTATTAGAAACAGCCAGAAAATGAAAACTCCCTAAATGTCCGTCAGCTGACGGATAAACAAAACGTGGCACATCCATAAATTCAGCCACGACACGGAACCAAGTACCGACACGTGCTATAGCTGTAACAGGGCTGAAACGAAAAACCGGACTGAATCAAAGAAGCTAGATATAGGCCCATATCGTATGGTTCTGTTTATTTATTTTTATTTATTTGAGAGAGAGATTGCAGAGAGAGAGCATGAGTTGCGGGGGAGGCACAAGGACGGAGGGAGAAACAGGCTCCCAACTGCGCAGGGAGCCCAATGCAGGGCTCCAGCCCAGGACTCTGGGATCGTGACCTGAGCCAAGGCAGACACTCAACCAACTGAGCCACCCAGGTGTCCCCAGTAGGATTCCATTTATGTAAGACTTTCAGAGTAGGCCCATCCACAGGGACAGAAAGAAAGTAGGCTTGTGGTTTCCATGGGCTGGGGGAAGGGGAGAATTGGGATTGAGGTATGGGGTTTCTTCTGGGGTGATGAAAGTTTTGGAATTAGGTAGTTTTAATGGTTCCACAACATTAAAACCACTGCAAATGTATGCTTTAAAGTGGTGAGTTTAAGACTGAATTGTATTTTTAGAAAGCTCCAAACAAATACTATCTACATCTAGATTTGCTGGTGTCCTTCCTGTTCTAGGCATTGCTCCAGTCAAAGCCAGGGCAAGGTTTTGGCTTAAGGCCACCTTTAGTATCTGACTGCATGCTTTCATAGTTGAATTTGGGTTTGATTGAAGGAAGAAGTAATGTATCATTCAGTCTACAGTTGCAAGTTTTCTAGACTTTTGTGAATGATAATGGATGGGTACATGATACTAGTTCACTGCTTAATGCATAAATTAATTAAAATTGTATTCAGAATCATGGTGTCTTATTGAGATGAACAGGTAAATTAAGAAAGACAAGGGAAAATGTCAGTACATCAGTGACAAAGTAGTGTGGTTCTATGATGTGCCTTCTGTTTGTTAACATATTTGATTGTCAGGGTTAAAAACAAAACTTACACTTTGTTTGGTTTTGTTGAGCATTAAAAAAAACCCCAAACACATATCTTGCTTTTCTGGGTTTGAACTTTCTAGAGGCTGTCAAGCATACATAATCTTGGAGAATTAATGTTCCTTCCTTAGCATTATTTTACTATAGAGCCATCCATGTTTCATACTGTTTTGTTTTGTGTTTAATTGAAGTATAGTTAATATGCAAAATACTGGTGATTTCAGGTTTCATCCGTTATTTTTATAACCGAGTTCTGTCATTTTCCTTTCTATATGCTGTTCTGGGAATTTGTATAATCTTTGTGATTCTACTTTATTTATCTCTTCTCTTGCTGGTGCTTATTTGTATTTCCTTTGGGTAGCCAAGGGGATAGGATACTGTATCATAGACCATTTGAAGTTCACATTTATAAAACAGTTATATATGCTCTTTACAAGAAAGTAAGTGATGAAGGATATAAATTACAGGGTGTGCACTCAGTTACTCATTTCAATAAAAAAAGGAGTTTTTTTTTTTAAGATTTTATTTATTTGAGAGAGACCACAAGCTGGGTAAGGAGAAAGAAAAAAGCAGACGTGAGCAGGGTGATGGGCAGAGAGAGAAGGAGAAGCTGACTCTCCTCTGAGCAGGGAGCCCGATGTTGGGGGCTTAGGCCCATGACTCCAGGATCACGACCCGAGCTGAAAGCAGATGCTTAACCAGCTGAGCCACCCCAGTGCCCCTCAGTAAAAAGGAATTTAAAAACCAAATGATATCAAGCCAGTTGGAAACAGAGAAGTAAAGTTTTTTCTATCCATTGAACATTTATAAAAATTAATCATATACTTAGCCACAAAAGCATTCTCAACGGATTTTAAAAATAGAGAGTTTCAGGATATGTTCTCTGATCAGATTGCAATAAAATTAGAAACAAATTCCTTAAACATGTCCAAAGAGATCTTAACTGACAGGCAGTTAAACACATTCATAGATAACGTCAAAGAAGAAAATAAAGCGAATTCTGCAAAGCAAGGGAAATCCTTTGTAAGAAAACCAGTGGGACACAATGAAGCTGTATTCAGAGGAAAATAATATTAAAAATGCTTACTTAGGGGCGCCTGGGTGGCTCAGTGGGTTAAAGCCTCTGCCTTCAGCTCAAGTCATGATCCCAGGGTCTTGGGATTGAGCCCTGCATCGGGCTCTCAGCTCAGCAGGGAGCCTGCTTCCCTTCCTCTCTCTCTCTGCCTGCCTGTCTGCCTACTCGTGATCTCTGTCTATCAAATGAAAATAAAATTAAAAAAAAAAAAAAAAAGAAATGGGAGGGGAGCCTGGGTGGCTCAGTCATTGAGTATCTGCCTTTGGTTTGGGTCATGATCCCATGGTCCTGAGATCGAGTCCCTCATTGGGCTCCCCGCTCTGTGGGGAGCCTGCTTCTCCCTCTCCCACTCCCCCAGCTTGTGTTTCATCTCCCGTGGTCTCTCTCTCTCTCTGTCAAATAAATAAATAGATCTTAAAAAAAAAAAAAAAGAATGAAATGGGAACTTACTATACTTCAGCTGAGATGACCTTGAGCTCAAGTTTGCATTTTGTTGTAAGAAACCAACAGTGAATCTTATGGTCTCGCCAGAGTGTGTGGCTGGGACCTCAGTGGGTCAATCTTTAATGTGAGAGTGAACTTGGAGGTCCTTGTGTAGGATTTCAGCCGTTTGACATTTTTACTATGTTATGAGGCATTCTGGCAGGTGATTTAAAGTTGTCTCATGTTGGTAGCATTTCCTGTAGCTGACATGAGCAAATGGATATTCTCTCTGGAGGAGCCCAGCTTCAAACCAGGCCTCAAAAGAATTTCCACAGATAAAATCCCGAGAAATAGATGGTGAAAAGGTTAAAAAAAAAAATACACAGACCAGGAACCATGAATGAGAGCTAGGTGTTAAGCAGGACACTTCAGGTACTGGGATTATCAAATACCAAAAATAAGAAGCGTGTTTTTCAAATGAATCTTTATTTTCCCTTCTTGCTCCCCAACTTTTCTAGGTACCAGGACATCATTCATTCTATTCATCTGGCCCGGAAGCCAAATTTGGGTCTAAAATCCTGTGATGGCAACCAGGAGCTTTTAAACTTTCTTCGTAGTGATCTCATTGAAGTTGCAACTAGGTTACAAAAGGGGGGACTTGGTTATGTGGAAGAAACATCGGAATTTGAAGCCCGGGTAAGAACATAAGCAAACACCCTTAGGAGATCTGTAACTCATGGAAACTCCATTTGGAATTATTCCCTGATATTGTTCTTGACTTCCCCGTATGATCCTGGAAATCATGTGTGGGTTTGTTTTGAAAGACCTGTGGAACCAAAAATTCTCCATGTACATTTGATACTTTTCCTTTGATATTCAGAAAAATCTAAGTGGCTTGGATCCTTTATTCAAAAAGAGCTTTTCTGGTTTTGTTTTTTTAAGATTTTACTATTTTTTAAAAAGACTATTTATTTGAGAGCAAGTGAGCACGAGCCGGGGGAGTAGGGGAAAGGGAGAGGGGAGGAGCAGACTTCCCACTTGATCAGGGAGCCCAACACAGGGCTGATCCTAGGACCCCGAGATTATGACCTGATTCGAAGTCAGACCCTTCATCAGCTGAGCCACCCAGGCGCCTCTAAGATTTATTTTATTTTTTTATTTTTATTTTTTATTTTTTTATTTTTATTTATTTATTTTTTAAAGATTTTATTTATTTATCTGACAGATCACAAGTAGGCAGGCAGGCAGAGAGAGAAGGAGGAAGCAGGCTCTCTGCAGAGCAGAGAGCCCGATGCGGGGCTCGATCCCAGGACCCTGGGACCATGACCTGAGCTGAAGGCAGAGGCTTTAAGCCACTGAGCCATCCAGGCGCCCCTTATTTTTTATTTTTTTAAAAGATTTTATTTGACAGATCACAAGTTGGCAGAGAGGCAGACAGAGAGAGAGGGGGAAACAGGCTCCCCACTGAGCAGAGAGCCCTATGTGGGGCTCTATCCCAGAACCCTGGGATCTGACCTGAGCCGAAGGCTGAGGCTCAACCCACTGAGCCACCCAGGCGCCCCTAATTTTAAATAATAAAGTCCACGTAACTTGGAGGACGCTAATAATTGTGGGTCTTTTCAGATCACTCATATGCATTACACCATGTGTATTAGTCCTATGTTTTGAGCAGTTGCATCTTTTTTCTCAATTTATAGAAGTACATTCCATTTCTTTCAATCTTTATATCACTTTGGGGTACATAAAATAGCCCATGGAGTTGATAGGATAAACCTTCTACTGTTAAGACTTTTGTATTTTTATTTCTTTGCTATTAGAATTAGCATATTATATATGCATCTTATGTATGTAGCTTTCTCTTTCTCCTTTATTTTTATTTATTTATTTATTTATTTATTTATTTTAAAGATTTTATTTATTTATTTGACAGACAGAAATCACAAGTAGACAGAGAGGCAGACAGAGAGAGAGAGGAGGAAGCAGGCTTCCCGCCGAGCAGAGAGCCCGATGTGCGGCCCGATCCCAGGACCCTGAGACCATGACCTGACCCGAAGGCAGAGGCCCCAACCCACTGAGCCACCCAGGCGCCCCTATTTATTTTTTTAAAGTAACCTCAGTACCCACTGTGGGGCTCAATCTCACAGTCCTGAGATGTAGAGTCATGGACTCTACAAAGTGAGCCAGCCAGGCACTCTCACTCTTTTTTTTTTTTTTTTTTAAACTAGTCTGGTTATGAATTCATGGTACATTTTGTAAGAAAAAGGATATAAATATCTGTATTGTTCTAATGATTTTTTACTTTTTTTTTTTAAAGGTTGTATTTATTTGTCAGAGAGAGAGAGAGCACTAGCAGGGGTAGCAGCAGGCAGAGCAGGCATAGGGAAAAGCAGGCTCTCTGCTGAGCAGGGAGCCCCATACGGGACTCGAGCCCAGCATCCTGGGATCATGACCTGAGCTGAAGGCAGCTTCTTAACCCACTGAGCCACCCAGGTGTTCCTGTTCTAATGATCTTTTAAGGAATTATTCAACACTAAGTATTTTTGCCAGTTTTAAATAAAATACTTAACTTTTTTTTTCCATTTATTTATTTAAAGATTTTGTTTGAGAGAGAGAGCGCATGAGAAGGGGGAGTGTCAGAGGGAGAAGCAGACTCCCCTCTGAGTAGGGAGCCTGATGGGCGACTCGATCCTGGGACTCCAGGATCATGATCTGAGCCAAAGGTAGTCACTTAACCAACTGAGCCACCCAGGTCCCCTACTTTTTTGTTTATTTAGCAGATATTTACCATTTGCCTACTTTGTGCCGAACCCAGGCTCACACCCTGCTAACATTGGGTTATCATCATTTTTTGTTTCTCTTTGTAGTTACAAAATGGTATTTTTTTAATTGACATGTTTTGCATGACTGAGAAGGTAACGTTCATTCAAGAGTATGACTTGGATCAAAGTGATTTAGCTTCTGTCCTTATGCATAAAATAGATGCGAGGCTTAGATGACACCGAGTATGGAAAGTGGATTACCTGGCTTACAGTGTGTGAGCTATGTAGTGGGTCAGTAAATGTTTATTTTCCTTCTCAGTTTTTCTTTCCCCTGAGTCTGTCGTTTGCACGTAGTAAGCACTCGGTTGCTGAGTGAATGAATGAGCTCCCTAACTTCCTAAATTAAGTAGAGTGAGTTTCAGCATCCCGTGGGTCTCATTGTTGGGGAAATGGAAATAGTCCGCTTCTTTTAAACCTATAAACCACCCACTGAACTGAGGACCAAGGTAAATTCATGTGGTGTGACCCGTTTGGGGCCCAGATTGATCTGAATTTAGTCAAGGATGGTCTCCTTTTTCCCCCCCCCTATTAGACAGCATTTGTTATTTTGAGTAAATACAGAATTTTACTACCACATGTGGGGAGGGGTTAGTTTCAGGGAAAGACCTTTACCTCCTAGGAAAACCCCCCGTGAAGGTGCTTTTGGATAAACTTTCCCAGTGATGCTGAAACTGGTGGGGAGTTGCCACCGGACAGCCTTACAATTAATTTCCCCCACAACGCACGTCAAGAGTAGTGCAGAGATGACCGGAGTCCCGGTGTGGGGAGGAGGGGAGAGTCTCCTGTCACCTCAGCCTTTCGTTCATTCTGTTGTTTCTGTCGTTTCCTGTAGGTGATCTCGTTAGAGAAACTGAAGGATTTTGGTGAGTGTGTGATTGCCCTACAAGCCAGCGTCATAAAGAAGTTTCTCCAAGGCTTCATGGCTCCCAAGCAGAAGAGGAGAAAGCTCCAAAGCGAAGATTCAGCAAAGATGGAGGAGGTGGACGAAGAGAAGAAGCTGGCGGAGGAGGCGGAGGTACGTTGTTCTCGAAGATGGGTTTTGTGCCTGGGAGCACGGCTGTGATTCTAAATGGGCTCACCCAGCGCTTGTGCCTCCTTAAAGCCCCGTGTCCTGAGCTGGTGTTCGTTTTCCTCACTTCTACTAAATGCTCTGGTTTTCACACTGGTCTGTGGAGCACAGCTGGACAGTGTCTCTGAGGGACCCATCCCCTTTTACCGGGCTGATGGCTTTTTAAAAGGCGGTAGCAGTTTTTAAATTGTTAAAAATGGTGGTAAAATCACATAAGGAACAATGTGGCATCTTAACTGTTGTTATGTCGTGTGTTGTTACGTACATTCACAGTGTTGTGCACCTGTCACCGTCATCCATCTCCAGAACGTTCTCATCTTCCCAGACTGAAACTGTCCCCACCAAAGACTGCACTACCCGATTCGCTGTCCCCTCGACCCCTGGCAACCCCATTTTCTTTCTGGGTCCGTGGGTTCAACTAACTCTGAATAGTGTTACGTAGAAGTGGAATCACCGTATATGTCTTTCCGTGACTAGTTTGTTTAACTTAGCGTAACGTTTGCAGAGCTCATCTCTGTTGCGTTATGTGCTAGAATTTCCCTTTAGGACCGAGTAATGTTCCACTCCGTGTATATGCCTCGTTGTGTGTTCATCCAGCGGTGCACACTTGGGTCCCTTCCACCTCCTGGCTGTTGTGGATGCGGTGTTGTGGGCCTTGAGAGCTAGTTTGGAACCTCTAGCAGGGGATGCCGCTGTGTGCCCTTGGTTGAAGGACGAAGGATGATCCTATGTGTTGGAGAAGGTTGTCCTTTGTGGCAGGTGCATGGCCTCAGGAGGGCTGTGCAGTGAGGGAGGGAGGAGACTGCCAACCAGCCAGCCGCACCAGCCAGGAGTCCTGGAGAACTGTGGGGTGACCGGTGTCAGAGCCAGATGGCCCTCACATCCAGTAATGCTGCTGGGAGCACGGGCGTACAGCTGTCTGTTCCAATTCTTACTTTCAGTTCTTCTGGCTCTATACCCAGAGGTAGAGCTGCTGCATCGTGTAGTAATTCTCTTTAGCTTCTTCAAGAACCGCCTTGTGTCCTCGGCGGCCGCACCATTTTCAATGCCCGACGGTGGTGCACGGGGTTCTCGCTTCTCTACATTCTTGCCAGCGCCCGTCACGTTCTCTTTCTGTCTTTCTGTGATTGCAGGCATGCTGACGGGTGCGAGGTGGTAGTTCACGGTTTTGATCTGCATTTCCCTAATAATTAGTGAGGGGCAGTGTGCTTGTCGGCCGTTTGTCTTCTTTGGGGGAAATGTGTCTTTGAGTAGTCAGCGGTCTTTTAATTGGATTGTGTCTTTCTGTCGCTGAGTTATGTAGGTTCTTCATATGTTCTGGGCATTAATCCTTTATCAGTTGTATGATTTGCAACTACATTCTCCCATCCTGTGAGCTGCCTTTTCATCCTGTTGATGCCATCCTCTGATGCACAGAAGTTTTCCAGTTTGGTGAATTCCGCCTTACCAGTTTTCTTCTGTTGCTTCTGCTTGCTGTGTCGTATCCAGGAGATCCTTGCCACATTCAGTGTCACACATCCAGTGTCTTTCCCCTCTCTTTTTTTCTACCTGTCCTAGAACTTTTAGCTTTTACGTTTAAACCTTTGATCCATTTTGAATTAATATTTGTAGACTAAGTGTCTAAATTCAGTTTTTTGCATGTGGATATCCAGTTTTCTGGTTTTTAAGTTTTAAAAGTAACATGCCTGTTGTAAGTAAATCCAGTGTGAGAGGTAGGTAAGATACGAAACAACTCCCATCCTAGTTTTGCTCCCCAAGAATCTCACTTTTCATAGTTCATTGTGTTTTCTGTATGCACACGAAGATAGTTTTGTTTTGTTTTAAGATTTTATTTATTTGGGGCGCCTGGGTGGGTTGAGCCTCTGCCTTCGGCTTAGGTCATGACCCCAGGGTCCTGGGATCAAGCCCCTCATTGGGCTCTCTGCTCAGCGGGGAGCCTGCTTCCCCCTCTCTCTCTGCCTGCCTCTCTGCCTACTTGTGATCGCTCCCTCTCTGTCAAATAAATAAAATCTTTAAAAAAAAAAAAGATTTTATTTATTTATTTGACAGAGATCGCAAGTAGGCAGAGAGGCAGGCAGAGACAGAGAGAGGAGGAAGCAGGCTCCCTGCTGAGCAGAGAGCCCGATGCGATGCGGGGCTCGATCCTAGGACTCTGGGGTCATGACCTGAGCCGAAGACAGAGGCTTTAACCCACTGAGCTACCTAGGTACCTATGAAGATAGTTTTACTGGAATTTTACAGAATGGAATCATCTGGAATGGAATCATCTGCGTTGTGTTCTGCAGTCTCTTACCCATCAACATATTCTGTGTGTCTCCCCCCACTCAGTCCATGTAGATCTATATGATACCGTGTTTTCTCAGCTCCTTGATTCCTTACTGATGAACGTTACGTCTTCTTTGGTTTGTCTTTATTAGAATAATTAGCAGCTCCATTTTTTTCTGTTTTGTCTGTTAGCTTTTTGCATAAGATTACTTTCAAAGATAAGAACATGAAATCACTGCGTTAAGAGAGGTCCCAGGCATTATCCCATAGAATCCTTTCCTTTGTGTGTGATTTCTCTCTCCCTTTTCCTTATTTCCTTCTTTTCGCACCCAGCTGGTAAAGGCTTGTCTTGGGCAGTCCTGTGGTGAGTCTGGAGGTTGTAGCGATGAGGAGGAGCCAGGAGTCCTTGCCCTCCAAGAGTCCTGTTTGAGTGGGAGGGATGATTGTGGTGGAGTGACAGGTCCTGGCGAGAAAGCGCAAGACTCAGCCTACCTGTGAGGGACACCTGGGGCAGGGGAGGGAGAACTCCCCAGAGGGGCGGATGTGTCAGCCCGGGTTTGGAGAATAAGCAGGAGTTAATCCAGTCATGGAAGGGGGCATAGACCTGGTTGGATTGAGCTGAAATTGGCTTTCTCCTCTCTGATAGCTGCTCCTTGTTCTGCCCTCGGCGTTTACACAGAGTGAGTGCACCCTCAGAAGCGCCTCAGATCTGTGTACGCTGTTGTCCTTTTCCCTTTCTTCCCAAGGCCAAGTTGATGTGTGATGATGAAAGGAGAGTCCTGGGGGTGGGGGAGGTAAGGAGCAGAGAGCGAGTATTCAGTTAGATCAAGGTCTGTAGTTCCTGGCGTAGATCCAGAGACTGGACACGTGTCAGCACCTTCCTGGGACTGGGTTCTCACTGCCGTGTGCTCCGTTTAATGGCTGCATGTAGCGTGTGGGTCACCTTCCGGGTGGAGTCCGAGTCAGTGGTGTATCGTCTCCTCTGCTCAGTCTCTTCTGGTTAGGCACCAGTTTTAGCCTCGCCAAGTATTCCATGGGCTTTGTTAACTCTGCCGGAAGAGTCTCTTTCTTGATGTGATCTTTCCTTGGCATTTCTTTACCAGTAACATTTTCTTCTCTTGGGAAGTAGTAGCTATAGAATTCTCAGGTTCTTCTTTAGTACTTTCCGCCGTAGCAGAGTAACCTCTTTTTAGCCTATCATAGGAGACTTCATTCTTAGTATGATTGGGAGGAAAGTCTGAGCGCTGCGCAGGTTGACCGACCGTTGGGGCCCAGGCCTATAGTACACCAACGGAAAGCATGGACGAGTTTCTTGGAAAATCAATTAGGTTGCCTACTAAGTAGTTCAACAGTGTTCTCTGTTAAAGTGGCATTATGACCTGCCTGCAGTTCCCGACCGAAGGTCGGCGTTGCCACCGCTCTGAAATTTTCTGCTGGCCGTTGCTTTGGAGGGTTCTGTGTGGCCCCGGCCAGCCCGTGTCGTGTGGCGGCAGGTGGTTGCGAGTCCGTTAGTATCCGTCTTCAGCAGGGGTCTCCGTTTCCTTACTTAAAGAAGTAGATTGTTTCTTGAATCCCCTTTTGTAATAGTCCAGATGATTTCAAATATTTAATGTTTGTTTGTTTCTTTTTGCATTAAGTGGGAAGGACCTTGTATAATTTGGTAAAATCCTGGGTTCTGTTAGGCTGTCTGTTTACTTTGGATGCATTTGTCCTGACAGCCTGATTATCTCTTCTTCATTTTAAATGTTGTTTTGTGGAAGAATATGGTCGGAAGCCTTGTCCTGTCCTTTCAAGATGGGATATTGCCTTTTTCCTGTTAGTAAAGGGATTCATGGTGACTTTGCATACAAGGCGGCTTCGCTTTCATTCTGTCGTACCCACTTCTACCTAGGAACCACCTTTACTTAAACATGCTGGAGCATTTGAATTTTTCATCAGGATAATGTGTTTAGCCATCCAGGAGCATTGTCAGACACAGGATTTTACTGGATGCCACTAGTGTTGAGTGTCAAAACTTAGTTGCCACTGTTCATCTGTTTCTAAAAGCTGTGTCTTAAAAAACCAAAAACAAAAAAACCCCCGTGTCTTTGAAAATGGTGTGGGTTTTGTTTGTTTGTTTGTTTTGGTGGGGTTTTGTTTTAACGTGTTAGCCTGTTTGGAATTTTTTTCCAATGATGGGAAACCAGGATGGTCTTTTAAATCTTGAGTGCCTAATGTTTTGCCCTCAAAATTAGAGGTTGTTTGGAATCTGGGCTGGTCTGGGTGGATAACTTGGTGGGTTTAACCGACTGCTAGTGATTATCCAGTATCTGTAATGTCAGGAGCATTGCTATTGTGGAGATGTGAAGGAGACCTGGTCCCAAATAGCTGGGAGACCTTGGGCAGAATTAATAAATGAAAGTTATACAAATGTGCACAAATATTCATAGCAGTGTGATTTATGATAGCCAGAAAAAGGAAACAACCAAAATTCCATCACCCGATGAATGGATAAACAGAATGTGACTGATTGATCCATACGGTGGAAGAATGTTCAGCACTTACAATGGAGTAAAGTACTCTTAAATAAAGTACTGTTACATGCTACTATTATGTGCCCTAGAAAAATTATGCCCCAGGAAGGCAGTCACAAAAAGCCACACGTTATATGTAATGTCCAGAAGAAGAAAATCTCCAGACCAAAAGTAGATTAGTGGTTCTCTAAGGCTGGGCAAGTGGTAGGCTGGGGTGGAGAGTGGGGAGTGACTGCTAGTGGGGGTGCAGGTTTTCTTTTGGGGGTGATGAAAGTGTTTGAATTAAGGTTATGTTGATAGTTGTATAGCTCTGCAGATACACGTAAAACCACTGTTTTTCTTTACAAGCTGAACTTGTTAACATAGAAACTATATATGCATTAAAATAAGATTAAATAACTTACTTCTAAGACCTTTCAGGGTTTTTAAAAAAGATTTATTTGAGAGAGAGTGTGAGTGTAGAAGGAGGGCCGAGGGAGAGAGAGTCTTCGGCAGACCCTGCGTTGAGCCTGACCTGGGCTCAGTCCCACGGCCTACGTGGTGGCCTGGGCTGAAGTGGGGAGTTGGGCGCTCAGCCTTCTGAGCCGCTGGCTGCTCCGGGTGCTGGTGGTGGTTTGCTTGTGTTTTAATGAGGCTGGCTGCCCTACTGAGGGCTCAGATCTTACGGTTCATAGGAAATAAGTAAAAGGCAATACTGTCTGCTGATAGGACTTTTTCCTATGTGTGTGCATCCGAGTGTCCACTAGAGGACAGCAAAGCCCATTTTAGCCACGCGCGCGCCTGTTCCAAATAGGCACTCTGTGTAGGGACTGGACTTAAAATTCCTAAATCCACGTTCCATCGGCGGGATGTGGGTTGTTCACACAGTAAGAGGACCTGGGTGGTGGCATATGTCGGCTCTCCACTGCCCTGAGGCCAGCTGTGGTGTGGACCTCACAGATGATGGAGGATCTCTGAGCGGGGAGGAAGGCAGTTGTACTGTGTTTTGAGGGCAAGTGTTGAACTAGCTGCACTGAGGGTTGAGGAATGGGCCCGATTGTACTAGAGTTGTAGCAGCCTCTCATTTTTGTTGTGTTTATGTTACGTATTCTCGTTGTTTATGAGTTTATGCACACAGGGCTCTCTGTGGTTCTCTGTTTCCAGAAGAAAGAGAAGGGGCAGCCTTTGTTCCCGTCTGTCAACCCTCGCACCACAGCTTCAGAAATAGCTCAGTGTCCCTTGGCAGCTCTGTTTTACAGCCGATGGCCTTCAGCATAACTAGCCCTTCCTGTAGGAGGAAGACTCACTTCAGATAGATGCCTTTGCCTGGCGTGGGGCAGGGCAGTGCAGCAGCGGGGTGGTCAGCTAGCTAGAGCTAGTCCAGTTGCCCAAGCAGTGCACTGCTCCCTGGACTTCACTGTACGCATGACCGGGTTAAGGCATATGGCCCCCACAGGGTGGATGATAGTGGAATGATCTCCTCTCTCAGCCTCTGCTATAGGGAGGGCCTGACCCTTACCTTTGCCCATCTCTGTGGTGGTTTCTTTTTCTTTCTTTCTTTCTTTTGTTTAAGGATTTTATTTGTCAGAGGGAGAGAGGGACAGAGCAGAAGCAGGGGCAGCGGCAGGCAGAGAGAGAAGCAGGCTCTCTGTTGAGCAGGGAGCCAGATGTGGGGCTCTATCCTAGGACCCTGGGATCGTGACCCAAGGTGAAGGCAGATGCTGAACTGACGGAGCCCCCCCCAGGCACCCCCTCTGTGGTGGTTTCTGCCTGTCTGAGAATGATGACACCTGTGGAGGCATTTGTCTCTGCAGATGCTTACCTGATCATTTAGGCAAGAAATACTTTGAACACCTAAAAAAAACACCTTTTGACTAAAGAAACAGTAATAGAAATAAGTTAATTATCCTAAAATGGCATTTCTGTTTTTCCTTAGAATGTCTATTTTACATAGAAGTGAGCGTTGTGTTTTATCATTGAAATTCCTGATTATATTTTCCTGCGTTCTAACTATGTTTTCCTGGGTCATTCTGAATTAATTAAGATTTTCTCATGATGGGAGGAGGCAAGTGTCTGTTATGCTGAGAGTAACTGCCCAGAAGGAAGTCAGCCTAAGCCCTGGCCCTCTGAAAGTTTCACTTAGAAGTTGGTGATAAAGCCAAAAGGAATGCTTTGTATCAGTACTTAATATTTTTAAGTGTTGTCGAATGCTTTATAGATGGTATTTACTGTAATGTCCAGGCCCTGTAATCTGGGATTGTGGCATGTACTGCAGAGACCTGTCATCTTGTTAACCAGAGTTGTGTTAGCTCAGGACAGGGTTCCTCAAGTGTTCCCGCTTTTAAATGGTACTGAATCTTTAAGTGGATTTCATTGGTACAGACAGGTCTCTCATCACCCCTCACCCCTGCCTTCATTCTTTGTGTAACCTTTGGCAAGTTTTCTCACTCTTATGAGCCTTGATTTTTGCTGTAAAATAAATGCGTGAGGGGTGGAGAGGCTCTAGGAGGGGACGTACTCAGCATTCTCTCGCCTCTTCTTCTGCTCTAGTGCTCAGTGCATGCTCTGTGTCAGTACTATGTGAAAAATCTGTGTGTCATGTCCTTGAGGTCATTGTAGTAATGCTGACCTGGTTTGGTCTCTGTTCAGGTCGCATCTGCTCTGGAAAAGTGGAAGACCGCAATCCGTGAGGCTCAGACTTTCTCCCGGATGCACGTTCTGCTTGGGATGCTGGATGCCTGTATTAAGTGGGATATGTCAGCAGAAAATGCTCGATGCAAAGTTTGTCGAAAGAAAGGTATGTTTAGATCAATGTTGCTTATCTGAGTGCAGTAGGGACCAGAATTTCCATTCCAAAGATATTTTCTCCCCTGAAGAATTCCGGGCACCTGACTTTGAAGTACAGTGGGACAGATTTACCTTCTTCCAGAGGTCTGTAAAATGCTCTTTTACATGAAGTAAATCAAAGCAAGCGCCTTGTTCCTTAAATTTGAGGATAAGAGCAGTTTATCTCTCCAATCTTTAAATTTTCTGCAGGGGAAAAATCAGTCTAAAATTTTATTTTTTATTTATTTATTTTTTAGATTTTATTTATTTGACAGCGAGATCACAAGTAGGCAGAGAAGTAGGCAGAGAGAGAGGAAGGGAAGCAGGCTCCCCGCCGAGCAGAGAGCCTGACGCGGGGCTTGATCCCAGGACCCGAGATCATGACCTAGGCCGAAGGCAGAGGCCCAACCCACTGAGCCACCCAGGCGCCTCCAACCTAAAATTTTAAATCTCTTTTCTCATCTCCTGGAGTTTGTAGTCATCCATGACGAAAGACATCTGCCAGCAGAGGGCAGTATTTCCACACTCCCGCCGGGCCCACTGCCCGAGTCCTGCAGAGCAGGGCGTTTGGGACTCTAATGGTCACAGCTTCTAGAACCCGTGTGAAAGAAACTTCATGACTAATAGCCCTCGAGCTAGTGACTCCTCGGTGGCTAACGTTATTTTGTGAGGTCGGTTAGGGTTTAATTCGCAAGGATAGAAAAACCCGTGAAAAACCTGTTCATTGCTCTAAACGCTGTTTTAGAGTGAAGGTTGGAGAGGGAGGTGACCGTGTCGTGTCCGTTCTGTGCCTTTTTGGCACCAGGTGGTTTAAGAGAAACCATGTCAGACAGAAGTTGGGAAGCGCCGGGGGTGAGGGAGAGGACGGGCAGTAAATGGCGTGCTTCACGGGGGTTCGTTTCTTAGCGGGAGGTGAGCAGCGACCGTTCTTGTGACTTGGATTTTGCTGTTGCTTCGTAAATGCTGGAACTGCCCTCTCCTAGGCCGAGCTGGGTTTGGGGATGTAAGTCAGAAGGCCTGGGTTTAAATTACCAGTAGCCTCGTTTATGCTACATTTCCTTCTTTCTTTTTTTTAAGACTTTTTTTTTTTAAGATTTTATTTTATTTGTGTATGTGAGAGAGAGCACGAGCAGGGGTAGGGAAAACAGACTCCTTGCTGCTGAGCAGGAAGCCTGACACGGGGCTCGATCGCAGCACCCTGAGATCATGACCCGAGCCAAAGGTAGACGTTCCACCAGCTGAGCCACCAGGCATCCCTGTGCTGCATTTCTTTTCAGAAATGACTGCATTAGGAAAAAAATGGGATAATACTCTGCTGGACTGTTTGCTCCCCCGTGGTGCTAATCGAGGGCGAGTGGCTCTTCATTACAGCTCGCTGACCGTCGCCGTGCTCCCAGCAGTGCCGTCATATAGGTTTTTCTCCTTGCAGGTGAGGATGACAAGCTGATCTTGTGCGATGAATGTAATAAAGCCTTCCACCTGTTCTGTCTGAGGCCCGCCCTCTACGAGGTCCCAGACGGCGAGTGGCAGTGCCCTGCTTGCCAGCCTGCGACCGCCAGGCGCAACTCCCGTGGCAGGTGAGAATTTCTTCTCTCGGAAACAAATCCGTGAGATGGCTGTTCACAGTTAAGCTGTAGTTATTCAAACAGGATGATTTTAAGGAGTTTAAGTTCATCTTTTGCATACGGAGCCGATCATTGGAATTACTACCGTAGGAGCTCACAGGGCTCTGATTTCATTTCAGCTCAATGTTGACATTCCTGGTTTTCGCTATTTTCACTACCAGACGTGAGCTCTATCTTGGCATCATACCTTCTTCTCAGATAACATTTCTCTCTCGTTGCTTCTACTTTGCCCCCTTCGCGGTGACTTCTGCAGTCACCCCCTGCTCAGAGTCCTGGAACTCATGACCTTCCTTATCTATGCCTGTTGTTTTCCCTTCTTTTTCATGGTTAGAACTCTGGGGTCGGCTTGGACATCTTCCTCTCCCTCAGCTTCCGTGCTCTTTTGACGCCGGTTCCGTGTCCAGACATCTCAGGATTCCATCTCCTGTTGCCCACTCTCCGTGGTCCCTGTTGTCGGTCGCCCGCCTCCATCTCTCCTCCGGGCTCCTTTGGAGGCTTCTCAGCTCCTTACCTCAGCGTTTGCCCATCCTGTTCATCCAGCTGTGGAGGGGGCACCAGAACAGTTTAGGCATAAAGATAAGCTCATGTCACTATCCTGAAATTTAAGGCTTTCCATCGCCTCTAGAAAACTCCAGACTGTTTGGCCTCATTTCTGAGACTTGCACGATACCGGTCTGTTTTTGTGAGCCCTTATCCCCTGCCGTGTGCTCTCTGCAGGCCCTCCCCTGGGTATCCTTGCCTGCTGGGCTTGCCTCCTGGCTGGGAGTAGTCCCTCTCCCTAGAACTGAGGGACCGGCCCGTGGCCTACCTAAAATGGCACTGCTTTTGTGAAATGTTTTTACATTCTTCGGGTTGATCCTTTCTCTGTTCCAGCCAAGCGTCCATCTCTCAGTCTTTCCGTGCGTCTTGCCTGACATGGGACTGTCTCCCCGCGAGGGTGTTAGTGTCCTGAGGGTAGGGGTCGTGCTTTGTTCTTCATCCTCATCCCAGTGAGGCCTCGTAAAGATGCCTGAGACTTGCCAAGTTAGTACCGTTGTTTTCCATGTTGCAGTTTGAGGTGGTGAAAGGGCAGCTCGTAGGCGCTCTGGCGTGGTCTCTGAGGGGGCAGAGCTGTGTAACCCTGACCCCATCTAACAGCGTTCCCCGGTTACTCTCGTTACCCCCCCAGCTGCACTTGGAGCCAAGTAAGGCGCACTGCCCTGAGATGGCGGGGCTCTGCACCAGCTGTTCTGAGCTGGGATTACCACGGCTTTGATGTGACGGTCATCCGCAAGCTGTTCCACTCCTGGAAGGGGGCCATCAAGGTGGCGGAACACCTGTCCAGGCCGTTGATCCTTTCAGTCCACCCAGAGTTGGGAACAGCTTTTAATAGCTGAAATGTCACATTATCCGGGTGATTTTGTGAGACAAAAGGAATAGGTTTTTGTATCGGTTGATGTGAGGAGAGGTGGGAAAGCGTTTGGAGCCTGGCGGGGGAGACCTGCTGCTGACACTTGGGCGCTCGTGCCATGGCCCGAGTCCTGGCCTTGAGTCAGGTTCACTCCCCTCGCCATCAGCTCTGCCCGGTCTGTGACGAGGGTTCCCCGTGGGACTGCGTCCTTTCTTAGGACCACTTGGGCCTGGAACCATGTTCCCTATATGTGTTTCCCTCCCTACAGGAATTACACGGAAGAGTCCGCCTCTGAGGACAGTGAAGATGATGAGAGCGATGATGAGGAGGAGGAGGAAGAGGAGGAGGAGGCGGACTACGAGGTGGCCGGGCTGCGATGTAAGTGTCCCATTTGCCTTCACGGTTTTCCAGGCTGGCTTGGGAGGACCGGGTTGGCAGTAGCCGCCCACCCAGCTCTGCTGTCGGGCCGTCTTCTCTCTCACGTGTCGTGGCTGTGGGGTGACTACACTGCTGTGGTTTTAAAAGGATTTTTAAGGTGCCACGTAACCACCTTCCTAGTGGGAGGTTGGATGGCTTGGTCTTAAGAACATTCGGGCCGAGATTTAGTGGAATCCAAAGCCCCAAATGTGTCTATGCAGAGTCTGCTGGGGCAGGCCACTCAGGGTGTGGGGACAGTGGGGACTGGGGGTAAGGAAGGCCTAGGCCTGCTGTTCGCTCCTAACCGTGGGCTTGGCTTCTGCTGCAGCGCTGCTTTCAGAGAAGTGATGTTTCCTCTTTGTCATCGTGTGCAGGGGGCTAGCTTGGCTAGTGTGAAAAGAGAAGACTAGTTTCTTCATGGCTTTGGGTGGTTGTTAGGAAGGTTCAGATCAGTTTCTCACTAGATGCCCGTGGGGGATGTGGGGGGCTCTTCTTTACACTTAACCTCTTTGACTTGCACTCTCTCTTTTTTTTTTTTTTTTTTTAAGATTTATTTATTTGACAGATCACAAGTAGGCAGAGAGGCAGGCAGAGAGAGAGGTGGAAGCAGGCTCCCCGCTGAGCAGAGAGCCCGATGCGGGGCTCGATCCCAGGACCCTGGGATCATGACCTGAGCCGAAGGCAGAGGCTTTAACCCACTGAGCCACCCAGGCGCCCTGACTCTCACTCTCTAATGGCCATTCTTCAGGAGTCATTTTCTTGGGTAAACCTAAAGCTCTGTAGCCCGGCCTTTTACAGCCGCCTCTGCAGAACAGACCAGACCCTTCCTTGTGGGTTAGTGGGAAGAGATCACGGATCAAGATTTTGATGAGCTTTTGAAGAGATGATACAGTCCCAAGGTCATAGCACTCGGAGCGTTGGGAGCCTGAGAAGATGCTTGGTGTGACCAGTCTTGCAGCAGGGGCGCCACTACAGCCCGGAGCGGTCTGGGTTTGCACGCCCGCCACCGTCCTCGCAGTCATGCAGGGCTCTCCGTTGGGAACACCTTCCTTTCTCTCGTTCCTGAGGGCTCCTTCCGTTTGTTCACTGGCATGATCTCGCAGTTGTCCAGGGTCAGGAGACACGTAGTCCCTGAACCCCAGATTACGGAGGGACCTCGTCTGCTAGCTGGAGAGAGCGACTGGGGTGCAGGCCTGTTCGGGACTAGATCCCGAATGTCACAGTGTGCTCATTGTGTTGGTTTTCAGAGTCGTGGATGCTTTCCTCTTGCAGGTTAACTGTTTTCTTTCTAAGAAATCGTTTTCTCCAGGTTTCTAGGGTCTTACCTGCCAAAGGAGTCTGGGAAGTGTTGGTACTTGGGAGTTCTTTGTCTTCTCCATTGTTTAGGCTACCGGGGATGTGGTCTTCCCTGGGTCCCACCTCAAGGCCCTAGGTTGGTGGCTGTCTCTAGCATTCTGAGTCTCATCCTTGGTGTCAGCTTCTTCTCTCTTCCTGCCTGGCCTTGAGCTTGGAGACCTTAAAATAGCCAGTGAAGGGTTATCAGGGTCTAGAAGTAGAGTGAAACATTGTTTATTGATTCTTTCCGTCACTGGCTCTGTATATTTCTGTTTTTGTACAAATATCACCTCCCTACTTTGAAGGGAAAATGTGTTCAGTGGAGAAGCTTTTTTTTTTTTTTTTTTTTTAAGATTTTATTTATGTATTTGACAGAGACACAGCGGGAGAGGGAGCACAAGCAGGGGAAAGTGGGAGGGGGAGGAGCAGGCTTCCCGCTGAGCAGGGAGCCCGATACAGGGTTCGATCTCCGGACCCTGGGATCATGACCTGAGCCGAAGGCAGACCCTTAATGATTGAGCACCCCAGGCGCCCCTGAGCTAATCCTAATGGAGTGTCGCTCCCTGGGGACGAATTGAGAAATGTTGGTTTGTCTGACGTCGACTACCCGTTGTCAGCCTGAGACACGGGTCATCTGGGGGACCTTTGTATTCCTTATTCTCCCTTTGGGGGTGCCGGGCAAAGCTCTTATGGCAGTGGTCTGGCCCACTGTCTGGTTTTCAGAAATGCAAGAAAGCAGGACTGGGCTGAGCTTAAATTGGGTTCACGGAGAACGACTTCGAGTAGGTATCGGTTTTGCTCTCAGAAGATGGTGGCGGCAAGTGTAGGATTCCTTGGGGGAACTAGAAGGCGGGAACTGCCCTCCAGCCAGATGCCACCTCACATGTGAGCACACGCACTCGCAGGCCCACTCGGGCTCTGCGGGGTCCAGCAGAGCGGTCAGCACGCGGCCTCTCCCGGCCTGCGCCGCCTCGCCGTGGGCTCCTTCAGAGGCCGTGTTCGCGGGACTAGCTGTGAGCAGTGCAGGGCGGGGAGGTGCTGTTCCGAAGGGACTGGCCTTCCCAAGGGGCTCGTGGAAGGGCCTCAGCAGCCGAGAGGTGTCCGTGCGTCTGCTTCTCCACCTTTCAAGTGTCCCCTCGGGGCAGGAGAGAAAGGGCAGGAGTGCCGTACGACCAAACGGAGCTGTCGCCCTGCTGGACCAGATGCTCTCTGCGTCCCGCAGATGTGCTCCCCATCCCCTGTCGGCTCTGAAGTCCATGTTTTCTGTTCCAGTGAGACCTCGAAAGACGGCCCGGGCCAAGCAGGGCGTCCTCCCCGCTGCAGCGAGGCCGGGGCGCCGGCCGGGTAAGAAGCCGCATCCCGCCAGGAAGTCTCGGCCAAAGGCGCCGCCTGTGGAGGATGCAGAGGTCGAGGAGCTGGTGAGTGATTCCCGTCCTCCCCGCGGCGGTCGGTCAGTCCCCACTCCAGTGCAGGGCGTCCGGCCGGCAACAGGTGGGGCCCCCCCTTTGGAGGCGGCCCTGGCCCCCCAGGAGCAGCTATGTCCGGCATCCCCCGCTCAGCCCGCGGACGTCGTCTCCCCGAGTTAATAGGCAGCCTGTGACTCGTTAAGGATTTTAAAATAGTATCCATGTGTCTCCAGCAGCTCCGAGGGGCTGGGTCTCCATTGTGGGAATGTCAGCAATGTTGGCGCCTCAGCACTCTCGGGTCTTTTGCCCACAGTTGTTGCGGGAGGGGTGCGCGCCTCCCCTCTGCCCGTCCGCGGTGTAATTTCAGTGGATTTCCCTCAGATTTCACTGGGGCTTTAAAGAGCCGTGAGAGGCTCTTGGAAGCGGACGGACTTCGGCAGAGGGAACTGGGGTTGGGGGTGGGGCAGGGCATAAAGCAAACCGTTAGGGAGCTCGAGGGGCTGCGAGATCCTTCTGCTGGCCCAGACCTCGTTAACCCTTCAAGCCTGGGGCTCCGATCGCTGAGTCACAGCAGCGATGGCTCCCTGAAGGGGACGCCCACCCTTTCCTCCTCCGCCGCGTAGCTCCCACGTGCTAAGCAGGAGGCTGCGGGAGAGGAATTGTACCTCTTGCCTTGCTTTCCTCGGAGCCGCAGCCCCACAGAGTCGGCTGCCGGTGGTCCCTGTAACCCCAGGTCCGTCTCTCACTGGCGTGCTGGTGACGGTGGCCTCTCTGGCCGACCTCGGGCAGGACCGCCGGACCAGGGCAGCTGCCGCCTGCCCTCTGCTGCTTGGGGGAGCATCCGCGGGGGTGGCGGGGGGCTGATGGGGCGATGGCTGCCCCCCAGCTGAGCGCGCTCCCTGCCTTGAACGCCGGATGATTTTGACCATCTCTGCTCCGAGACGGTGGTTGAACTTTCATTTTTCTTCTTTTCAAATGATACATAGTTTTCTGTTCTGTCCACTCTTCCCTTAGACCTGTAATAATGCGTCTCTTTCTTGGGTGCCAGGTCCTTCAGACCAAGCGGAGCTCGCGGAGGCAGAGCCTCGAGCTGCAGAAGTGTGAGGAGATCCTCCACAAGATCATCAAGTACCGCTTCAGCTGGCCCTTCAGGTGCGCGTCGCGTGCTCGGGCCTGGGAAGCAGGACCGGCCTTAGGGGCGCTCTGCGCCTGCAGACAGGCAGTTGCTGGGGGGCGCCAAGCAGAGGTCCTAGGGACGGCCCTGATCCTTCCTTTAGGCCGTGTCTGAGTGTCGGGGGAGTCCCGCCCCAGACCGGCAGAGACGACACGTCAGCCGGGGTCAGCACGCCTCTTCCCATCCGCAGCGGGGTGGGCGTTGCGGGAGTGGTGGCCCGAGAACAGGTTTCGGTCTGTCCTGGAGGCTGTGCTCAGATCTCCGTTCGCTGCTTCTCCACAGGGAGCCCGTGACCAGAGACGAGGCTGAGGATTACTACGACGTCATCACTCACCCCATGGACTTCCAGACAATGCAGAACAAGTGTTCCTGTGGGAGCTACCGCTCCGTGCAGGAGTTTCTCACCGACATGAAGCAAGTGTTTGCCAATGCCGAGCTTTACAACTGCCGAGGCAGCCATGTGCTGACCTGCACGGTGAAGACAGAACAGTGTCTGGTGGCTCTGCTGCATAAACACCTTCCCGGCCACCCGTACGTCCGCAGGAAACGCAAGAAGTTTCCCGATCGGCTTGCTGAAGATGAAGGGGACAGTGAGTCAGAGGCCATTGGACAGTCCAGGGGACGAAGGCAGAAGAAATAGAGAGGCAGGGCCCTGGTAAGGGAGGTGGGGGGACCGGAGAGAGCCGGGGAGGGTGGGAGGGAGTGGGAGAGGAAGATGGAGAAGAATGTGGAAGGGAGGAGATCACAGGGAGTCCAGAAATGCCCGTCATCCCAGGCTCGTGCTGCCTTGCCCAGCTCTCCAGAGGGCCCTAAGCAGGCCGAGCTCTTCGCAGAACCCGCTCTTGGGCTGGTGGTCTGTGCCAGGGCTCCCGTGGGCAGGGGGCCGCCTTAACCCTGCTGAGAGCTTCCAGGGAGAGGCCAAGGGTATGGCTTTCTTGTGGGCCCACATCCTTTATTCTTTCTTTCTTTCCTGCGGCCCCTCCTGCTTTGGCCCCCATGACCGTGCCAAGCCTCTGGTCTCGAGGGGAGGGATGGCAGCATGACACGGAAGGATCGGGGTAATCAGGCCAAATGGGGAGGCGGTGTTGATTTTTTAATTTCTATTTACACACAGTCTTGTTTCTTGAAGCCGGTCCTGCCCCCTCCCCCGTCAGGTGACGGTAGCCGTGAGCGCTGTGCCGCATTCTGTGTTCACCAGCATCAGGAGACACTCGTGCTCTTTGAGTTGTTGCTCTGGGCAGAGTAAAGGGACATGTCCTGGAGCCATTCCTGAATACCCCTCCCCTTCTTTGTGACAGCTCTCGCCCCTCTCCCGCCCCTCCTCACCCCTTCAAAATCAAAAACAAAAAAAAACTGAAAAAAACTAAAAAACCCACAAAGAACCTAAGGCACTTCATGTAGAGACTGGAGCCCTGCTTATCATCGTGCACGTGACCTTCACCTGGATGGATCTGGCCAGAGGGTGTTGGAGCCCAGCCCACCCACATACCAGACACAAGCTCTTAGGGGAGCAGAAGAAAAGCAGAAAGAATTTAAATGTTTAATGTTTTTTAAATTGACTTTTCTAGTTACCGAAAGTTGCTTGTTTGCGCAGTGATATTGTATAAAGAACATCTTGTAAAATACTCCGTCATCTTGCTTTGGCACATGTACAGTACAGTTTATACGATAACGTGTTTGCTTTACTTCGCCCGTCTCCTCCCCAGCCCGTCCTCTTGCCTTCAGAGACGTGGGGGTGGAGGCTCGGCGGGCGAGCGGTGGGACCCGGCCGAGTGGTGGGACCCGGCGGGGCGGGGACGTCCCTCTGCCTGCCCTGCCAGCCATTTCCGCCTCCTCCTGTCCAGCCGCCGCCTCCCTCCTCCCGAGCCTGTTCTGAGCCTGTTCTGGACTCGGATGCGGATGCAGATGTGGAGCTCCCGAGCGAGAAGCTGAATCTTGCACGGTCCGGGGCGGTGGGGGCGGAAGAGGGGCTCGGCGGGGCCCCTTCTGCTGGCGCTAGTCGTTCTGTTAGGCGGGACTTCGTAGTCTTTCCCTTTTATGGCAGATTTTGATAAAAATGCAAAACAGGGTTTAATTTTCTTTTCTCTCAGCTTTGAATTTAGAAAATGTGAGCACCCCAGCTCCTCTGTACCTATTTAAGTTAAGGGAAAAGATGTCCACCAAGGGGATTGCAGCTCTGAGAACTTGAGAATGAAGCCTCTTAATACGGGACTTCAAGGTGTGGTCCCTGCCTCACCCCGCCTGCCCTGCCTGGAGGCTGGGGATCTGCTCCAGTGGCTGCTGGATGGGGTTCCGGTCCCTTCTCCCACAGGTTCGGGCTTAGCACTGATGCTCCAGTTCCATTATCCCAGCCGCCGGCACCGCGCGCCGCCTCTGACCGCAGAGCCGGTCTGTTCTTGTCCGCAGTGAGACTCCTGTGTTCCCACTTCAGTGACGCCTGAACTGTTTGTGGTTGTTTTGTTGTTTTGTTTTTTTTTCCTAATTGTCTTTAAGGAGGAAGGGCCCCATTAAAGGGTAAACTTGTAATAAATTGGAATTTCAAATAAACATTATGTACTTGTGTTTATAAAGAAGAAACGCTTCTGGTCAATCTTTGTCTTTGGGGGGAGGGAGTGGATCGTGCAGAGTCCGGAGTGCTGGTCCAGCTGCCTCTTGGAGCAAGAGGACACCTGACGTGTGACTTTCAAGCTTCTCCTGGCCTTGTCATTAACCCCCTCCCACCAAAATTTTCATTAGAATTCTAGGAACTCAGGCAAAATGCTCTTAAAGACTTCACTGTGGGCACTGGTATAGCGCTTGAGGACTTAATTTGGGGGCAACTCCTGACATTTTACAACCCTGAAGGAAAATTTCAAGCATACAACACGAAAAGTGAAAACCATGAACTCCCATGCCCTGCAGCCGTTCCCCACACGGCCAGTCTTATGTCTTCATTTGTTTTCTGTGCTGAGAATTGTTAAAGTCTGAGTGCTTAATCGCAGTAGGTCACTGCTAGGCGGCCACCGGCTTGCGGAACTCAGAGATGGTACAGAGCCCACTGTGTGGCCCCATCCCCCGAGAGGTGGAACTCTGGCTCTGGGCCACCCAAACCTGGGGTGGCGGTGAGTAAAACCAAAAGAAACCAGAGGCGAGCCCGAAGCCCTGGGTGTGGGTTCTGCCCCCGCTGCTCTCTGGCCTTGCTGAGTGTGGGCCTGGAGCCAGGCCTGTGCCAAGCACTGGGGAGTTTCAGTTCTCCAGGAGCTGGCGGCGGGGTGGGGTGGGGGGCACCTGTCCCGAGGTCAGCTCCAATGTGGCCAGCGCTCTGGCTCTGGGGAAGGGAGCTGTGCGACCTCTGAGCATTTCCTACACGGTCACAGCCGGACATGAGGGTCCGGCCACGTCCGCGAAGTCACGTTCCCCAATGGGTTTCGCAGGGTGCCCCAGGATGGCACCCATGGGGCCATGTCTCCTCATCTAGGGCGCCCTGGTCCTGTTAAACCATCAGCCTCCCTGCCAAGGGTGTGATCTTATGGGAGCCACCTGACCTGGGCTGACTCCTGCAAACGGGGAGAGAGTACTTTTCCCTGCAGATGGGGGGCCTGAGCAGAGCCCTCCCCCTCGTCCTGCCCTTGCTGCCTCCTTCTCAGACCCTGTCGCTGGGGAGGACGCGGAACTGTGTCAGGGGTGGCGGTGAGGTGGGGTCTGGATTGTCACGGAGCCGGGGCACCCTCAGGCAGGGCGCTGGGTGAGAAACTCAAGCCGGGCAGGAAGGGAGGGTGCTGCTTCCGTGACTACGCAGGGGTGCGGCTGAGAGCAGGCAGGGAGAGCAGCTACTGACCGCCAGGGACCACCGCTGCCTCCTGGGAACTTCGCCCCGTTTCTGTGGAACTAATACCGAGGTCAGGGCTAAGAAGTCCCCTTACCTCGGGCCTCCCAGACACAGGCTCAGCCGGCGGGCTGGGCGTAGGCCGCAGGGGCAAGTGTGCAGATGTGCGCCAGGGCCGCGGCTAGGAGAGGCCAGGGGCACCCCGTGCACAGGCCAGCAGGTGTTGTTTTCTGAGGCACTTCCCCTGGGTTCTGGAATTTCCTTTGCGGGGCTTGGGGGAGGCCCTGCTGTGGGAGGGGTTTCTCTGGACAAAACCGCCCTAGGTTCTAACACCTGCCTTCCCGCTGGCATCCGGGGTGCAGTGGAGGTCAGAGGCTCTGGAGGCCGCAGGCTGCCTGGCCGTGTGAGCTCCAGCCCCAAGCTCTCCACGCCTCCCCCTGTCTGTCAAACGGCAGAGAAGGATCCAATGGAAGCCTTCTGTAAAAGGTCTCTAAGCAATGTTTCCTTCTTCCCTCTCCTCCAGGCTCTGGGACTTTTCCAGTGTCCCCCAGTGCTGAGAAGCCACCGGCCACCTCTCCCCTCCCTGTTGTTCTGGAAACCCAAATCTTGTTTCTGCTGGGCAGGACCTAGCTGACCACCACCGCTCCCTGGCCACTGACTGGCAGGGGACAGGGGTGGACTGGTGCCACTCCTGATACACATGTCAGTGCCTCTCTCTTCCCTGGTCTC
Organism: Lutra lutra; assembly: GCF_902655055.1. NCBI lineage: Eukaryota > Metazoa > Chordata > Mammalia > Carnivora > Mustelidae > Lutra > Lutra lutra. Next base: position 30,846,078 of record NC_062295.1, read on the forward strand.
CAGAATCTTCTCCTTTGGCTTCTGCTGCCCCTGCCCCCTCGACAGCTTCAGCTTTGCTCCGTGCAGACCCGGCCCGCCAGCCCAGTTTAATGCAGCCACTTTGCCCCCCATCCGCCCCGGGCCCCTGTCGCCTTCAACAAGCGCAATCACTCAGTCAAGGACCCTCACAGGGAGTGACGAGGCTTGGCTTTGCTGATTAAAAAAAAAAAAAAAAAAGTCCAGAGGACTTCCTGTGTGCTCCGTGAGGGGGGAGGCTTTGGCGGGGGGGGGGGGGGGGCTATGCAGGAAATGCATAAGCACAGGTGCCCAGCGCCACCCCCCCCAGAATTCCCCTGGGGGTCAAGGCCAGTCCTTGCGGGGAGGGACAGCCCTTTACTCTCAACTCCCCATGGGAACTTGACACCGCTTGTTTGATCTTCAGTTGGTGTCTTTCTTGTCCCGCTGCCCCGCTGAGACTGGTGGTTGGTGCTGGGCAAAGAGCTCCAGCCTGAGAGCCTTCGGCTTCGGGAACTCAGCCCTACTACTGACAGGGAGCAGGCGTCCTCGTCCTCGGAGAGAGGCTGAAGCCTTGGGGCCTCCCGGCAGTGACACAGAGTGCTCGCTCCGGATGGTGACAAAGACCCTCACCTGGCTGAAGTCACAGTGGCTACAGCAGAGGCCAAGATGGGGCTCTGGGGTCTGACCCCCACCTGCGGCCCCAGGTTGATGAGGGTCTCCGTGGGATGGCCACACACTCCTTACAGTGGGCAGAGATGGCAGGTCCCCGCTGCCCTGGGCTTCCCTGGGGCGCAGACACACATGTATCTTTCCCCATCCCCTGACACACGGGTGTGCGAGGTGCCCTGGAGCAGCCGTGCGCGCGCCCCTGCACCTGCTCCATCTCTCACAGCAGCTCTCCACACCTCAAATCCTTCCGCAGCCTCCAGAGCTGGGGGCCCCATTCCCACTAGACTCCAGGGCTTCCTATGTCCCCCGTCTGAGCTGCCAAGATGCCCACACACCAGTCTGGCCCCATCTCCACTCCCCCCAGAGAATTGAGGGGAGGTGTTGGGGTGCCCTGACGAGGACCCCAGGGAGTGAGGGGGCCGCCAGCACACCTGGCATGGAATGAGGACAGTACTGCAGTGTCAGCCCTCAGGCCCTGGGAAGGGACAGCGGGACCCAAATAGGTGGGATCAGATCCTGAGCCTCCAAGGGAACCTTGGAGACAGGTCGATGCCCTGATTTCCATACGAGTGAAGAAAGCAGCCCCACTCACAGCCCCCAGACAGGTTAGAGTCCCCGAGGCCACAGGTGTCCTCCCAGGGGATTCCTGGAGGGCTCCAGCAGGCGTCCCAGGCACTCTTTGCAAAACAGGAACTCAGGACTCAGGCAAAGGAGCAGAGACAGGCAAGTGGGGAAGACATACACATACACACACACACACATACACGGGGACCTCTGCAGAAACTGCTGCTCCACAGGGACGCCCTCCTGACCGGCTGGGAGCCCGAGAACTGGGCCCAGCACAGGAGGCCAGCACCCACCCAGCTCTGCCCACCGGGGAGACTCCCACAGGACCCTCACCCTCCGACCTTCCCTCTGCCCGGCCCACGGAGGACTCAGCAGTGCCACACGGGGTGGGGGGGTTTAATTCCAGTCACAGCTTCCAGAGAAACTCAACAATAAATTACATCATTAAATAAACTCCCTGCTGGACCACGCCCCCTTTTGCCCCTCCTCCTTGCCACATGCTCCCCCAGGACCCTGTGGGGACCTGGCCAGGCCCACTCCCTGCCCTCGGCCGCCGCCGGGGAGTGAGCCTCACTTAGTCCCGGCAACTGAGGGTGGCAGCAGGAGAGTCTCCCCGCCCTGGTCCTTGGCCCCTCGAACTCACTTGCCTGACCTTGACAGCTGGGCAGCTGCTAGTCAGCTGTCTCCTCCGGAGGGGGGCGGGGGGCAGGCAACAGCCGCCCCGCGCAGGCCTGGGTCCCTAGAGGTGCGTGGGGTTCTCCAGAGAAGGGTCTGTCTTAGTCATGTGCAAGACCACGGTGGGGGCCTTGTAGTGGCAGTGGGTGCCACGGCCGTAGCCCCCTGGAGCCCGGCAGGCCTTGGCCCGGGCCCGGCCAGCTGCCATCTTACGGTGGCACAGACTCTGCCAGGTCTGGAAAGTCTTGGAGCTCCACACCCAGACACCACTGGTGATGCCCACCACCAGCGACATGAAGATTTTGAGCATAAAGACAGCCACGGTGGGCACCGAGCCCCCTGGGAGCGAGCAGTCCCTCCGGCCCCCGGGCATGCTGGTGGCCGAGCAGGACTGCTCTGTGGCCCGAAGGCGCCAGAAGTCCATGTTGAGGCGTTCGTAGACGTAGCACACGATGACGCAGGTGGCGGGCACCGTGTAGAGGATGGAGAAGACCCCAATCTTGACCATGAGTTTCTCCAGCTTCTCCGTGTTGGTGCCACCCGTCTTCATGATCTTGCGGATGTGGAAGAGGGCCACGAAGCCGGTCAGGAGGAAGCTGGTGCCCAGCACCAGGTAGCAGGAGAGGGGCACCAGCACGAAGCCCGTCAGTGCGGCTGCATCCATGCTGGCCACGTAGCAGAGCCCCGTGAGCTCGTCCCCGGCCACCTTGCGCAGTGTCAGGATGACGATGGTCTTGAGGGCCGGCAGGCCCCAGGCCGCCATGTGGAAGTAGCTGCCATGGGCCTCGATGGCCTCGTGGCCCCATTTCTTGCCCGCAGCCAGGAACCAGGTGAGGGTCAGCACCACCCACCACAGAGAGCTGGCCATGCCGAAGTAGTAGAGCAGCAGGAAGACGAGGGTGCAGCCCGTGTTCTCCAGGCCCTCCTGGATCACGTACAGGGCGCCCGCCTCCTGGTCGCAGGCCACGCTCTGCGCGCCGGCCACCGCGCGGATGAGGAAGGCCAGCGAGTAGACGTTGTAGCACATGGACAGGAAGATGATGGGGCGCTCGGGGTACTGGAAGCGGTGCGGCTCCAGCAGGAAGGTGAGCACGGTGAAGGCCGTGGAGAAGAAGCACAGCGCCGACCACACGGCCATCCAGACGAGCGCGAAGTCCTTGTCGCGCCGCGACCAGAACACCTCGACGCCGGGCCCGCAGCGCGGCGCGCACGAGCGGCTCTTCTCCACGTACTGGAACTTCTCGGGGTTCTCGCAGGTGCCGCCGCCGCCGCCGCCAGGGCCGGGGCCCGAGGCCGGGTCGCCGGGGGGCCGCGCGGGCCGGGGTGCCACGGGCAGCATGCCCAGGCCCTTGTGGGGCTCGGTGGGGCCGGCCGTGGCGTTCTCGGGCGCCTCCATGCAGAGCGCGTGCGGGTCGTTGCGCGTGGGCAGCCGGGCGCAGTCCAGCGAGTCGGGCCAGCCGAAGTGGAACTGCTCCATGATGGGCGCGCAGCGGAGGCGCGCCTGCTCGCACATGGGCCGGCAGGCGGGGATGGGCGTCGACACCTGGTCAGTGCACATGGGCGCGTACAGCGAGCACAGGAAGAAGCGCAGGTGGCTGTGGCAGCCGTACTGCACGAGCGGCGCGAACTCCGCCAGCTCCGCGGCCGCCTCGCCCTGCGACGTGTGGCCCAGCAGGTTGGGCATGCGGGTCAGGTTGTAGCCGATGCCGCGGCACATGGGGATCTCCACCGCCTGGCAGGGCGCCGGCCCGCGCCCGCGCTCGGGGTCGAAGCGGCCGATCTCCAGCGCCGCGCCGCCCGCCGCCAGCAGCTGCCACAGCAGCAGCAGCAGCGCCCGGCCGAGCGGCGGCACGGCCATCCCGGGCGGCCCCGGCCGAGGGCGGGAGGGCGGCCCCGGCTCACTCGGGCCGCGCCGTCCGGCGTCCCCGTGCCCGCCCGCCACGTCGCGGGGCGCGGGCCATCGCCGAGCCGCCCGCGTGCGTCCGGGCGCCCCGGCAGCGCGCAGGGAAGCCGCCTGAGGGGGAGGAGGCGCCGAGCCCGCCGAGCCGCCACCGCCGCTGCCAGTCGAGCGGCCGCCGAGCCAGAGCCGGCGCCTCCTCCCCGGGCGGCCGCTACAAGCCTCGGGGCGGGGCGCCGGGCGGACACGCCCAGGGGCGGGCCCTCCGCGCGCCGGGCACGCCCCCCCGCCGGGCTTTAAAGGCGCCGCGTCTCGCCGCGTGCTCACACTCGGTGCTTCCCCTTCCCGTGTTACCCTACTCTCCCCGCGACAAGACAGCTGCAAGGTTCCCCTGCCCTTCATCCCGGGTCGCCTCTCCTTACCTCAGGCGGCAGACCATTCCTGAGGCCTCCACGCGTTGGGAAGCCTGGGCCTTGGACTCAGTGACAGCTCAAGTGCAGCCTGCGACTTGTCTCCCCTCCCTCAGCCTCAGTTTCCTTTCCTGCAACACAGGCAGAGGATCCTGTGAAAACGAGCAACTCATTTGTTGCACGTGTCCGGCTTATGGGTCACACTGCGCCCATGACCTCCTCGTCTCCATCCAGGTGGGGAGCCCGAGCCTCAGAGAGGAGGGACATACGCAGGAACCCGGAGATACTCAGTGCAGCATCTATGACTGTCTGACTCCGGACCCTACACTCGAACTTGCAACTTGGGGCGTGGGGGGGGGCGGCTCAAGGATCACTTACTTTACCTACTGAGCCAGCCAGGCGTCCCCCACCCCTATACTGGGTCCATAAGGTTGCTGTACTCCTCTGGGCTGGGGTGGGGGGCACTTGGTGTCACCCTGTCTCCTGGGAGGCTCTGCTCTCTAGCTTGCCACCTTGACACCTTTGGGAGGGACTTAAGAAGTGCTTCCCTCAAAGGTGGAAGACTTGACTTTTTATTTATTTATTCTTTAAGATTTTTTTTTAAAGATTTTATTTATTTGACAGACAGAGATCACAAATAGGCAGAGAGGCAGGTAGAGAGAGAGGAAGGGAAGCAGGCTCCCTGTTGAGCAGAGAGCCCGATGCGGGGCTCCATCCCAGGACCCTGAGATCATGACCTGAGCTGAAGGCAGAGGCTTTAACCCACTGAGCCACCCAGGCGCCCCAAGATTTTTTTTTTAAGTAATCTCTATACCCAAGGTGGGGCTCAAACTCACGACACCCGAGATCTAGAGCTGCAGGTTCCTCCGGTTCCGCCAGCCAAGTGCCCCAGGACCCGGCTTTTTAAATCAGAGTGTAATTGACACACAACATTAGTTTCAGGTGTACAACGTGATTTGCTATGTGTCTACACCGGGAACTAATCACCAGTTAAGTCTCCTCACCATCTGTCACCGTACATAGTTACACATTTGTTTTCACTTGCGATGAGGACTTCCAGGATTCAGTGTTCTAACAGCTCTCAGGCGTACGATACAGCGTTACGGACTGTAGTCACCAGCTTGTACGTGGCATCCCCCAGACTTACTGATCACTGGAAATTTGTACCTCTTGGCCCCCTTCACCCATTTTGCGTAGCCCCCCCAATCTGCTCTCCGTATCTGTGAGTTTTGTTTTGTCTTTAGATTGCACATATAAGTGAAATCATATAGTATTCGGAGGACTTCATTTTAACATCCCAGTGTCCCCCGCCTTTCTTCACCCCTCCCCTGACCTCCCTGGGCACAGGATTTTCCCTGGGAGTCCTCTCTGGCTAGAGAACCTGTAGCCACCGCCCCAGCAGCCCCTGGAGAGCCCCCATTCTCCTTCCTGTGCCTCAGAGCAGAGGGGCCTGCACAGCGATGTCCCACGGATACCTTAGGAGTCCACCTCATACTGTCCTCACGTCTGCTCTCACCCCTGGAAGGGGTACCTGGAAGACCCAGACTCAGACCCCAGCGGTCCAGCCGCCCTAGCTGCTGCTCAGGGCGCCTAGAGCACAAGGGGCCACAGGAGAGGCTTGCCCTGCAGGGGGTCTAAGAGATGGACCCAGAACCTCCCACGAGCTACACAGACCCTGGGCCAGGCACTTCCCACCGTGACCATTCTAACCCTCAAAATGGTCCTGCCAAGGGATTCTGTCATCATTTTACAGAAGAGAAATTGAGGTGCGGAAAACTCAAGATATTTGCTCGGATTACACAGCTCGACAGGGGCAGGGTGGGCCTTCAGGCTCTGCCCCTTCGTGGGGCTGCCTGTCACCACCAGAGGAAGGGCACCTGCCCCGTGGTGGGGACTCAGGATGGCATGCTCAGCAGCACCACCACCCCCCCCAACTCCCGCCACCCAGAGCCACGCTGAGGCAGGGAAGGGAGAAGGAAAGGCGCATGCTCTGCCTGCACCCAGCCTGTGCTCTCCGAGGGGCCCCACAAGACTGGGCGTCCTTGGAGATGCGTGCAGCTCGGTGCCCAGCGCCTCGTCCACACCCGGCCCACCGGAGCCGCGAGAGGTACGACTGCGAGATCCTGAACTTCCCAAGGAGGTCGGGTATCTTGCCAAAAAGGACCCGGAGTTGACCGCCTGGTGGGGATAAGAGTTTTCCAGAATTCCAGCAGTGGCTCCCCATTGCCCGTGGTGAAGCTTGTGCTCCTGGGGAGGACAGCGGATGGCCTTTGAGCCATAGCCCCCATCTCCTGCCATGACTCCCCCGGCCCATGGGAGCACCATGCCAAGTCCCTCCGTCACGCTGTCAATCTCCCGCACCCAGGAGGGTGCTCCAGGATTCTGCTCTGCTGGGCACACCAGTCTCCAGCATCACCTCTCAAGGGACCTCCCCACCCCCAGCTCTCCTGGAGGCTCTGCTCCGGAGGCCCAGGGTCCTTGCCTACCCACTGTCCCCTCCCTGTGACTCAGGAGCTGTTAGCCCTCCCTCCGCCCCTGCTGCACTCCAATACCAGCAGCAGCTCAGGGGCCACGGGGACATTTTATTTCTCTGTGCGCCTGGCGCCCCGGGGAGGCAGAGGTGTATGAATGACAGCAGGGCCCCACGTCAGGGTGCCGGTAGGAAGTGGGGGCTCCAGCTGGGTGCGGAGGCCGAGGACAGTGAAGCCTTCCCACTACCCGCATGGGACCCAAGAGCAGGGGGTTTTGTGCCCCTGCCCCCCAGCAGGGCAGAGAGGAGGCTGGGGGCCCTTCTTCGGTCAGCGGCAATGGGGAGGGCCCTCCTGGGTTGGGGTGGGGGGGGGTGCTAGGCCTGTCACCATGGCAACGGTTGCTCCTGGGAAGCCAGAGGTGGGGGCTGTGGAAGGGCCCCTCCCCCATGCAGATGCTGCCTGGAGAGAAGAGGCCTCTTGGGCCGCCTGCCCACCCACCCGGCTTTGTCACTCGATCTCTGTCTTTACAAAGGCGGAACAATACCCCAGGGCTCGCTGAAAGGGAGACGATAGACGGGAGGAGGGGGATTACCATCGGTGCCCACCCCCTACTCCTGCTTCGCTGGGCAGAGGGGCCAGAGACAGGGGCGAGGTGGTCGTGAACCCCTCTCGGCTCCTTCCTGGGGGCCCTGCACATATGGGAAGGAATACCCCTTCCTCCTCATCCCCCCCACCCCTCGTCTCCCTGGCTTGCACTCCCGGAGGCCCTTCTCACCACGTCCTCCCCCACTGGACACTTGCTGCCCTGCCCTCGCTTGGCTCTGATCCTGCGTTCTCCAGGATGACCGCCCGCCTGATGGCCCTGGTGCCCGCCTCTGTGTCCTGTGGCCACCACACCTGTGCTTATCTTCCCCACAAGCCTGGAAGCACCTGGGTGTCTTGGGTGCCCGGCCCGGAGCGAGTTCCCATAAATGTTTGTTGAATGAAAAACATGCTGCGATGAGAAGGCGCCCCTAGATCTTTCTGGAAGAGCCTGAATGCTGGTGGGGCCTACGGCTGGGGAAGTGTAGCGATTGGAGCCTGAGCACGGTGTTTGGGTGAGGAAGCAGGCTCAGCCCACCCCTTCTCCAGGTGCCCAGGATGCCCGGCAGGAGGGCTGCTGCTGGTGCAGGCAATGGGGGTCGGGGGGGGGGGGGGGCGGGTGCTGGAAGGTCCACAGATGCACCTGCTTCTGAGCGCTGGGACTGGGCGGCAGGGGTGAGGTAGGCGCACGCATCTGCAGGGACACGCAGGGGCCTGCCTGGTCATTCCTGTGTGTGCACACACCCCTGTGCACAGGGCAGGGCTGGCTGACATGCTTGCCGGGGCTCTGGGAATGGGGGAATGGGCCCACCTCCCCAAAACTTGAACCCTGGTTCTGAGTCCGTTTCCCTTGATGGCGATGTCAAGGGCTGGATGAGACTGTTCCATTCTTACTAAAGAAGAATTTTTAAAATTCCTTGTTAGGGCATTCCCCATGTTCACCACTCATCAGCATTAGAGGCGAGGAGAGAAGCAAGATGATCATGTCCGCCTTCTCCTCACAAACCCGGCCCTCGGGGAATGGGCATTAAGAGTTCAGGTGCCTCTTGGGCCTCTGGGGGCTCAGTCATTAAGCGTCTGCCTTTGGCTAAGGTCATGATCCCAGGGTCATGGCATCGAGTCCCGCATCGGGTTCCCTGCTCAGCGGGGAGCCTGCCTCTCCCTCTCCCTCTGCTGCTCCCCCTGCTTGTGATCAGCCCCTTCTCTCTCTGCTAGATAAATAAAATCAAGGAAAAATAAAAGGAGTTCAGACACCTCTTTTGATACTTTCTCCTAGACTTTGAGAACACATACATGCTCAGTGCAGTCTTTATTGCTTTTTATTTTACTAAAATGGAATTAATATTGTACTTTTCTTTTTTGAGGGAGAAAGAATGGGAGAGTGGAGTGGGAGGGAGGGGCAGAGGGAGAGAGGGAGAATCTCAAGCAGGCTCCACGCTCAGAGCGGAGCCCATCAGGGGGTTCGATCTCATGACCCTGAGATCATGACCTGAGCCGAAATCAGAAGTTTGGCGCTCAACCGACTGAGCCACCCAGGCGCCCCGATATCATATATTTTATACCTCGTTTCTCTCACCTAAAAATCGGTCATGGGTAGATGGATGGAGATATGATGAAAATAAGTACAGTGGGGCGCCTGGGTGGCTCAGTGGGTTAAGCCTCTGCCTTCAGCTCAGGTCATGATCCCAGGGTCCTGGGATCGAGTCCTGCGTCAGGCTCTCTGCTCAGCAGGGAGCCTGGTTCCCCCTCTGTCTCTCTGCCTGCCTCTCTGCCTACTTGTGATCTGTCAAATAAATAAATAAAATCTTTAAAAAATAATTATTTTAAGTGCAGCAAAATGTTAATGATTGAATCTACACAGTGAGCCTTCAGGTGCTCAACTATAAATTTGGCTTAACTTTTCTGTATATTTTACTTATTTATTTTTTAAAGATTTTATTTATTTATTTGACAGACAGAGATCACAAGTAGGCAGAGAGGCAGGCAGAGAGAGAAGAAGGGAAGCAGACTCCCCGCTGAGCAGAGAGCCCGATGCAGGGCTGGATCCCAGGACCCTGGGATCACGACCTGAGATGAAGGCAGAGGCTTTAACCCACTGAGCCACCCAGGTGCCCCTGCTTTTCTATTTTTAAATTCTTATAATAAAATAGTTGAAACAAAAAAATCTGTCACGAATGTCTTTCCATGTCAACACATGGGATCCAACCCATTCTTTTTAATTGTCACTCTGATTCCCACAGGGTGGAATTATTATCAATTACTCAGTAACCCCCTCTAGATAGACATTTAGGTGCTTCTATTATAATTTCTATCACCGCACGAATCCATGAGTGTCTGTATTTATGTTCCGGGTCTACAAACTGTGCTCCACAGGCCAAACCTGGCCTGCAGCCTGTTTCTGTAAATAAAGTTTTATTGGAACAAAACCACGCTCACTGGTTGACACAGAGTCTCTGGTCTTTGAGCTATGATGGCAGAGGTGAGTCGTTGCGACCGAGACCACATGGGCCACAAAACGGAAAACTTTTACTTTTTGGCTCTTTACAGAAAATGTTTGTCAAGTCCTGAATGTGCTTGTGGTTTTATTTTTATAGCGTAGAGCCCACGAACTTGACAGATCAATGGGTGTGTGAAGTTTTTACAGCATGATTGAGGTACACCATTGACATAGAGTTTCCATATTTGAAGTGTACAAGTTGGTGAGTTCCGACATGTGGACATACTTGTGAGATCATCGCCACGATCGATGCAGATAATGACTGTCTTCTGGTTAAAGTGCAAATGTCTTACTGGGAAGCAACACATTAAAATATTAGTAACTCGTACATATGTGGCTGCTATATAGATAGTAACTGGCCGGTACTGTGCAAAAGGCAGTTAAAGATAAGTATCATTTATTAAGTATTAATTTATATTTTATTTAGTCCTCTTAACACCTTACGAGCTGGTTATTATTATTATTTTTATTTTTAATATTTTAGTTATTTATTTAACAGAAAGAGAGAGAGAGAGCGATCACAAGTAGGCAGAGAGGCAGGCAGAAAGAGAGGAGGAAGCAGGCGCCCCGCTGAGCAGAGAGCCCGATGCAGGGCTCGATCCCAGGACCCTGAGATCATGACCTGAGCTGAAGGCAGAGGCTTTAACCCACTGAGCCACCCAGGTGCCCATAAGCTGGTTATTATTTATTTTAATTTTTAGGTGAAGAAACAGGCCTAGAGACAGTTCAAGCTACTGACCAAAGGGCAAGCAACAATGCCAGCGTTAAAAAATAATGCTAATGAGGGATTCCAGGGTCCTGGGATCAAGTCTGGCATCGGGCTCCTTGCTCAGTAGGGAGCCTGCTTCTCCCTCTGCCTCTGCCTGCCTCTCTGCCTACTTGTGCTCTCTCTCTCTCTCTGGCAAATAAGTAAATAAATAAAATCTTAAAAGTTGTCTTGTACTTTCTCCCTCGCCTCCCCCACCCCCCTTCCCCAGTCCCCCAGTCCCCAGGTGCTGGACTGTGGTCAATACAGTGTAGTTTGCATTCAGTTTGTGTAAGTGGAATGTTAATGTGATTTTGCAGCAATATTTGGTAACAAGCCTTCACTGACCACCTCCTTTGCACACACAACTCATACTGGGCTAGATGCTGGGGACACAGGACGGGCCAGACTGGGTGCCTGTTGTCCTGTTGCTCACGGGAGGGGGGAGTCAGGGAGAGAAGGGCACCCCTGTGATGTCAGCCGACATCTGTGATTACAGAGAGGCCCCAGGGCCGGCGTCCAAAGGTGGTGCGGGACCTGGGTCTCAAAGCCAAGTGGGAGTCTAGGGAGAAGAGAGGGAAGGGTGTTCCAGACAGAAGGCACAGCCTTTGCAAAAGCTTTGGAGGGAGAAAGGAGGCAGCCTTCGGGGCTCTGGGTCCTAGGGGAGATGGGGATTTACCCTCAGGCCATGGGGAGCCTGGGATGGTTTTGAGGGAGGGTGCGCACTACTGGGTCTGTGCTGAGAGCTATGGGGGCAAAGGACAAGCGTGGGCTCTGCTGCCAGAATCCAAAGAGGGGACCCGCGTGTGAGTGCTGGAAGTGGGGGTCGCCTTCTGGGGTCCAGGGAAGGAGGAAGGCCCCTGAGGCAGAGGGGTACCAAGCCAGCAGCAGGAAGCAGACCCTTTGGGGGTGCTGCCAGGAAGGGGCACGGCGTCTGCGAGTGCACGGGGGGGGGGGGGCACAGGGGCGCGCCACCTCCAGGGAGCCCCCGTCCGGCGTCCATTCCCAACCGGGCCGGGGCTGCTGCACTGCGCTGTGGTCAGGACAGGCCGGAGGCGCCGGCCGCGACTGAAAGCCGCTTTTGTGCGGCAGCGCGAGCTCCTGTTTCGTTGACGTTGGAACCTGCTGGTTATTTATCCAACTCGAGGGGAGATTCAGCAGCAGCGGAGGGGAAAAAAGTAACCTCAGCTGCGGAGCCGGGAGGAAGGAGGCCCCAGCCTGGCCTCCGCTGCCGCCTCTGCCGCCCTGCCCCGCGCAGACAGGGGTGGGGGGGTGAGGGGGTGGAGGGGGTCCCAGGGCTCGGGGGACCCCCACCCTCTCTCAGGCTGCTGTCTGCGGGGAGGGGTGCGGGGGAGCCCTCTGGGGCTTCTCCCGGGACGGGACGAGAGAAGCCTGTTCCCGGCCAAGGGGCTCACCTCACCCTTCCGCGGCCCCTGCCTGGGGAGGCTCCAGGCTGGATGGTCTTGGGTCTCCCGCCCCGCCCCAGCCGGGCCTGCGGCCCACGCAGGAGCCTGGCTCCGGCCCCACCAGCTGTGAGAGCAGAAGCCTAACAAGGCCTTTCAGATGCCGAGGCGTGACCATTAGCCACTGCAGACCATGGCCTCCCTCAGCTAGGGGTGGAGGAAAAGGCCAGGCTCCCCGCCACCAACAGCCCAGAGAAGGCCTCACACCTCTTCAGGGCCCAGACCACCTCCCCGCTCAGGCTCCAGGGCTTTCAGATTCCTGTCCCGATGCTCCCTGGGTCTGGTGAGGCCCTTTCCTACCCATGACCTTGTTGGCCCCGTTTGAAGACAAGTGGATTGAGGCAGAGAGCTGAGCTGGGCCTCAGGCCTGCCCTTTGCCTGTGTCCCGCCTTACCTCTCTGCCTAGGTCATCCCACCAGACAGGCCCCGTCCTGCTGTCACTCCCACGGAGGGCTGCCGCGCAGGCAGGGAGCTCGTCCCTCCTCCCCGTCCCTCCGGGTTCTTGCCGGGTCCTGGCCCTTCCCAGGGGCTCGCTGCTGCGGAGAGGCAAAGGGCAGGGTGATTGCATGCGAAGGACAGGAGCGCCCCCTCCCACATGTCTCCTCCGGGGCCTGTGCTACCACTTCCACAGGCACCGGCCCAGGGCAGACCCCAAGTGGATCTTGGAGGCCTCCAGGCCCCGCACAGCCCTGTCGCAGGAGGGATCAGAACACGGTCTCTGGATGCAGCGGCATGTGTGCAAACTGCGTCCGGTGGCTGTCATCTCAGGTGATCCGTGCATTGTCCCTGGGCTGCCACACGGGTGCTCTGGGGTGCTGAGACGGCTCCCCTGTGGTGCATAGCCCAGGGCCCTCAGTTTGGCTCACACGCCACCCTCCCCGCACTTAGCACATGCGTGCACAGGCCTTGGGCACTCTCTCCAGGACTCCGGGCTACCAAGCTCTTGTCCCCAGGTGCCCCCACCGCTCCATGTGACTTACACGTTTTGGCCTTCCAGGGCCCCTTCCTCCAGTAAAAACAATATTAAAGATTACGTTTGACAGCTATGTGAGCGTAAAGATGAGTATACTAATATTCTATATGAAAATACTTTTTGACCTGCAGAGCTTTTTAATTCTGTTTTTATTTATTTTATTTTATTATTTATTTTTAAGATTTTATTTATTTATTTGACAGAGAGAGACACAGCAAGAGAGGGAACACAAGCCAAAGGGAGAGGGAGAAGCAGGCTCCCCACTGAACAGGGAGCTCAATGCGGGGGTTCGATCCCAGGACCCCGGGATCATGACCTGAGCTGAAGGCAGATGCTTAATGACTGACACCCCTAATTCTGTTTTTTTTAAAGATTTTATGTATTTATTGTTTTTTATGTATTTTTTAAAAAGATTTTATGTATTTATTTATTTGTCAGAGAGAGAGAGAGAGAGAAAGAGAGCACACAAGCACACCTGACTTACTCTTTTTAAAGAGAAAGGAACATAATATATATATAATTTATAATCACATATATTAAGAAAAAAACCCTAGCATTATGCTCTGGGCAAACTTTGAGTAGACATGAGTCTATAATAAAAAGTGAAATGGGGGGGCGCCTGGGTGGCTCAGTGGGTTAAAGCCTCTGCCTTCGGCTCAGGTCATGATCCCGGGGTCCTGGAATCGAGCCCCACATCGGGCTCTCTGCTCAGCGGGGAGCCTGCTTCCTCCTCTCTCTCTGCTTGCCTCTCTGCCTAGTCAAATAAATAAATAAAGTCTTTAAAAAAAAAAACACGAATCGAGAAGCTCTACATACTGAGCTGTCTGGGGGGCCCCACTGGAATTAAGGTGATGCATGCAGATAGTTTTTTTCTTTATTGCAGTAGAATTTGTGTTAAAATGCACAAGTCTTGTGGGTCCTGCTCGACCAATTATTAACAAAGCAAATAAGGCCACGTGACCACTTCCCAGCTCAAGAAACGGAGCGGGCGGGCTACCCCCCAGCACTGCCTCGGGTCCCCCCTCGCCAGACACTCCGAGGTTCCCACCGCCCCGCCGCCCAGCTTAGTGCCACCTGTTCCTGCCCCGGGTATAAATGGAACTGGGCGGTGCTCGCTCTTTGTGTCTGGCTGCTTGGGCTCGGCATGGCGTCTGGGCCACTCCTCTGCCCGGCTGCGAGGTTCCGCTCCGCGATGCGTTTGCTCTCATTGCCGGGTGGGGCCCCATCGTACGGGCCTGGCACAGTTGTGTCCTCCTGTTGATGGACATTTGGGCTGTCTCCAGTTTGGGGCTTTCTTATAGGCTGTGTCCGTCCCCCCAAAATTCCTAGACGGAAAACCAGGGTGATGCCGTGAGGTGGTGGGACCTCTGGCAGGCGACAGGTCACAAGGGTGTGGCCCCACGAAGGAGACGCGCATCTTTTTTTTTTTTTTTTTAAGATTTCATTTATTTATTTGACAGACAGAGACCACAAGTAGGCAGAAAGGCAGGTGGCGGGGGGGGGGGGAAGTAGACTCCCTGATGAGCAGAGAGCCTGATGTGGGGCTCGATCCCAGGACCCTGGCATCATGACCTGAGCCGAAGGCAGAAGCTTTAACCCACTGAGCCACCCAGGCGCCCCACGCAGGTGCTCTTGTGATGATAAGTCTCCGTGGGGACACTTTGATTTTGTGCACGTTTCTCTGTGTTTTCTTTCATCACCGAAGAAGGAAAGGGGAGCATGAAGTATAGGGCCAAATCCAAAGGTCCCCATCCTTTTCCCCTGTGCGGAGGTGACACTGCGGTTGTCATTTTGTTCGTGTCCAGAAACTTGTGTGCCCTCACATTCTTCCACATGCGCACATGTGTGCAGAATGGGAGTTTCCCTGTGTCTTCTCTCAGCGCATGGATCATTCGGTAGCTTCTTCTCACGTGATGGGTCTCGGACCCTTTCAAAGCCTCCTTTATAAGCACGGGCCAGCATTTCACACGGCGCGGGGGTATTCCTGCGGGACTGGCGAGTAACGGTGCCCGCGGCGTGGGTTGTCAGATCCAAGCGCTTAGAACCGGGCTTGGGATACAGCAGGTGAGCCCTGAGCCAGACAGAGCCCTAACTCCTTTGGCCTCAGTTTCCTTCGATGGAAATGGCAGGCGCTGTGAAAAGGGACTCATGGGATGTTCTGGTGGGTCCCCCGGGGAAGAGCTGCTCCTGGCAGAGCGGGACGCATGGCTGTGCGCCCGGTGGCTGCACACACAGGGAATGGGCGGGACCCATGGGCTTCATGACTGTGAACGTGGACTTCAGCTTTCACAGCTGGAAGGGCGGGTCCTTGTCTTTGCAGTTTATGTGGGCCATGGTCTTGGCTCTTGTTTGATTGTCCTCTAGACGAGCTCTGCCATCCACTTCCATAAATAACCCTATTGGATTTAGAGATTCGTCTGTTGAAGTTCTAGACTGATTCTGGAGAACGGATACATTTAAACACCGAGCCCAGGCTTCTGGAACCGCGTGATCTCTCCTTGTATTCTGGTCGTTTCCTTCCTTTGCTCGTCGTCCCTTCCTTTCCTGCTTCCTCACCCCGTACCCGTTTGCTGAGCACCTGCTACGGCCCGTCTCTGCGGACGCAGTGAGGAGACAGAGCCGGTCCCTGCCGGTGGGGCTGCCCACCCAGGCGGAGACCAACGCCGATGGGCAGGAGGGGTGGGGGCACGGCGTGGGGGTGGGAGGGGCCTTCCCAGATTCCAGGTTTTCATCTCAATTCTGAGGCCTCTCAGACTCTTCCCGCCGGAAGGACATGTGCATCCCGAAGCCACACCGAGTGCTGGGTGGGAGAAGTCCGTCTCACCCCGACCCCACGTGGCACCCCCGCACCCGGTCACTGGTATGCTGGGGCCTGAGCACGGCTGGGGGGCAGCAGTAGGAAGTGTCCGAAGAAGACCCCTAGAGACGGGGTGCCATGCTCAGGTCTGCATTTCCCGGCGGTGCTCTGGGACCCGGAAAGGGGCCGCTGCCTAAGTCAGGGCTGCAGGGATAGAGAAGGGAGTGTGCCATGTGTTGAATGGATGAATGAATGAAGGGTCAGCCTGTCTGCACACAGCCTGCTGGTAGAAAAGTCCAGAGCTGCGGAAGGGCCAGCTCTCCCCGACTGCCCCCCTGGTGACATCAGGCTGCTCACTGGCTTGGCCCTCGTCAGCCGGGCAGGGCTCTGACCACAGGACGCTCTGGCCTGCGGTCTCCTGTGCGGGGAGGCCTGACGTCGGGCCAGCTGCCTGGCAGGAGTCGGGACCACGAGGGGAGGCTGAGGGCAGGACATCCCCCCACTGAAGGGTGGCATCTGCCTGGGAGGAGATGGGGGGTGGGCAGCTCGTCCAGAAGCCCTCCAAGCTGAGCCAGCAGGTCATGCCAGGAGGGCCCCAGGCCACAGCAAGGGGCCGCCCCTGTCTCGAATGCTTGCCTCATCCTCTCCCAGGAGGGGTGGGCACGCGGCAGCCCCCGTCCCGCCCCCGCACAGAAGCCCTTTCATGGACGGCTGGCTCGGAGCGCTGGCAGCCCCTCCGCCCCACGCCTCCTTCCTGCCGGGCCCCCACGCAGATCCCCCTCTCTGGGCTCCCGCGGCAGGCCCAGGGTGGGGAGCAGCCCGGCCCGGAGCACAATGTGGTTCCTTGTTCCCCAGCCTGGCCGAGCCTCCTGAAATTGGCCCATTTCCTGCCTGGGCCGTGGGGCCTTTTCCAAGGTAAATAAACAAATACAGAGAATTTGGGGCCTGGGGTGGAAAGCGGGGTGTTGGGGTTTTCTTTTCCCCCAACCCCAACCCCATGGCCATAGTCGCTGTGTGACCACGGGGGCAGAACGGAAGGCGGGGCCCCCATCCCGGTTTCGTTGGCCCCCGAGAGAACAGGCCCCATGGATGGTTTAGGCCGCCCAGGCCCACCCCGCTCCGGGTCCCCGCTCTCACCCAGGCCTGCCCCCAGAGAGGAAGCAAGGAGCCAGGGACCCCCGGCAGGAGATCCGAGGCACAGGACGCAGAAGCTGACGGGCGGAAAGGGTTCTGGGGCGGATGGCAGTACGCGGGCTCCGTCCCAGCTGTGTCACCTCGGGGGGGCTGTGATCTCAGGGAAGGAAATGGCCTCCAGCTGCAGAAAGTGCTGGGGAGGAGCTGGTGCCTGGAGGGCCGCGCCGCGCCCCTTGCCAGGCTGCCTGACCTGGACAAGTCCCTTCGGCTCCCTGAGTTGGGGAGTAGGAGACTCTGGGCCTGCACCCCGCTTGTCCATACCTGGAGGGGAGTGAGTAAGGTCAGGCCCTCCATGTCCTCCGGGGCCTCATCCCCCCTCCGGGTGCAGACTGAGCCCACCCTGCCCTGCGGGGATGCGGTGGGGGGGTGCACGTAGCCCCTGGCATTTGCCCACAGCCCTCATCTTCTGCTTGGTTCTCCCACCCTCCCCCACTCCTACCCGCCTCCCCGCTCCAAGGCCGGGCAGGCGCGCCCACTTCCTACCTCCTCCAGCCTCAAGTCCTGCTGCCCTTGCTGGTCTTCCCTTAAAAGCAGAGCACCCGCTGGCAAAGCGGGTCTGATGCCACAGGGGAAACTTCGGGGTGGGGGAGGCGTAGCCAGCGCCCCCTGGGAGCGTCTAGGAGTCTCCCCAGGAGGCCAAGGTGAGGGAAGCAGACAAGGGACAGCGTCCCATGGGGCGCCTGGAAAGCCTCTGTCTTTGACTCAGGTCATGATCCCAGGGTCCTGGGATCGAGCTCCGCATCGGGCTCTCTGCTCAGTGGGGAGCCTGCTTCCCCCTCTCTCTCTGCCTGCCTCTCTGCCTACTTGGGATCTCTCTCTCTCTGTCAAATAAATAAATAAAATCTTAAAAAAAAAAAAAAGAAAACAAGGGACAGGGCTCCTGCCCGTGTGGAGCTTACATTCTAGATCCTCAGAAAAGGCCTCTGGTTCCCTGACCTTGACTGTACCTTGCTGGTGTGCCTCAACTTCCCCTTATGCTCCGAGTGCTGACAAGGCAGCACTGGTTTTCCCAACAAGGACCTCTGTCATTTGTAGGCCTCTGACCTGGCCTGCCTCTGAGCTTGGGCATCCCGCCCTGAGAGCCTGACCTTGGTCTCCACTCGGCCGTCTGTCTGCCCGCCTGTCAGTCCCACAGATATCTCTGGCTCACCGGGGCCGGAACTGGCTTCCTGTGGGCTCCCACCCCTGCCGGCCCTGCTGCCTCTGCTCTGTCCTCACTGTACGGGGGACATCACATCTGCCCGGGCTTGGTGCTTAGAAACCTGGGCATACCTTGGGTTCCCACGGCCCCGTTCATCGGCCAGTCCGGGGATGATCCTGAATCCGTCCTGCCTGTTGTCATCACACTCGTCCTCCCAGAGCCTTTCTCTATAAGAACTGGACAACAGGGGCGCCTGGGTGGCTCAGTGGGTTAAATAAAGCCTCTGTCTTTGGCTCAGGTCATGGTCCCAGGGTCCTGGGATTGAGCCCCGCATCGGGCTCTCTGCTCGGCAGGGAGCCTGCTTCCTCCTCTCTCTTTCCCTGCCTCTCTGCCTACTTGTGACCTCTGTCTGTCAAATAAATAAATTGAAATCTTAAAAAAAAAAAAAAAAAGAACTGGACAACAAAGAACCTTTAGGGACAGATGGGTTTTCTCTCCGACAGACTGACTTGGGCGCGGTCCCATGCAGACACAGTCAGAGGGCAGAGTTCAGTCTGGAGCTGGGGCTCTGTCTGTTCTCAAGACATGTGGCTCTGAGGCCGGCCTGGGTGCCCACTGTGCATGGCCCAGCCCTCCTGTCCCCTGGGAGCAGGGGCCCATCCTCTAAGCGGGGTCACCTGGTCTTTGGGCACAGCATGAGGAGGCAGGAGAGCTCTGTCCAGGAGGGGTCCAGCACTCTGACAATGTCCCTGCTAGGAACAAGGCTGGCTCCAGGGAGGGTCCCCTGGAAGTCAGTGTCCCAGAGATCTGGGAGCAGAAGCAGACCTGCCTGAGGCCCTTTGCCGACTGGAACAATGACACCCAGACTGTCCACCAGAGCTGGGCTGTGTAAGGTTCTGGGAGGGGAATCTATGCTTTCCAGGAGTGCCCTTTTCCTTCCCTCTGCAGCCCTGACACCTGGGCCATCCCCCACGGCGCTGGCTGAAGCCCCCATCGCCTAGCACTGTTCCCAGAACAGCCCGGGTGTGTGGCCTCCTGGTCTGCCCTTGGCTTGGGTTGACCCTCACCATCTTGCCACCCTCTTGCCAGCCCAGGGTGGGTGTGAGGGGGACAGAATGACAGAAAGGGCTGGATTGGGACTCAGAATCACCCTGGCCCTGCTTACACCCACCAGACCCCACGGATGAATCGCACTTCCTGAAGGACCAGGAGAGTAAAGGCACGAAGTTGCCCAGGAGCGTGCTGCTGGGCTGGAGAGACAGGCATCGGGGGGCACTGGGGCACTGAGGCTGGGGTGAGCCCCAGTGGGGGACCCCGCCACTGGGAGCAGCTAACTCTGAGAGTTTAAGAATAAAATGCAAGTAAAAAGAGAAGAAATGGCTTATGAATGACCTAAAATCAGTGTAGTTTTAGATTTCTTCACAGGGAAGAGGACGTCTGGGGTGTTTTTAAAGGTAAATGGGAGTTTCTCAGGCTGTCAGGTGGTAGTGGGGACAAGAAAATGCAGGGAAAGAGAAAGGTGGGTGCAAAGATCTGGTGGTGTGGAAGGATGTGGCTCATTCTGGAAACAGTGAGAATTTCAGTGTGTTAGTGACAGGGATAGAAAGGCAGTGGCTTCAACAAGATAGAAGCTTCTCTCCCCGTCCCCTGCCCCCCTTCTCATGGAAAAGTCCAGAGGGAGGCAGTCAGGGCTGACGTGGTGGCTCGGCTCCATGAATTCTTCAGGGACCCAGGCTCTTGCCAGCTCTCACCACACATCCCTGGAATGTGGGTTTTGACCTCTTGGCCCAAGATGGCAGTTAGAGTCCCAGCCATTGCACCCACATTCCAGGCAATGGCATGAAGGAGGTGAGGAAGAAGAGGGGCAAATATACATGTCAGTGTTTTTTGAAGGAAGGCTTTCAGAAGCTGACAGGTGACACTGTTTATAACCTGTTGGCCAGAACTTGGTTTGTAACCACCCTAGCCACAAGGACAGCCAAGAGATTATTCTGGGTGGCCACATGTCCAGCTCGAACTCAGGGGTTCAAATGCCACGGAAAAAGGGGAGGAAGCATATCAAGGGACAGCTAGAGGTCTCTGCCAGCTTTGGCGTGGCTGGAGCCAGCTGTGGGCTGGGGGGGATAGAGAGTCAGAGAAGGCTGAGAGTGGACCCCTGCCCCCTGGGGGGGGGGGGGCGCTGGCCATGAACGTTAAGCAGGAGAGTGAACTGCTCTGACCTCTTCTGGGGGACAGTGGTGCCAACGGTAGCACACACCTCCCTGCTCTCAGAGAGGGTGGCCAGGATGCACAGGGAGCGAGGGGTGAGGGTCCAGGTTCCTGCTTGCTCAGGGGACTGTGCTGGCTCCTGCTGGTGTCAGCAGGTCCCCAGGATGCAGGCCTGGGTTGGGCCTGGTCGCCCTCAGCTGAGCGGCACCTTGACCATCACAGCCGTCCCCGGAGCTGACCCCTGGCTTCTAACCCGGGACTCTCCCACAGGACACTCAGATGGGCCTTGGAGAGCTCTATGTCAGGCTTCTCCTGCCTCACCATGTTGGCCACTGTATCTGCTTTGATGTGGCTAGGCCCAGGGTGTTTCGTTCATGGTCCCAACAAGCAGCAGGGCGAGAGAGCCCCCCTCCATCTACCTGGAGGCCCAGGTGGGGTCACACGCCACAGTCCCTTCCTTTCCCATAATTCCCAGGGAAAGGGAGTAGAGGACCCCACCCCTGCCCTCTTTCCTCCTGTCTGGGTTGTTTTCCTCATCAGAAACTCTACGGTTCAGAGTCATTCTCCAAGCCCGGACCTTGGTCAGTTACGGTGGGAGGTACTAGAAGGAAAGTTCATTCCTTTTCAAGATGGTACAACTGTGGGGTTGGGCATCAGACATCTCCTCCCCTCTCCTCTTCCTCTTTGCAGGGCCTGTCCCCGCACAAGGCTCAGAACTGCAGAATAGAACTCAGAGCATAGGAATAGCCAAGCATTTCCCTCCACCTCCCACTCTCAAGACCGAAGCCCCAAGGCTCTCGAAGGAGCTGGGGCACAGGGATGTCGCAACATCTGTCCCTTCTCCCTCTGCTCTCCCCTGAGTATCTCCAGGATCCTCTATCCTGGTCCAGGGCAGATGGCAAAGTTAGTCCAGGAGATCGTTGGGTCACTCCCTCCCCGGCGACCCCCTCCATGGGAGGAGTGTGCCTCCCACCCCATTTAAGTTGGCCTTGGTCGAGACTTGCTATGGCCAAAGGGATCCGGGCAGATAGATGGGAGGTGAGCAGAGCCTGGGAAAGGGCTTGTGTGACCCGGCTGCCCCTGGACTGCTGACTCTGCTAAAATGTTCGTTACTTCAAGCTTCTGGGTTTTTGAGGGGCTTGTCAGGCAGCAATGCTGTGGCCATAGCAGACTGGCACTCTGCGGTGACCCCGGGGACCCCTTGTGACTTCTAGCAACTGGGATGTGACCCCACCCACCCTTGCTCAGCCGGGTTTGGACATGGACTTCTCCTAAGGGGCCGCCACACAGAGCGACCCCCTCCCGGGAGCAACGGAGCTACGTTCCCAAGGGGGCGAAGGGGAGGCAGCCCTGCCTCCCGCCGGGGCACAGCGGAGGGGTGAGGCTCTGGTCCCTGAGGCCAGGGCTTCTCAGAGGAAGACGATGATGTCAGACCTGGGCTGCCGGCCCTGAGCACCTCCCTGTGCGTCCGGCCTGGCCTGAATCTCATGCACGTCCACCCAGGATGTAGGCATCTTGGTGCCCATTTTCAGAAGAAAATCTGGAGGGTCAGAGAACTCAAGGGACTTGCCCAGGACCTGATACATAGAACAGCCCAGATGACGCTCCAGAGGCAGGATCTCTCCGGGGCCTGGTCCAGGCCCAGAGAGGCCCCTCTCTGGGGAGGGGCAGATACGTGGATGCCCTCTCTGTCTGGCTGCTCCTCTCCGGGATGGGGCTCTGGTCAGAGGGGCACAGTTGGAGAGGGGGCAAAGCGTTTCCTAAGCCTGTCTCCCTCCTGCCTGCACCCCTCTCTCCTTCTTGTGACCTGGGCTGGCCTGTGAAGGCAGTGTGAATCCCCAATACAAAACCTTTCTCCTCTTTGACCCATCGGAGCCAGGCAACTCTCACTTCTTTTTTTTTTTTTTTAAGATTTTATTTATTTATTTGACAGACAGAGATCACAAGTAGGCAGAGAGGCAGGCAGAGAGAGAGGAGGAAGCAGGCTTTCTGCTGAGCAGGGTCTGATGCGGGACTCGATCCCAGGACCCCGAGATCATGACCTGAGCCGAAGGCAAAGGCTTTACACACTGAGCCACCCAGGTGCCCCACAACTCTCACTTCTGAAAGCATTTGATAAACCCACTCATACTGAGGCCTGGTGACCTAGAGCTGAGCTACCACGGGCTGGCGGGGAGGGGGAGGACACCCCCAAAAAGGCCCCATGTGGGCACGACCCAGGGAGGCCCGGGAGGGAGACAGGAGGGAGGCCACACAGGACAGGGCCCGAGCTTCCTCTCCAAGTGAACGAGAGTGTGGGGCCAGGTGTATTTATAACACAGCCCTGAAGGGGACCAGGCCTCCCATAAATCACGCTGTTTCCTTGGCAGGAGTAAAAATAGCCACATGGCATTGGGCACACGCTTGTGCGTGGAACAGAGCTGGCTCGGCCAAGCCCTCCGTCCCTAGGCCCCGCCCTCCGGTCATGCCTCATTTGACCATCAGGACAAAGTTTCCACCTCCTCCTCCCCACCGGGCACCAGGCTGGCCACCTGCCCCTCCCTCATCCCCACCGGGGCGGCGGGGGTGGGGGGGCACCTCCCAGACGGAGCCGCTGGGTGGGTCCCCTGCAGCCCCGGCCACCAGGCCAAGACTGCTGACTTCCGGGCTGGCTCAGGCCCGCTGCTGAGGGGTCAGTACAAACCCTCGGCCAAGGAAAGTTGGGGAAAGATCAGAGGTGGTGAGGAATAAGGGTCGGGGCTGGGCTGTCATCCGTCCGCAGAAAATCCCGAGTCAGGACACCCCGCTACACCATCAGGGCCTCCCGTGAAACGGAGACACAGAATGGGAAGGAGGAACTTAGGGTGACCGTGAACCAGGTTGGGTATTGGGTGATACTCCTTGGGCAGGGGGTCCCAAAGGCAGTTTGGGGAGCTCCTCACCATGGAGACGCCAGGTCCTGGACTCCTGGGAGTGGGGCAGGAGTGCATTTTAAGCAAGGACCCGCGGTCTCAGGCCCACTGTCTCTGCCGGCAGCCCAGGCCTCCTCCAAGGCCCCACCCCAGCATAGGACTGAGGCTCTGGGAGATAGAAGGCAGGGCAGGGGGAAGGCGGTCTGCTCACTGCCCTCCCGTCCACCTCCTCTCCTCGGGCAAGCCGGTTTGCCAGCTGTCTCTGGGTCAGCAACAGCGGGAAAAAGTGACCGGCTGGAAAAGTGACCTATTTGAGGCAAGATCACACCCTACCAGGGTCCCAGCCGCTCTCTGGAAAACCCACTCCTGGCTCGGGCTGGGGAGAGGAGAGGCAGCTTTCTGGGGGCTGAGGCCCTGGGGCCAGGGCTGGGAACTAGGCACACTCACAGCCCTCCCTCTGCATAGTGAGCTCTGCCTAACGGCGGATTCCCTGGAGCTGGGATTTGAACCTGGGTCTCTGGCCACAGCCCACTGGCGAGGTCATGGTGGAAAAGCCCGGATTCTTCCTTGTGTCTGAGCTCAGATGATTGCAGAGCTGCCTTCGGTGTCTGTCTCTGGGGATGTGGGTGGGGGAGTGGAGGGAATGTGTGCCCCGCCCCACCTCGCCAGGCACTGCCTCCCTGCCTAGCGGCCTCCCCGCCCGCCCCTGGTTCTTGCTTTGGCAGAGACTGGCAGGCACTTAATTCATCTAATTAGCCTAAGGGCACTGCTTCTGGCCACACCACGCCCTAGAAGACCTCAGAGGACTTTCTCTTCTCTGAGCCTCCTTTGTGCAGGCGGTGAGCACATACTCAACCGTCACCCCAGCTCCAACCGGGAATTTGCTCACTCACCCTACATATGTTTATGGGGAACCTCCCACAGGTAAGGCAGCCATCGGGGGCTGGGGCGACAGCAGTGGGTACGGCAAGACGGAGCCTGTCCGCCCTCCTGTCCACATGCCACTTACACTGCAGGGACTCGGTAGCAGCAGAAACTCTAGAACCATCTGGGTTTGAGTCCTGGCTCTCTTACCTCGCTGTGTGGCCTTGGACAAATCACCTAACCTCTCTGTGCCTCAGCTCCCTGGACTGTAGACGGAGGGTAATAGTGGTACTGGTTTTGCCACCGGGAGGGTGAATTGAGTTACGGGCACAGCCTCTGTCCTGGGCATCAAAGTACGGAGTGCCATCGTCTGTTCTAGGGGAGTCCCATGATTCTTTCCCTCTGAGGAGTGCCAAGGGCTCTGCTCTGACCTTCTTCTATTGGACCGCAGCGTCCTGAATGATGGCGAACCTTCTGATGCCTCCTGCAGCTGGAAGGAGGACACGGGGGCAGAGCGGAAGCAACGTACGCCCCCTTCTCCTGGACTTGGCACAGTTCTTGTCTTTCTTGTTTGCACCATCTGCTCACAGGGAGGACATCTCAGCACCACTTGTACTGGGTTCAACAGAAAGGAGAGCACCGAGTCCTGGCCCGATGGGGACGGAGGAGGACCACAGTCACAAAGCTGGAGCACCTTTGCGCATGGCGAGCCGTGCTGTCTACTGAACAATCTGGCCTCGATGACTATCTTTCCTAGCAGCTGGGGTAGCTATGAGTGTGGATCAAGAAGGAATAGAAAGAGACTGCTGAAAATCCTGGGAAGTCTAGTCATCTGGACTCTCTCATTAAAAGGCCAAAGAGTATTAAAACTTAAACACCTGAGAATATCTTTATATTAAGAAAACCTTGGGACACATTATAACAGTTCTAAGGCTGCCTGTGTGCCAGACACTATTCTAAATGACTTACAGATGTTAGTGCAGTAATCCCTACAACGCGTCAAGGAGGCCGGTACTGCTGTCCTACTGTTTATCCCCGCGTGTCAGAAAGGATGGCTGGAACAGCAGTTGTCAAAGTGTGAGTGCTGGATCATCTTTGCCTGGGAACTTATTAGAAATGAGAATTCGCTAGCACCGGTCCAGATCTGCTAAATCAGAAACTCTGGAGGTAAGGCACTCTGGTTTAGTAAGCCTTCTGGGTAATTTCAGTGCGTGCTCACGTTCGAAAACTGCAAAGCCAGATTTGCTGTGGTAATGAAATGAAACTCCCTACTCTCAGGCGCTTAAAACAGCAAAAGAACATTTCTCCCTCACACTGCTTGTCCACCCGGGGGTGGGAGGGGGACTTTGCTCATCACTCCACCTAGGCACCCTTTGGAAATGGTCCTACAGGCATATAATGAATGAAGAAACATCCCTTCAAGAAAATCTACTAAAAGTTGGTGAGAAGAGTGAGAGTCTATGGTATTGGAACCAACACTTCCCCCACCTCCAGCTCATCCAGATGGTAATTCCACTCCAGACCAGTGCAGTCCAGAATACTGAAGTCCCTTTCCCTCCAGCTTCCAGGGAGAAGGCTATCTTCCCGGAAGGGGCAGGACACCAGCTCTTCTCAGCCCACCCCCAGCTATCTGTTGCACAGACTTTGCTCTGGGGCCACTTCTGCCCAGTTCCCATTCTGCCATGAGCATGAGACCACTGAGAATTCTAGGTCCCAATCCCCTTCCCTTGGCTGGTAAGGCAGAGGTTCAAACGTGCAAGAGGAAAACCAGGAAGACCTGAGGCCACTGCCCTTCCCCTCTCCCAAGCACTCAGCTCCTGAAGCACAACTGTCTGTCAGAGAGAAACACACCCCATCCCTATCCCCAGCTCCAGAATCATGGCCCAGAGGTTCTACCTAGAGGAAGAGGCAGACTGTAGAACAGAGTGTCCCCAGTCGCTTCCCAAAGGAACTGATTTCATTTAGTATGAAGAAGTTCAAGCCTAGAGTGCTCTAAAAAACGGTGGGGGGGGGGGTGGTAAAATGTATTTGAAAGGGAATTACTAATTCCCTAGTTAGCAATTAGGCTAAATTGTAGGATGGCTAGTTTGTCAGAAGGAATCTGGGAAAGAGATAACTGGAAAGAGCCCTACTGGGGTCAGGAAAAAACCTCAAGCATTGACCTCAGAACTAGCCCTTCAAATGAGCCCAAATTGGGCTTGGATCAGTCTGGGAACAACTTATGCCATAGCACATTGTTGCAAATAATAATTAGCCAGCAATCAGTGGAGCTTAATAGACAGGTGTGGTCAGGGAACGAGACAGTCAAAGGGAACCCTGCCAAAACTGCTGTCATTCTAGGGTGACTAGAATGGTTGGACCCACTTAGGAGCATCAGCAGAGTGTAAACACTGAGAATGAGAAAGGATGGAACAAATAATCCATTCAGCCACTATACACATAAATAGGCAGATAACAGTAACAAGCCCCAGGGGAGGAGACCATACTGAGATCCTACAGTATATTATCTAAAATCTAATATCTATTCTCTATAATTATCCAGCCTCCAAGAAAAAAAAAATGAGACATTCAAAGAAGCAGGAAAGTATGACTCAGGTATCAGGAAAAAAATCAGGTAACAGAAACTGTCTATGAGAATGACCAGGTATTGGATCTAATAGATGAAACCCTCAACGGAGCCATTTTATAAATATATCCAAAAAAATAAAGGGAACCACAACAAAAGAGGTGAAGCAAGATGTGATGATAAAGTCGCATCAAATAGAGTATATCAATAAAGAGAAATTATACACAGAATCAAATGGAAATTCTGGAGTTATGAAGTATAATAATTAAAATGAAAATTATAATAATTAAAATGAAAAAAAAAACACTAGAGAGACAGAACAGTAGACTTGAACTGGTAGGAAAAAGAATCAGTAAACTTGAAGATAGATTGATAGAGTGCTGTTTGAAGGAGAGATTTAAAAAGAACAAAGAAGAATGAACAGATCCTTAGAGAAATGTGGGACATCATTTAACACACCAACATACGTATAATGGGAGT
Source organism: Lutra lutra (assembly GCF_902655055.1). NCBI lineage: Eukaryota > Metazoa > Chordata > Mammalia > Carnivora > Mustelidae > Lutra > Lutra lutra. Next base: position 30,873,165 of record NC_062295.1, read on the forward strand.
ACTAGATAAGAGAAGAGAGAGAAATGAGCAGAAAAAATATTCAAAGAAATAATGGCTGAGAACTTCCTAAATTGAAAAAAAAACACCAAAAACCAAAAACCTAATCTACACATCCAGGAATCTCAACAAATTTCAAATAGTATGAACACTGTGGATTCATACATAGACACATTGCAGTAAAAATGCTGAAAGTCGAGGGGCGCCTGGGTGGCTCAGCGGGTTGAGCCTCTGCCTTTGGCTCGGGTCATGATCTCAGGGTCCTGGGATCGAGCCCTGCATCGGGCTCTCTGCTTGGCGGGGGCCTGCTTCCCCCTCTCTCTCTGCCTGGCTCTCTGACTACTTGTGATCTCTCTCTGTGTCAAATAAATAAATAAAATCTAAAAAAAAAATGCTGAAAGTCGAAACAGGAGAGAATCTTGAAAACAGCAGGAGGAGAACAGCTTGTCACTTACGAGGGAACATCAATTAGAGTGACAGCTGACTTTTCATCAGAAAAGATGGGGCCAGAAGGTGCTGGGGTAACATATTCAAAATTCTCACACAAAAAAACTTGTCAACCAAGAAGCTTATATTCGGCAAACCTAGCTTTAAAAAATCAAGACCCCCCCCCCCAAAAAAAAAGACAAGAAAAGACTTTCTTAATAAAATAAAAACTGAGGCCATTTGTTGCCAGCAGACTTGCCTTATAAGCAGCACTAAAGGGGCACCCGAGTGGTTCAGTCAGTTAAGTGTCTGCCTTTGGCTTGGGTTGTGATCTCCAGGTCTTGGGATTGAGCCCCGAGTTGGGCCCTCTGCTGCTCCCTCACTGCTTGTGCCCTCTCTCTCCCAAATAAATAAATAAATAAATAAAATTCTTTAAAAAAAAAAAAGTACTAAAAGAAGTTCTTTAGGCTGAGAGCAAGTGATCCCAAAACAAGTGACAGAATTCACAGAGGGGAAAAAAAAAAAAGAGTAGCAGCAGGTAATAGTGTAATTATAAAAGCACACTTCTTCTTATCTCTTCTTTAAAGCAATAACATAAAATAATATGCATATAATGTTGGGCCTATTGGATCTATAACATATAGAAATGTAATGGGGGTCTTTTGTTCTGTTTTTTGGGCCAGAAACAGCACAGAAGAGATGAGCAGAAGCAAAACTAAAAATGACTCAAGGAATTAAGGTGAATCCACAGGAACTAATGAAGAGGTCCAGAATAATATTGTTAAGTTGTAGGTTGAAAGACTTAATATTAAATTAGCCTAAAGAGGGGCGCCTGGGTGGCTCAGTGGGTTAAGCCGCTGCCTTCGGCTCAGGTCATGATTTCGGGGTCCTGGGATAGAGTCCCGCGTCGGGCTCTCTGCTCAGTGGGGAGCCTGCTTCCCTCTCTCTCTCTCTCTGCCTGCCTTTGTGTCTACTTGTGATCTCTCTCTGTCAAATAAATAAATAAAATCTTAAAAAAAAATAAAATAAATTAGCCTAAAGATTCAATGCAACTCTTGGAAAAATTTCAACTGCCTTTTATCCACCCCTCCCCCCCAGAAATGATCAAGCTGATCCTGAATTTTTTTTTTAAAGATTTTATTTATTTATTTGACAGAGAGAGAGATCACAAGTAGACAGAGAGGCAGGCAGAGAGAGGGGAAGGGAAGCAGGCTCCCCGCTGAGCAGAGAGCCCGACGCGGGACTCGATCCCAGGACCCTGAGATCATGACCTGAGCCGAAGGCAGCGGCTTAACCCACTGAGCCACCCAGGCGCCCAGGCTGATCCTGAATTTATGTGGAAATACAAAGGACCCAGAATAGCCAAACAATCTTAAAAAAAAAAAAAAAAAAAGTTTGGAGAAGTCACACTTCCTGTCTATAAAATTTGCTACAAAGCAAAATAATCAAGACGGTGTGGTACTAGCATAAGGATAGACGTATATATTGGTAAAATAGAATTGAGAGTCCAAAAAAACCCCACGTGTCAATGGTCACTGATATGGTGGCAAGAGTATCCAATAGGGAAGGAATGGTCTCCAGCAGATGGTGCTGGGATAAGTGGAGAGCGACATGCAAAAAACTAAAGTTCGATCCTGACCTCACACCATATAAAAAAGTCAACTAAACATGGATCAAAAATAAGAGAGCTAAATATGAGAGCTAAACCTCTAAACCTCTCAGAAGAAAGCACAGGGATACATCTTCATGACCTTGACTAGGCAAAAGTTTCTTGAATACATCACCAAAAACACAAGCAACAAAACAAGAATATAGAAAATGGAACTGATCAAAACTTTCCAAAATTTGTGCTTCAGGAGTCACTATCAAGAAAGTGAAAAGAGGGCGCCTGGGTGGCTCAGTGGGTTAAGCTGCTGCCTTCGGCTCAGGTCATGATCTCAGGGTCCTGGGATCGAGTCCCGCATCGGGCTCTCTGCTCCTCAGGGAGCCTGCTTCCCTCTCTCTCTCTCTCTGCCTGCCTCTCTGTCTACTTGTGATCTCTCTTTGTCAAATAAATAAATAAAATCTTTAAAAAAAAAAGTGAAAAGAAACTGACAGAATAGGAAAAATTTTTGCAAATTATGTATCTGTAAAGGAAGTTGTATCTAGACTATAGAAAGAACACTTACAACTCAATAATTAAAAAAAAACAAACCCAAATAACCCAATTTAAAAATGAGCGAAAGATCTGAATAAATATTTCTCTAAAGAAGATATATGAGGGGCACATGGGTGACTTACTGGGTTAAGTGTCTGACTCTTTTTTTTTTTTTTAAGATTTTATTTATTTATTTGACAGAGAGAGATATCACAAGCAGGCAGGGAGGCAGGCAGAGAGAGAGGAGGAAGCAGGCTCCCCGATGAGCAGAGAGCCCGATGCGGGGCTCAATCCCAGGACGCTGGGATCATGACCTGAGCCGAAGGCAGAGGCTTTAACACACTGAGCCACCCAGGCGCCCCTAAGTGTCTGACTCTTAATTTTGACTCCGGTCATGATCTCAGGGCTATGAGATCGAGCCCCATGCCTGGTTCCATGCTTATGGAACCTACTTGGGATTCTCTCTCTCTCTCTCTCCCTCTGTCCCTCCCGCAGTTTGCACCCTCTTTCTCTCTCAAGAAAAAAAAAAGTATGAATGGCCAATAAGCACATGAAAATGCCTCATTAGGCCTTAGGGAAATGCAAATCAAATCCACAAGATACCACTTCACACCCTCAGAATGACTATAACCAAAGAATCAGATAATAACAAGTGTTAGTGAAAATGTGGAGAAATCGGAACCTTCAGGCACAGGTGGTAGGAATGCAAAATGATACAGCTGTTTTGAAAAAAACGACCTGGCAAGTCTTTAAACAGTTTAACATTCAGTTACCATATGGTTTGGCAATTTCTCTGCTGGGTATATGTATCCAAGACAAATGAAAACATACAGCCACAGAACTACTGTGTATATGAACGTTTATACCAGCATCATTCGTAGTTGCCAAAAGATGGAAGCAAACCAAATGTTCCTCGGCCGATGAATGGATAACCCTAGCTTGGTAGTTCCATACAATGAAACACTACCCAACAATCAAAAGGCAAGAAGCACTCATACATGTTCCAACACGGATGAACACTGAAAATATTTTGCTAAGTGGAAGAACCTAGTTACAGAAGGCTGCGGGCTGCTTGATTTATATGAGATGTCCACGTATAATAAATCTGTAGGAAACACAGGGTACGTTAGTTTTGGCTTAAGTCTGGGAGAGGTAGGGAGGGAGCAAGAGCTAAAGGTTACAAGGCTATTATAATTTTTTTGGAGGTGTTGAAATGTTCTAAAGTTGTCTATGGTGATGACTGTACGTATTTGCTAATGTACTAAAAACCATTGAATCGTACACTTTAAATTGTACGTTTTGTAGGGGCGCCTGGGTGGCTCGTCTGGTTAAGCGTCTGCCTAAGGCTCAGGTCATGATCTGTGGGTCCTGGGATCAAGCCCTGAGTCAGGCTCCCCCTTAGTGGGAGTCTGCATCCCCCTCTCCCTCTGTCCCTCCCCCGTACTCATGCTCCCACTCTCCCTCTCTCAAATGAATAAAATCTTAAAAAAAAATAAGTTGTATATTTTATGAATTCTATTTGGACAGAGCCATTGTATGATGCAATTCCTAGCAAGATTTTTAAAAGTTTTTTTGTATGAGATTATTCTCAGTATTCAAAACAGATGGGGGCGCCTGGGTGGCTCAGTGGGTTAAGCCGCTGCCTTCAGCTCAGGTCATGATCTCAGGGTCCTGGGATTGAGTCCCGCGTCGGGCTCTCTGCTCAGCAGGAAGCCTGCTTCCCTCTCTCTCTCTCTCTGCCTGCCTCTCCGTCTACTTGTGATCTCTCTCTGTCAAATAAATAAATAAAATCTTTTAAAAAAAAAACAGATGGAAGTGATATTTTATTAGTATTTTTCATAGTGTCAAATTCATTTACTTTTTAACAATAGCAATCATTTATTAAATTAACTTTAGTCATGGGGCTCCTGGGTGGTTCAGTCAGTTAAGCAACTGCCTTTCGCTCAGATCATAATCCCAGGGTCCTGGGATCGAACCCCTTCTCTCGTATAAATAAATATAATCTTTTTAAAAAATTAACTTGAATCATAAGTTTTGTTTTGGTTATCCAAATGGGTAAGTATTGGGTTTAAGATTCATTTGAGTGTGCAAGTTCTTCTGTAAATAGCTAAAAATGTTTTTTAAAATAAACGAGTCAAGCTTTCAGAAAAAAAAATTCAGAAATTATATAACCAACAGCTAATACAATCCAGCTTTGTCAAATCTGCAACATTTTGCATAATTTGCTTCAGATTTTCTTTGAAGAAATAAAATATCACAAAACCATGACATTCCCTATGTACATCTCCCTTGACCTATTTCCCCCTACCTCCCCGAATTTAGTGTTTATCACTCTCATGAATGTTTTAATATATATATATATATATACATATATATGTCACTCATGTTTTTAAAAATAATATACATTTTAAAACCATATATATATAATCACTACACAATATAGAGTAGTGTTTTGAGTGCTTTTAAACTATGTAAATACTGTCATTTTGACTATGTAGTTTTCAGTGGTTTCTTTTCACACGCTGTTTTCCCCCAAAGAAGAGAATAAGATAACAAACCCCCATGTATCCAGATACCAAATTCAGTAATAATCGGTTATGGCTACATGTGCTTTATTAAAATGCCTACCCACTCCCTCTCACTCCTCTTATTTTATTTTAATTTTAAGATTTTATGTATTTAGGGGCGCCTGGGTGGCTCAGTGGGTTAAGCCGCTGCCTTCGGCTCAGGTCATGATCTCAGGGTCCTGGGATCGAGTCCCACATCGGGCTCTCTGCTCAGCAGGGAGCCTGCTTCCCTCTCTCTCTCTGCCTGCCTCTCTGTCTACTTGTGATCTCTGTCTGTCAAATAAATAAATAAAAATCTTTAAAAAAAAAAAAAGATTTTATGTATTTATTTGACAGAGAGAGAGAGTGAGAGAGGGAACACAAGCAGGGGGAGTGGGAGAAGGAGAAGCAGGCTCCCCTTGAGGAGGGAGCCCGATGCGGGGCTCAATCCCAGGACCCTAGGATCATGAGCTGAACGCAGACGTTTAACCCAATGAGCCATCCAGGCACCCCCGAGAACAAATTTTTTTAGTCTTTTCTTATCTGAGTGTATCTTCATTCTACCTTAATTCCTGAAGGATATTCTCACCGGACACAGAATTATGGACTGACAGTTCTGTTCTTTCCACACCTTCAAAATGTTGTTCCACTTCCTTCTGGCCCCCATGGTTTCCCAAGAGAAATTCACAGTCACCTGAATTCTTCTCCTCTAACGTATGTTTATCCCCTGGTTTCTTTCACGATTTTTTCCTTTCTCATTCATGTTCAACAGTTTAATTAGAATGTGTCAGGGTGTGAATTTCTTTGGGCCGACCCTCTTCTGGTTCACTGAACTTGTTGAATTTGTAGGTTTATATCTTTTGCCAAATGTGGAGAGTTTCGTGCCATTATTTCTTCAAACATGATTTGTTCATGTTTTAGAGCTTTGCTCTGTGGGAGAGATGGGGTGAAGTATCTTACTTTGTCTCCATTAAAATTCTGGAAATTGAATCTTTTTTTTTTTTGGTTAATGGCACTTTTTTTTTTTTTTTTTTTTTTTTGACAGATCACAAGTAGGCAGAGAGGCAGGCAGAGAGAGACAGGAGGAGGAGGCAGGCTCCCCGCTGAGCAGAGAGCCCGATGCAGGACTCGATCCCAGGACCCTGAGACCATGACCTGAGCCAAAGGCAGAGGCCTTAACCACTGAGCCACCCAGGAGCCCCTGGAAACTGAATCTTAAAGTCCATCTTGATATTTCTTATCACGATTATTTTTATTTTATTTATTTTTTTGAGAGAGTGAGTGAGTGAGTGAGTGAGTGGGGCAGGGAGGGACAGAGGGAGAAGGAGAGAGAAAATCTCAAGCAGACTCCATACCCAGCACAGAGCCCGACGTGGGGTTGGATCTCCAGACCCTGAGATCATGACCTGAGCCAAAATCAAGTCTAATGCTGAACCGACTGAACTATCCATGTGGCCAATTAAAACAAAATTATTTTTGTACACTCTGTACTTCTCTGTGGAGAAATTATCTTGTTCACTAAACCTCTCTTCAACTATGGCTAATTTGCAGCTTAACCATCCATTGAATTTTTAACTTGAATGACTACATTATCCACGTCTTGAAGTTTTGCTTTTTCTCACATTGCCTATTCTTTTCCCATAGTGTTCTTTTTCTCATTTTTCATTCCTTCCTTTCACATTTTGAAATTTTTTTCTTTACTGTAGGTGCCTACTTCCTTTATAATTAACAAAATATTTATCTGAGAGAGGGAGAGAGACAAGAGGTAGGGGTGAAGGAGCAGAGGGAGAGGGAGAATCGCAAGCGGAGCGTGGAGCCTAACTCAGGGCTCGATCCCACAACCCTGAGATCATGACCTGGGCTGAAATCAAGAGTTGGATGCTTAATGGACTGAGCCACCCAGGCACCCCTTAATTTACTCTTTATTTTTTTAAATTGAAGTACAGTCGACTCCTTCTTTTATCATTTTATTTATTTATTTTTTAAGGTTTTTAAAATTTTATTTAAGTAATCCCTGCACCCGATGTGGGGCTTGAACTCACAACCCTGAGACGAAGAGTCCCATGTTTGACTGACGGAGCCAGCCAGGCGCCCCTTCTTCCTTTATCATTTTAAACATACTTATTTCATAGTCTCTATCAGATCGTTTTGGGATAACCCTGTTGTTTGCGCCTCTGCAGACTTGATTCCAGGTGAGTGGGATCTTCTGGGCACCATCATTTACCTTCTGCGCGGCTTTTCCCGTGGGAATCCTGGGTGGCCTCAGCGGAGGTCCTGTGCCTCTAGAGCAAGTTTCCAGTTTGTCTCTGTTACCGACCCCAAAGATATCACTAAGCCTGGGACCAGCAGTTCCGTTAATCTCTGTTTTAGGTTTCACAGGGTAGAGTCCTCGTGGATCTAATGCTGTTAGGAGCACTGGCTCATTGTAAGAAACCCTCAGGGGGGATTTTTAAAAAATCCTACCAGCCAGGTTGAGAAAGGCCTATTTCTTTCCTGTCCTTCTGTGCCTAAAGGTTCTTTTTTCTTTTCTTTTTCCTCCCTCCTTCCCTCCATTCCTTCCTTCCCTCCTTCTCTCTCCCTCCCTTTCTTTTTTTCAGATTTTATTTATTTATTTGAGAGAGCGAGCGAGCAAGCATGAACAGGGGGCAGGGGCAGAGAGAGGGGGAAGCAGGCTCCCCGCTGAGCTGAGAGCCCAGCACCCTGAGATCATGACCTGCGCTGAAGGCAGAGGCTTAACCCACTGAGCCACCCAGGCACCCCAAGGCGTCTGATTTCTTTTTTCCCAGCACAGTATTCCGCCGCGGGTATAGCCCAGACGACTTCGGCTTCCGCTGGGGACCCTTCAGTGCCCACTTTGGCGAGGTCCAGGGCCTCACCTCCCGCGGATGACAACCAGCCCCCCTTTCTGCCTAGCCCGGGGCGCCCCACCTGGCGGCAGGACAGGGACCCCTCGGGAAGTCTCCCCGCCCCCTCCCCGCTGACCTCTGCAAACGGCCGGTTCATCCTGGGCCTGGGGCGCGGGCGTTGGTCGGAGCCGCCAGCCCGCGCCCCCCAGCCCCCAGCCGCGGGCGGACACCCCGGCCGAGGCTGCGCCCCCCGGGCGGCCCCGCGCGGGAAGAAAGGCGTTTCTGTCTCGCTCCGAGCCCGCCTCGGGTTTCGCGCTGCCCCTCCCCGGCACCGCCCGACCTTCACCGCCGAGGGGCTTCTGCAAACACGCGCGCGCATGTATTTTTGGAAGAAGGGGGGAAAATTCCAGGAGAACCTCCGCTCGGTTAAAAATGAAGTGAAGATTATATTAAGAATGAAAGGCGAGCGGGCCGCTCGGCGCACACAGAAGGGCCTTTCATCGCGCCCGGCCGCGCGCCGCGGGCAGCTGCCAACACAAACGCGGGCGGAGCTGGGCCTGCGGAGCCGCCGGCCGCGCTGCCAGGCCGCGTCCCCGCCGCTCGGGGCTGGCGCCGCTCCCGTTTCCGCTCTGCTGACGCGCGGAAATCGCGGGCGGCGGGGACCCCGGGAGCCGCGCGGGGAGAGCGCCCGGCCGGGCGGGGCTGCGGGCTCCACCTGCGCGGGGGCGGGCGGGGGGGGGGCGCCTCGGGACTCCGGGCCACACCCCTGCCTGCTCGATCGCGGGGACCGCTCTTCGGCTTGGGGGCTGCTCGTCCTCATCCCAGGCCCCGCTTCCCCTTCCTGAGCGCTCGGGGGCTCAAGGCCGCCTCCTCCGTGAAGCCCGCCTGGGTCACCCGTGCGCTGGACTCCTGGAGGGCTTCCTCGAGGTCCCCGTTAAGTCCGAGCCCCTGCGGGGCTGGGTCCGTGTCCCTCCTGCAGCCCCTTACGCAGTGCGAGCCTCCCCCAGTCCCCAAACCTGTTGGTGGGGTGAAGAAGTAACCCAGGCTTGCCACACCGGCTCCCAATGGAAATCCCGCTGGAGGACGGGCAGCCTGACAGTTTGCCAACCGGGAACTAACTCCTATTAATGTTGGGAAAGCCACGCCACCCCACGCCACACGTTCTGTCATTTGGAATTGAAGAAGTCCCACCTAGTATCCTCACCGCACCTGAAAGGAAAAGCCGGAGCGCTTTGACCTGGGAACCGTGGCATTGACACTGTGCGACCTGCTTCCCTCTCTAGCCTCTAGTGGCCTTACGATCCCACTTTACCATCTACAGAGGGCTTTCAGGAGTGAGACCAGAGGTGATCCCCACCGCAGACCTGGCGTTGGATAAGGAAACTGAGGCTTTTGTGTTAAGGTGGCACCCGAGGTCACACGGGCATTAAGGATGCCCAGGTGTCTCAGACCAGGGCACCCAGCCATGCTCCCTCTGAGCTCCCGTGCGCTCCCACCCACCTCACCTAGGACTGCCTGCTCCTGAGCCCACACTTGGGGGGCTCCACAGCTGTGTGGCTCTGGTCCTCCCTCTGCTGACCTCAGTGTGTGTCCACCTACCAGCCCCTCCTCTGAGCCTGCTGCAGCCTGCCTCGGGTCCCTTGGCACTTGTGCTCCTGATGCTGCGGGCTGGGCTGTGGCACGCCCACCCCCCTCCCTCTGTGCACAGCCTGCCCTATGCCATCCTCGATCTGCCTTTTAAATATTTAGGGGGCAAAAGCCAGAAGATGGGGCAGTGGATGAGATTTGGGAATGGAGGCAAGAGAGAGCATGGGCGCAAGTAGATTTGCTCCTGTCTGGGGTGATACCATTAGCCAGACTCAGGAGCAGGAGAGAGAGGAGAGACCAGGGAGGGGAGGTCTCAGGGTCCCTGCGGGTACAGCGTTAAAGCTCTGGAGAGGGTAAGGCTGGAGGAGGTCTGGGAGGCTCTGAAGTGAAGATGGAAGCTGAGGCCTTGGGAATCAATGAGCTTGTCCCAGAGGAACTCATTCATATGTAAGAGAAGATGATCCAGGAGAAAACCCCCCAAGTTTAAGGAACTGGGGGAAGATGAGGGCGGTGGGGAAGGGGCAGGAGGAACAAAGGAGGGAAGGCTCAGCGAGGGAGGCAGAGAGAATGGGAGAGTGGTTTCTAAAAGCGGCATGAGAAGGAATTTTAAGAAAGGAGTGTTGGAAATTGGTGGAAGTTTACAGAGGTCTGTGGGAACCGTCCCAGCAGGAAACTGCTCACTAGACAGTCAATTCAGGGGTCACTGAGGACCTAGGTCAGACTGGTGTCCTGAGCGTGGTGACAGTAATGGGCCAAGGGGCAACACTGAGAACAGACACCTGAGCCGAGGCCTGGCTGGTGCAGGCTTGCCAGACCGGAGATTTCTACACCGGAAACTGCGGAGTACAACCGGAAGAAATCAAAGGAGTCTAAGTGGAAAGACATCCATGTTCATGGATGGGGAAGATCTAGTATCGTGGAACAGCAACATTCCCCAACATGATCTAGATTCAAATCCATCCCTACCAGTCTCCCCCAAAGCTGCCTTTGTCCAGAAATGAACAAGCTGATCCTGAAACTCATCTGGAAAAATTCTGGGAATCTGGAATAGCTAAAACAAAAATGGGGAAAAAAAAAAAAAAAAAAGAACAGTGCTGGAGAACTCATAGTTTCTGATTACAGAACTTAATACTAGCTACAGTAATCAAGACTGTATGCTGTGGGCATGAGACTATAGACTTATAGATACATACATTAGTACAGTAGAATCGAGTTGAGGAAGAAACCCATATATCTATGGTCAATTTATTTATTTATTTATTTATTAAAAATATTTTATTTATTTATTTGACAGAGAGAGACATAGTGAGAGGGAACACAAGCAGGGGGGAGTGAGAGAGGCAGAAGCAGGCTTCCACTGAGCAGGGAGCCCAATGAGGGGCTCGATCCCAGGACCCTGGGGTCATGACCTGACCTGAAGGCAGACGCTTAATGACTGAGACACCCAGGCACTCCCAATTGATTTTTTTTTAAGATTTTATTTATTTATTTGACAGACAGAGATCACAAGTAGGCAGAGAGGCAGGCAGAGAGAGAGAAGGGAGCAGGCTCCCCGCCAAGCAGAGAACCTGACGCAGGACTCGATCCCAGGACCCTGAGATCATGACCTGAGCCGAAGGCAGAAGCTCAACCCACTGAGCCACCCAGGCGCCCTAGGTCAATTGACTTTTTAAAAAAATATTTTATTTATTTGAGAGAGAAAGCATGAGTTGAGAGGAGGGGCAGAAGGAGAGGGACAAGCAGACTCCCTTGTGTGCAGGGAGACGGATGTGGGGGTGAGATCTCGAGCCCCGAGATCATGACCTCAGCCAAAGGCAGACGCTTAACTGACTGAGCCACGCAGGCGCCCCACGGCCAATTGATTTTTGACAAGGGGGCCAAGACCATTCAACAGGTCTTGAGTCATTTGTTCTACAAATGGTGCTTGGAAACTGGATATCCACGTGCAAAATTAACTCAAAATGGATCGGAAACCTAAATGTAAGAGCTAAAGATACAAAGTTCTTAAAAGAAGGCAAATCTTCATGACCTTGGATTTGGCAACAGTTCCTGGTACATGACACCACCAGGGTAAGTAACAACAACAAAAGGTAGGTATGTTCGGACGGACTGCACTGAAACCCTTGTGCTTCAAAGGACACCATCAAGAAAGTGGAAAGGCAATCTACAGAATGCGAGAACATTTTTGTAAATCATAAATCTGATATGGGACTCGTTTTGGAACGTATAAAGAACTCTTACAACTCAACAATAAAAAGACCAGTGGCCCAATTAAAATAGGGTCAAAGGACCGAAACAGACATTTCTTCAAAGAAGATATGCAAGTGGCTAAAAGCACATGAAAAGATGCTCGACTTCAGCTGCCATTAGGGGAACGCAAACCAGAACCACAATGAGACGCCGTTTCGCACTCACTAGGACGGCTATACTAAAAAAGAAAAAGGAGAAGAAAAAAGGAGAACGCTGTTAGCGAGCATGCGGAGAAACCAGAACACACATACGTGGCTGGTGGTGCAGCCTCTGTGGGAAACAGGACTGTTCCTCCAAAATTTACACGTAGAATTATCATAGGACACAGTAATCCTGTTCATAGGTATATATCCCAAAGAAGTGAAAACATACGTGAGGGCTAATTATTATTATTATTATTATTAATTATGTGTAATAGTAAAAAAGTGGGAACAACCCACATGTCTATCAGCTGATGCACGGAGGAAGGAAGGGGTGTATCCATACAATGGAATTTTCTGCGACCGTGAAAAGGAACAAAGTTGTGACTCGTGGCACGATGTGGATGACACCGTGAGCCAAAGAAGCCACATACGAAGGGACAAATGTTGCGTGATTACATTTACATGAAATTTCCAGAATACACGAGTCCACAGAGACAGAACGTAGATGGCTGGTTGTCGGGGCCTAAGCGGGGAGGGGAATGGGAGTGACTGAGAATGGGTATGGCGCTTCTTTTGGGTGATCTAAATATCTTCCAATTAAGAGGAGGTGATGGTTGGACAACTTTGTGATCAGGCTCAAAACAAAAGAAACCCCCCCCACTGAATTGCATACTTTAAAAGAGTGAAATTTGGGGCACCTGGGTGGCATCTGCCTTCGGCTCGGGTCATGATCCTGGAGTCGTGGGATCAGGCTCCCTGCTCAGCGGGAAACCTGCTTCTCCCTCTCCCACTCCCCCTGCTTGTGTTCCAGCTCTCGCTGTGTCTCTCTGTCACCTAAATAAATAAATTTAAAAATCTTAAAAGAAAGAAATTCATGGTATGTGAATCAGGTCTCATTTTTTCAACAAAGGAGAAACAGATGAAGAGATCCCCTTGTAAAAATTGTGAATTCCCCCAGCTGGCGGGGGAAAAGGGAGTGGGATTGGGATGAGGGACAAGGGAATGAATAGGATAAAATAAAAGGGGTCTGGCTGTGGCTGAAGAGAGGGGTGGGACGGAAGGAGGGTTCTAGTGGGAGACAGAGGCTAGGCCATGTGCAGAGGCAAGAGGGAGGAGGGCTGAGAACTCTCATGAAGTCAGGATCAGTTGTCCCAACACAGGCAAGGGGCAGGACCTTTGATCCCCCAGGACCCCGGGGAGGGAGCGGGATGGGCAAAGATACAGAGGGTGAGGAGAAAGGCGGACCTTTACTGTCTCTGCGGAGGAGGAGGCCAGGTAGCTGGGCCTGGAGAGCAGAGTGGGGGAGCTTGGAAGGGAAGGGGGGGATCAGAGCATCAGGGTGAGGTTAGGAAGGGCCTCCTCCTGGAATCGAAAAGGGAACCAGTGACGCATGAAAGGCTGCTGAGTAATTCTGAGGTTGGAAACGCACCTTGGTGATTTTCACCTCCATTCCATGGAGCCTGAGTGAGGCTCTTTGTGCGCTGGGGACACTATGCTATTGATGGCTGGTAGCTATCGGCTGTGGCCATACAGGGGTTGGCCTGCCTGGGTGTCTGCTTTACCCCGCCCCCCACCAGAGTCACCGAGAGGGCAGGAGGTAGTGGGGGTGGAGGTGCACAGTCCTTGCAAAGGAACAAAGTCGATGATGCCCAGGGGAGGGGTTCCTCGGCTGGGGAGTCGCTTCATCTCAGGGGTGAGGACTGGTTAGGGCCATGAGAAGAGGCAGCTGACACTGCTGTGGTCTTTAACTGACCCAGCCAAGGCCAAGTTCTGGACAACTATTCACAACCTAAGTTCAAAACCCTCACTGCATTTCCCGCCACCTGGCTGGTGTCTGCCAGCCCCTAGGGCTCTCCAGACACCCAAGGATGCCGTCCCTCGTGCCTTTCCCAGAGAGCATCAAGGCGGAGAAGCAGGGCGCAGAGCATGACTCCATCCACGTGCCTATGGCCCTTCTCTGGGGGGTGACTGTCTGCAGATCTGGAGCCTGCAGACCTGCCTGGGGTCTGTGGCTGCTTTATGGGTCTCTCCCCAAGCCTGCCCCCCAAAATGCTTGTCTTTCCCCTTTTAGCAGTCTTGGAACCCCACCCCCACGCCCATATGAGCTCACGGTCACAGTCACAGACAAAAAGGGTTTGTCTTTTTTTATCAACGGTCCTCGAACCAGATTTCCTTGACTCGGCAAACCAGTGCAGACCCCTCATTTCCAAGCCACCTATTCTATTATCTTTGCGACTTGTCCGTAAAGGTTTTGTAATGAGACCTATGTATTCCTCCAACAAACTGGGGCTGGTGTCTATCAGACGGTGCTGAGGGACAGACAGCCAAAGTCAGGTGGAACACCGTCACTGCCCTCAAGAAGCTCTCACTTGGGGCGTCTCGGTGGCTCAGTGGGTTAAATCCTTTGCCTTCAGCTCAAGTCACGATCCCAGGGTCCTGGGATCGAGCCCCGCGTCGGGCTCTCTGCTCAGCAGGGAGCCTGCTTCCCTTCCTCTCTCTCTGCCTGCCTCTCTGCCTACTTGTGATCTCTGTCAAATGAATAAATAAAATCTTAAAAAAAAAAAAAAAAAGAAGTTCTCACTCCTGGGGAAGTTGGGCCAGACCACCTGATTCTTGCCATGAGACGAAGAACCAGACCTGGGCATTGTAGACGTAGCTAGGGTAGGATGGTCAGGAAAGGCTGCCTGGAGGATAAGGGGCTTAAGCTTTAAGTCCTCCCCCCACCCAGGTTTAAGCATATATATTTTTTAAAGACTTTCTTTGAGAGAGCAAGAGAGAGAGTGTGTACAAACAGGGTGAGGGGCAGAGGCAGAAGCAGGAAGCCCAACATGGGGCTCGATCCCAGGACCCTGGAATCGTGACTTTAGCCAAAGGCAGATGTTTCACTGACTGAGCACCCCCAAGCCACCCCATGTATGTATTTTTAACTATCTCATATATGTGGTTTTGTATAAAGAAATTATTCAGATTTTTAAAAACGAGAAACATTTTAATACTAAAGAAGAAACTTTCTGTGATTTCATTTGATGGATTGGCAGGGAGAGAAATTCATTCTTGCGCTGAGCGAGTGGCCCCTTTTCCATGCTTGCTGGGACAGCCGATGGTCGCTGGGGACACGTGTGTCTTCACTCCCAGTCCTGCCGCTGTAGGCTGGGGAGACGTGGGGGCTTCCCCTGGAAAGTTCCTATCTTAAACTAAGCTTTGGGAAAGGAGTTGAAATGCAGGTTGGTTAGAGCAGCAGAGGTGCGGGCCGGCGTGAACGGTTCGGGACGGACAGACGACAGCTCAGTGTGGCTGGGAGGCAGGGCGCCTGGCAGACAGTGGCTGGAGGCGGGCCAGGCCTTCTGTGCTAAATCAGGGAGTTTGAACTTTATCTCAAAGGCTACTGGGAGCTACCGAAGCGTTTAAGTCAGGGCAGGACAGAACTAGCAGGTGGAGGAGGGATGGTGGAGCCCAGATTGGACTGGGGAGGCCGGCTGGGAAGGTGATCAAGGTTAGTGTCAGATTCAAACAGGGCACGAAGGAAGAGTTAGAGGCGACACCAGGGACATTAAGGAGGCAAAACTCTCAGCCCTGGAGACATGGGGTGAGGGGGAGGGGGTGGCAGAACAGCCGGGCCTGGGAGTCTGCCTCAGGGGACTGCGGGGGTGGGCGGGGGGGACAGGCGTGGCAGCAACTGAGGGAAATGACAATCTCCCTCCTGCTAAGGTGTTGAGGGTCACTCTGTAGGTGTGGGGGACACATGAGCTCCACTGAACAAGCAGGAGAGAGTTTCGGAAGCCTAGTCCTCAAGTTCAGGCAATGATGAGACAATATCCCACTCACCCACCTCACAGTTTACCTCAACAGTTTCTTAGAGGGGCGCCTGGGTGGCTCAGTGGGTTAAAGCCTCTGCCTTCGGCTCAGGTCATGATCCTAGGGTCCTGGGATCGAGCCCCGCATCAGGTTCTCTTCTCAGCGGGGAGCCTGCTTCCTCCTCTCTCTCTCTCTGCCTGCCTCTCTGCCTACTTGTGATCTCTGTCAAATAAATAAATAAAATCTTAAAAAAAAAGTTTCTTAGAAACCCACATGAGGTTTCCGGAATTCACATTTGGATTCAGCTGGTGTCCACGGAGCACCCATGGCCGAGTGAATGCCCTCCTGGCACAGGGCCCCGAGGGTCTCTACAGAGACGCCCAGTGGCTTGGCAGGAGTTAAGCTTGGGGTTCCTTCTGGGGTCTCGTGGCGCCTTTTCCGGAATCCGGAATCCCTCTTTTCCAATGTAGCCATTTTGTCTGCAGCCTGTCTCCTGGTTGCTGTCCTGGTTTCCTGGGCTTTCTCCAAGAGCAGCCCAAAGCCACACTCACCCCCAAGTCCCGTCTGTCTCCGGATGTGGATGTGCTGGGTATGGACGTGTCAGGGCGTTCCCACCTTGACGAGAGCAGTGAGGGGAAGGTCAGCGGGAGGGAGCTGGTGAGGGAGCAGGACTGGGACATGGGGATCTGGCTGATGTCCCTCCCCACCCCCAGCTGTGCTTTTGGCTAGAAGGGAATTAAAAATATCATGTTTATAAGGAGGATAAAACATTTTTTGGCTTATTATAATATTTATATCCTATTGTGTTATCTGCTAACAGTTTTTCCAGAAAGTTTGCCTCCAAAGCCCAAACCATGATTGTGTGTGTATAAACGTGCACACGCAGACACACACTGAGACACACAAACACACATGGACATTTTTTTTGCTTAACTGATGCTTTGGCTTAAGTCAGACGGCTCATACTGTTACTTCATCATCATGATCCATGATTTGGGCGTCTCTAATCTCTTTGGGCAACCAAAGGGATTAGAGAGCTCAAGGTAAGCTTCTTCACCAGGTGAGGAAGGAGGAGGGAGCCGTCTCTCCCTGCAGCCAGCCTGACCCCTGGGCCTGAGAGGATGCGGAGTGTCTCTGGTTTCCCTGGGGAAGGAGAGCCTCAGGGTGCCCCGCTGTTGACAGGAGGGTCTGGGTCTCAGGCCCTCCCGCCTTTGCCTTCGCCTTTCGCCCTGTGTTTGCTGCCTTTCCCTGGTGGAAGGCAAAGGGCGGGACTCTTGGAGCTCTGGCTCGGCCCCTGAGCGACCGCGCTGAGCAGGAGGGCAGAGGGAAGCCTAGAGCCCTTCTCAGCAGGCCACCGCCTCCCATGCAGGGTAGTGGGCTGTGGCCGAGGTGGGCTGCGGTTTCTAGGGGGGCCCCCCACCCCGGGCTCGCTCAGGGAAGCATACCGTGGGTTATGTCGCCACCTGCTGCCTGGTTTGCTCAGCGACCAGCTGGGCCAAGAACTGAAATCCTTTCTGAAGATAGAGGGGAGCGGTGCTGGACGCCCCAGTGGAAAGTTCAACCAGTCCTCGCTCAGCTCTGGCCACATGGCCCCGGGGCGAGTCCCTCCTCCCCTGGGCCTCAGCCCCTTCCCTCCAAAGAGACGCTAAGTGGCCCGGGTGCTCGCAAATGCGCAGGCAGGGCTGGAGGCAGGGGAGCAAGGCCCCCCCCAGGCCCGGGCTGAGCGAGGTGGCGGCTGTGTGGACAGCGGAAGGCCTGTGCGGCCCGAGGCCCCCTCCCAACCAGCCCCACTGTGGTGCTGAGGCAGGAAAGGTGGTGATTACAGCCAGCCTCTCACAAGGAAGCGTCCGGGGGGGCTCTCAGTCTCCTTATCTTTATTTTTCGAGAGGCAGAGAGACAATCTCAAGCAGGCTCCAGGCCCAGCGTGGAGCCCGATGGGACTTGATCCCACAACCCTGGGCTGAAACCAAGAGTCAGGCCCTCAGCCGACTGAGCCACCCAGGCATGCCTCTCGGCTGGTTTCTTGATCCCGGCCCCAAGCCAGTTTCCTTCTTCCTGAGTAAGTTCGCCTCACGGAGTCGCCCCAAGAATGAACGAAGCCATCCTGCGAGGGCCCCGGCTGGCCCCACAGACGGCAGCCGTCCCTACCCTGACCCGGCACAGCCCGCCAGGCCATGGGAAGGCGGACTTCCCCTCGGCTCCGGATGCACACGTCGTGGGAACACGAGACAGAGACACCCGAAGCAGGCCGACACGGCTGTCTGAGCAAAGAGCTGACGGGACAGGACGGCCGCGCATGGACTGGTGACGACGCTCAGGGACCGAGGGGCGCTGCTGGCTCTGTCTCTGCACCTGCCCCGGCCGCGCACCTCCAAGCCCACACCTGGCGGAAGGCGGTTTACTGAGAACAAACTGCCTGATGGGACCGGAGGGGACCAGTGGCGCGGGGCTCCCGCCACAGTCCCGGCTCCCAGCCCCGTGCTGCCCCTCGACCCCATCCTCTGTGGAGCGGCTGCAGCCAGGTCCCCGGGTGCTGATGACGCTAATAACACACGGATCTGTTGTAACTCACACAGAAGCCCGCAGAGCGAAACGTGGACCCCTGATCTCTCACGGTGGTCAGAAGGGCCCTGTGAGGGGTGAGGCACGTTCTTCCCGTTTGTCACTTACTCACGGAAGTGCATTCAGACTCCGTGTGTCATTCTCCGGGATCCGGGTCCTCAAAGCCGCGTGTCCCCAGGGTAGCCGCGCTCTGATCTCGCTTACCGCTCCCCTCGGAAGGTCTCACGTTGCTCCCAGTTCTGCCGTGTCCCAACAGTGGCGCAGCAAACGTGCTTTTAGTCCCCAAATATAAGTGGCTTAGAAGAACGGAGTCCTACAAGGGGGACTGCTGAGTTGAGGAGCGTGTGTTCTGAAACTTTTAATACATTCACACGGTCTTCCCCAAAAGGCTTCACCACACAATGATCTTCCCGAAATACCTATGTCGGGCCCCCCCGCTGGGCTAATGCCCCCAGCAAGTCTCCTCTGAGGGAAAGTGGGGAAAGCTGCGAGCAGGGAGTGGGCAGCGCTCCAGGCTGCTGTCCACACACGTGTGTACGTGTGTGTCATGGGGGTGCAGGCCAGGCCAAAGACAGGAGAGAAGAAGCCAGAGTGGAGGCAGAGGAGATCGGTGAAGGCTAAGAGTGAAGGCAGCAGAGAGGCACTTAGGTCGGCGGGGCCATGCAGCCGCACCAGGCCAAGGATGACAGGGCAGTTGGGTGGATGCCCCTGCTGGCTGTGGAGACAGGGCGCGGCAGAGGAGGCTGGGCGGGCGTGCGTGGGGCATGGGGGTGGTTTTGGTCTGGGCCCTCCTGAACCTGGAGGGACTGAGGGACATCTGACCCCAGGTGATGGGTCAGGATCATGAGCTCAGTCAGTTGGGCATCTGCCTTTGGCTCTGGTCATGGTCCCGGGGTCAAGCCCCACATTGGGCTCCCCACTCGTGGGAGGCCTGCCCCTCTCTCCCTCTGCCTGCCACTTCCCCTGCTTCTGTGCTCTCGCCGTGTGTATCAAATGGTTAAATAAAAAATCTTTAAAAAAAAAAAAAAGATCATGAAGCTTGGAGCAGATCTGGGTACCATCAGCCAAGCGTTCGTGGCCTCAGGCCCAGCCCAGGGGGAGCCAAGTGCCCGAGGACTGGTGGCTCCCAGGTTTCTCCAGGATTCATCCCAGAGCAGCAGCCCCCCACAGAAGGGAGGGGCAAGGGAGCCCCAACCCCAGTGCTCAGGCCTTGCCTTATTGGGTAACACTGGGAAGAACTGCTCCGGCTCCAGAAAAGAAACCAGTTCCGGCTGTTGCTGATCCAAGGGGTCTCAATGAATGGCTGTCTCTCTACCCTCTACCCCACCGAAGGACTTTACGAGTTTAGTTGAATTCACACAATTAGTTGATACTCGATCTTGCAAGGACAGAGAAACGTTTTATTTATTTACAACAAAAACGTGTGTAACATAATTCTCTCTCTAAAACAGAAAACCATATAAAACACACAAAGCGATCTCTCTTTGTATTTACCCAGGGACATTAACAGCCGGAAGGGGGGCTGGGACTGGGAGAAAAGCCAAGGACTAAGTCCATTAAAAAACAAAAAAACCCAAGAAACTGCCTTTTAAAAAAAATAGCATTTTTCTACTCATCGGTAGCTATGCTTTCTCCTACTCTGAGTATGAAAACGTGAAAACAGAAAATAGCACCTGTGAAAACACACTTCAGCAGCGTCAGTCAGAGATGAGGCAATGGCCCAGGGCTGTGGAATTCCAGCCCCGACTTCCGAGCGCGTCCCTGCCACACAGTGTGCGCCAAAGAGTTCTTTCCAGAAAGCCCCCTAGCCCTGTTGACTGGCCACTCCCGTTCGCAGGTTACTTGAAGAATCTAGGAATTAAACACAATAGTTAGAGACGCGACAGGACACAGCGGCGCAGTGCAGAGCAATCATACCCGGGAGGTGTCCCATGCGGCCACAGTCACGAGTCCTAGAGCCAAAGCCAGCCCTGGCCGGGTCTGCGGTGACGACACTAGGCGGGATCCCGCGACAGAGGCCATGCTGTACGGTCCCTGCTGGGTGGGTTCTGGGAAATGGCAGCTGATAAGCGTGGGGGCCCTGACACTTCAAATCAAGAACATGGGCTGGTCTCTGAAGATCAGGACAGAAAGGACCCTCAGGTCATCCAGCTCAACTGCATTTTTCAGAGGAAACCCCAAAATAAAAGACTAATTTTTGAAGGGAGGCCGAACTTTGTCCTTTAGAAATTCTCAACTATTCCCCAAGGAGGGATACTTCCTTAGCCACTTAAAGACGTGAAAAACACCCCAAAGAATCGAACACTTTCGGCAGTTGCTTTTCAGCTGGCGACCGCAAACGCCTGTCGCACACGCTGCGGCGGCACAAGCCGCTTGGAAGGCGACCACACCAGGAGCCTGGACGAACCCGTCCAGGGCAGCAACGCAGCCCCAGTGGTGTCACAGTGCCAGACAGACGACACACACTGGTGCGGAGAGACCAAAGACCCCTGCTCAAGCCCTAGGGGCTGCCGCGGCGGTTTCCTTATCTGTGTCGGGCTCCATAACACGACCCTCCTGCGACCGCTGCGGGCCGGCCGGGCCGTGATCTGCGGGCTGGAACCTGCTGCCGCCCTGTACCGGCCTACTGACCGCCTCTCGGTCTCTGCCTGCCCGCCCCGCCCCGCCCCTGCTCCCTGGCTGCCCGGAGCCACACCGCTGCAGCGGGCTGGCGCGAGAAGGCCCGGGAGGCTGGCAGGGGATTCCCAGCGCCAGTGGGAGCAGAGGTGCGAGGACGGACCCTTCCTGCTCCTGTGCGCAGAGCGGGGTGTCCGAGAGCGGAGGAGCCCTTGCCTGCGCCCCCCGTCCCCTGGCCCGTGGGTGACCGCAGCAGCAGGTGGGTACAGGCCAAGGCGGGAGGGGAAGGCCAAGGCTTTCTCCTTCAGCTGTCGGGGTTGCTTCTCACTTAAATCTCGAAGCCTGTGCTGGCCTTCACCGCAAACAGAAGAAGAAGACGGCACCTGGGACATTCGACTTACAAATCTCAAAGTCCCCACTCTTACAAACTGGTTGCTAGTGGCATAAAGAGATGAACACACACAAAAATACGAGTGTTACTAGAGAGGAAGTAGGCTCCGGGGACGCAGGGTGACGCGACGGCTCTTTAACACGAAGACCTCTCCGAGGGGACGTTTAGACAGCCGGAGCTCCGAGAAGAGCCAGGAGGAGGCTCTCCAGGCTCCGGGAACACGGATGCAGACGCCAGGAGCCGGACACGCGACTGGAGCGAGGGTGACACCTCGGCAAGCCAGGGTGGCCTGGATGGGGTGAGCGAGGGGAGGGAAGGTGGACCGGGACCCTGCACAGGCAGCCGGGCGCCACGTCACTGGGGCCACGGAGAACTCAGGCAGGACTTTCCGGTTTTACCCAAGCACCACTGAAGGTTCTGAGCACAGAAACAACTTTTACGAGAAGCAAGGGGATTCTGGCTGCTCCTGGGGAAGAGCCCGCAGCGGTATAAGAACAAGAGAGGGGGAGCGGTCCCCTCCAAGCCAGGCTCTCGGGCCGTTCTGCCCAGGACCCCGGGGTGGCAGCTGCGAGGCGGTGCCAGGTTCCAGGTCCAGGCCTTTGCACACTGGCAGCTTCACCCTCCTCAGGGCAGCACCTCCCATCCCATTTACCCCTCCACGAACCCAAGCTGCCAGCTACGTGCACCCGGTCTGAGGCCATCGCGCTGGACGGGCCACGTGTGGGGTCCTGTCAACACCGCCCTGCCTGGCTGGAATGGACCCCCTGCCCACAGCCACTGACGCGGGAAGCATCTGCGGTCCTCGGCTGGGCAGCCCGACAAGGAGAGGATGAGGGTATGACGGGGTCGGAGGCACGAGGGCAGAAACAGCCAAAGCACTTTCCTGTCCCACCCAAGCCAAGTCCCGGAGAAAACAGCAGGCTGGCTGTAGTCCCCCGGTTGCTGGCGGGAGCCCTGATGCAATCACACGGAGACACGGCGAGCCCTGGGGCCAAGGCCCATGCCTGCTTCTCATCGCTGGCCACTTCTGCTCAGTTTGAGGCCCAGCAGGACTTGCAATGTTCAGGCCCAGAACCTACTGGTGAATCAACACAGAGCTCAAGCCCCAGAGACGGGAAGGGGACGGACTGCCCCAGGCCCACGGAGCACAATTTAGTCATTCTACTACTAAGGCTACCTGTTTGTCGCACAAACAAGAGTCATCCTATCGTTAAAGCGAAGGAGTTAATTCACCCTATACAGACGTGAACCCTTTGTTCTACGTATCATATATGGCATTTTAAGTCCATAAATAGAAATTCTGGTACAATTACTTATGTAAAAATAAAATCTTGAAAAAATAATCTCTACACCCAAATAGGGCTTGAACCCACAACCCTGAGGCCAAGAGTGGCAACGCTCTACTGACCAAGCCGGCCGGGTGCTCTGGTACAACTATTTGGACATTAGAATAAAAAATAAAGATCTCTATCCCTACTTCAAATCAAGGATAGAAATACACTGCTAATAGTTTTAAGACTCTAAACATAAAGAAGAACTCTAAAAATACTAGGAGGACACAGACCTTTCTTGCTAGATTATGGGCAAATGTAATAGACAACAAGCAAATGGGGAGACGCTTCCCTACAAAGCCAACGTGAGAATCTGAGAATCCTAGGACGGGGCCCCTCCCACAGGCATGCGCACTTCCTGAACTCCAGTCCACAGAAGGGGGGGCACCCGCGTACCAGCACCTCGAGGAGCTGGGCGCTGCCCTAGCCCACCCGTCCACAAAGTTGCGCTCAGGCTCATCACACCCTCTTCTACCCGGCTCTTGGGCTCCCAAGTCCAAGGTTTCCTCACACTCCTCCCTCTCAGGCATCAAGCTGCCTATTAACCTGGGAGGAGGAGCAAATTTAGTCTCCTTTCACTTCAAACTCTCCCACTCAGTTTCAAGGTCTCTCATTATACCAGGTCCCAGCGATGCGCATTCTTAGGGAAGCAACTGTTCTTTTGTGTATGAGGACCTCTGCTGCTCTCCCCAAGCAACCAATTAAACATGCACAATATTTCTATCCCTGCCACATCAAAGACTCAGTATTATAAAAACATTAACAGCAGGTCAAAGGGTAAAAGAAAAAAAAACACGCTTATCTTTGTGACAGGAAGGCATCGGATACCAGTCACTCCTGAGAAAAGCTTTTAATAAAAACATTTCCTTAACATGATAAAAAGACGACTATCTCACCCCAAAGTCCCCATCATGCCCGGGAGCTGGGAGTGACAGTTCCATCATCGCAGCAGGGAAAGACGTGGGTGCTCAGGGCTGTCACCGCTATCCAACACTCTTCCAGAAGCACTAGCCCACATGCTTATGTGGGGCTCTGAGTAAAATAAGAAACGCAACTGGTAGGAATATTTGGATAGAATGATCATATACCTAGAATATCCAGGGAAGCAAGTGACCAAGTAATGTAACTGACCACTATCAAAAAACTAAAACATTCACGGGGCACCTGGGTGGCTCAGTGGGTTAAAACCTCTGCCTTCCTGGGATCGAGCCCCGAATTGGGCTCTCTGCTCAGCAGGGAGCCTGCTTCCTCCTCTCTCTCTGCCTGCCTCTCTGCCTACTTGTGATCTCTCTGTCAAATAAATAAATAAAATCTTTAAAAAAAGAACTAAAAAATTCACAAAGGCACTCAGTTACATGGAAACAGGCAATATTTGTAGAAAGGACACCTGACTCTGGAAACGTGTGAAAGGATGCTTGATCAGGGACATGCTACTTCTGAGATCCCCTCTCAGATGTACCAAACTCGCCAAGATTAAACTTACGATAGAGAGGACAGCAAAGGTATGGGACAGACGTTCTCAGATGCTGCCAGAGGGGACATGAACTGGTACAGCCACCAAAGGGATCGATTTAGCAACAGCTAGTTCAGTCAGAGAAGTACAGATCATGACCCAAGGATACATTTATTGTCACAGAAAACTCAGGTGTGGGGACAGGAACTATATCATCTCCTGTTACTGTCAAGAATATTGTAATACTGGGCACCGGCGTGGCTCAGTGGGTTCAGTGTTTGCGTTTGGCTCTGGTCATGATCTCAGGGTCCTGGGATGGAGCCCTGTGCTGGGCTCCCTGCTCAGTTGGGATTCTGCTTCTCCCTCTGCTTCTGCCCCTGCTCCCCTACTCATGCTCTTTTTCATGGGAAAAAAAAAATACTGTAATACCGTCCTACTAGGATGGAATGCTACTCATTGTATTTTTTTTTTTTTTTAAGATTTTACTCATTTGTGAGAGAGAGAGAGAGAGAGAGACCGTGCATGCACGAACAGGGTGTTGGGGCTCAGGGAGAGGGAGCAGCAGGCTTCCCACTGAGCAAGGAGCCTGGTGTGGGGCTCGATCCCAGGACTCCGTGATCACAACCTGAGCCAAAGGCAGACACTTAACTGACTGAGCCACCCAGGCTCCCCTAACTCACTGATTTATAAAAATGAGGTGGTAGTTCTTTGAGTGCTAACTTAGAGATCACCTGAAATGTATTTAAATTTTATTTATGTATTTTAAGCAATCTCTATGTGCCAGATGTGCAGCTTGAACTCACAATCGCAAGGTCATGAGTCACATGCTGCTCTGAGAGTCAGGAACCCCCAAAATGTATTTAAACGCAGTATGGTACAAAATACAGGATCCTATTTGTGTGGAAATGCATATACACCCACCTTCTCAAATCTTCACAAAAAACCCTTGAGGAAGGATACTAGAGAACATCAACATTGGTTACCTCTGGAGAGTGGGCTTGGGGACTAGGAGATTTATACTTCAACTTCAACTCTTTCCTTTTTTTTTTTTTTTTTTTAACTGTAAGCATGTGGCATTTTTATAATTTTTTTTTTTTAAAGATTTTATTTATTGGGGCACCTGGGTGGCTCAGTGGGTTAAAGCCTCTATCTTCAGCTTGGGTCGTGATCTCGGGGTCTTGGGATCAAGCCCCGCATCGGGCTCTCTGCTTGGCGGGGAGCCTGATACCCCCCGCCTCTGTCTGCCTCTCTGCCTACTTGTGGTCTCTGTCAAATAAATAAATAAAATCTGTAAAAAAAAGTGGTAAAAGTTAACTTCATTTAAAATGGAACCAGAAGGCCAGAGGCTTTAAACCACTGAGCCACCCAGGCGCCCACATTTTTATAATTTAAACACTGACGAGAAGTTGTGGGTGTGGGATGGGTAGGAAAAAAGCAAAGTGAGGGTGCAGGCAATTGTCCGATGGGTAATGTGCACATGGGCAGATCGGCATGCCGGCCTTTTTTACCTTTAGGTTTGAAAATCTCTATAAGAAAAAGCTTAATAAGAATCAACTGAGGGGCGCCTGGGTGGCTCAGTGGGTTAAGCCGCTGCCTTCGGCTCAGGTCATGATCTCAGGGTCCTGGGATCGAGCCCCGCATCGGGCTCTCTGCTCGGCAGAGAGCCTGCTTCCTCCTCTCTCTCTACCTGCCTCTCTGCCTGCTTGCGATCTCTCTCTGCCAAATAAATAAATAAAATCTTTAAAAAAAAAAAAAAAAAAAGAATCAACTGAAAAAAGAGAAAAAAATGTTTCAATCTGGTGTGTGTTCCATGAAATGACTTTAGACTTAAATCCTGTGATCAATATTCATTCAGTGCAAAGCTGTCCCCAGGCACGCTGATGGCAGAGATAACGGACAGGATCAGACGCTGGGATTCGAGGAGGTTCAGTTAGTCGAATTTTCAAATAGGAACCAATAAAAACTAACAGTTGAGCATAAATGAAAAGGTATCAAAATGGAAAAGTTCACATTTTGCAAATCCGATTTCGGTAGCACACTGAGGCACAGCGGGAGAAAGAGGTCACCTTGTCTCCAAGGCTCCGGGAAAGATAAGCCGGGACACCTACAAGGACAAAGGCCGCCAGACTCCGGCAGGGGACACAGCCCCAGTCCCAGCGGGCGACTCCTGCCGAATCCATGAATATTAACCAAACAGTGGCTGCGGAGGGGAGCAAACCCAGGCCTGGGGAAGAGGCAGCCAACGTGAAGTCGAAACTCCAGCAAGGACATGATCGGTGTCTACAGTAATCGCACATAATAGTGAGCGGTAATCAAAGAAGAGTGTGAAGGTGTAACAGAGAAGCCCGCGAAGTGATGTAATCCTGGAAGCCTGAGCCGGAGGAGGCCGGGGCGCCCAGGATGTTGATGCTGGAGACAAAGCCCTGGGGCCGGCTGGGCAGGGGGAGCAGGTTCCCACGGGGTCGGGTGCCAGCTCCGCCCTGTCTCCCAGCCCCATCCACGGCCCCTTGAGGGCCACCACAGGGAACCAGGGTGAGTGACCATCGGCCTGAAGCAGCATCCGTGAGGACTGATGGCAATAGCGGGTCTTTGAACAAACTGAGGAGAGCTGCAGATCCCTGTTCGAAATGCCAGAGAACGCGCCGACATCGTACATAAACGGTGGAAATTCACAGACCCTCTCTGAGGCTGTTCTCTTCACTGGGCCTGTTTCTTCAAACACATTACTCGGCCACTCGGAGAACCTAGTCTGGGTATCTCAAGTGAATCCAGTGGAGGGCGAAGCATCAGAGAAGGAGCCCTGGCCCATTCCAACCCTGCGACGTGCTGCTCTGGCCTGGGAGGTCCTCCAGCTCGTCTCTCCTGCCACCCTGCCAGGTGGCTGTTCAAAGTGGACACTCACCACCGGGCCCTCCTTCGCCTGCCGTTCCCCACCCTGGCCCCGGTTCTCGGGCTCCACACCGACCCTTACTAGGCTGTCCAAGGTTGCCCTCAGCAACATCCCTCCACTTCTTACTGCTGGCATGACTCGGGGGCCCTTCCGTCGCCTTCCCTACCTGCTGGGAATGCTGTCCAGCTCCCTGAGTTGGTCCCCCAAGCCCAGCCTTTCTAGGCTTAAACCGAGCCAGAGAGCACCCGATGCTGGGTGCTCCCCCCCATCAGGAGAGCCCAGGACCCACTGCACAGCCCTGCTGCCCTCCCTCTGGTGGCCACTGTCAGAGCTCACGGCCATCAGCTGCCACTGTGCCATGGCGAAGGCACAGGGTATGTGGTCAAAGAGGTAAAAAGTACTACCCAGCTGCCACCTTCATTTCAAAACCAGGTTTGTATTTAATGACGCAACAGAAGCCCACAGGGGTTAATGGACTTGGCCAGGGTCACAGCAAGGGAGTGAAGATGGAGAAGCCACATTTCCCATTTCTCAACCCCGTAACGAGTGGTAAAGGGCACTTCCATAATCACTGATTTTGAAAATTAGAAAAAGGAGCCTAGTTATCTCCTGAAACTTAATGAAGGAGACCTTGCCCACAAAGAACACAGAATCCACTGAAGTAAACCTTAGTAGGAAGCAGGTTTGGGGCCCATTAGAGCTGCCAAGAGAGAATGTGAAGAGAGGTAAAGGGGCCAGAAAAACTCTGCCAGGGGAAATGCTTTCCCAGGAAGGGGCAGAATGTAAAGGTGCCAACCTAAGTGAGTTATTTATAGTCACACAACAAAGGGAGGACTTCAATGATACCTCCTGAGCTGAGAGGAAAGACATTTCACAGATACTCAAAAGATCAAGGGACTGTGTCTAACCGTTTGCCTGAGAAACGACATGGCCCTCATCAGACAACAGGAGAATGCCTGCCTTGCGCAGTTACCCTTGAGAAACTACAACTACATTCTGAGGAGAAAAAAAAAAAAAGGTGGAGATTCAGAGAAAGAAAATCGGAAGAACTAATGATACACAAAATTACGAAACTACCTCTAAAGAAGTGATTATTTGTCTGGGACCCAGACGAATCTCACTGGAGGCCTGAAATGTCTTTTCAGACTCAAGAGTAGATTTGACATTTTCTTCTTAATCTCTTCGGGAAGAGGGGGGATCAAGTAAATTCCCCACCTGGATCCATTCCCATGCTGTGGGGAAATGATGATTTGCTCTCCGCGCTTTCCTGGCAACTGACCAGCTCGGCCCGGACACAGGAAGGCTATTTCGGAGCAAGGGAACTCTTGACCGCAGAGGACACCGTTGGCTTCAGGGCTGGCATCAGGCTCTGTGGGGCCTGCTGCTTTGTGCTCACGTCAGGCCAACTCTCTGAGCCAGGACTAAATCTCAGAATTTCAGCTGTAAGAATGTACTCTGCAGCTTCCGACTTCCAACAAAACACTTCCTATTTTTATTTATTTTTCTTTTTAGTTTATTTGAGAGAGAAAACACGTGTACACGTGAGTGGGGGGAGGAGCAGAGGGAGAGGGACAAGCAGACTCCATGCTGCGTGTGGAGCCTGACGTGGGGCTCAATCTCCCAACTGCTAGAGATCGTGACCTGAGCTGAAATCAAGAGTTGGATGCTTAACCCACTGAGCCACTCCAGGTGCCCCAAGTCAACATTTTTTAAAAAATCTGTTAAGGGGCGCCTGGGTGGCTCAGTGGTTAAGCCGCTGCCTTCGGCTCAGGTCATGATCTCAGGGTCCTGGGATCGAGCCCCGCATCGGGCTCTCTGCTCTGCGGGGAGCCTGCTTCCTCCCCTCTCTGCCTGCTTGTGATCTCTCGCTCTCTGTCAAATAAATAAAATCTTTAAAAAAAAAAGTCTGTTAAGATACTCTTTTCCTGAGGCTGCCCGTGCCCAAATGGCTCAGTCCTCTTAATTCTACAGCTCAAAGGCTTCAGTTTTAGTGTGGAAAGCGGAGAAAAAGGAAGAAATTCCTAAACATCGAAGAGAGGGAGAAAGATCCACGGCCCCTGGTGGTAACACTCCAACTGAAGAAAGCTGCTGAATATACTAAAAGCTTCCGATTTCATCTGGGGTTTAAATTTCAAATCCAAAGGAAATGGTCACAGTTGTTTATACATAAGCACAAAGCCCTCCACAGCAAAGGGTCTAATTCTTTGAGCTTCATTCCTTCCCAAATCTGCAAAGTGGAAACAATAATTTCTCTCTCAGAAATGCTGGGGAGATTAATGGGCTTGTGACTATTATGAAGCACTACAGAGGAACGCTCAGTCTCTAGGAAGAACGGTAGAAAGCCCTTTGCCCCGAGCACTCCTGTTCACTCACTAAAGACCTTGGCTTACTCCCACAGCTCAAGCATAAGCATAATAGAAATTCCCAAAACCATACAGAAACAGTGACACAGGTAACTATGTACATACTCAAAACAGCTGAAAGAAAATACTTGAATTTACAAAACATTTAATTAACATCGTTCACATGAAAAAGGGTTCTTACAAATCAGTACTTAAAAAGACCCAAGAGAAGAGTGAGGTTGAGCCCACTCAACCTCAGAGAGGTTGGCACAAAGAATATAGATGGCTGATAAAATCACAAAAAGCTGCTCAACTTCACAGAAATTGGGGATATACAGATTAAGAGGACATAGCACTTGTACCCACTATTTCAAAGGGGAAAATCCACCTGAGGAAAAATGGGGGAGGCTACCATAAGAGTTGGTACCCAGTGCAAAGGATCCCAGAACATTCTGGTTGGCTCCCACCTTAAGGAGGAGGAGGGACTAAAAAAAAAAGAAAAGGAGGAGGAGGGGCTCCACTGCCCACGTATAAGGACTTCCGGCCTATTTTTTAACTGCTACATTCTTGAACTTGAGTAGGCAACCAAGAAAACACCAACTTGTGGAAAGTCTACAACATGGGAAAGAGAAAGGTCAAAGCAAATAGGCAGAAAAATAAACATTTTCACAGAAGAAGAGAAAAATGTACAGGGATGGTCCTTATCTTCTAGAGATACACAGGGAAATGGGAAATCATGTGGATGAAAGGGCAGCATTACTGGGATCCGCTTCAAATTAACCTGACCGTGCTAGGGGTGCGGAGGAAGTATGGGGTCGGAGACGCAAACATTGGCTTTATTTTGAGAGCTGTTAAAACTGCTGGAGGAGGGGCGCCTGGGTGGCTCAGTGGGTTAAGCCGCTGCCTTCAGCTCAGGTCATGATCCCAGGTCCTGGGTTCAAGCCCCACATCGGGCTTTCTGCTCAGAGGGGAGCCTGCTTCCTCCTCTCTCTCTGCCTGCCTCTCTGCCTACTTGTGATTTCTCTCTGTCAAATAAATAAATAAAATCTTAAAAAAAAAAAAACCTGCTGGAGGACATGAACAGACATTTCTGCAAAGAAGACATCCAGATGGCCAACAGACACATGAAAAAGTGCTCCACGTCCCTTGGCATCAGGGAAATACAAATCAAAACCACAGTGAGATCCCACCTCACACCAGTCAGAATGGCTAAAATTAACAAGTTGGGAAATGACAGATGCTGGCGAGGATGCGGAGAAAGGGGAACCCTCCTAGCCTGTTGGTGGGAATGCAAGCTGGGGCAGCCACTCTGGAAAACAGCATGGAGGTTCCTCAAAAAGTCAAAAATAGAGCTACCCTACGACCCAGCAATTGCACTACTGGGTATTTGCCCTAAAGATACAAATGTAGGGATTTGAAGGGGCACGTGCACCCGAAAGTTTCTAGCAGCAATGTCCACAATAGCCACTATGGAAAGAACCTAGATGTCCATCAACAGATGAATGGATAAAGAAGATGTGGTATATATATATACAATGGAATACTATGCAGCCATCAAAAGAAATGAAATCTTGCCATTTGCAATGACGTGGACAGAACTAGGGGGTATCATGCTTAGCAAAATAAGGCAATCAGAGAAAGACAACTATCATATGACCTCCCTGATATGAGGAAGTGGAGATGCAGCATGGGGTATTTGGGGGGTAGGAAAAGAATAAATGAAACAAGATGGGATTGGGAGGGAGACAAACGATAAGAGACTCTTAATCTCACAAAAGCAACTGAGGGTTGCTGGCGGTAGGGGGGTAGGGAAAGGGTGGTGGGGTTATGGACATTGGGGAGGGTATGTGCTATGGTGAGTGCTGTGAAGTGTGTAAACCTGGCGATTCACAGACCTGTACCCCTGGGGCTAATAATACATTCTATGTTAATTAAAAAATTAACAAAACAAAACAAAAACGAACTGTGAATACTGGGGGAATCCTATTTTTCCACTTGTTGAAGTCTGAGATTTTTCATAATAGAAAAGTGGGGGTGGGAGGGAAATTGGGATACTATGAAAAAGGGAAATCTGAGAAGATCCTGTGGTTTCAGATACTTGATTGGCCGAAATGAACTAAAATCAACAAGAGATTTGGAAAATGAAGCATGTTTCCCTGGAGGGTGAGGGAAGGGGAGAGAAGACTTTAATGAGACATGAAGGACATGGAGATTCCCTGCAGAGGGTCCAACATCCGACGAATAGGAGTCTTAGAACAAGAGGAGAGAGGATTAAAAAAAAAAAAAAAAGGAGGAAATGTCATTAAAGAAATCTGGAATTGCTTAGCTCTCAAGAACCTGAACCTCTAGAATTCAGGTGCCTAAATAAAGGACTCGAGCTTCTGGGGGCACCAGGTGCCTAAATAAAGGACTCGAGAAGGTAAAAACAATGAGATGTACTTTTACCAACACCCCAGTTGCTGGGGAGGCGCTCTGGGGGAAGGAGTACGGATGGGAGGGCCGTTGCAGGGAGAAGGCTGAGCGGAGTTGGGGGAAGCTGTGAGGGCTGGGTGTGGAGGGAGGCGCAGTCAGAGAGTGGAGATCTTTTAAGTGGGGTCTGGGCAGGGAGAAAGTTCTAACGGGGGCGGGGCAAATCCTAATAGGGGGACAGCTTCTAAGGAGGAAGGCAGCTTTCAGCTGGCGGACAGGCTCCAAGTGCGGATGGGGTTCTTCTCATTCTAAAGTCTCTACCCAGCTCTATGTTTATAATCAAATGTGTGCTGGATGTGTAAGGAGGTGAAAAATCATATATCCAGTTTTGGCTGTTACTTGAGAATATCAGAACAAGGAAGGAAACTAGGAGAAGAGATCCAGTAGATAGCAGATGCAACCCAGGAGAAAAAAAGAAATCCCAGAATGGCAGCGACGTATCAGGCCTATGGGACACTCTGCACAGACAGTTACACAGAATGGGGGATTTCTAAGAGGAAGGGCCCTGAGAAGAAAGGAAGAGTCATAGACTAAAAAAGTCATACACTAAATGGTACCACCCAGTTTTTGAAGAGGTAAGGATAAAAGCAAATAGTTCAAAAACCAAAAACAAATGCAGTTTGAAATTGTAGGAAAAACGAAACTCTTAAAAAAAAAAAAAAAAGCATAGCGGGGTGCCTGGGTGGTTCAGTGGGTTAAGCCTCTGCCTTCAGCTCAGGTCATGATCTCAGGGTTCTGGGATCGAGCCCAGCATCGGGCTCCTTGCTCAGCGGGGAGCCTGCTTCCCCCCACCACGCCTCTCTGCCTACTTGTGATCTCTGTCAAATAAATAAATAAAATCTTAAAAAAAAAAAAAGAAATATTGT
Source organism: Lutra lutra (assembly GCF_902655055.1). Classification (NCBI taxonomy): domain Eukaryota; kingdom Metazoa; phylum Chordata; class Mammalia; order Carnivora; family Mustelidae; genus Lutra; species Lutra lutra. The sequence goes on from NC_062295.1 coordinate 30,905,812, forward strand.
ATATCACAACAAGAAGTCAACCGATACTAGTCCAAAACCGACCAAAAAAAAAAAAAAAATCAAGAAATTGCAATATAAACACAATATTTAGCTACATGGAATACAGAATATTTAGTTACATGGAAGAATGCCCAGGAGAAACAGAAGTTAAAATTGGATTCCTTTGGTAATTCCTTTTGTTTTTTTTTTTTTCCCCCAACTTGGTGGCTTGGGGCCAGGGTTTGACTCTGGGTCTTTCACTTACTAGTTACATAACCTCGCCAGGTGAGCCCCTGCACATGAACTTGTTTATGAAATGGAGAGGACGCCTATGTTACACAGATGTTGAATTCATCCACATAAAACATGGAAGAGAATGTCTGACCCAGACATTGTTTAATAAATATTTTGAAAATGTTTAATAAACATTTTGATCAAAATTAAGAAAAAAGTGAATCCACGGTAAGTAACGCTACCAAAACAATCTGGAAGGAAAATAAGACAAACCAAAAGCCAAGAACATTAAAACTGTGCAAAACTATGCCTAGGTCAGATGGCCGTGTCAGGGAGTCTTCTCGATCTTTCCAAACCTACCAGTTAACCTTGTAAACTCGGTCACGTTCTGCCCTCTCCAGGAAGCTTTCCCCATCGTCACTCCTGGTGTGCACCAGGATCATCTCTGACCTCCCAATTCTGCCCCCCAGCCTCTCCCCAAAGTTTCTCTTCTCCAGAAGTTTTAGTCCCTTCTACCATTGCCCACAGGTCATCCTGCAGAGCCTTTGGCATCGTGGTCCCCCTCCAGCTAAATTCCCATCCAGCACTATAGACTCCTTCTGACAGAAGCTCCCTCCCAGCCATTCCAGACGGGAGGCCTCACACTCCTGCCTCCCTTCTAGTCCTGCTCCTGTGCTTCCCTCCAGGCTGTCACCGCCTCTCCCACACCCACCACCTGCCAGACTTTGCCCTTCAAACGCGCCCTCCCCCTGCCCGCCTTCAGCAGCTGTTCAGCATGGGCTGGGCAGAGCACATCTTTCTCCTCCTTTGATTTCTGCAGAATGCAGCCCACATTCCCAGGACGACTGAGAAGCTGGGACAATACCCGATCCCCAATGGACCTCAGCTCTGAATTCCTGGTCTTCTTCCCCAGGCCGCACGCCTGTCCGCAAGGCCACCCTTCCTTGAGGCCAGGCTCCAAGGAGGTTTTCTCTGATTAGGCGGTTTCCCTTCACGGCACTCCCCGGGTGCTCTGGGAGTCCACAGATCACCCCGTCCTCCCCGGGAGAGCTCCCCATGCAGACCAGAACTGCAGGGGCAGGACTGGACTGCTCCGGGCCACCCGCTACCCACCACGGAGCCTGAAAACAGTCCGCTGGCAAGAGGCACTTCGAGCAGGAGCGAGGAGTGGAAAAGGGCCACCGGTGGCCTTCGCCAGCTAGGAGTCACACTGGGTCCTTTCTGAACCAACACCTTCGCTCTGGAACCAGATCTCTCCTGCTTTGTTTCCCTACGTGCTTTTTCTAATGCTAAGCAGAGCACTTCATAAGTCACCGCCACTACAAGTACTTTAAGGATGGGAGCGGCCATCCTCTGTAAGCTGGCATCGCCCAGACAGTGGAATGTAGGAGCAGGAAGGACCAGGAAGGTCACCTCATCACACAGTCACCCAACTCCAAGGGGCCTCTGGCTCTGCTTAGACAGACCCTAATAGGAAGCCTCAACTCCCAAGACCACCCATGTTCCCACAGGACCGTGGAAAAGCCTGGCCCGGGAGCAGATGCTTCCAACAGGGCCTTCTTCAAAAATTCAGTCAAAAGCAGCAGCTTTCCTAAGTGGGTTCCCTATGCTGGAGGAACGTAATGACATGGCAGGTAGGGTGAGAAAGTAAATCTTTCACGGGAAGCCAAATTCTGTCTTCCTGTTAGAAGTCCGCTTACGGTCCCGTCCTTCGGAAGCGACAGAATGAACGTGTCTATTTCATGTCAACCCTTTAAACAGCTGAAAATCGCGACGGCGCTCACTTTACATCTGTTTTCCAGATGCAATAAAAGTACGGCGAGGCTCTCAGGTGCCGGCATGTTAGGATGGGAAGGACGCACTCAAACTCTAACCGAAGTGAGCAGTGAAAAGTACAGAAACTGAGTTAGGAAAACGGTTAGAAAGTTGGAACACTGTTAGCACTAAGCGTTTCCAACCACGCCGCCACGGGTTATGAAAGCTCTTTGGTGCCCCTGATGGAACCAGCAGTACTGGGGATGGAGCGACGAAGGTCTTAGCCAAGTGGAAGGTTAGGAAATGTCTATTTATGGAAGGTCTGAACGAGGGCACTACGAGCCCCGAGCCCCAATCGCGGCCCCAAGGCCGCTGCAGAAACAGCTTATGCAGCCCAAGCCCGCGGTTTGCCATCAGCCTCAGCTCTCCCGGCACGCATGAGTCAAAAGGCTGACTTCCAGCCTGATGTCATAGCTCCTGTGTGTATTTGACCTGCCCTCTGCAAATCCAAACGAAGGGAAGGGACGGCACTGTGGAAGCCGGGACGAGTCTGCTCCTTGGCACCACTGAGCTCCCCGCAGAACAGGAGCCGCAGGATTCCTCCCTCGACTCCCCCGTTTCCTCGAGAGCGACATGGGAGGTCGCCAGCAGTGAGCACTGCTACAGCTACATGCCCTTGCTGGGCGCCTGCCCTTTTATCTGCCCATCCTCTTCCTCCCCTTGCTCTCTGGGACAAGCAGCCTTCTTGTCATTGCTCCCCCCATTCCTACTCTGTGGTGCTAGGAAGGGGCGCCCCTCAAGGGACTCTACGCACCCCAAGGGGCCAGAGTCCTGCTCTGGGATTTTCAAGCTGGAGCCCTGGTGGGTATGGGAAGAAGAGGGAGGTATGGGGTAGGGGAGCATTCGGTCTCAAATAGGAAGGCTGTGGAAGGGTCCCCTGGGCACGCTTTATGGTGGGAGAGCATGTGGCAGAGATGGGACGAGGTCCTCGAGGCCTTCAGAGCTTCAAGTCTCCACCCGCCCAAGACCTGGGTCTTCAACAGCTCCAATTCTGCAAGTTCCCCCAAATCCCTTCTGCGAATCTCTTTCTTAGCCAACGCTAGCTGAAGACAGGTTTCTGTCCCTGGCAAGGGTGAGTGTCCTGACAGCCAATACGAGAGGCGGCCTGGAGGATGTGGTTTCAAAGAGGCTGGTCTAGCATTTCAGCTATTTTAGACTTGATCCAACCAACACTTACTGAGTGCCCGTCATGTGCTGGGCACGGTTTCAGATGCCAGAAAATACAAAGCCTTGTATTTGGCCTCTGATCTCAAAAAACATAGTCTGCTATGACCAGGAGCTTCGAGAACATTAACTGAGAGAATGCTCATGCCACCAAAAGGATCAACTCTCAGAAGACAGATCACGGGGATTTAACATCTTGAAAAGAGCAAATTTTGTCAAGACTAGGTTGGTCGAAAAAATTTGAAAATTTGTACGTTTTAAGGGACTGACTAGTCACAAGTACAACAGAAAAAGAGTGTAGAAGAGAACACACCAAAGACCCAGAGGCAAAAACGTGTTAAAATCTCAACAGCAGGAGTGCCTGGGTGGCTCAGTGGGTTAAAGCCTCTGCCTTCGGCTCAGGTCATGACCCCAGGGTCCTGGGACCAAGCCCCGCATCGGGGCTCTCTGCTCAGCGGGGAGCCTGCTTCCTCCTCTCTCTGTCTCTGCCTGCCTCTCTGCTCACTTGTGAGCTCTACCAAATCAATAAATAAAATCTTAAAAAGGTTAAAAAAAAAAATCTCAACAGCAGTGGGAGTAGAATACTAACGGCTCTTTTAGACCCAAACACAGTCATCGGTAACTTGACAAGACACCCAAGACGTAGGAATATCTGGGAAACCATCTAACAACTCATTAGGTCCCAAAGGCCTTAGAGACACAGATAGCGGGGGGGCGGGGGGAGGGGAGGGTTAGAGATGGCAAGCAGCAGCTGCCCCACGGATTTTCCCAGATCTGTTTCCAGGACGGACCCTGGAAGAACTGGGTGTTCGCTAAACGGCAGGACATGTCTGATGACAGTCCAAAATGTCTGGTAGAAAGCCAGCAAACCCCCCTTCCTGTCGCACGTCAACAGCGGTCTAACAGGAGAAGTCCTCTGGCTCCTGTCTCCGTTCAGAAGACCTACAAATACTGCCATGTCCCTGAGAGACCTGAAGGCCAAGGTCACAGGGTCAGAGTCTGTGATAAAGGCAACACCGACTTCTGATAGGGACTGGTTGTTTTCTACACGGCCGAGAACAGCAGTTTTTAGAACACTTGTGAAAACGTCTGGGATGAATGGGCCTTTTCACGGCTGCCTTCTCTCAAACCTCTTTTGTTGAGAGATAGAAGTGGCAACCAAGGGGAGACTTACTGCCTCGGGCCCATGGGGCAACTGTTTTTTTGTTGCTCCTTGTTTAACTTCTCTCAAGAGAGCGGAGTTCTCTACCCAGCTAAACAGGTATTTAATAAGGCAGGTGATTTTGTCTCCATTAATTTTCTTAAGTAATAGTAAACCAGACTAGAGAGTCCACTCATGAACTCCCGGGGAAACCTTAACCCTGTGCCCACTAGACCGCTGGGCGTCTGCTGCCGCGGGAAGGTTCGGTTCTGCTCTCCGGGGGCTCTAACACCTTCCGATCTCTCGTACTCACAGTAAGCAGAACTTAAGAGTCCCAGCCTATTCCTGCCCCTGGTCATCTGGACTTTTGTCCTCATTAACAAGTGTTAGTTGTAAAGTGATGTTGGAAGCTTTCAGGAAAAACCAGATTAAGAAAAGCATTCCTCTTCATTTCAAAGCCCAGATAAACCATCTCATTAATGACTATATTCACAGGTTCATGTTCTAAGCTCCTGTGAGGGAGAGGTTACCATAAAACATGGGAAGCACTTTTTAAATTTTAAAGCTTAAGACCTCCTACACCTATCCATTTAAACTCCAACTCTGGGGGAACTTTCCAGTCTTCTCCCTGATCACCTTCACGAGAAGGCACTCCACATGGTCACTGTGCCATCAGCCACCACCAGGAACTTTCTACTCCCAACTACGGTCAGTTGCAGACAGCCACTATTCCCTGGCGGCCCAAGGAGAGCAACGATCCTTCCATATATTGGGCAAAATCCTGAAGCCTTTTATGCTTCAGCCCCTTGATTACCTTTAATTCTCTCCTACTGTAGAGCCATTATCGTCAGGAGCAAACATTCGGTGACACATCTCTTTCTCTTTATCTGTATAGTCCTTGTAAGAGCTGGAGATGGAAATACACGCTAGTTAGAGAACGTCTGTCTTCGCAGGAGGTGACATCTGGTGGCTGGAACACTGCCCTCCGGGCCAGAGAGGCTGAAAATTCAGCAATCTTAAGTGAATCGGGAGGGGAAGGAAGGCATGCTAGAGAGGTGGGGGAGCCCCTGGGCTCCCCGCAGAGGGGACAGTCATAGCGAACCTCTACCTCAGAGGCTGTTCAAGAAGCTCTTGGACAAAAAGCCCACGATCTGAGAAGACTGCGGCTTTAAGGCTGGGAGCCACTGTCAGGCCTACTGGGCTCAGTGTCTTGCCAAGTAGCCTCATACTCCGTGGCCTCGAACTTATCTTGAGATTTCTTTGCTACAGAATGGTCAGATTCCAAAATTTCTACATCTAACTTACAAGCATCCTGGCAGGACACCTCTTTGTTCTTTCTGGCACCCTAGGTGGGACTGGCAGGGCACTTTTAAAAACCAGCAAAGGGGGGCGCCTGGGTGGCTCAGTGGGTTAAGCCTCTGCCTTCGGCTCAGGTCATGATCAAAGGGTCCTGGGATCGAGCCCCGCCTCGGGCTCTCTGCTCAGCAGTGAGCCTGCTTCCTCCTCTCTCTGGCTGCCTCTCTGCCTACTTGTGATCTCTCTCTCTCTGTCAAATAAATAAATAAAATCTTAAAAAAAAAAAAAGGTGAAAAAAAATGAAAGCTTTAAAAAAAAAAAAAAAACCAGCAAAGGGGAATGCCTGGCTGGCTCAGTTGGTAGAGCATGGAGCTCTGACTGTGGGGTTGTAAGTTTGAGCCCCACAATGGGTATGGAGATTACTTAAAAATAAGATATTTTTAAAAATAAAAAAAATCGTTTCAGGTAAAAGAAAAAAAAACACAAAAGAAATTGCAGGACAGCCCTAAAAGGCCTGAAATATATCAAATGGATGTAAATGTAAGAGGTACACACTCCTGTGACTTTTTTAGCATCAAAAGCGTTAACTAGCAATCTAGAGTAAACGTTGAATGTCAACAGGCGTGATACAGAAGGACAGCAAAACACCGAAAAAGACACTGGATAGACTATAAACTGTTGGAATAACGGACAACTATTTATGTGCCGATATAATCGTTGTAGAAAATTTTGAAGACAATGTCAATAACCACAAAGTGTTGTATGACTGAAATACCAGTACAGATCCTACTTGTGTGACAGGAAAGTCACCCTGGGGGTAGGAGTCAGAACTCAAAGACCCACTGCAGACCCAGCAGGATCTGCAGGACACCTTTCTGGCATCTGCTGAGAACAGTGGTTTTCAGTTGATGGCAAGTAGGGAGGAGTAGTGGCAGAACAAGGCCCTTCTTAAAAATTACACTGGCCCAGCGGTTTTCAGGTGCTTACTTTGGGGGTAGAAAGTGGGGAACACCTTACACCAGTTAGAATGGCCAAAATTAGCAAGACAGGAAACAACATGTGTTGGAGGGGATGTGGAGAAAGGGGAACCCTCTTACACTGTTGGTGGGAATGCACATTGGTGCAGCCACTTTGGAGAACAGTGTGGAGATTCCTCAAGAAATGAAAAATAGAGCTTCCCTATGACCCTGCAATCGCACTACTGGGTATTTACCCCAAAGATACAGATGTAGTGAAAAGAAGGGCCATCTGTACCCCAACGTTCATAGCAGCAATGGCCACGGTCGCCAAACGGTGGAAAGAGCAAAGATGCCCTTCAACGGACAAATGGATAAGGAAAATGTGGTCCATATACACTATGGAGTATTATGCCTCCATCAGAAAGGATGAATACCCAACTTTTAGTAGCAACATGGACGAGACTGGAAGAGATTATGCTGAGTGAAATCAGTCAAGCAGAGAGAGTCAATTATCATACGGTTTCACTTATTTGTGGAGCATAACAAATAGCATGGAGGACATGGGGAGTTAGGAGAAGGGAGTTGGGGGAAATTGGAAGGGGAGGTCAACAATGAGAGACTATGGACTCTGAAAAACAATCTGAAGGGTTTGAAGGGGGGGGTGGGAGGTTGGGGGAACCAGGTGGTGGGTATTGGAGAGGGCACGGACTGCATGGAGCACTGGGTGTGGTGCAAAAACAATGAATACTGTGACGCTGAAAATAAATAAAAAGACATTAAAAAAAAGAAAGAAAGTGGGGAACAGGGAGAAGGGAAATGATCCAGACTTGGAGTCTGGAGGGCTGTCCCACGGCCCCCCCAGCAACGAAGCTGCTGGTTGAGCATTTCACAAAGCCAGCTCTAGGGGGCGCTGCCTCCTAACACACGCTGGGCGAAGCTCGCAATCAGTCCTTTACCAGGCGGAGAGACCAGAACCCCAGGCAGGGCACATGCCTCTTCAGTTTGTGCTCCTGCAAACGGGTCTCACCTGGCCAGTTTCTTCAGCTCATTGTTGATATCGTGGTTGAAGGGCTGTTCCTTCTGGGCTCGGACTAGGAAATCCCGGGCCTTCTGATACTCAGTCATGAGAAGACAGGCCTGTCAAAGGATAGAGTTTTACCAATACACTTGGTGAGGAAAGACAGCATTCCCCCAGGGCCCAAGTTGAACACCGCTGCTATCCTTTCTCGGGCATTTGTTCTCAAGTCCCTGGCCTCCAGCACACCTGTCCACACCGGAAGAGGGCCTTAGCATTCTTCTGGTCGATGATCAGAGCTTGTTCTCCATAGCGCAAGGCCGTGGTAGGCCGCTCCAGCTTCAGGTATGTAAAGGACAGGTTAAGGAGAACCAGAAGCTCGGCTGCTGCCACCAGGTGCTGCTCTTCGGGGGGTGCTGATCGTCGGTGGAGAAGCAGCAAGGCCTGTGGAGAGGGAAGACAGGTGGTCAAGGGGAAGCTCATAATATTATTATTGAAAGCCCGAAGAACTCAGAAAAAGAGTATCAGAGGTAAAAAAGAAAAAAATGAGCTCAACAAGTTGAAGGACACACTACTGATACATGAGAATTAGTTGTAGGTCTATATTCCAGCAATAAACAATCCAAAAATGAAGAAAACCACTGCATTTACAATAGCATGAAGTCACAATAAATTCAAAGTGCAAGGACAGTATATTGAAAACTACGACATATTGTTGAAGAAATTAAAGAGGATATAAATAAATGGAAATATAGCCCATGTTCATGGGTCAAAGAACTTAATACAGTTAAGGCAGCATTTCCCAACTGATCTACAGATTCAAAGCAACCACTACCAAAATTTCAACAGCCTTTTTTGCAGAAATGGTCAAGCTGACCTGAGAATTCACATGCAAATTTAAGGAATGCCAAGTAGCCAAAACAATATTTAAAAAAGAGAAAATGGAAGACTCACACTTTCACATTTCAAAGCTTCCGACAAAGCTACAGCAGCAAAGCTGGCGTGGTAATAGCGTAAGGACACACACAGATCAAGAGAATAGAACTGACTGTGCGGACTGAAAGTCCAGAAACGAGCCTATACTTCCGTAGTCAACTGATTTTTAACAAGGGGACCAACCCCATTCAACAAGGAAAGAGTAGTCTTTTCAAAAAAAGGTTCTGGGGGTGGCACCTGAGTGGCTCAGTCATCAAGCATCTGCCTTTGGCTCAGGTTATGATCCCAGAGTCCTGGGATCCAGTCCTGTCTCCGGCTCCAGTCTCCCTGCTTGGCAGGAAGCCTGCTTCTCCCTCTCCCACTCTCCCCACTTGTGTTCCCTCTCTCGCTGTGTCTCTCTCTGTCAAATATATAAATAAAATCCTTTAAAAAAGGGAGAAAAAGGTGCTGGACAACTGGATGTCAACACACAGAAGAGTGAGGTTGGGTTCCCACTTTAAGCTACATACAAAAGTTTATAAAATGGATCATAGACCTAAATGTAGGAGCTAAACTGTAAGATCCTTAAAAGAGAACGTTAAGTATAAACCTTCAGGACTTTGGATTAGACAATAGTTTCTTAGACATTACGTGAAAAGCACAAATCACCAAAAGAATAGATAAACCAGACTTCAGAAGTAAAAACTTCTGTATTTCAAAGGACACTATCAAGAAAACAAATAAAATGAACAAAAATTAGTATAGCCATTGCTTACTTGTTTAAGCTGATAACACAATTAATGGTTTACTGCTGTTATTACCTGTACCTACAGGTAATTCTGTGTTTTTGTTTTTGTTTTAAAGATTTAATTTATTTATTTGACAGAGATCACAAGTAGGCAGAGAGGCAGGCAGAGAGAGAGAGGAGGAAGCAGGCTTCCCGCAGAGCAGAGAGCCCGATGCAGGGCTCGATCCCAGGACCCGGAGATCATGACCTGAGTTGAAGGTGGAGGCTTACCCACTGAGCCACCCAAGTGCCCCCAATTCTGTGTTTTTTAATAAAAAGACGTTCATACATTCCTGAAAAGAAAAAGATTGTGAAGACACAACTCAAAGAATGGGAGAAAATATTTGTAAATCCTATTTAAAAAACTCTAGTATTCAGACAATATAAATAACTTTTATAAGAAGAAGAAGACAGAAAATCCAATTAAAAATGGGTAAAGAATATGCACATTTCTCCCAAGACGACATATAAATAGCCAATCAACACACGAGTTATCAGGAACCGCAAATCAAACTTAACGAGATGCCGCTTTGTACCCACTCAGGATGGCTTTAACTTGAAAGATGGAAAATAAATGCCGGTGAGGATGTGGAGTAGTTGGAACCCTCGTATTGTTCGTGGGAACCTGAAATGTTGCAGGCGCTGTGGAAAACAGGTGGGTGGTATTTCAACAGGTTAAATACGGGAGTTACCGCATGACCCGGCACTTGCACTGCTAGGTACAAACCAAGAAAAATGAAAACCCGGGTCTACACAAGAACTTACACACCGGTGTTAGAGGTAACATTATTCACGATAGCCAGAAAGACGAAACGAGCCAAATGCCCACGAACGGTTGAACAAAACCCGGTACAATCCACACAGTGTACCGCTCAGCCTTAAGATGAATGAAATTTGGTAGATGCTACGACACGGATGAACCCTGAAAACATCCTGCTAACTGAAAGACATCAATCACAAAAGGACAAATACTGTAGGATTCCACTTAAAACAGTACCCACGGAAGACAGACAGATTCCTGAAGGCACGAAGGAGAATAAAGATTGCTGGGGCTGGGGGAGCGGGGAGAACAGGCAGCTAATGTTTAATGGCTAAATGATGTTAGGGATGGAGGAAAATGTTCCAGAAATGAGTAGTGGTGGTGGTCACGTAACACTGAATGCACTTAGTGCCGCTGGACTGTGTACCTGAAGATAATTAAAATGATACATTTTAGGGTCTGCACATTTTTACCAAAGTTAAAAGATAAAAATTTGTAAGACAGAAGGAAGGACAAATACACATGGCAAATGGATGAACCCTGAGAATATTCTGCCGACCGAAAGGAACCAGGTACAGAGCATCACACATTTGATCGCTCTATTTACGTAAAATATCCAGGAATATGCAAATGCACAGAAACAGGACGTAAAACAGGGGCTACTGCGTTGTGATGGGGGAATGGAATGCAACTGCCCACAGGTACAGGGTTTTTGTTTTGTTTTGTTTTGTTTTTTGAGGTGATGAAATGATCTGGAATCAGACCGTGTTGATAGACGCGCGACCTTATGAATACACGGAAAACCACTCACCTGTACGTTTTAAAAAAGTGTGAATTCGGAAAAGCACAATCCAACAAGAACGAAGAACGAGAGGATTGGTAACACACCCAGCACATCAGAGCAGACGGTAGAGTCATGACTGGAGAACCGAGGGCCTGGCCACCAGCTCAGGGCCGAGGGAACAGACAGAACCAGTGGTCCGAGCTGGCAGACAAGTGGGGCTGAGAAAGAGAGGACAAAAAGATGGACACTGAGAGTAAAAAAAGGAAAGTAGAAGCTCAATCCAGATGGCCTAACAATTAACGAAGAGTCCCAAAAACGAAAAGACAGAAACAAGGGCAAATTACCAAAGAAACAGCTCAAGAAAGTTTCCCGGAACAGAAGACAAGTTTTCTGAATGAATTGACACGCCCGGGGCTCAATACGACAGCTTTTCAAACACACACACCACCTGCTGTAAAATTTAATAACCCCAGAGGAAAAAAAATCCTTAAATCTTTACAGATTAAAAAGAGAAAAGATCACATAGAAAGGGACAGGAACCTAATTGATAACAGACTTCTTGACAACAACTGTAAAAGCTAAAATCAAACAATATTCTTCAGGGGCATCTGGGTGGCTCAGTGGGTTAAAGCCTCTGCCTTTGGCTCAGGTCATGATCCCAGGGTCCTGGGATTGAGCCCCACATCGGGCTGTCTGCTCAGCGGGGAGCCTGCTTCCTCCTCTCTCTGACTGCCTCTCTGCCTACTTGTGATCTGTGTCTGTCAAATAAATAAATAAAATCTTTAAAAAAAACAAAAAACAATATTCTTCAAAATCTGAATGCTACAATTCTATACTCAGTTATCCCAACTGCTAAATGTGTGTTAAGTACAAGAATATTTTTAGAAATCCAAGAATATACTTACTCTATCATCATCAGTGGAAAAAAGCAACAGGAAGTCCGCAAAGAGAATCCCGGGGCAGCCCAGGACAAGAACTCTGGACCAGAATGCTGGACAGCAGAGGGAAAACACTAGTGAAAACCAGAGATCCACCTTCCAGAACGAGAAGTAGAAGAAGTTAAAAACAGCAACTAAAGCGTGTCGAGTATCAACTCACAATGCCAGAAAAAGCCACGAACAGACTTAAAGAGGGCCTGGGAAATAGGCCTATTGAGGGAAGGACTGAACAGGTCTTTACCCCTGGGAAGTTTTGTCCCCCCGTGTGATCGGACTCAAGAAACCTTACAATATGAATAGTATCTGTGATTCAAGCGGACCGTGAACCCAAGGCCTGTACCCTTCATGTCTAGGACCTTGACTCTGTCAGCATTCTGAAGGACAACACATTCACGCACTTTCCTGTCTGTCTCTTGAGCATATGCAGAAGAAACCAAACGTGGCAGATATCATGAGCCACCCACCCCAAACCCCATCTCCCTCCTCCTCTAGCAGACCTCAAGTTCATTCACAGCAGTGGGTATACAAATCAAACTAATATTTCCCAGATTCCTACACAGTTACTGGGGTCCACTGAATATGGGTCTGGCCAATGATACAGAAAAGGAAGTCACTGGCTGATTTACCCCCGACTGGGTGGGGATTACTTCTAGAAAGCTCTTTACATAAATACACCAGGCTGCTTTCCCTTCCCTTCCTCCTGCCTGGGTGACCATGTGATGCTACAGGTTGAAACACCAACTTGGGGTAAAAAAGGACATGTTTAAGGGTAGTAGAACAGAAAGAAGGAACCTGATCCTTTATGTCTTTGTTGAACTGACCTACCAGCCTCGGACTGCCTCCCTTCCCATTCGAAAAAATTTAAATTATGGTTTCTTTTCATTAAATAATTAAGTTTGGGCAAGATGCGAGCTTGAGAGCAGGGGAGGGGCCAAGGGAGAGACTCTTAAGCAGGCTCCACGCCCTACGTACCACCCGAAGCAGGGCTCGATCTCACGACCCTGAGATCATGACCTGAGCTGAAATCAACAGTGGGATGCGTAACCGACTGAGCTACCCGGGCCCCTAAATCTGGTTTAAAGTACAGTTTTTCAAGATTCTGTTGCTTGCAGCTGAACGCAAATCCTGAATGAATTAGGATCACGTCACAAATGACACAAAGCCAGAATGCTCCTAGACTCTAAACTCAGTCCTTATGGCCTCTAGAATCTACGGGAGAGTTTGGGATACAAAAAAATTCTCAGATTTGGTGAGTGAAGTTACAAAGCAAACAGCGAATTCCTGTCAGCATAACCTACGCAAGGAGCCAAACCACACTCAGGAGCCTGGTGGGAATGGAGTCACTTCAGAGCTAGAAAAATCTCCACGGTCAGAGCGACAGGAATTAAATGACGATGGCAAATGGGACGGAAAATCAGTTGGTGGAGGACCTGATCCTGGAATAAGAACTTTTAAAGACTTTTTGCTGAAATACACACAGGTAATGACAAAAACAAGTGAAAAGTTCAACAAACTTTCGCCGTCTGAACACACCCATGGGACCACATCCAAACACAAAAACACAGGACACAAATACAAATCCCGCATCCCCTCTCCTGGTCATTATCCCCGGCAGGAAGATTTTTGTAATGAGATTTTGCTTTCTTTCTTTCTTTTTAAAAATATTTTGTTTATTTATTTGACAGAGATCACAAGTAGGCAGAAAGGCAGAGAGAGAGGAGGAAGGAGGCTCCCCACTGAGCACAGAGCCCGATGCGGGGCTTGATCCCAGCATCCTGGGATCATGAACTGAGCTGAAGGCAGAGGTTTTAACCCACTGGGCCACCCAAAAAATGAGATTTTTCTTAAGGACTGCATGTGAAGAATAGGGACAAACAAGAATTTCCCCCAAAAAGAATGCGTCCAGGGTCTAAATTCATACTTCGAAGGCACCCTTACCCGCTTGTACCTCACTTTGGCATCACAGAACCGATTCTGGCGGAAAAGGTAGTTGCCAAACTCCCGCTCAGTAGCTGCCACTTTTAAGACCTTCTGAAGTGGAAACTGATCTTGTTGCTCCTGAGGACCAAAGACAAGGACACCGAGCAAGGAAATGGAAAGCCACGATAGCACGACGCGAGTGCTAGTACCGATGTCAGTTTCCCTCCTTCCGATCACGCACTTTGGTTCACTGCCATCTGTGAGCCAAGCCCTGGGCCTGGTGCCCTTGCAGACTTCATCTCTGCGGCTCCCAGCAAAAGTTAACGGTATTTATTACTACTCGCATTTTGTATGCAAGAGCCAAAAAAGTGGTCTGGTCCTTTAGTCCTCCCAGAGATGCTCCCTGAAAAAACATCGTCTTGTGGAATTAGAAACTGATGGAACTCGCCAAGCATGGAAAGCAGGTCTCACAACAACCATTTATCCGATGCGTTTAGCAGGCCTTCGCCTGCCCGAGGCCCTGCTGGTCTTCCTGGCCACAATGCTGTACCCTGGATACTTGTCAATCACCCACAGAGCCTCTTTTCAAACACGATGTCCTGGCCTTGTCCCTGCCTGAAGATTCCCAATCAGTACACCCCAGGTGGGCCTCAGACAAATGGTCACGGTCCTAAAGGGAGAACGGGGCAAAGGGTGACTAAAAGATCACCTCAGACTGCTGGTCCAGAACAAACCCAAGGGTGGGCCTCGGCTCGGAACATCTGCCCATACATAATAGCCATTGCTAAGACGGACATGTACCGGGAAGTAGGGGAACCCTCCCCCCCACTGCCACTGCCACCACCACACACGGGGTGGAACGCGGGGCAGAGCACCACCATCACAGAAGGGTTTTACCAAAACCAAACCCATTCTCTCTGTAAAAGATGGACAGCCGTGCTCCAGAACTTACAGCTGAAAGGGCACAAAACTCGTCGGACTCTGCAGAGTCCAGGAAGTCAAGCAGCTCGATCTCAAACAGGACGGTGGTGTTGGGGGGGATCAAGGGAGGACAGCCCAGCGCTCCATAGGCATAGGTTGGTTTGAACAGAAACCTGGCCAGCTCTCCTCTTCGCATGCTCAGAAGGCCCAACTCCATGCCCCAGAGTGTAATATCTGAAAGAGACAAAGAGTTTGAAGTTCGCCCGGCGTCCTGATTTACTATTATCCATTTCTTCCCCCTTGAAGTCCAAATCTTCCCACATCATACTCCAAAACTTCCACACCAAGGTCCCAATCACTTTCCAGTATATGTGCTGCTGAAGCGAGCACCCGATCACTTCTCCGTTTCTTTCCCACCACCTCACCGTCCCCAAACTGCAGCTTCTCTGGGCTTTGCAACGGTCTGGCCTCCCTGCCGCTGTTCTCCCAGTTCCTCCTTCCTGCGAGGAAGTTCCTGCTTCCTCACCCCAGGCCCAGCTTCCATCCCGACTGAACTCTTACTCAAACTCCAAGGCTCCCTTTAAATGCCCCCTCCTCCAAAAAGCCTTCCCTGATCTTCCCAGATGGAATCAACTGTGCCTTCCTTAAGCACTACCACAACACTACTTAACTGAGTTCATCGGATTCCACGAACGTGCTCTAACTTCTCCACCACACTAGTGGAGATGTTCTTTTTTTTAATTTTTTTAAAGATTTTATTTATTTATTTGACAGAGAGAGATCACAAGTAGGCAGAGAGGCAGGCAGAGAGAGAGGGGGAAGCAGGCTCCCTGCTGAGCTGAGAGCCTGAAGTGGGGCTTGATCCTAGGACCCTGAGATCATGACCTGAGTTGAAGGCAGAGGCTTTAACCCACTGAGCCACCCAGGCGCCCCTATCGGAGATGTTCTAATCGTCTGAGTACATCTTCTCTTTTCAGTATGCGTTATAGATAGATACTAAGTCCCCCATAAATTAACAAATAAACATTAACATTAACAATTAATCATTAACAAATAAACATGCCCTTTAATTCTCAGGATGCAAAGCTGAACTTGCCAGGTAAACCATTTCTCGAATATATACACCTCACTGGGAAATGTGTAAGAGAACGGGGCTGGTTTAGCAAAACCTGGCCTCCAAAACACCAACTCAAAGACTCCATGCTCTGAAGAGCTTCCCCAAAAGAATCCCTGCTTTTTGGGGCACCTGTGTGGCTCAGTGGGTTAAAGCCTCTGCCTTCGGCTCAGGTCATGATCCCAGGGTCCTGGGATCTAGAGCCCCGAATAGGGCTCTCTGCTCAGCAGGGAGCCTGCTCCCCTTCCTCTCCCTCTGCCTACTTGTGATGTGTGTCTTTGTCTTTCAAATAAATAAATAAAATCTTAAAAAGAAAGAAAAAGAATCCCTGCTTTTCTAGCTGCTCATCTCAACTTACCCTCTCCAAGTTTCATCAACCGAGGAGTTCTCCTAAAGCAATTAGAATCAAAAGGTTTGTCCATATGCTCCAGATATCCAGAATATTTCACTAGAACAGAAAAAACAATACAAGCAAAACAAACCAAGAATGCACAACTCTATGTCAACTCATAGTTACCAAAAACAACAACAACAACAAAAACCAAAAAACGATGGGATTCAATGCATTCAAACCATCTCCCGCCCTGATAGGAAAAATCTGCTCAACTTTCCGACGCCTGCCCTTTGGCTGTTTCAAGAGCTTGGCTGGTGAGCCTCAATGTCCCCTGACATTCATAGTGGCCTCACGCAAAGGGGAGATGGCTTCCCTTGCTTTCCTTTAAGAACAAGAATTTTAACAAACAAGTGGGTTCTACCTTTTTTTTTTTTTTTAAATAACCTTCCCTGCCCACCTCCCGAGGTAAGGTGCAGAACGCGCTTAAGGACCGATACTTTCGCGTCGCCAGCTGGGAGGCAGATGGTACCTAGCACGGAAGCATCGGGGGTCACCAGCTCTCCGGCACCCTCTCGGATGACGTCCTTCAGCACGCCCCGGTCCCCGGAAATGTCCAGCATCCTCCGACTTAATCTCTGGTACGGAGACTTGCGAGGAGAGACACAAAACCTCAGAGCCCCCCCCGCTGGCACCCCGACCCCGGCACCCCACGTCCGTGGCTGCGCAGCGCGAAGTCTCTTACCTGGTCAGATGCCTGGTCCCCTTGCAGGACTCCAGGGTTCCGCGCGCTCCCCCCCATCGTCACGTGGCCAGCCGAGGGCACAAGCCCTCAACCCCCTCGCCTTCCCCGCTGCGGTGGCCCAGCCACACCTTTATACCGGCCCCTCTCACGAGGATCGGTTTGTGCCAACGGTCACCAACGGCCGTGGGGCCTAGAGAGGTGCACCTGAGCACAAGGCGGGGAGTCCCCCGCACGTGATGGGACACGTGACCAGACGTACGACAGGACGCTTGGTGATGGGGCACGTGACCCGGAAGCGCGGAGCTTGATGGGGCACGTGGTGGGAACGCGGGGAGCGTGAAAGAGCTTGTGAGAGGGTCAGGCAGGCCATGATGGGGCACAGCATGGGGACCTGCTGTGTGAGATGGAGCACGTGGGGGTCGCAGTGAGCTGACGGCGCACACGAAGGGGACTTCCGCTTGGGCGGGGGGTGGGGGGAGGTGTAGCTGGCGCGTGGGGGGGGGCGCGAAGCATGATGGGAGACGCAGCGGCGACGCGCGGAGCGTGATGGGCCTTGTGGCGGGGCGTGCCGGGCGCCTGGCTGGAGACGTGTGGCTCGTGAGGTGGTAGGTGGAGGCGACGGCCTGAGGCGCGATGGGGAACGGGAAGGGTTGGCCTGTGGCAAGATAGGGTTCATGGGGGTGGATGTAGGGAATGAGAAGGGGCGCGGGGCTGGGAGGCGCAGAGTGAGAAGGCGCGTGACGGGGGCGGGAGAGCGTGCAGGGGCGTGCCACCGGGAAAGTTGTGCGAGGGGGAGCCCCTGGCGGGGACCTGTGGGATGGCGCGGGACATGGGCCACCTGGGTCTTCTGGTGGGGGTGGGGGGGAACCGGGGACAGGGGCTTCCAGGGCCCCTGACGAGAGCGCGCTGGGGAGGACAAGGTTCCAGAAACGGTCTGCTGCCGGACGCCGTCAGGCCCCACCGAAGAGGGTTATCTCCCCTTTCCCGCTTTTCCTGTCTTCCTCCTTGTATCGGATACATTTAGGCGCAGACAGGTCTTTAAAGTCCAAAAGCCAGGGGCGCCTGTCGGCATCCTGCTCCCTGCCGGGCAGGAAGCCGGCTTCTCCCTCTCCCACTCCCCCTGCCTGCGTTCCCTCTCTCGCTGTGTCTCTCTCGGGCAAATAGATGAATACAATCCTAAATAAATAAATAAAGTCGAAATGCCCAGTTCGTGAGAAAACAAGGTGACATTCCTCTCATTTCCCGTCGTAAGTCCACAAAATCCGGACTTGTTCCCTGGGTGTTAGGGGATTGCAGGGTTCTTGTCTCACCGAGGGGAAGAAGGAATCTTGTGGATACGAAAGGGTTGAAGTGAAGCGAAAGTGTGTTTTTTACGGATTTATCTTCTAAAAGACTCTACTTAGAATCTATTTACTTCCTTATTACTATTTTTGCTTTTAAAGGTTTTATGTATTTATTCGACGGACAGAGATCACAAGTAGGCAGAGAGGCAGGCAGAGAGAGAGAGGGAAGCAGGCTCTCCGCTGACCGGAAAGCCGGATTCGGGGCTCGACCCCAGGACCCTGAGATCATGACCTGAGCCAAAGGCAGAGGCTTTAACCCACTGAGCCACCCAGGCGCCCCTGAGCGTGGACTCTTGAGAACACCCTTAATGACTTAATTGTTTGAGGTTTGGTCATTTTCTAGGGTTACCCTGTAGCTGCCAAAGAAAAATACTCCCTAACATTTAGGGCCGGGTGGGTGGTCTGTTTCCTTATCTCTTGTTCACTCTGGCTCAGCGCTTCTGCCTGCCAGGAGCAGTTTGCCAGGGACCCCCTATGTCTCCCTGCCGACCTTAACCCTTTCCTTATTCATGGGGGTGCAAAGCAAGGATGGCCCCGCCCCCCGCCCCCTCCAGCTTGTTCCCTGGGGTCGTTCTTTGCTTGCCTGCTCCAGGATTGAGAGGTCGCCTGTCTCTCCTGCTCCAGTCTTGCCTTGACTACTAGGTTGTTTCTTCAGCTTAGATGTGTCCTAAAACGTCCCTCCTTAAATAAGCCTCCTTTATCCTACGTCTCAAAGGTGGCCCCGTTTCTTGCTCTTCACGGAAAAACGTTTCTCAAGAGTTGCTTCGAAGGCTTTCTCAACCATTGTATGTCCATCATTCATTTTCTCTTTAACCCACTTCAGTACCACTTGTCCCAACGCCGTGTCACCAACACTGCACCAAATGCCGTCATGGGTAAGACGCCTCTTTATCCACAGATTACTGGACTCTTGTCAGTGTTTGATGACGCTGATCTCTCCTTGAACGCTTTTTTCTTTTCTATATTAGTTTCCTGTCATCGTCACAATCAATTACCAGAAAACTAGCTGTTTAGAGTAATAGGTATTTATGATCTTACCTATTTATCGCCAGTTCTGTAGGTGAGAAGTCTGACAAGAGTCCCACTGGACTCAAGACAGCCTTAATAGGGGTTCTGCGGGAAGAACTTGAAGCCCATCCATGTTAATAAATCCAGATTTAGAGCTCTACACTTGAGGTCCCTACATCCTTGGCAGTTATCAGCCCGGGGCCACATTTAGCTCCTAGAGGCCCGTTCTCCTGCCCTTGCCCCTGGGCTCCCTACAGGTCAGTTAGCAGCAGCGTGCTGACTCTTCTCATGCTCTGAATCCTCTTGACAACTCTTCATGCCTTCCTGACTCTCGCCCAGGAAAGTTCTCTGCTGGTCTTTTTTTTTTTTTTTTAATTTTTTTTTATTTAAAAAACATTTATTTTTAGAGAAAGATGGGGAGGGGCAGAGGGAGAGTGAGAATCCCCCGGCCCCTCCCCACTGAGCATGGAACCCAATGCAGGGCTCAGTCTCAGGACCCTGAGACTATGATCTGAGCTGAAATCAGAAGTTGGGCCCTTAACCAGCTGAGCCATCCAGTTCCCTGCTAGTAAGGAGTCCCAAAAGTTTCCTACTGTTAAGGGGTCATATGGATCTGCTTCCTGGTGATTGTATACTCCTACCTTACCAGCTGTATCTTTTCAATTCACGCTGTTCTTCCTGATCTATCTACACAGTAGCTATCTCTGGGCTCTGTTCTCAGAAGCTTGCCCTTCTCTGTTCTTAACCCCAGAGAGATCCTAGCCATTCCCACAAGTTTAAGTATGTGATGTACTTAAACAGGTAGCATATACCGGCCCAGCCTAGAGCCTCCCCCGAGCGCCAGAGCACCGGGCTCCTGTGCCCAGTTGCCTTTTTCAGTGGTTCTTAAAGTGTAGTTCCCAGACAGCACCAGGGTTGTCGGGAAACTTGTTACAAATGCGAATTCTATTTTTTTTTTTTAAGATTTTATTTATTTGACAGAGAGAGAGATATCACAAGTAGGCAGAGAGGCAGGCAGAGAGAGAGAGAGGGGAGGAAGCAGGCTCCCTGCGGAGCTCCATCCCAGGACCCTGGGATCATGACCTGAGCCGAAGGCAGAGGCTTTAACCCACTGAGCCACCCAGGTGCCCCGACAAATGCAAATTCTTGAGCCCACCCCTGTGCTCCTGAATCAGGAACTGGCGAGAAGTCAGAAGCTTGTGTTTTCACAAGCCCTCTGGGTGATTCTGCTTGCCGAGGTCTTCAGACCAGGGCTCGTCAGTTGCTCCACCTGGATGTCCTCAGGTGTCTGACTCTAGATCTTCCCACCTACTGTTTCACCTTGATCAAAATTTTATGTATTAGGCTTCACTGTCTACCCACCCAGGTGCTAAAGCTACTGTGTATCCACGCAGTGGCCAGAGTGGTGGTTTAAAAATACAAGTCAGGTGATATTCCTTTGCTTTAAAGTCCTCCAGTGGCTCCCACTGCCCTTGACATTTATGATTACTATTATTATTATTATTTTCATTTAAGTAGGCTTCATGCTGGGCCTCAACACAGGGCTCAAATTCATGACCCTGAGATCAAGGCCTGAGCTGAGATGGAGAGTCAGTTAACTGACTGAGCTGCCCAGGTGCCCCGCCCTTGAAATTAAATCTAAACCTTGTCGCTCTCTTCTATGGGGCCCTCTCTGGCCACCCCGCTGACCTCTCCTGGCGTTCCCTCTCACTACGGTCCAGCTACTCAGGTCTCCTCTCTAGTGTAGCTTATACGTACTGAACTCTTTCTAGCCTCGGAGGCTTTGCATTTGCTGCCCATTGCCTGGTATGTCCTGTGGTCTTCTCAGTAGCTGGCATCTTTGAATCCTTCAGGCCTCAGCTCAACCGTCCATCCTCAAAGACACTGCCCTGCCCCTTTCTAAGCATCTCTCAACCCGTTACCTCCTGCCCTTTTTGTTCACTGCACCGTTTACTTCCTGCCTAGCATCTGATACTATGATGTTGTCTTATTTGTGATCCTGTTTCACTCTTACTACCGTAATATTACAGCTTCTGAAAGGACAGAAACCTCATTGATCTTGTTCTCTGATGTCTCCCTAGTGCTCAGCTTGGTGCTTGGTATATAATAGGTGCTCAATAAATATCTGTTAAATTAATAAATCAGCTTTCTGGATGCTTGTGCCGGACCTTGGACTTGCTTGTCATGGACTAGAGACTGCCCCCGCGGGCAGACAGGAATGCTTAGGCCTATGGGGGTTGTTCCTGCAGGTCTAGAGCTCTTCTTCCTTCCTTCCTTCCTTTTTATTCATCTAAACTGTTCTTTTTTTTAAGATTTCATATTCATTTAAGAGAGAAAAAGAGAGCTTGCATGCACATGATATGGGCAGAGGGGCACATGTAGAGGAAGAAGTAGGCCCCTACCCCTGGGCTTGACATGGGGCTCAATCCCAAGTCCCTGCGATCATGACCTGAGCTGAAGACGCTTAAAGACAACTGAGCCACCCATGTGCTCCTCTTTCTTTTCTTTTTCTTTTTTTTTTTTAAGATTTTATTCATTCATCTGACAGAGATCACAAGTAGGGATAGAGGCAGGTAGATGGGGGAAGCAGGCTCCCTGCCGAGCAGAGAGCCAGATGCAGGGCTCAGTCCCAGGAGCCCGAGACGACGACCCGAACCGAAGGCAGAGGCTCAACCTACTGAGCCACCCAGGCGCCCCACTTTCTTTTTAAAGATTGATTTATTGAGATGTTTGGGTGGCTTAGTCGGTTAAGTGTCTTCCTTCATTAGGTCATGATCCCAGGGTCCAGAGACTGTGTCCTGCACTGGGCTTCTTGCTCAGCGGGGAGCCTGCTTCTCCCTCTGCCTGCCATTCCCCTTGCTTGTGCTCGCTCTCTGTCTCTGACAAATAAAATCTTTACAAAAAATAAAAACAAGATTTATTTTTAGAGAGAGTGCATACAAGTGTGGGGAGGGGCAGAGGGGGGTGAATCCCCAGGCAGACTCCCTGCTGAATGTGAGCCTGACGCAGGGCTTGATCCCAGGACCCATGAGATCATGATCTGACTCAGAACTAAGAGTCAGAGGCTTAACCGAATGAGCCATGTAGGTACCCTTAGGGCTTTTGTTTCTTTTTCTTTTTTTTTTTTTCTTAAGATTTTATTTATTTATTTGTCAGAGAGAATATACACGCAGGGGGAACAGCAGGCACCGGGAGAAGCTGGTTCCCTGCTCATAAAGGAGTCCTATGTGGGACTCGATCCCAGGACTCTGGGATCATGACCTTAGCCGAAGGCAGGGGCTTTAATTGAGTGAACCACCCAGGCATCCCAGAGTTCTTGTTTCTTAATTATCCGAGAGACCCACTCCCACCTTTTTTCCCAATCAATAATTTTTACCACAGTACCATGCTTTGCATAGTATGTTAAGGCTATAATATTTACTGATTATTTAAAGAAATGTCATCAAATTTCTAAATCTTTGAAAGACTTTATATAAAAAGTTGGTAATTCAGTAATATTGAGCAAAGGAAGTGAGTAAAGGAAGCACATACTGGGTAATTCTGTTTATTTGAAATTCAAAACCAGGCTACGCCAATCTGTGATGATAAGAATCAGTTTAGTAGCTATCCTGGGTTCTGACTGGGGAGCACATAGAGTGCCTTGTGGGTGCTGGAAGCATTTGTATGTTGATGTTGAGGGTGAGTATACATTGTAATGTGTACATCAAGCATGTGGTTAAGATTTGCGCCCTTTATAGAGCTTCCGTCTCAAAAAGTATATAAAAATACCCTCAAAAACAGATTCAGAAAGAATTGTGTCAAAGCATGAGTCCATTCCTGTTTGGGGTCTGTAAGGTGTGGCTGGGGGCCCACTCAGTCTCCCCCCTTCCTCAAACCGTGGTCAAGGTGAGCACCTGCATGTTGGAATTATCAGCGTTGCTGGCCGAAAGGACGCTGCTTCCCAAATCCCGTGATGTGGCCCGGCGTCCACCTGATTCTGAGTGACCTTGAGGACGCAGGGGTGTTGCTGGGAAAGGGGGAGGAAAGGAGTAGAGACTCAGGGTGGAGCAGGTGTTCAGCTCCAGTTCCTACAACTCTTAGTGCCTCTGCCCCATCTGGACAAGAAGAAACAAACCGAGCAGATCTGGGGGACATCTCCACGGATTCTGAGAAAGCAGGTAGTTCATTGTGGGGGCTCTCCCTAGGTCTGCTGCTGGCTCTGTCTTGACACTTCTCTCCTCTCAGTGCCAGTCAGCTTTCACAGGGTCTCAGGTTCTCCAGAACAGTGTGGCTAAGACCGCAGTCTCTGCTTTAGAATGACCTGGGGGGTGTTTGTTATAAATGCAGATTTCTGGGGCTCACTGGAAATATGTGAAGGGGCGACTCAGGGGTCTCTTAACTGCGCCTCCAACAGCTGCTCTCCAGTTTGAGAACTGATCTAGAATGTGGGAAGGACCTTGGCTTGCTTTTGCTGTCCATTTCTGGGTCTGTGTAGCTGGAGGGCATGTTGTTGGTACACTCCAGATGACCTTGAAGACCGCCCTTTTTGTGTTTACCTCCAAATCTGGGTGGAAAATGTAGAATCCTATATTTCCAAGTGAGTTTCCCCTAATTAAGCCCTTTGCTTTAGAGACAGAAAACAGACCCAGTCATCGGGGTTTGGAATCCAGGACTGGAGCGCCTGTGGCAGTCTAATTTCCAGGGGAACTTGCCTGGAGATGGGGCCCCAGGGGGTGGAGGGAGCAGGCTTGAGAAAGTTGCCCTCTCTTCTAGCCGGGTACGGTGGATGGCGGGGCAGGTGAGCGTGCCCGCACTAGAGGACCGCCTTCAGTGCCCCATCTGCCTTGAGGTCTTCAAGGAGCCCATGATGCTGCCGTGTGGCCACTCCTACTGCAAGGGCTGCCTGGTGTCCCTGTCCCGCCACCTGGACTCAGAGCTCCGCTGCCCAGTGTGCCGACAGGAGGTGGATAGCAGCAGCCCCCCGCCCAACGTGTCCCTGGCACGGGTGATTGAAGCCTTACAGTTCCCTGGGGACCCAGAGCCCAAGGTCTGTGAGCACCACCGGAACCCGCTCAGCCTCTTCTGTGAGAGGGACCAGGAGCTCATCTGTGGCCTCTGTGGCCTGCTGGGCTCCCACCAGCATCACCGTGTCACACCCGTCTCCACAGTCTACAGCCGCATGAAGGTGGGTAGTGAGGCTGCTGTGAGCGGGGGAGGGTGGCAGGTGCTGGTGGTACAGGGACACTGAGTCCAGCTCCTGCCCTCTCTGGAACCATTGCCTGGCACAGAAAGGTCCCGGGCCAAGATGCCGGATCCCTCCAGCCCTCTGCTGCGGCAGAGCTCGTAGAGCGTCCGTCCGTCCGTCATGTTCTGAGCAGCTGCTCCAGGCTCCGGGAGCTGGGGACTCCTGGCCTGCGTGATAGTCCCCTGTCAAGTGCTAGCCCCTTCCCTTGCTCGGTTTTTCCTGGTAGCTCTCGTTCATATTTTGAGTGCTCCCCAGAAGACACATGAGGGCAAGTGCTTTGTTTTGTTTCCTTGGGTTTTTTCTTTCTCTTTCTTCCTTTTTTTTTTTTTTTTTTTTTAAGATTTTAAAAAATTTATTTGACAGAGATCACAAGCAGGCAGAGAGGCAGGCAGAGAGAGAGAGGAGGAAGCAGGCTCCCCGCTGAGTGGAGAGCCTGATGCGGGCCTTGATCCCAGGACCCTGGGACCATGGCCCGAGCTGAAGGCAGAGGTTTTAACCCACTGAGCCACTCAGGTGCCCCTTTTTTCTTTTTTTAAAAAAGATTTTATTTATTTATTTGACAGAGACACAGTGAGAGGGGGAACACAAGCAGGAGGAGTGGGAGAGGGAGAAGCTCATTGCTGAGCAGGGATCCCAATGTGGGGCTTGAACCCAGGACCCTGGGATCATGATCTGAGCAGAAGGCAGCTGCCTAACTGACGGAGCCGCTCAGGCGCCCCTCCTCAGGTATTTTCATGCCTACTGCCATGCCTAGCACGTAGTAAAAGCTTAAAGCATATTTGAAGATAGAGTGGATTCCTGTCCTTGTGGACTTTCGCCTCAGATCTAGCAGGTCCTCATTTAAGATGAATGATGATGATGATACCGTCTTAGGTCAATACGTTGATTTAAGATTTATGAAGGGGGTGGAGGTATCTATCATTGTACGTTGCAAATGAGGAGACCGGCTCAGAGAAGGTGAGGTCATACAGCTTGTCAGTGGCAGAGTGTGGACTCAGACTGTGGCTAGTTTTCTTCCCATTGCCAGCAGATCAAAGGAGGGCAGGAAGGATTCTTGGAAGTGAGTTGCTAGAGGGCATCTGGCACAGTGGGAGGGAGGGAGAGTAAAGGTCAGGAATGACAAAATACAGGTGATGGGGCAGAAAAAGAAAGAGCCTGGAGATCTGAAGGCAGAGTTCCACGGGTTCCTGGCTGAGCGCCCTGGGAGAGCCTCTGTTTGCGTCTCCAGTCCTGGAAGACAAGTATGAAACACGCACAGCTAGCGTGGCCGTCCAGCAGCCTCTCTTGCCCATAAAGGTTTACGTGGCATCTAATGTGTGCTCAGTGTTGTGCTAGAGCCCGTGGTACAATAGTGGGCAAGAGGTTTGGCCCACCCTGGGGGAGCTCACAGCCTGGGAGTCTGGCAGACAATAGCATGTGTTGGGTGCTACTGTCAGGGTTAAGGACAGGTGATGGGGAGACCGTCTCAAATGTAGCTCCTGCATGGTCTCAGGTGGTCAGGGAAGGTTTCCTGGAGGAAGCAGACTGCTAAACCAAGACCTGAAGCAAAGGAGGAAAAAAAGGGGAGGAAAGCATTTCCTGTGTAAGGACAGTCCTGCAAGAGATCAGGAGGGAGGGCTGTTTAAGAAATGGTAAGTTGTTCCTTTGAGCTCAGGGGAGAGTTGGGTACGTGGAAGCCAGGTCATGGTAAGGCTTGTGTGACATGTGAAGGGATTTGTAGTTTATTCAGAGGACCATCCTGGCTGGGGGTGGCACTGGAGGGTTTTAAGCAGAGTTGGGATGTGGTCCGAGCACTCTGCCAGAGAGTGGACTGGAGAGTGAGGCTGGGGATGGGTAGGAGACTGGGAGTAATGAGATACGGGCGGTGATAGAAGCC
Organism: Lutra lutra; assembly: GCF_902655055.1. Classification (NCBI taxonomy): domain Eukaryota; kingdom Metazoa; phylum Chordata; class Mammalia; order Carnivora; family Mustelidae; genus Lutra; species Lutra lutra. Next base: position 30,932,081 of record NC_062295.1, read on the forward strand.
GCAGGAGGGGAGACGACCCACCAGAAGAGCCTGCAGCGTGACAGGGAAGACACGGAAGATGGGTTTAAGATTCAGGTAAGTAGGGGCGCCTGGGTGGCTCCGTGGGTTAAAGCCTTTGCCTTCAGCTCAGGTCATGATCCCAGGGTCCTGGGATCAAGCCCCACATTGGGCTCTCTGCTCCACCGGGAGCTTCCTCCTCTCTCTCTGCCTGCCTCTCTGCCTACTTGTGATCTCTATCAAATAAATAAATAAATAAAATCTTAAAAAAAAAAAAGATTCAGGTAAGTAGAGCACCCCAAAAGGGACAGAAAGAATCAACAGAGAGAGTAGGAACATGGCTAAATCTAGCTTCCTGGAAATCAGAACAGAGCCTTTTAATGAGAACAAGATCACTTGTGTGAAATGCCTGCTGAGGACTGGAAAGAGCCTGTTAGATTTAGCAGGAAGGATTGCTTATCTTGGCAAGAGTAGCTTTAGTAGAGTGTGAGAGGTGGAAGCCAAATTGCAGAGGAGTGACACCGAGCCCGTGTCTTACTAGCCCAGGGAAGAGGGAAACACACAGTAGCTTCGTCATTTCTGGCTTGGAGCCTGGTTTTAGATGTGGGTGTTTGTGATCCCGAGACTTCTCTGTGATGCAACAAAATCGTGTTCCTGTATTGGATCCCTTTCCTACGTTCCTGTTTTCCTCCTGTTGATTGAGATCTTGAGGTGGTTTATTTGTATGATTCTGTTTCTTCTCCTGGTGACCCAGTTTGGTGGGCAAAGACAAAAAGAACTAATCTCATCTCTCTGTGCCTCAGGAGAATTACCACTGGAATTCTGTCCCTGGGTTGCTGTGAGATCTGATGCCTCATTATTCAGAGCAAGACCCTGGGTCCATTTACCCTACACTGGCGTTCTTCTTCTTCTTTTTAAAAGATTTTATTTATTTATTTGACAGAGAGCAGGAGCCCACAAGCAGGGGGAGCGGCAGAGGGAGAGGGGAAAGCAGGCTCCCCACTGAGCAGGGAGCCTGATTCGGGGCTCGATCCCAGGACCCTGAGATCATGACCTGAGCTGAAGGCAGAGGCTCAACCCACTGAGCCTCTCAGGTGTCCCCTGGCTTTATTCTTTATTCAGCTCCTTTCCTGAAAGGATTTTGTGGCTGGTTTGTCCGTCCATCCCTCCCTTCCTCTTCCTCTCTCTCTCTTTCTTTCTATTTATTTTTAAATAATGTCTGCACCCAGTGTGGGGCTTGGACTCACAGCCAAGAGATCAAGAGTCACATGTTCTTCCAACTCAGCCAGCCAGGCACTCCTCTTGCTGCTGATTTCTGCTTGGAACTATCTAAGCTGGAGACCATGTATGTTCCATGGGCACAGACCAGCAGGGTTCCCTTTAAGTAGTGCAGCTGAATGGGGGTCTGGGTGGTCCTGGTCGAACCCTTAGGACTGTTAGATTTGAGGCCAGGGAAGCCCAGGAGAAGTGAGTTTACTTTAGCCCGGGGAGGCCCCAAATCCAGGCAGGGCCCAAGTCTGCTAGGGAAGGATTCAGGTCTTTATAGGGCGTGGAGAATCCCCAGGTACAAGCTGGGCAACTGTATGCATGACTGGCCTCCCTTGGGGCCAACTTTTGGTGCTGTCTTGATCAAATGTCCATTGACTGTAGACCTCCAGGTGACCAGGAGTTGGGTTGGCGGGTACCCAATGGCCAGCATTCCCTTTAGGGAGCGTCGGCTTCAGGCGGCTCATCGCCCCTCTTGGATGCTGTGTGGTGCCTTCCAGGTGGACGGTGTTTAGCGTCCGCCGCTGTGTCCTGAGGAGGGATGATCTGGAGATCCTTTTCTGTCTGGGTAATCCCTGCCCTCAGTGTAGAATATTTTGAATAATCCTAACTTGTTTTGGAGTCAAGAGTGCTTGGGTAGCTCTTTCCCTGGTTCCACTGGGAGTGCCTACGGCCATCGGGATGCTCCCTGGAAGGGTGAAGCCTGGGGCTGGCCCCAGAGAGCTGAGAAGCTGAAGGGGGGCGCTCACCAGGCCGTGGTGCGTCGCCTGCAGGAGGAGCTGGCGGCTCTCATCTCCAACCTGAAGCAGGAGCAGAAGAAGGTGGACGAGCATATTGCCAAGCTGGGCAACAACCGGACCCGCATTGTCGTGAGTGCCCTTTCCCCGCACCCTTCCCGGGGGCTGGCTGCCTTCCCTCTCCTGCGGAGCTCAGTTTTCATCGTTCTTCACAGAAATCCATGCTTTCGTGCAAAGCCGGGATTCAAAGCCTTCCAGGGCAGAGTGGGGAAAAGGGCAAGTCCCCTCAGGGGAATGAGCTCAATTGTTAGGACTCCGTCCAAGTTGGCCGTGTCCCTCGTGTCCTTGGGAATGAGATAACACAGAACCTAAGTCCCAGAGGTAAACAGCTCGAAGTGTGGGCACGACTCTCGTTCCCTCAGTGTCCGTTTGACCTTGATGGTGTGTGTGGTGCCCGCCTGGTACCTTGGAGCAGAGGTGTGGAAAGGCTTGGTGGCTTTCTGCTTTTCCTGAGTGACAGGCACACTGGGCTGGGAAGTGTTCTGAAAAAGACTCACGGCAGCTACGCTCTCAGTTTTGAGAGAGAAAAGGCACTTTATTGAGAGTATAAAAATCTAGTAGGAACAGAAAGAAGAAAAGGGAAATTGTACATTGATGAGGGCATAGTAGTCCGTAAAGGAGAATCAGACAGAGTTACACTGGGTGCTTAAAACATCCAGCCTCATTTGCTGGGGAGGCCCCGTGGAGACAGCCAGGCTGGAGTCCCGATAGAGCGGCCTAGGCCGAGCATCCTGCCCGCCGGCGGGTGAGATTTCCATCTGACCATACCCGCAAGGGCTGTGTTTATAGGGCAACTGAAGTTAAACGTTTGTTCGCCAATGTGCGGTTTGGAGCAAGCTGCATTCCTGTGTGCTTCCGTCTCTGCGTGCTCGGTGCGCTTGCCGCTTCCCCCAGATTCCGTTCCAGGGGCCCAGCCCAGCCTGGTGCTGGAGGGGATGTAAGGCAGGGTTTACAGCTCTTGTGTCCGGACCAGAAGGGCCACTTCTGACCCGACAGCCAGCTCATGTCCACTAATCAGGCTCCCAAGGTCACTTGTGCAGGAGTCTCACAAACAACATTCTTCTTCCCGCCTGGGCGTAAGCGCAGGTTGGCGGGTGGTGGCCAGCTTCGCAGGACAAATCCCAGAAAGTTCCATCCACACAGTCCAGGGGCGTGTGGAGCCCCCGCTCTTCTGGCAGTTGTGAAACAGGAGCAGAAGGCCAGTGTCCCCTGAATCTTCTCGGTTAACCGCCCCACCTCAGAGGTGCCCAGTAGAGGCTGAACTCAGGGTCTCACACGGAATCCGACTGTCTAAAGTCTGCTGTCCCAGAGCCTCGCGGACTTTTTTCAGTTATGGATCCTGTACTGAAGCTAAACTGCTTTGCACGTGCAGTAGTTAAGGTCGATGTGAGCAGAGCCAGTGTGTTTGAAAGGGGAGCCGGGGCCAGCCTCCCTCTGCCTCTGTTGCCCTCTCCCGGCCACACATGGGAGGCCCAGGCACAGTGCGAACACAAGGCAGGAGTGAGCCCTGCAGCTCCACTCCGAGAAGGAGCTCCAGCTGGAGGCCCAGGAAGGCCTCAGCTGCCCTGGCCTAGGGACACTGATGCCAGCCATAGCCGGGCGGTTCTGGTGGAGGCTCCACCTTTGACCAGCTCCTCCTCATCCCAGAATGAATCGGATATCTTCAGCTGGGTGATTCGTCGTGAGTTCCAGGAGCTGCACCACCTGGTGGATGAGGAGAAGGCCCGCTGCCTGGAGGGGTTGGAAGGTCACACCCGCGGCCTCGTGGCCTCCCTGGACATGCAGCTAGAGCAGGCCCAGGGCACTCAGGAGCGGCTGGTCCAGGCCGAGCGCGTCCTGGAGCAGTTCAGTAATGAGAGTCACCACGAGTTCATCCGGGTGAGTGGACAAGGGAGTGTCCCCCATGCCGAGGCCCGCAGGTCCCAAGACCTTCCCCCATGCCGTAACCCTTCTGTCTTGTCTTCCAGAAGTATCACTCCGTGGCCTCCAGGTAATAACCTCGGAGGGAGCTCTCAGCTTGGATCTGGTGGCTCCTCTCCGCGTACCGGGGCCTTGGCGGCAACTGCCCACCTAGGGCTCTGTCCTGAGCCCAGGGAACCCTGCCTTTAAGGCTCTCAAAGACCAATGGGCGGCAGATGGCGAACTGTGGTTGCATCGCTGTGGGTACCTAAAGCCACAGAAGCCCACACAAGCTACAGAAATAACAGGACAAGGTGACTGGGGTTGTGGGTGGGGGGAATTGGCAGAGCTGACGCACAGGTGGACAGGCTTGGGGCAGAGGACAGGTGCTGACCAGGCAAGCAGAGTGGGGAAAGGTCACGTGAAAAGGTGAAGCGGGGTGTGGGGCTGGGATAAAACGTTTGCCGCAGGGCAGAACGGGCAACGAATGGGAGAGGCGAGAGCTGGAAGGAGGGGCCACGAATCCTGAACCATGGCTCCTGGGAAGGGATTGAACCCGTGTTCCGGTCCCGAGAAATGAACAGCCATGCAGTTCTTGGCCTTCCCCGGGCCCCGATTGGGAGAGTCTCCGTGGTTTTTCAAATGTCCTTCAGTCTTAAGGTGGGTCAGGAACGTTGGTGTAAATGAATGGGCAGTGAAGCTGGTTGGGAGCAGGTGTGCGCTCCAGCTGTGCCTAGGGGCCAGGGTTGCCCAGTGTAGGGAAGGTAGGGCAGTGGTCCTCAAATGTTAGTGTGCGTCAGGACCGCCTGGAGGGCTCCAGGCGTCACTTTCTGATTCAGCAGCTCTGGGGTGGGACCTGAGAAGTTTGCATTTCTAGCAAGCCCCTAGGCGATGCTCCTGGTCTTGGGCCCGCGGGCCCTGGTGTAGTGTTTCTCCTTCCGGGAAGGGGGCAGGCGCTCAGGGCGGGGTAGAGGAGAGGAAATGACCGGCATCTCGAGTGCACAGTCTGCCAAGCTGCGACTGGTTTGTTGGACTTGGGTAAGGGTGAAGGGGTGGGGTTGGCGTGCAGCTCCGCCATCATGGTGAACTGTCCCCCTCAGAGCAGAGCTCCAGCAGGCCCGGCCTCTGGACGGCACCTTCAGCCCCATCTCCTTCAAGCCAGGCCTCCACCAGGCTGACATCAAGCTGACCGTGTGGAAGAGGCTCTTCCGAAAGGTTCTGCCGGGTGAGGCTCCGTCTGTTCTCTCTGCTGAGGACTGCCCTGCAGGGGGCGCGCGGAAGACTGGAAGGGTATTTGCATGGGTTAGTGGTGAGAGCTTGGCTTTGGGGTTCCACCAGAAATGCTGGGTTCAAGCTCAGCTCCAACTCTTACTGGCTAAAGACAAGTTGTGTAATTAAAAAAAAAATTAAAGATTTTATTAAAGGGCAAGCTCTCAAGTTGGGGGAGGGGTGGAGAGAGCGAGAATCCCGAGCAGACGCCCTGCTGAGCGTGGAGCCTGACATGGGGCTTGATCTCACACCCTGAGACCATGACCTGAGCCGAAATCAGGAGTGGGACACTTAATGGGCTGAGCCACTCAGGCGCCCCTGGTGCACGCCCTTTTCCTCAACCAGAATGCCTCCCTCACAGCAGTCCATTTCTCCCACCCTTCAGGAATTGTTCATGTGCTCAGCAGACATCCTTAGGGTTGCGTCTTCTGTGCCTGGCCCCTTCCTAGAAGTGCGCTCAGACACCGGGGGTGGGGGGCATTGCAGTTCCTCCCCTGAGGAGCTCGGGGCTTCTAGTCAGACTTCTTTGTGGTGGCATGTGCCGCCTTCTGTGTAGCTTAAGAATGCTTCTTTGATCTTTCTCAGCCCCAGAGTCCCTCAAGCTAGACCCTGCCACCGCCCACCCCCTCCTGGAACTCTCCAAGGGCAACACGGTGGTGCAGTGCGGCCTCCTGGCCCAGCGGCGGGCCAGCCAGCCGGAGCGCTTTGACTACAGTACGTGCGTCCTGGCCAGCCGGGGCTTCTCCTGGGGCCGCCACTACTGGGAGGTCGTGGTGGGCAACAAGAGCGACTGGCGCCTGGGGGTCATCAAGGGCACGGCCAGTCGCAAGGGCAAGCTGAGCAAGTCCCCGGAGAACGGCGTGTGGCTCATCGGCCTGAAGGAGGGCCGCGTGTATGAGGCCTTCGGCTGCCCCCGGGTGCCCCTGCCTGTGGCCGGCCACCCGCACCGCATCGGCGTCTACTTGCACTACGAACGAGGGGAGCTCACCTTCTTCGATGCTGACCGCCCCGACGACCTGCGGCTGCTCTACACGTTCCAGGCTGACTTCCAGGGCAAGCTCTACCCCATCCTGGACACGTGCTGGCACGAAAGGGGCAGCAACACCCTCCCGATGGTGCTGTCCCCGCCCAGCGGGCCTGCCCACCTCAGCCCCCCGCAGCCCACCAAGCTGTAGGGCTGCTGGTGGGTCTGCTGGGTTCAGCCAGCCCGGACGACATTCTTTACTGTTTGGAAAAGTCTTCCTGCCTGTTGTTCCTGGAAACATCTCATGATAAGAAGAAAAGGACCCCAATTCCTTCCTTGTCAGCCAGGGGCGCATTTATTAACCTTTTTGCCGGATTCTTCACCTGCTTACTAACCAGCAGAATCAGGCCGTGGCGTCTGTGGGTTAAGATCGGCTTCGCTCGATCCCTCCTAACCACGCCTTCTGCTCAGTGCTCTTTCAACAGAAGGTGGAAACGTTCCCACATCTCATTTCTCTTTGTCATCATGACCTTAGGGATATTATGACCTTCTCTTTCTCTTGAAATGATTTGCAAATATTAAGTGCTCTGCGCACATACTAGTTTATGCTCAGGTCTTTAAAATCAGCTCCAGCCTCTGGTCAGCCGGAAGTCCCCTCTACCCTGGGCCAGCTGGTCTGTGGTTGGTCACATCAGTCACCCCGTTACTGCTGTCTTCAAATACCTCTGCTGATCTCCCTCTCCCCTCTCCATTAGTTGAGAGGGAAATAACACTTCAGGGCAGAAGCAAGTAGGGTCCTGTGGGGGGGGTGGCCTATCCCCAAAAGCTGCTGGGCACATGGGAGCTGGCCCAGAGCCCCCATCTGTTCATGGCCGCAGCTGATGGTGCCCACTCCAAACCAAAGCTGGGACAGCTGAGTTCTCTCCCAAGAATCTGGAAGTTGGAAGAGTCCTCCAACTCCTCTGGGCTGAGTCATCTGAGACCTGGTGCTTTAGAGATGTTCTAAGCCTTGTGCCACTGAGCTCTGTGGAGCTGCCTGGGCGACTTCCCTGGGGAACCGCTCTGTCCTTGGGCCCTGGCGCTTACCCCCGTGGGCCACACAGGCAGAGGCCTGACCTGCAGCCTGAGTGATCCTCTGGGAACCTGGGAGGATGGGAGGTTTGGGAGGCACTGACTTCATCCCATGGGGGACCATCCGCAGAGGTTGCCTTCCAGGCTCTGATAAGTGTGAAACTTCCTGTGCCGCCTCCCTCTGGGTAGAGCTGTAGACCGATCGATCGTAAAACTGCTTAACTGCGTCTGGAACGGGCTTCTCAGCCACGGGAAGTCCCCACGCCCTGCCGTAGTCCTCCTGTTGTGGGCACCAGGGACCACGTGGAGCTGGCACATTTGGCCAATCTACCTATGGAAGTAAGAAGCTGTCTGAATTAAAAGGTGCTTGTATCTTTACTGGCTGAATCTGTTGGGCCTTGGCCTTGGTAGTTGCTGTTTGACACCTTGGGTGGTGGTGGCTGACACCTTGCAGACCTGGTTTTCGGCTGTGCAGCTCTTCAATTCCACGACCTGGCTGAAGGTCACGGCCCTGTATGTCCACTCTCCCTCCCCGCTCCTGGGAGACTGGCCCCAATGGAATCAAAACCCTCTGGCTTCCTGTTGGGTTCAGGGGAGGGGAGGGACTGGCAGGAGATCCAAGGGCAGGAAAGGGAGTTCAAGGTGCTTGTTTTTCGGGTTTCCTGCCTGCTGGGCTGTGGGCTGGCAGCTTTCCTCACCTAAGGGTCCTTGGCAGGTGGCTCCTTCCTCTGTTGCTCTTCCTGTTCCTGCAGGCCTGGCAGTGAGCGGTGCTGTCTGTCCCCGGCCCTGAGTACAGCGTCACCTCTAGTTTCCTTCAACTCCAACCATCCTTCTGTAAAGACCCCCTAAGTTCACCTCAGCCACGTCGTGCGCTCGCCTCTGCCCCCGGATGCCGACAGACACCGTGGTGTACCTGTGCGCTCACGCAGTAACTCCGCCGTGTGTTTCGCTGCCCGGAGGTCCGTGTTTGTGCTTGGAGCCAGGAGATGCATTCAATCCGGAGAAGGCAGACGAGAGAGCAGCCCCTTCGTTATGAGGACCGGCATGTCAGCTGAAAGAAGTGGAAATGGAGCAGAGGAGAAGAGCTTTGGGGCGTCCAGTCCAGGGAGGGATGCTGCCGCCGGAGCGGGCCGGGAGGGCCGTGGGTGCGGCTCTAGAGCACATGACCTGTTCTGTAGTAATGACAGCGTGGGAGCGCGAGGGCCGCTCGGGGAGAAAACTAGCCGGCGGGAAGGAGGCCGGAGACAGCAGAGCCGGAGCAGCTTAGAGCAGGTTTGCCAACGTAACGTAGACGCGAACCGGAAGGGTGTGCCGGTGGCGGAGGGGACGGGAGCCGGAGCGCCGCAGCAGAGGAGCTGTGCCCGCGGTGCCGCGACGCCCCAGCCTGAGCAGGCGAGACCTGAGGAGTATTTGGAGATTCTTGGTGGCTTTGGAGGAAGCCGTGTCTGTGGACTAGTGTGGGAGACGGACTGCAGGGAGATGGGCAGCACGTGAGGAAGAAGGGAAGGCGGTCACTGCTGGTTTTTGTTTTAAGCCGCTGGATGGGGAAGGGGAGAAAACGGAGTCAGTAGTTTGAGAGAAGGGGGATTAAGAGAAGGCATTTTTAGGGTAGAGGAGGCTAAAACGGTTGTCCTACAGACATACACACGAGCCACGTATGTAGGTGGTTTTCCTAGTGGTCACGTCTTAGACGTTAAAAGGCACAGGTCACCTGGCGTCCACATCGTGGCTTCTAATAGCCATTCACCAATGGAGAGGAACCAGGGCTCCTTGGAGAAATGGCTGGTTCTAGGACTGGGGCAGGAAACATGCTAAGCTGAGCTGCTGGCAGTGCCGGGAAGCGCTCACAAACAAGGGTGTGGAAAACCCTACACTGAGAGGCCTTTCAAAGGGACCCGGGAGCCAACCGAAAGCACTCCCAGTGGCCAAAATGGGAAAAAGTTGAGCGACAGAATAAAATGGTACGTGTTTCCCCACTGTCAGTAGGTAGAGTTTCTGTGCAATTTACTTCATACTTTGTCTTTCGCTGACGTGGAAGAGTAAGCAGCGACTGCCATTGCTTTATATGGAAATATTTAATATTCCCAGGCACCCCAAATTAACTGCTTTTAAGCTGCTCTTACCTTCCGCTACGTCTTGCGAGTGGATGCACATGGTCGATCAAGGTAAAGCACAGTTGAGAGCTATGGAGGCCGATGCTGAGAGGTGGAGGGCAGAGGGCTGGGCAGCCCCTCTCCCGGCGTGGGGTGCGTGCTGCCTCTGTGGGGGCTTGTGGCAAGACCGTACTATTTTTACTTTTCCCCTTTTTCAATAAAGTGAAAATTCTCTTAGGCTTTCTTTGTTAGAGAAAACAGGTACTACTGTAGGTCTTTCGTAAAATGAAGTGCTGTTAATGCAAACTTTCAAAAAGTGGGGGATGGGGCGCCTGTGTGGCTCAGTCAGTTGAGCATCAAACTCTTGATCTCAGCTCAGGTCTTGATCTCAGGGTGGTGAAATCAGCCCCACACGGGGCTCCATGCTGGGTGTGGAACATACTTTAAAAAGAGCAGGGGAGGGGCGCCTGGGTGGCTCAGTGGGTTAAGCCTCTGCCTTCAGCTCAGGTCGTGATCTCAGGGTCCTGGGATGGAACCCCGCATCGGGCTCTCTGCTCAGCGGGGAGCCTGCTTCCCTTCCTCTCTCTGCCTGCCTCTCTGCCTACCTGTGATCTCTGTCTGTCAAATAAATAGAATCTTAAAAAGCAAGCAAGCAGGGGATTCCTGTACTGAATTACAACTCAAATTATGAAGTAAATATCCATGAGTCCATAATTAAATAAAGCTGGGAGAAGAGAGAATTCTGCAGAATTCCAAATATTTATGTAGCTACTTTGCCCTCAGAAAGGGAGAGTGTAACTTCCTACTCCTTAAAGGGCGGGCTGTGCATAGTGACTCCTTCCCAGAGGGAACAGAGGGATAAAGACTAGTTTACAGTGGAGAAAGATGAAGAACCTTAGCCAGGTGATCAAGGTTAGCATCAACAGTCAAGGTCATGCTCATACTATATGCCCTAGATGTGATCTGATGAGGATGGTACATTACCTGTAGTCTTCCAAAAACTCATTAAGCCAATCTGGTCACGAGAAAAAAATCAGACAAATCCCATGGAAGAGACATTCTACAAAACACTGACCAGGATTCCTCAAAACAATCAAGGTCATCAAAAACCAGGAAAGTCTGAGAAATCGTCACAGCCAAGGAGATATGACACCTGAATTTAACGTGGGGTCTTAAGATGGGACTGAAGAACAGAAAATAGTCATTAGGTAAAAGCCAAGAAAATCTGAATCCTCTATGGACTTTATTAATATCGATGCACTTGTTAACCATTCACCCAAAGGAGTGGGGATTGGGATTGGGATTGTTTTAGGGTGGATTACGTGGCACAGCTGGCTGTCCGGCTGTCCACGCCGGTTTGTGCACCGCTCATTCCCTCCTTCCGTCACGCAGCAGATGCTAGGTCCTTACTGCGAGGAGAACACTGGTTTGGGAGGTACAGATAGATGAGGGTCAAAAAGGATTTGCCCTTGTGGAGCCAGCTAGAGAATAAATCATGACTGCAGCTGGAACAGATGCTATGAAGAAAACAGATGTTATTCAGTTGGGAGTGCGGTTTCCACTCAAAGATCACTATTAACCCACCTAAAGCTACAGGACTGGGTGAAACGTTTAAACAACTCAATAATTTGGATGTAGACTAGAGTTAACCCCCTTGCAAAATGCTGACGTGCTGTTGGTGATACAGAGAATGCACAGGCAGGTGTATTCTGGTCTATGGAGGCCTGTCCACTTGAATGCTTGAGATACTCATGTATTGGATTGATTCAATCAAATTAATGTGTACCAGTAATCCCATGGGTGCTGGGGACAAGCAAATCCTACAAAATCCCTGTACTCCCAGAGATCAGCTGGGGAAACTACTATAAAGGAATTATTACAATGCACAAAAAGCCCACCATTTGGAAACAAAGTGCTCTTCCTCACATCATGTGCCAAACTGAATTCTAAATGGTTAAAGATTTAAGTGTGGGGGAAAAAATGAAGCCATAGTGATTGCTATATTGTAAAGGTGTGAAGAAGCGGTTCCAAATATGACATCAAAGGCAGAAACCACATTTTTTAAAAATATGAAAACCGGCCCCAAACTATAAACATTAAAAAACAACAGTAGGAGTGTCTGGGTGGCTCAGTGGGTTAAAGCCTCTGCCTTCCGCTTAGGTCACGATCTCAGGGTCCTGGGATCGAGCCCCGCATCCGGCTCTCTGCTCAGCGGGGAGCCTGCTCTCCCCCCCCCCCCCGCCCCCGCCTGCCTCTCTGCCTACTTGTGATCTCTCTCCACCAAATAAATAAAATCTTAAAAAAAGCTTAAAAAGTGTTTAAAAAAACAACAGTAAACTGTAAAAAATATACCTAAGACGAGGTATATATTGTTAATATACAAAGGACACAGAAATGGAGGGAGTGACCAAGAGACACCAACATAACACAAAGGATCCATAAACACGGTATCAACCTCTATAACAACACAGCAGGGAAGCCCCATCGCCTGTTGGACTGACGAAGATCGGAAACAAAAGAGAAGCGGTGCGAAGAGGAGGGGGAAGTCGCTCTCCCAGCGCTTCACCTCACGCGGGGCTCGGGAGTCCTAGAAGGGCACGGGGGTTTCCGGGTCGGAACTCCGCGCCCTTTGACCCGGAAGTGCGGGCGGGCGGGGCGGTGCCAAGGCGAGGGTGCCTCGCGACACAGCCGCAAAGGCGCGTGGGAGCGCAGCATGGCGCTGTACGCGACGGCGGCGACGGTGCTGGCAGCCGTGGAGGGCCGACGGGGCTCCATCAAGGGGCTGGTGTACGCCAGCAGCTTCCAGGTAGCGGGGCTCGGGGTTCGGGGGTTCGGGCCCGGCGGAGGGCGAGAAGGGGGCCCCTGCCTCAGCCGGTGTCCTCTCGGCCGCGCGCAGAACGTCAAGCAGCTGTACGCGCTGGTGTGCGAGACGCAGCGCTACTCCGCCGTGCTGGACGCCGTGATCGCCGGCGCCGGCCTCCTCCGCGCCGAGAAGAAGCTGCGGCCGCACCTGGCCAAGGTAGCGGGGCTGGGGCGGGGGCGGGGCTGGGCTGCGAGCACCCCCGGACCCCGCGTCAGCGCCGCACGGTGGCCTCTGTCAGACGCGCGCGAGCATCGCTAGCCGCCGGGTCGCTGAGGCGGGGTGAGCGAGCTGTACCTCCGAGCCCAGCGTGAAGGGTAAAGACGGGAGATGCTAAGTAGCCGCGGCGGGGACTCTGGCTAAAACACAAGGGTGGCGGTGACGAGGAGGAGAGTCGAAGGAGGCCCAGCGGAGCTGGGCCGGTGAGCAGCCCTGGGGAGAGGGTTCGGGACCGGGTTCGGGACCGGGAAGCTAGACACCGGGCTGGGCTCCCCGGTCGCCGCTCACCTGTCCTGCGGTGTTGGGCAGAACACCTCGCTCGGACCCGGTGCTGCCTCGGCAAGTGCTCGCTCAGCGCTGTGACGTTCCGAGACGCGCACACTTAGGGCTGTCCCTCGTTCTTTCCCCATCCCCAGGTGCTCGTGTACGAGCTGCTGCTGGGGAAGGGCTTTAGGGGGGGCGGGGGCCGCTGGAGACCTCTGCTGGAGCGGCACCAGGCCAGGCTGAAAGCGGAGTTGGCGCGGCTCAAGGTTCAGCGCCGGGTGAGCCGCAACGAGGACCTGTTGCAAGTGGGAGCCAGGCCTGGCACGGGTGAGCTGGACGGCGTTGCGGGCAGGAGGGCAGCTCCCAGGCCCCCAGGGGAGAGGGCCTCGGTCCTGCCCGTTCACCGCCGATCGCTTCCCAGCCTCGCAGGTGCCTCGGTTCGTGCGTGTGAACACCCTCAAGACCAGCCCTGATGATGCAGTTGATTATTTCAAGAGACAAGGTTTCTCCTACCAGGGTCGGGCTTCGAGGTGAGCTGAGAACCCTGCCTGGCTGCTGGGGGCTCTGGGAAACGGGGATCCAGGGGAAGAGAGAGGAGGGGTGGTGGTGACGGCTCTCTGGTTTTCTCCGGGAAGAGAGAGGAGGGGTGGTGGTGACGGCTCTCTGGTTTTCTCCTACTTTTCCAGCAATTTCTCTCCTTCCAAGGCCTGGCTTTCTCCAGCCCTTAACTTAAAATCCTGTTTATTCAGAATTCACGACTTAAGAGAAATCCTTCCGAAACCATGTGCTTATTAAACACACATTGTTGACTTATACTGCAAAATAATTACTACCTAGTTAACATTCATCACCACGTATAATACAGAAAGTTTTTTTCTCTTGTGATGAGAAAAAAGAGTAGGAGGGAGAGGGAGAGCGAGACTCTCAAGTGGGCTTCGTACCTAGTGTGCTGAAGCAGGGCCTGGCTCCGTCTCAAGCCTCTGAGATGACCTGAGCCCACATCAAGAGTCAGAAGACATGTCACTGACTGAGCCACCCAGGTCCCCCCTCTTGTGATGAGAACTTTTAAGATCTCTTAGCATCTTTCAGGTACGCAGTACAGTAGCTCTTAGCGTCACCCACTGTGCCGTACATTAGAGCCCTGGGACTTAACGTATCTTATAGCTGGAAGTTTGTGCTTTTGACAAACTTTGCAACTCCCCCTCCCTGCGGTCACAAATCCGTTCTCTGTATTTATGAGTTGGTTTTTTGTTTTTTTAAAGAGATTCCACATATGAGTCAGAACATACAGTGTTTGTCTTTGTTTGATTTATTTCACTTAGTGTAAGATCCTCAGGGCCCATCCATATGGTCGCAGACGGCAGGATTTTATATTTTGTGGCTGAAAAATATTCCCGTGTGCGTGTACACGTGTGTACACACACACACACACACGTGTACGTAGTTACATGTTTTCTTTATTCATCTAACGGTTGACATTTAGGGTTTTCCAGGTCTTGGTGATTATACATCTGTAGCAAACAGGGGCTGGGTATCTTTCCGAATTAGTGTTTTCCTTTTCCTTGGATTAATACCTAGAAATGGGATTGCTGGATCACACGGTAGGCTCCAGCTCTGAACTTGTACTGAGCCTCTGTGCTGTTTTCCACAGTAGCCGTGCCAGTCCTCGTCACCCCCAGCGGTGCAGGGGGCTTCCGATTCCCATATCCTCACCGACAGCTGTTTCTTGTCTTTTGGGTAATAGCCGTTCTGACAGGTGGGAGGTGACATCTCGTCGTGGTTTCGATGCTCGTTTCCCTCATGACTCGTGATGGGTCACCTTTTTCATGTACCTGTTGGCCATCCGTCTTTGTCCAGTGTCCTTTTGCTCGTGGCCTCCATTTTCCTGACCCCATTATTGAAGAGACTGTTTGTTCCCTGTTGTATATTCGTGGCTCCTTCGTCACAAACTAATCGGCCGGACAAGAATGGGCTTGTTGGGCCCTCTGTTCTGTTGCATTGATCTGCGTGTGTGTTGATGTCTGCAGCTTTGTAATGTCGTTTGAAATCAGTGTGAGATCTGTAGCTTTGTGCTTTCTTAAGACGGCCTGGCTGTTCCGTTCCATACAAATCTTAGGATTGTTCTGTACCTGTAAAATGGCCATTGGAATTTGGTAAGAGGTTGCGCTGGCTCTGTAAACTGCTTTGGGTAGTGTGGACCTTCTAATGACATTCTTCCACTCCATGAATGTGGAACAGCTTCTCGTTCGTGTCATTTTCAGTTTCTTTCCTCGGTATCTTAGTTTTCAGAGTACAGGTCTTTGATCTCCTTGGTTGAATTTATTTCTAGTTTTTTGGGGATACGAGTATAAATGAGATTGTTTTCTTAATTTCTTTTTTCTGATAACATTGGCTTGCAAACTCCCTGGGAGCCTTCCAGGTATAATCTGAAACCAGGCCCCATACGCACGGGGCAGGGCCAGAGAAGGAACGAAGAAAGAGGCGGGCTGGTCCAGATGGACATGTGGCAGGCTTAGTAGTAAGGGAGCTTCATACAAGGCCTGCCTTGGGAAGCCAGAAGAGGAGTAGATCCCTGCACCCCGCCCCCCCCCAGAATCTTAAAAATAGTTCTAGAGAGGACTTAACTGGGTTCAGCCACGTGGAGGCCCATGTTGGGGGGTACTGTGGGTTCGGTTCCAGAATGCTGCAATGAAGCAAGTCGGATGAATTTCTTGGCTTCCCAGTGGCCATGAAAGATAGGTTTATTTTATAGTGTAGTCTACGAAGTGTACAGGAGCGTTATGTCTGAAAAGACAACTTATGTATTTTATTACTAAAAAATGCTAAACATCACCTGAACTTTTGGTGAGTCATCATCACTGATCAGAGGTCACCATAACAAACACTGTATTCATGAAAAAGTTTGGAATATTGTGAGGATTATCAAAATGTGACCCAGAGACAAGAAGGGAGCAGATAGTGCTGGGAAAATGGGGCCTTCGGTTTGTAAAACAAAACAAAAACGCAACAAAACCTCACTATCTGCGCAGCGTTGTCAGTAGAGCAAAATGCGGTAAAGTGAGTTATGCCTGTACGCGGTCCCTGTGATCTCAACACCACGTCACTGTCTCGAGGCTTTGTCTGTGGTGGGGAAGGCAAGTGGGATGCACATTCCAAAGACAGGGAAAGGGGTGAGGAGCCGCCTCCGTTTGCCGGGGTCCAGCTTGGCGGGTCAGCCGGCGGGCCCGTGCTCTCAGTGACCTCCCCAACACTCTAACCCTTGTGACCAGCTCTAAAATCCCAGATGACCCTGTTTTCTGCCATGTGTCCTGAGTGGTCAGCAGGGGTTTCACTAGCACGGAGGTGGATGGCCACATTGTGGTGGGGGGCCCAGTTCTTGCTGGGACACCTGCAGGAGAAAGCAGATTAAGACCACAATTTCCCAGGGGCGCCTGGGTGGCTCATTAAGGGTCTGCCTTCAGCTCGGGTAGTTCAGGATCCCGGGGTCGAGCCCCGCATCAGGCTTCTGGCTCAGTGGGGAGCCTGCTTCTCCCTCCGCCTCTGCCCTCCCCCCAGCTCATGTGCTCTCTCTCAGATAAATTCATTCTTTTTTTTTTTTTAAAGATTTATTTATTTGACAGAGATCACAAGTAGGCAGAGAGGCAGGCAGAGAGAGAGGAGGGAGCAGGCTCCCCGCTGAGCAGAGAGCCCGATGCGGGGCTCGATCCCAGGACCCTGAGATCATGGCCTGAGCCGAAGGCAGAGGCTTTAACCCACTGAGCCACCCAGGCGCCCCAGATAAATAAATTCCTAAAAAAAAAAAAACCTCCCCCCACCCCCAGAAATTCCCTAAATCAGTGGTAACACCCCACAGCACCCCTAGATCCAAACCGTTGATTTATTAATATCCCCCAGGCTGGAGGCGCCATTGGTCAGGCCATTGACTCGAGTGCTTGTGTGATTTAATAAATGGTGCGTGACTCGTCACCGGACTCGTCAGGTATAAACACAGGTGCCGCCTTGTGAAGCCGTAGTCACGCCCAAGTGCGTCCTGCTGGGGAGGACGGCTCTCCTTATCGAAGACCGTTCGGGGTTCGGAAGGGCGGGCCCCTCGCCACGTGCTGGGGGAATGTAGCAGGGGCTCCCGTGGGTGCTTCGTGTTCGCCGTCCCGTGCAGGGAACAGGTGCCAAGTGACGGTGGTATCCTCGGGAGACAGACGGCCACTGCTCTCCGGCCTGGAGGAGAGGAGGCCGGCAGCTTTCCTTCCACGTTGGCGGGGGGGTGGGGGGGTGGGGGGGGAGGCAGCACTGCCGGGTGTGAGGAGAGGGGAGCAGAACATGCCAGACCGGGACCCCCACCTTCTCCCGCTTCCGGAGCGCGCGCCGCTCCAGGTGGAGCGGTTTCTGCAGGGGCGGCTGGATCCCGCAGGAGATGCGGCCGCTCCCCGGCCCAGGGGCGGGAGGTCCCATCCCAGCGCGCATTTCCCAGCGCAGGGGAGCCTGGTGTTCTCAGCAGCGCGCGGCCGGCGGGGAGAGGGTGGCGGCTCTTCCCTGCACGGAGTTGCCCCGGCGGGGGTCCCCAGTCTGGCCCGCAGAGCGGCAGGCCCCGATTCGTTTGGGTGTGTTAGAGCCTGGGACAGCGCTTGGTCCCACTAGCCAAGGAGCTTGGACCCGAGTAACTGCATCCGCTCTCGGATCCTGTCTCCTGTCTGCTGGGCCGGCCGCTTGCGGGTCAGAGGGTGACGGGTCCTGCATTCGGAGTCGTGTCCTTCTGTGCACTTGCACATCGGGACTGTTGCGGCGTGACCCCCAGTCGCGGTCTAGTACACTTACCCAGGCGGTCACCACCTGCACCGAGGATGGCTGAGTGCTCGCTGGGGAGGGAGGGGCGGGTCTGGTGGCCTTGCCAGCTGCCTTGGGCGGGACTGAGAACGCCTGGGCCCCGGTACTGAGTTAACCGGTCCCTATATCTCCAGGGCATTCTGGCTTCCTTGGTAGGTGCCCTCCCGTCGGGGCGCAGCGGCGGGCCCACGAGTCGCCGCTGCCCGGAGGTCGTTGGGGCTGGCCCGGGAGCCAGACTGTCGTCAGCTTCCTGCCCGCTGGGTGGGGTTGTGCTGCCGTGGGAGCCCCAACGTGGAACCCGGTGAACCCCTCCCCGTCTTTTCATATATCCTGATCCGGCAAGGGCTCATTCACGATCTACCCCTCCGCTTTTCCACTGTCTGCACCACAGTGGGTACCCCTTAGAGCCACCCGCGGTGCGCATGGGGGACTGGGGGCTGGGGCTGGGGAGCGATCACTGGCCAGAACGTTCTGGCTGCGGCCGTGGCCGCCACGGTGCTGCTCCCGCAGGGGCTGTCCCCTGGGGAGCGTGGCGCACACGACTGGAAGCTGTTGCTTTCTGGCGGGGAAACCTGGTGTCTTTCTCCTTCCAGAGCTGGGAAGCAGAGCCCTAGGGGTGCGCTCCCCTTCTGCCGTCGCTGCCACAGCGCGCAGCCCCAGCGGCTGTCCGACTCGAGCCGCCGGAGCTTTCGTCCGTTTCCCTGGTGTTTTGCCTTCTCAGGCAGCTCCGTGACCCCCGCTGGACTCAGGGACAGAGGCGCTGCGCCAGGTGGGGACACGGAGTCCTCCAGAGCCCTCTCCAGGCTCGCACACCTGCTCATCGTTCTTAGGGGCTGGATGAATGTGCGCCTCACCCGTCCGTCACGGCGTCCGGAACGGGGTGTGTCTTAGCCGGTGAAATGACGCCCACACCCTCAGGGCAGTGTCTGGGCCTTGAATTTTCTGGGGGTCACTGCCCAGCCTCTCACCCACGCGCAGCAAAGCCTGCGGGACGGCCTGCGACACGCACGTCTTCCACGTGAGCACTAGGGTGTGAGTGCGATGGCCCATCCTCCTGGTGTGGGAAGGGTGACAGCGACAGCGCTCCAGCTGCCTTCCCTTGACCTATGCTGGGCCGTGTGGGTAGCCTGGGGGCAGCGCTCGGAAGGTCCCCTGCTGCCCCTCCCATGTAAAGGCAACCGGTCTTGTGCGCAGTGGCCAGGGGGACACCGTGGAGGCACGTGCTGAGAGCGGCATGGCACGGCACCCTCCCCGGACCGTGGCCTCGGTGTCTTGAGACGGTGGCAGCGTTGGGCACAGCGTGCTCGGGGGGCCGCTGCCTTGTTCGGTTCTGGGTGCTCTGCTGTCAGCCCCAGGAGCCGGGACGTGCATCTGTGGGCTCTAGCGGGCTGTGGGAAGCGCCGGGGTGGGGCGTGCGGTGCCCACTCAGTGTCGCTCTTGGAGGGTTTCTCCTCTGTCCCTGTGCCTGGAGTATTGTCTGGTCCTCCTCGGGGGTGGCAGTCTCGTTTGCCCGCGCGTCTGATCAGACTTCAGGTGGGATTCACGCGTACGCGGTCGAGCTGGTAGGCGGCCGGACCCGGGGTGTTCCCTGGTCCTGGGGAGGGAGACCCCCGTGTCCTCGGGCAGGCGGAGGGTGCCCAGTTGGCAGTGTCGAGGGACTTTCTTGACGGGCATCGTCGCTCAGGTTTTAAGGCTTTCTACAGGCTGACCGCTGCGGGGCCACAGCAGTGAGGTCAAGTCCTCGTGTCTCCAGGTTACTTTCTCCAGACCCTTCCCGGTCGGGTGGGGGTGGCCTTTTGAGCTCGGCCGCGGCACCCCGAACGCCGTGTTGCCCAGGTGGGCTCACATGCCTGTGAGCAGCCCGTGCCCCGTGCTGGGGCCGCCTGGAGCTGGCTCCTTCCGCTGGGACGTGGCCCCGTCGGCCTCCAGAGAGCCGGGGGCACATGGCCCGTCTCACTCCCAGCTCCCTAAGAATTTGTTGTACTTCTGTATAGGTTCCTGGGGTCCCACGGCCCAGGAAGGCCCCCCTCATTGGGCCAAGGCCCCCTGCGGGCCGGAATAATCCAGTATCCGAGGACATCAGTCCCTGAACTCGTACAAGTGCGCCACTCGGCCCCAGGGCAGGGTGTGTGGGGCTGAGGCTCATTCTGTCGCCTTCCGGGCAGCGGGGAGAAGCCGTCGCCCCTTTGCCCTGCGGCCCGTCGCCACCCGGCTGCCCTGGGGGCGCCCCCAGCTTTTAGCTGGAACTTGGCAGCCCCGTCCACAAACTGAGGGAGGAGACCCTCTCTTTGCGAGAGTTTCCCGAGCTGGGGGGCCGCCCTGCTGGCCGGGGTTGCCCCCGCCGCCGCCGCGGGGTGCTGTAGCAGTTGGGCCGTCTGCCAGCACAGCCCCCCCCCCCCCCCCCCGCTCTGCTCTGCGGCAGGGGCCACCGTGTAGTTTCTCCAGTAAGTCCATTAAAGCGGCCTACGCTTTCAGGGTCCCCCCATACTCACGCAGGGGTCCCCAAGCATCTGACATAGGGGTCACCCCGCACCACACAGAGATCGCTAGCCGCTTAGGGACCCCTGCAGACCGTGTGCTCGGGTCTCGCGGCTGCCCCCCCCCCCCCCCCCCCCGTGGTTGTGGGTGATCCGGACGGGCCGCTGCGGGCGGCCGGGGACAGGCTTCCTGAGCAAGGGCGCTTAGCTGGGAGGCTTGTCGGGGGCGGCAGCAAGACGTCTCCACGCCCACCTGCCAGAATCTTCCCAGTTGGTACGAGGCCTTCACGGGTTCTGTCTCCTGCCTTCCAGATGGTCTCTGCGCCCTGTCACTCTCTCAAGGCCCTGTCCTTGGGCAGGCTCTGGGAGTGGGGAAGGCAGGCAGGACGCACGTCCCAGGGACGGGGTGCGGGAGGAGCTGGATTGCCCAGGTCCTGTGCCCGGCGGTGGCCGCGTCATCTCCACGACCGCCCAGTAGTTAGGTGTCTGTGTGTAAGAGACACAACAGATTTTTGTACGTGGGTTTTCGGTCCTGCTTTACCAAATCCGCTTAGAAGTTCTGACAGTTTTCTGGCTGGCGTTTTCCGTGTCTGCCATCTGCGCCGTGGGGTCTCCTTCCCTCCTTTGCGGTTTGGATGCCTCGTCGTTATCTTGCCTGCCGTGCCGACTGGGTTGAATAAAGGGGACACGGGGGGGATCCTTGTCCTGTTCTCGATCCCAGAGGAAGAGCTTTCAGGTGTTCACCGCCGAGTAGGGTGGCCGCGGGCTTTTCCCACGTGGCCTGCGTTGAGTTTGTGCCCTCGGCACCTGCTTTGCAGAGTTTTTGTCATGAGTGGATGTGGACTCTTGTCAGAGGAGACCATCAGGATCTTTGTCCTTCATTTTGTGGATGTGGGACCGGGTATGTAGGTCTGCAGGTGTGGCGCGTCCCACGTCCCTGCGCTTTGTGCCTCCAGCATCCCCTCGTCAGCGAACAGATGGCCGCCAGGCCAGCAGCCGAGCCCCTGTCGCACCCGTCCTGCCCGCTGTACCTTTCTGTCCTCCTGGACCCTGCGTGTCATTTTCTATTTTCACGGGCAGGAGAACCTCCCAAACGGGTCTCCTCACTACTGGACTTCAGCTGTGCTTGGCTGCAGAAGGCTCCCAGCCGAAGGCCCTTTCTGGGCTCCTGGGCCGTACCCCCTGCTTCCGTCCCCAGGCGGGTGCTCCCTTGCACCCACCACCTCCTGGGGGCTTGACAGCTCTGGGAAGTGCCTCTGCTCCCTCCCTGTCCCCTCCTGCCTGTGGCCTGCTGCTGGGAGGCCAGGGTGGTGTGGCAGGAAACGTAGGGAAGCTTGGATTTGGCTTCGGCTCTGCCCCCGGATAGCTCTGTGACCCGCTTGGCAAGGGGCGTGTGCTGTGCTCCCTCAGGTGTGGGGAGCGGGGCTTCCACCCACGCCCCTCACGTGCGGCGCCCCCTGCCCCCTCCCCCCGAGGTGGGTGTTTAACTGCTGGCGTTTCTGGGGCGCTTGGATGGCCCAGTGGCCTAAGCCACTGCTTTTGGCTTGGGTCATGGTCTCGGGGTCCTGGGATCGAGCCCCACATCAGGCTTTCAGCAGAGAGCCTGCTTCCACCTCTGTCTCTGCCCATCTTTCTGCCTACTTGTGATCTCTGTCAAATAAAATCTTTAAAAAAAAAAAAGCATTTCTGGAGCGCCTCCCTCGTGCCGGGTACTGTACGCATCTCGCGTGGAGTAACTCAGTTCTCCCCATGACCGCTTCCCAGAAGTAGGAGGGGGTGGACGGAAGGCACCTGCCCCGTGCCCCCCGCTGGAAGGTGGCAGAGGTGGGACCCTGGGCCAGGTGGGCGCTCCCTTACCTGCTGCCTCCGTCACCAGCCGTCCGTTTCTCCGCAGCAGTCTGCGGCATCTGTCGCGTGAATGAGCACTTCACGTGAGGTCACGCGTAGAAGGTCCAGCCCGGCGCCGGCCGGGGGGACTCAGAACGTTCCATGCTTCTTGTGCCCTGGCAGCCTCGAGGAGCTGCGGGCCCTCAAAGGGAAGTGCTTTCTCCTGGACCCCTTGTTGCCAGAGCTGCTGGTGTTCCCGGCCCAGACGGATCTGCACGACCACCCTCTGTACCGGGCGGGTCACCTCATCCTGCAGGACAAGGTGGGGCAGGTGGATGGGAAGGGGGCACGTGCGTGGGTCGGACGGCGCGGGGTCCCCATGTGCCAGCGCCTTGCTCTGCCCCCCAGGCCAGCTGCCTCCCGGCCATGCTGCTGGCCCCTCCCCCGGGCTCGCACGTCCTCGACGCCTGCGCTGCCCCAGGCAACAAGACCAGTCACTTGGCCGCTCTGCTCAGGAACCAGGGGTGAGTGCCACGGCCAGCCAGAGGGCATGGCGTCCTTGGGAAGTGCGAACTCTGTGTTCCAAGCAGGGCGTGAAGGCTGAGAGGACCTTCCTCTGAAAAATCCCATGTGGACCTGGAGCCGTGGGTGGGGGGCCCCACGCCCAGCTTCCCATGGGGCCGCTGCTGTGCGATCGGAAGCCCCCGCTCAGGTCCCGCTGACCAGACACGGTCCTGTGTCCTGAGTGGACGTGTCCTTGCATGTCACATCTGTGGGCCCTTGGGCGCCTGGTGATTCGCTGCAGCTTGTCCCCTGTCCCCCAGGAAGATCTTTGCCTTTGACCGGGACGCCGGGCGGCTGGCGTCCATGGCTACCCTGCTGGCCCGGGCTGGAGTCTCGTGCTGCGAGCTGGCGGAGGAGGACTTCCTGGCGGTCTCACCCTCTGACCAGCGCTACCGTCAGGTCCAGTATATCTTACTGGACCCTTCTTGTAGCGGCTCAGGTGAGATGGGGACAGAGGGTGTCTGAGGGACCTGCAGCTCTGGGGTTCGCGGTGGCCTCCGGTTTAGCTCGGACTCTCCTCATCTGGTGACCCAGGCCAGCGTTCTCACCTGTGAAGCAGGGACCTCCGTGCAAACTGAGGCCATCTGCAGCTGACACTCTGTCCTTAGGAATGCCAGCCAGATCGCTGGAGGAGCCCGGGGCAGGCACCCCGAGCAACGCGCGCCTGCAGGCCCTGGCTGGCTTCCAGCAGCGAGCACTGCGCCACGCGCTCACCTTCCCCTCCCTGCGGCGCCTGGTCTACTCCACATGCTCCCTGTGCCAGGAGGAGAACGAGGATGTGGTGTGGGACGCCCTCCAGCAGAACCCAGGGGCCTTCAGGTAGCGGGGGGCTGCCGGGGTGCCGGGGAGGGGGGCTGCTCTCTTTTACCCACAACCCTGCCATCCTCCTCCGCAGGCTAGCTCCCGTCCTACCCTCCTGGCCCCACCGAGGCCTCAGCACTTTCCCAGGGGCTGAACACTGCCTCCGGGCCTCCCCCGAGACCACGCTCACTGGTGGCTTCTTTGTCGCTGTTCTGGAACGGGTTGAAGTGTCGAGGTGAGTGGGGTGGCGGGGGCTGCATGGAAGGCGCCGGAGGACCAGGCTGCAAGTGACTCAGGGACTCTCCTCCTAGCTCGGTCCCCGAGGCTGAAGTAGCAGCACCCGAACTCACGGCCGGCACAGCCCGGCGGCGGAAGAGGAGACGGCGCCAGGCCTCCGCACCGGGCACGCCGCAGGTCTGCGGAGCCGCGCCTGCTCCGGGGAGCAGTTAGAGCCCGGGCCTCCGCGCGGCTCCGCCCGCAGCTATGTGTGACGGCACGGCCCCGTCCTTCCTACTGCCTGGTCAGCGCCCTAGGAAGGAAAGCGGTAACCCTGGCTCTCCAGCGCGGGAGACCGCGGATTTCCTTGTCCTGGGCCCCGGGCCGCGGTCCCGCCGGGGAGGGCGCGCCGTCCGCGCGGAAATAACAGGACAGGTCCACGAGAGGTCACGGCTTTTTTTAATTAAGGACAGAAGCAAGGAGAAAAATCTCACATTCGTACAAAAAATTCCAACTAGACTCACAGGAATTAAGTCTTTATTTGTCATGGAAAGTCCCAGCCTCCCGTCCCTGTCCAGTGCACGTCCACGTACACACGCACACACACACGCACACACTCAGGCTACGCCGGGACACCCCCGGGGGCTCCCAAACCAGCGGTCCTGCCTGTGGAACGGAGGTAAACCAGCTCGGGGCACTACGACTTGGAGGACCGACCTTCCATCCGGCACCTGGAAGCTCGGGGTCCAGACCTGTGCCCCAGCCCCCAAGCCGGACGGCGACCGGGGACTCGAGGTGCAGGCCTCTCCCTCGGCTGCACGCACAGGGACACACGGCCTGCTCTCCCCTGGGGTGGGAGGGACAGTCGCCTGCCACAGCACTCAACCTCAGTCACGGGGAGAGGGGGGACTCCTTACATCTACGTCACATTATCTATAAAATAAGAATTACATTTTATGTCGTGTGTCCTGAAGGAGCGCTGGCCCCTCCGGAGAGCCGCCTGGGACAGCGCTGGAGCCTCTCGCGCAGGCGTAACTTAACTCTACAGCTAACTCCTAGTCGATAGCGTTTATACGTAACCACCTCAGTGAACCAAGCTTGAAGGAATTTAAAAGGCAATTTAGCTTAAATACAAAAATAAATTTTTATTTTGTTAAAAAAATGTTTAAATATTTTTTTCCTTTAATTTAGACACACGCATTCATACTTCTCCCAAAGAGGATGGGCATGGCAGCGAGGCTCTTGGGCCCAGGGGATGTAATCTGGGGACGAAGGAAGCAGAGGTGAAGGGGAGAGGGAACCCGAATTTGAAGTGTGGTTCCATAGTTTTGGTTTCTACCACGTCCCGGGGTGGGTCTAGCCCACGGCAGGGGTGGGGGGGGGGTCAGGTCGGCGGGAGGGAAACCGCAGGGGGAAGAGGTCTCTGCTTCCCCTCAGCCCCATCCTCTTGGGCTACCAGCCCTTAAAGTCGAAAACACCATCGGGAAATCCAGGCGTGGGCGCGTGTAGCGTGAAGTGGCGCTACTCTGCACGCTCGATGAGCGACGCCCCAGAAACGCGACACAGCGAAGTCCGGCACTACCAACATGCCGCCACTCACACGGTTCGATTCTTCCTCCAAACTCGATTCAAAGAGTAACCGACGCGAGCATCAGACGAACACGGGACGAGGCTTTAAACATACGGCCCGGGGGAGGGGAGGCGGGTGCGGGCAGGCGGGCAAGGAGGGCCGTCCTGCCCGCTCGCCCCGCTTCCCCGGCGCGAGGGGTCTGCCCTTGCAGCTGCCAGGCTAACAGTCTCGAGCCACCAAGCTTTCAGGGGCCAAACTGGCAGAGGGCGGGGGACCACACGCGGACACGGACTCGGCAGGACGCGGAAGAGCGGGAGCGGCGCCCGCCGGGCTCTCCAAGGCAAAGCCAAACTCGGGGTTGGGGTCACCTAACATGGAACCGGGGAGGGACAGAGCAGCGAGAAGTGGGGAAGCACGGTCCCCTAGTGGGACCCGGGGACGACCACTGTTTACAGGCAAGCCAAGCACGGAAAAGCTGCGGGGCTGACTCGGCTCCCCGACCCTGGTCCCCCGCTGCCCAGCAGCGACACGGGCAAGTGCTGTGCCCGCGACACCCCTGCCCTGAGCTGGCCCTCCGGGGAGCGGGAGGGAGGCCGCCTGATGACGCGCGTCCGCCAGAGGAGAGTCAGGAGAGGAGGGGACGTATGTACAGATGCCCTCGCCCGCTCTCCAGCCTCCCCGGAGCTGCCCTATGTCCCCGCCCTCAGAGGCCCGAGGCTTCCCTCTCGAGGAGCGGGCGCAGCCACCAGGGCTGCCGCTGCCTCCCCGGGCGGAGGCCGAAGGTGGGGAAGGTGGGGGCGGCGGAGGTTGTTCTACGGCACTACAGGGTCAGAGGCTCCTCCCAGCAGGGGCTGAGGTCCACGTTCGTTCGGGCGGGGAGGGGGACGGAACGGGACAAAGGCTACTTCTTGCGGGTGTGCTGCCTGCGGGCCTGCAGCCGCTGCCGCGCCCCAGGGGTCTTGGATCCTGCACCAATGGAAAAGGAAGGGGCCGCCGAGCCTGGAAAGATGCAACAAGGTCTCATGAGGCAGCTGCTGCCCGGGGCACTTCCCCGGGCACCCCGTCTCCGCAAGGCTAGGCCAGCAGAAGGCTGGGTACTAGGCTGCGCCTCCCCAAACCGTGTTCAGTTGCTGGGGGAACAGGAGCGTGGGGAAGCACTAGGAAAAACGCAGAATCCCAGATCACCTGCAAGCGAGCAGGAAGGCATTTTTACCCGGCTTTCCGGTGGTCTGGAACATTCCCTCCAACTCCCTTCTTGGGCTGTGCTGGCCTTCAAGCCAGGCCACATCTTTCTTGTGCTTTCGGGCCTGACCTTTCCCAAGGGCCCCCAGAGCCAGGAACCTATCAAGTACCCCTCCCTCGCCGGAGAAGCAGGTCACACCGGCGAGGAGACCTGCCGCTTACCGAAAGGTACGACGCCAACAAAGCCTTGGCTGGGTGTTGAGGATGCCCCAAAGGAGAGACCACTGCCCGACGTGCCCACCCCGGAGGCAGGGGTGTTCTGACCAAAGGTGGGTGTAGAGGTGCCTAGAACAGAGAGACCGCAGGAAACTAGCATCTAGGCTGGTGCACAGAGGCATCCGCACTGGGTACTGAAGCCCGGGCGCTGTCCCCACAGGGCACCTCGGCCCTGGACCCCCTTGCGGGCTCACCCCAGGGCTGGGAACTGCTGCCCTCCCCACCCGCTACAGCCCAGCGAAAGCCCTGCAGTGCTGCCTTCTGGCCTAAGGAGCGGAGTCTTCCTGCATTCCCGCGACCGGCAGAGCACAGGAGGGACGCTCAGCAGACCCCCACTTTCCAGCCTGACCAGGTTACTTCCCTCTGACACCACTGAGTTCTGCCGCCTCTCCCGGTTTCCCCTCCCTCCAGAAACCTAAGCCTCCCACCAAACACCGCCCCCCACCCGTGGGGCTCCTCGCCTTGCCACCAGAGGCCCACTGTCCAGTCCCACCGCTGCCTCCCGACAGCCCTCAGAGGAGGGCGGGCCTCCTCACTCCTGACCTTGCTATCTCCCTGTCTGCCTCCACCCCTGCCCCGTCCCAGTCACCCCTGCCAACCATCAGGGGCCCTCCAAGTTCCCAGAGGGCCCCCAGGTCACGGAGCCCTCCCGTCCCAGCGTGCCCCTGTGTTCTCGCTGCGGGAACCTACTAAAGCAGACACAGGCGGGGTCTCCCCTGCCCTCCGTGTGCTCACGTGTGAGCGCTGCTGAGGAATGACCTAGCAGTGTGGGCTGGCCTCACCTCAAATTCATAAACCCAGTTCTCCGGTGCTCAGAGCTTCCTGGCAATTCTACCAGAATCTCATTATGTGCTTTTTCCCACTCTCCCAACCACTTCGAGAGGCCCTCCCTGTACACACAGCTCCCCAGTCCAGTCCCTGTGACCCTCTCTCACATCTGAGAATAGAAACCATCAGGACGAGAACTTGTAAGTCACCTTCTGCAGGGCAGATACAATCCCTTCATTCTTCTCCTTAAATTCTACAAGGACCTCCTTTCGTACTTAAAAATCCAAATTTAACTCTGGTCCTGAATGACCTTCAGCTCCACCTGCCTCCCCACAGCATTTTGGATCATTTCCATTTTCAGATCCTTGAGCCACACTTTGCTTTCCTGTGTTCCTGAATGAGCGGAGCTTGTTCCTGCCTCTGGACCTTTGCACTGTCTCCCCTGTGCCCAAAAAGCGCTCTCCCACACACACCCACCCACACTCCCAACCCTTGTGCACAACCCAGATATAGACTTGGCTTAGATCTCCTCAGAAAAGCCTGCCCTCCTTGACTACCTGAAAAGCGCCCCCACAGCCACTCAGGACGCCCTGCCTTCTACCTGACGCCTCCTGCTCCCTGAACCTGTATTTAGCCACTGACCACCAGCCTCGTCCCGGCCAGACCGGGAAGCTCTCTAAGTTAGGAAACTGATCCCAGCACTTAGGACGGCACCTGCTGCGGCCGACCAAGGCCATTCCCGATCTTACCTCCAAACACAGGTTTGCTCTCAGGGGTGCTGCCCACATTGAAGGCAAAGGGTGTGCTCTGACTGGATCCGCCCAACGTGCTCTGACTCAAGCCTCCTCCGAAAGGGGTCGTGCTGCTGGTGGTCCCGCTCTGTCCTGTGCCAAAGCTGAACGCTCCGGAGGTGCCAGGGGTGGCCACGTGGATCCCAAAGCCCCCGCTGCCGGCCGGGCCGGCAGATCCTCCAAACGTGAAGGGCGATGGCGTCGCGCCGCCAAACACGGAACTACCGGTCCCGCTGCTGGTGGTCTGGGTCGCGGCCCCAAAGCCGGAGGTGGTGGCTGCCCCAAAGGAGAACACAGGCGCTCCGCTGCCGAAGGCGGGCTGGGTGCCGGCGGGGGTGCCGAAGGCGGAGGCGGGCTTCAAGCTGCCGAAACTGGACGGCGCGGCACCGCCGAAGGCAGGCTGGGCCGGGCCGGGCGCCGGGGTCGCGGCCGTGGAGTTCCCGAAAGTGAAGGAGCTGCCGAAGCCGGGGCCGAGGGCGGGCTTGGCGGCCCCCTGCGGCTGCCCGTCGGCGGCCCCGAACGCGGGCTGGGGGTGGGCGCCGGGGTACGAAGGCAGCGTGGGCTTGGCGCTCGAGCCGAAGGGAATGTGGAAGGCCGGGGCTGCGGCGGCAGCGGTGGTGAAGGTCGGCGCCGGCGGGCTGCCGGTGGCGGGGGCGGGCGTGCTAAGGCCGCCGCCAAAGCCGCTGAGGCAGGGGGCGCCGCCGCCGCTGCTGGTGGCAGCGGTCCGCACGGCTCCAGGCAGGGACTGGCCGAACGTGGTGACGGCCGTGGACGCGGGCGTGGTGGGCGGCTTGCCGAACTGGAAGATGGAGCCCGCGGCTGGGGTAAAGCTGGCCCCGGAGGCGGGGGGGGCCCCAAAGAGGAAAGGCGGGGCAGCGGAGGTGGTGGTGCTGGTCACGCTGCTCACGCCGAAGCTGAACACGGGCTTCGAAGTGGAGTCGGCCGATGTGCTGGCTGTGCTTGTGGGAGCCGCGGCTGAGGTGGCACCGGCCTGGCCGGCGAAGAGAGGAACATTCCCGGCAGTGGCCGGGGCAGCGGTCTGACTGAAGGAGAAGGGAGCGGACAAGGGCGCAGACGTAGGGGACCCCATGCTGCCAAAGATAGGCTTGAACATGGGCTGAGGGCTGCTGGCAGGGGCAGGGAGGGCAGAGCCAGAAGGTGCCGTGGTGGCGACCTTGGAGGGGCTGGACAGCAAGGGGTCCTCGTTCTCGCTTTTTGGCGGGACCATAAAGATGGGCTTGAACATGGGGGATGCTGAGGACACGCTGGGGGCTGTCGACACGGGGGGGTCAGCAGGCGCGGCACTCAGCATTCCCAGCAGAAGACTCGGCTTGGGGGTGGGGGACGGGGCAGCCGGGGCTGGGGACATGGAGGACTTCTCAGCCTGAGGAGCCAGAGAGGACACGGTGGTGTTGGTGGCTGGTATCTGGGACGCAGCAGGTGTCAGCCCCAAGAAATTGGCTGCAGATTTGGCCTCTGAGGAGGTGCCTGGAAGGGGCCCTGACTGTGGAGAGCCAAGAGGGGCCAGAAGGCTGGGTGTCTTCGGAGGCGAAGGGGCCGCAGTGGCTGCCGCTGCCGTGGACTCTGGAAAGAAGAGAGAACGGAGAACGTGCGTCCTGAATACCGTGACGGGCCAGCACTCGGGGCTTCTGTGCCCGGGGCCGGGGTCCGGGCGAGGGCTGCCAAGTCAGTCCGCAGATGTGACTCCCTCTATACCACAAACCCTTCAAGTACCCACACCCTAAAATTAAGGTGCTGTTCACTATTTCTACCCTTCACAGAGCGTAAGCTACTGGGAAAATACAATTTGGCTTAAATGGAGAAGCGATGCGTGAACTCTACGGAAAATCCAAACACCCAGACTCAAGTCCAGTGAAATCCCTTACTCACCCGAGAACGGTTTACCGCATTTGCCCACGGTGGGCGGGATGCGGAGCATGTAGCTGTGGACGGAGAGCCCCTGCCGCGGGGCTCGGGGAGAGGCTGAGGCCTGGTACAGACCGCTGCGTGCCCAAGTGTGCCCAGAGGAGCGTGGGCACATACAGTGCCGTGACCGACCCCTGGACACCTCGAGGGAAAAGGACTGTGTCCTCTCGTGCCTGTGGTCTGAAAGGCCCCTAACTGTGTGAGCCCATTTCCATTTCAAAGAGGCTCGTGCCTCGCAAGCTGTTACCCGCGTATTATGGAAGATGACGGCAAGGCTCAGAGCAGCTCAGGAAGTGAAGAATTTCAAATCACGAGCCATGTGAGCCCCGTGACAGCCAAAACAAGGCCACTGACCCCAGCTTGAAGCACGGCAGCCCCCTTCCCGCGAGCTTGCTGATCACAGACTTCAGAAGCTCTTGGGTGCGCACCAGCTCGGGACGGGTGAGCCACACAGGCTCAAGCTCCCCCAGGTTTCCGAGGGGCTGGCAGGTGTGTGTCTTCTGCTTCAAGTGAAACCTAGCTGTGTCCTGTGCGGCAGAGGGGGCTCGCCCACTCACCCGGGGAAGACGGCAGGCTGGCGGAACTCTGCATCTTCTTCAAGCTCTCCAGCAGCGGGTTGGTGCTTGGGGCTGGGGTGGAGGCTGGGGCGGAGGCTGGGGCAGCGGCGGTC
Source organism: Lutra lutra (assembly GCF_902655055.1). Lineage (NCBI taxonomy): Eukaryota > Metazoa > Chordata > Mammalia > Carnivora > Mustelidae > Lutra > Lutra lutra. The sequence goes on from NC_062295.1 coordinate 30,962,669, forward strand.
CCAGCAGCGGGCAGGGTAAACGTCAGAGAAGGCTGAGTGGTAGGGGGCTTCTCAGTGACACAGTTCGAGGCAGCATCTAAAGGAAGGAAGAAAGACCACGTTTGGCAATTTTCTCCCAAGGGTACACCACGGAGCACGGGGCGTTCGGGGTCTCAGCATCTGCTTATCTGGAAATCCCTCTCCAGTGCTGGTCCTCACGGTTCTCCTGAGGACCCAAAAGGATTTCTCAGATGAGAAGAATCCAAATAAAACCCCTCCGGAGCGCGGAGCTGGTTGCTCTTCCTTACCGGTCCCTTCCGCCAAGGCCTTGTTAAACCACCGCAGCGAAGCTCTCTTTTCCAGATCGAGGTCTTCGGCGGTGATGGAGTAGCCAAGCTGGGGAGGAGGGGGCTGCCAGAGAGAAAGACGAGAGGCCTGTCAGCCAGAGAAGCTGGAGGAAGCCTGCACCCGGCTCCCTAGAGCTTGCAATCGCGGCGCTGGGGAGGGCAGGTGTGGACGGACAGAGCAGAGCCCTACCAGCGCCAGCCGGGCCCCTCGCCGCGGGGGCAGCAGCTGAACCTTCCGCCTGCGCTGCCCTGAGCTGCCAGGCGTGGGTGGGGAGCTCCACGAGTTCTGTGCTTTCCACGTGGTCGAATCTGCAGCTGAAGAAACAAACGACTTGTTTTCTTCCTCTTCTCCTCCAGAAATGGCAGGTTTGTCCACCCACCTGGTTTTTCACACTGAAACTTCACTGGGTACCTCTGAAAGGTCCCACCTTCCATGGTTGGGGTCTTGGGTACTGTTCCGACATTATTTCAGACGGGAGGGCCCCAAACACAGGCAGACAAGTGCTTACTACCGGATGGGCACTACCTACGCCGCTGGCAGACTGCTGCGCCTCTGTTGACCGCCAGCCCACAGTCACGCCGGGCTGCGGTGGAGACCTGCCCGTGCCGCAGACTACAAGACGGGCTCTTTTTGCTCTGTGCCTACCAGGCCCTACATGCAGCGATGCTCATCATGTGTTTTCGGACAGACGGCGGTCTACACACCCTTCAGAAACTCTCCCACCGCAAGCCACTCTCACACGCTTCTCAACCTACCTCTTTCTCCCTGGGCCTCCTTGTCTGCTGCCAACGGAGTTGAAGAACTGGAGCGATGAGAAAGCTCGTCTTCTCTGCAGGCAGAAGAGGCACCAGTGCGCTTAGAAACACCTCCTGACTTGGGCACTTGGGTGGCTCAGTTAGTTAAGCGTCTGTCTTTGGCTCAGATCATGATCCCAGGGTCTTGACATGGAGCCCTGCATCGGTCCCTCTGCTCAGCAGGCAGCCTACTTTTCCCTCTCCCCAAGCCCTGCTTGTGATCTCTCTCTCGCTCTCTCAAATTAAATAAAAGTAAAATCTTAAAAAAAAAACCCAAAAAACTCCTCCCCGCAGACTACTGGGTAACTTCTCACACCCTCCTAACTACCAACCAGCCAAAGTCCAGGCCGTCATAATTTAAGATCGCAGTATGCCAAGACAAAAAATTGAAGAAATCAAAAGAAAATTCCTACAAGCCAAAGGGAACCAGTTCATGGATGCCACGGAGAAACCTCTTACAGCAGGCACAATGCAGCAACCTTTAAAACCTTACTTAAACCTGCCAAGCCCTGAGAGATGTCACATATCTGACCCCAAGAGCAGCGTTCTAGTTGACTTTTGGTGCCCAGAGGGTCAACTGCAATCTAGAACGTGGCCTCCCCTGCCCCTGACGTAACTCACTCCGCTCCCTGTGCTCGCTGTGGCCTCCCTGCACAGCCGGGCTGCTCGGGCTGTGGGATGAGGAAGAGCCTGAGCCTCTAGGGTCAGCATGGAAAACTGTAGAGATGAGAGCCGCTCAGGCAGGTACTTCTCACTGTCCTTCTAGATGGCAATGTGATTCTCCAACTCACAGCCGCAGGAAGCCTAAGAGCCAAGCATGTGTCCCTCCTTTCTGCGAGTCAGGACTCCTTACCTTATTTTCTTTGCTGGCCTCTCTGGTGTCTGGGAGCGGGACGAGGCAGGGCTAGATAACGGAGATGAGCTGGGCCCAGTTCTCTTCCAAAGCTGAAAGGTACACAGTGACATGACTGAGCCTAAGGACAATGTAACTCTGCCTATCAAGTCTCCTTTTCAGCGACTTACACATTTCTCTATGGGGTGGCCTGACTGGCTAAGGTGGCAGACAGTGTGACTCTTAACCTTGGGGTTGTGGGGTCAAGCCCCATTTTGGGTACAGAGATTACTCAAAAATAAAATCCTAGGAAAAAACCCCCAAAAAACAACCTTTGTGGAGGAAAGTTAACTGCCAGTAATAACTACGGGGGGAAATAATGTGAACGAGTACGGGAAAGCTCGGCAGTCAGCACGTAAGCGGGGAGGTACTTTCTGCACACACTAGAAAGTGGAACGTTACATTCGGTCATGGTTTAGCGCCATGACGCATGCAAGTTTATAGTATCTCAGAAATGATAAAACTAAGAAACTTTTCCAAACCTCTGCCCAAAACCCTATCACAGCGAAGATAGGCCCATAATCTAGTCCTGCTTCGGTTAAATTTTCAGTTTTACTCCAACTTTTTTAAAAAAATGTGCTACCAAGACATTTATGACTTTTGCAGCATCTGTGATGTTTACTGTTACATGACAACGGTTCAGACATGCCGTCTATGCTACCAGGCAGTCCCCTGATAACAAAGACGGTCTATTCCCACCCTCCTCCCTCCTGCAAAGCGGCCTCGTGGCAAAGTAACCAACAGGAAGCACCCGCGCGCAGCTGTCTAGCCTCATCCCAGCAGCACGGGGCTATCACTGTTGCATTTTTCTCAGTGAGGCGCTTCTGGTGATTTCTTCACTCCGTAACAGTTACATCATGTAAGGGGCAGCTGGGTGGCTCAGTTGGCTGAGTGTCCAGCTCTCAGTTTTGGCTCTCATGATTTCAGGGCTGTGAGATGGAACCCCGTGCTCTGTGGGGCGTCTGTCTGAAAGTCTCTCCCCCGAACCCTGCTCCCTTGCACGTGCACTCTAAAATAAATAAATCTAAACAAAAACAAAAACCTCTCTCTGTAAAAGTACTGGCAGGTAGCAAGGATACTCTACTGTATACCCTTTGAACCATCTCAATTTTCAACCACACTAACATTCCCATAAAACAGAAAAACCTATGTGGGCAGGAAATAAAACATCCCCGAACCAAACAGAAACCATAAAATTAAAAGGCAAATGATTTCAGCAAGTCACCATCTTTACCTGTAAACACGGGAATCCTGCAAGCCCACGGAAGTATAAGGAACATTACCAAGTGAAAAGTAAGCAAGAGATAGAACAAGTCATAAAAAAAAAAAAAAAAAAAAAGAGTCAATCGATGTATCTAGCAGTCAACTTAGTTCCGCACTGTGATTCACTTTTTAATTAGCCGAGTTCCCACTTCAGAGAGGTTCCGTGCTTTATACTTGACAACGGAAGACAAGCAAGCGCGCTCCGTCACCAGGAAACGGCAACGTGGAGAAGGGACAGGAGAGTTCACAAGCTGACCGTGATCAACCAAAAGGGAACAGAGGTGTCTACACAGGAGCCCAGGGGAGAGACGCAGCGCTGGTTAGAGAATTGGTAGAGGAGGAAGGGGACGTCAAGGACCCTTTCATGACTCCCCAAACAGCACCCGAAGAAAGACAAGCTGCATGGGCTTGCGATGGGACAGACCCATCACCCCACAGCAGGAAAAGAACGAGGAAGGGAAGACTCCAGGAAGGGATCAGGTGCTCCCAGAAGAGGACAAATGTCCTGGTCTGGCTGATAACAGAGAACATGTGAAGGAGCAACTGGGGACACAGAGTGCCGAGCTGGGGTCTGACGCGCTGGAGGCAAAAGGAACTATTCCGACTTTGGAAAATGACGAGTCTCATTAGACACACGAAGAGATCAGTGCCATGCACACAGAGGTCAGAAGCCAGCTCACTCCCACTGTAACTGGTTCCCGTCTAACATGTGCACTGATTTTACAATTTCGAAGCCAGAGCTCCTTGCTCGGGCAGCCATAGATCCGGCTATTTCCTAGCGTTCCGCCGGGAGAACACGCAAGTCAAAGATCCCTGCTACCACCTGCGCCGAATGTAAAGGCTGTCGCCTTTGCTGATTACTGGAGATAATCGCTACACGCCAACACGTTTTTTCCAAAGAGAAGCTTTAACATGAATAACTTTCATATTACTTCATCTCCTCTCCTAAAACCTACTTCCGGGAACTTATCATATATGCAAATACCACACGTGAACAGGGAACTGGAAACTCCTGAGAACACCGAACAGCAGTCCGTATCGGGGCTGCATTTCCTACGGGAGGTCACAGGCTCCACTGTCAGTGAGGGTGCTTATCACAAACCCTGACCCTCTTTCAGGCAACAGCCGTGTCCTTCTAGAGCAACATTCCCGCTGGGGACAAGCAGCAAACACTGGGGAAGAAGCAGCCTACACGTGTGAAAGCGGGGCAGTGCCAGGGAAGAGCTACCAGGCCAGGGGGACATCGTGGAGACCAGAGAAGAGGAGCCAAGGGCTGAGCCCCCATGTTTAGGTCCCCTTTTCCTCTCCCGGTAACCGCCAATTCCAAAAGGAGAAGCTGCAGTTGAGAGGCTGAGAGAAGCTTCTGGCAGTCTCATGTGGTTGCAAAGACAAAAATGAACTCAGGGCTTTCCAAAGTACAGGGGCCTTAACATGACCTAAAGCTTCTGGTTGGGATCCTCAAGGCTCCGAACAGGGACAGAGGGGAAATCAGAAATGAACCAGCCCTCACCAGAACTGACAGCCAACTCAGAATCAGGTCAAGTCCTCCCACACAGAAGTCACTGGCTCCTATCCTAGCTATTGCCAGAGGCAAGATAAAAAAGCAAAACCTCTCTGGAGAAAGATACCATCATTCAGAGCTTCAAGTCATCATTGCATTTTTTTTTTCAATGTCTGACAGAGGAATACAGCAGCGACAAAAATCAAATATATAAGTAACATTTAACCAATAACCCAGAAGAAGAAAGCACACATCAGAAGACACAGAAGATTCAAATATCGGAACTACTGAATAAAACTTTAGAACTGTTATTATAATGATTTAAAATAACAATATGGAGAATCCTGGCAGGCAAACGGGACACTATAAGGATAACAATAATGACTTAAGAATGCAATGGGGAGGCTGAAATAGCACAGAGCTAAAGGAAACTGGCAGACGACGGAAGAACTGGGGGGCAGCGACAAAATGATGGGACACAGAGACAGACACAGGACAAAAGGAAAAGGATTAACGTGTACTGGAACATTGAGAGACGGGAGAAAACAGGGCAACATCTGAAGAGAAAATGACCTCAAAACGGTCAAAAGACCTTAAGCCACATGACAAACCCCAAGGAACAGGAGGCATGTTAACCGCTAGGGTGAGCGCTTCACGGAAATTTTCTTCTCAAGCGAAGCTGGCACACACACCAAAAGCGAGCGCACGCCGGGCCGGAGAGCAAATCTTTCAAAGACTGCTAGAAGCACGTCCAGTGAACTAGTGGAATTTAACTAAAAACCAGTAACAGAAAGAGAACGAAACAATTAACTGTTTTGAAATCAAGCGATGTACTGCTAAGTATAGAAATCAAAAAACAACTGGAAATGGAAATCAGAAAATATTTGATCTGAATGAAGCTGAAAAATACTTCTATTTCAAGACAGGGATGTAGCTAAGGCTTATAAAAAACGTATAACCTTTAAGATATATATGTGTGTGTGTGTGTTAGAAAAGGGAAAAGGCTGAAAAAAACCCAGTGATCTAAAAATCTGGATAAAAGAATCAGAAAGAGGGATGCCTGGGTGGCTCAGTCAGTTAAGCATCTGCCTTCAGCTCAGCTCATGATCCTACCCTCCCAGGATCAAGTGCTGTATCAGGCTCCTTGCTCAGCAGGGAGTCAGCTTCTTCCTCTACCTGCTGCTCTCCCTCCTTACGCTCTCTGACTAATAAATAAATAAAATCTTAAAAAAAAAAAAAAAAAAAAGGACTGCTTGGGTAGCTCAGTTGGTTAAGCACCTGACTCTTGATTTCAAGTTCAGGTCTCAATCTCCGTGTCATGAGTTCAAGCCCCACAGCTCCATGCTGGTCATGGAGCCTACTTAAAAAAAAATAAAAATAAAAATAAAAAAAAGAAGGAAATAGTATGTAGAAGGGCAGAAATTAAATATATAGAAAAACATGTAATAGAGTGACTCCTAAAATTGGTTATCTGATGACACAACCTTGAGAAAGGAATTTCCTTAATCCAATAAAGAATATCTACCCAGGATGTGAGGGCGATCTGGCTGCGACATCTGTCACCCCATTGATCGCCAGGGTTGATTCGGCTGATCTGGCTGGCTAGGTGGGTGTCCCCTTCCTCCCTCACCGCTCCATGTGCGTCCCTCCCGAAGCTGCGCGCTCGGTTGAAGAGGACGACCTTCCCCGATAGAGGAGAGGACCGTTCTTCGGTCAAGGGTATACGAGTAGCTGCGCTCCCCTGCTAGAACCTCCAAACAAGCTCTCAAGAATATCTACCCAAAATCTACATCAGGGCACCTGATGGTACAGTCAGTTAAGTGGCTGACTCTTGGTTTTGGCGCAGGTTGTGATCTCAGGGTCGTGGGATCGAGCCCCATGTTGGGCTCCGTGCTCAGGATGGAGTCTACTTGAGACTCTCTCTCCCTCCCTCCACCCCTGGCCCATGTACTCTCTCTAAATCTTAAAAAAACAACAACAAAAAATCCAACCGTAAGAATCCTATATCAAACAGTATATATAACAGAAAATGTGGCGAGCACTCCCTCTGAGATCAAGGAAAACAAAGATGTTTGTGATCACTTCTATTCAACATCATACTTCAGATCTTAACCAAATACAATAAGGCATAAAACAATATGAGAACAGCGAGAGAAAAGAGCTGTCATTGTAGACAACATGACGTACATACAAATAGCCTAAAGAATATATGGGTGCCTGGGTGGCTCAGTTGGTTGAGCCACTCCCTTCAGCTCAGGTCATGATCCCGGAGTCCTGGGATTGAGTCCTGCATCGGGCTCCCTGCTCCATGGGGAGTCTGCTTCTCCCTCTGACCCTCACCCCTCTCATGTGTGCACTCTCTCTCAAATAAATAAAATTAAAAAAAAAAAAAAAAAAAAAAGAATATACAGATGAGGGGCGCCTGGGTGGCTCAGTGGGTTAAGCCTCTGCCTTCAGCTTGGGTCATGATCTCAGGGTCCTGGGATCAAGCCCCGCATCAGGCTCTCTGGCTCAGCAGGGAGTCTGCTTCCCCCCTCCCCTTCTCTCTGCCTGCCTCTCTCCCTACTTGGGATCTGTCAAATAAATAAATAAAATCTTTAAAAAAAAAAAAAAGAATATACAGATGAATATTATGGAATTTAGCAAATTTTCTGAATATGATAATCAGTAGTATTTGAATACATCAGCAACAGACTTTAATAAACCACTTATAATAGCATCAAAAATATATCTAGGAATATGTTTAATATGTAAAACCACTACACAGAGCAGTTAAAGATGATGTAAATAAGTGAAAGATATACAATGTTCATGGATTGGAAGATTTAATGACATTTGTAAAAATGTCATTTCTCTCCAAAATAACTGGTAGATTAAAGGCAATCTTAATATCTCAGCAAGTGGCCATTCTTTCTTTTAGCAGAAATCAGTGAGTTGATTCTAAACTTACAGAGAAACACAAAGGGTCAAGAGCCAAGATAATTCTGAAGAGGAATGAGACAAATAAAGTTGGATGATTTATCCTACTATACATCAAAACTAAAAGACTGTGTGGAAAAGCCAGAAAAAAAAAGATATAGGGCAGAAAAGCAGACCAATGGAACACAACAAAATCTAGAAATGGATCCATATATATATACTTAAATTATAACTAAGGCAGTACCACACAGCAACAGGAAAGGGATGGTCCAATACTTCAATAAACGTTGCTAAGTCAAATGGACATTTCAATGGAAAAACGCTAATTTTGATGGCCACTTCCCACCATATACAAAAATCAACTTCAAAAAATCAACAACAAAGAATAAAGCTTCTAAAAGGTAGCACATCATCATCATGACTTTAGGTAGACAAAGAGTTCCTAAACAGTGCACACAAAACATTAGCCGTAGGCGCAAAGTAAAGAAATTGAAGTGGTGAGACAGAGTAGGAGAGTGATTTGTTGCAACACATACTAGTTACAGAGAGCTTATATCTAGAATATATAAAGAATTTCTATAAATTAGTGACAAAAAGACAATAGAAAAGGGCCAAGAAACCTGAAGAGGCACTTCATGAAAAAGGAAATATAAACGGCTAATGAACAGCTCCTACCTCTAGCTCATTCGCAATCAGCAATTATAATCACACGTAACCACCACAGGGAAAACTGCATGCCCACTGGCATGGGTAATCAGAGCTACTGGCAACGTCAAGGGTTAGTGAGGCTGTGTAACCACACGAACAAAATCTCACACTGCACTGGGAAGACAATCACCTGTAACGTAACTTTATTTTATTTTATTTTTATTTATTTACGAGACTCCAGGATTGTGACCTGAGCTAAAGGCAGACGCTTAACCAACTGCACCACCCGGGGTGCTCCTAAAATCTAACTTTAAAAAATGTCTCAACAACATCTACCACCAACTGAGCATCACACATACTTCACATATACGCACCAAAGGACTTAATATAAGAACATCCACAGCAACATTACGCATTATAGCTCAAAACTGGAAACCCAACATCCAACAGCAGGAGGAAAAACTTAATTATGGTATATTCCTACAAGGAAAATGAAAGCCTTATTGCTACACGTAACAACCTGAATGCATCTCACAAGGAAAACAGTGAGTGAGAGAAGCCAAACACAAAAGAAAGTGTATCCTGGTCTCCATTGATATAAAGTTTAAAAATATATATTTTTTTAATTTATTTGACAGAGAGAGATCACAAGTAGATGGAGAGGCAGGCAGAGAGAGAGAGAGAGAGAGAGAGGGAAGCAGGCTCCCCGCTGAGCAAAGAGCCTCATGCGGGACTCGATCCCAGGACCCCGAGATCATGACCTGAGCCGAAGGCAGCGGCTTAACCCACTGAGCCACCCAGGCGCCCCTAAAAATATTCTTAAATATTTTAAAAATAGTGCTACTATACACACCCAGTGTGGGCTTGGAACTCACCCTATTATACACTATTATACACTCACCACATTATACACCGACCAAAGCAGCCATGCACCCTTTTTCTTGGGAACAATTAAAGTATTTTATTTTACATACTTAAAAACAAACTATTTAAAGAAAAAGAAAACCCCGAAACATTAAAATATACTGGACAGATAAATCTTATTTTATACCAAGTTGGTGGAATACCCAACTGAGAAAACTGAATTCACGTTACCCTAAAACACGTTATTTTGACTGTATAAAAAATAATTCCTTTTTTTAAAAAAAGATTTATTTATTTGACAGAGAGAGAGAGAGAGAGAGAGAGGAGAAACACAAGCAGGAGGAGTGGGAGAGGGAGAAACAGGCTTCCCGCCAAACAGGGAGCCCAATGTGGGCCTTAATCCCAGGACCCTGGGACCATGACCTGAGCTGAAGGCAGAGGCTTAACCCTCTGAGCCACCCAGGCGCCCCTGCTTCCCTCTTTCTCTCTCCTTGCCTCTCTGCTTGCTTGTGATCTGTCAAATGAATAAATAAAACCTAAAAAAAAAAATTAAAACAAAATAAAAATTAAAACAGAAGAATCTGACTCAAACTGCTGAGCCCAGGGATCATTACCAACCTCACAAAATGGAGGCAGCCAGAACTCACGTGCTCCTGGTGTGATGCAATCATAGGTATGCGATGTTCTGGCAAGATAACTGAACTTGAACCTAATCAAGCCTCAGGACTTAACTTCCCATTTATATGGAACATATGGGGTCGTGTACATGTTAAAATGATGCCATGACGATGGAAACTTAATCTAGAATGTGGGAAATTTTACAGAATGATCCAGTTTTTTCAAAGTAAGAAAAAAATAGTAGTATTATAGATTAGAAGAGTCTAAGAAACATAGGAACCAAATGTATAGAATTGATGTTTGGTCCCTCACTCAAACAAAGGAACTATAATAAGATCATTTGGGATAACAGGCAATCTGAATATGGGGAGATATTAACGAATATTAAGGAGGGGTGCCTGGGTGGCTCAGATGGTTGGGCGTCTGCCTTCGGCTAGGGTTGTAATCTCTGGTCCTGGGATCGAGCCCCATGTCGGGCTCCCAGCTCAGCAGGGAGTCTGCTTCTCCCCTGGTAGTACTGTCTCTCTCTCTCAAATGAATTCAAAGAAAAACCCCAAAAATAAATATTAAGGAATTACTATTGTTTAAGAGGAATAATGCCACCCTGGTTATTAATGTTTACAAAAAGTTTTAAAATACACTGAAGTCCTTATAGGTGAAATGACAGGTTTGTAATTTACTATAAAACACAAGGGCAAACACAGGGTGGGGGCAGACTGAGGGAACAAGACAGACAAAATGCTGGTAACTAACCAGTGAAGCTAGAGGGAGATCCATTAGATTCCCTTTCCTTTTGTGTACACTTGAAATTTGGCCTAATAAAACGATGTTTTTAAGAACAGATGAGCACAGGGATACTTCAAGTTTTACTGCACTTTGCAAATTTTGTTTTTAACAAACTGAGGGTCTGTAGCAAATCTACTTCAAGCCAAGTCTATTGGTGCCATTTTCCTAACAGCATTCGCTCACTTCACGTCTCTATCTCACATTTTGGTTATGTGTTGCGGTATTTCCAACTTTTCATTACTCCCTTCGTGACAGTGATGTGTGATCTTTGATGCTACTTTTGTGATGGCGAAGCCACAAACCACACCCTTACACGGCAGCTGACTTAAACAAGTATGCGTGCTCTGACTGTCCCATGAACTGGCAGTGGTCCCATCTCTCTCTCCCAGCCTCCGTATTCGCCGAGCTACTACAGTATTGCAATTATACCAATTAACAACCCTACAGCCGCCTCTTAATTGTTCAGCTGAAGGAAAGAGTCGCATGTCTCACACTTTAAACCAAAAGCTACAAATGAACAAGCTTGGAAAAGGCAGATCGAAAGCTGAGACGCGCTGAGTGCCATGGTTCTTGCACCCAACAGCGGCTGTGAATGCCAAGGAAAAGTTCTCGAAGGAAATAAAAAGTACTACCCTAATGAACACAGTGAATGGTAAGAAAGTGAGAAGGCCTTATTGTTGACATGGAGAAAGTCTGAGTGGTCTGGGGAGAAGATCAAACCAGCCACACCATCGCCTTAAGCCAAAGCCTAAACCAGAGCAAGGCCTAACTCCTCAATTCCATGAAAGTGGAGAGCTGAGGAGGAGACGAGTGTGGAGCCAGCAGAGGCTGACGCAGTGAGAGGTTTTGGGAAGAAGCCGTCTCCACAACCAGGGAGATGCAGAAGCCGGAGGTCATCCAGAAGATCTAGCTAAAATCCCTCACGAAGGGGACAACGCCAAACGGAATTTCGACAGAGAGCCTATTCTGGAAAACGACGCCATCTAGGACCTTCGTAACTACAGAGAAGTCAGTGTCTGGCCTCAAAGCTTCAAAGGTCAGGCTGATTCTTGTTAGGGGCTAATGTGACCGGTGACTTGAAGTTGAAGCCAGTACTCACTCACCATTCTGAAAATCCTAGGGCCCTTCAGAATTATTCTCAGTCTGCCTGCTGTGGTGGTTGCTCCCTTCATCTTTCGTTCATGTTATTGTAAAAGCCTTCTGGATTACCTTATCTCAAGTTTTCTCCCCTCAAATCTCTTCCTCCGTGAATGTTTTTTTCCCTTTGCTACTCTATATAGGGTACCACTTACTAACATGCATTATAAGGACTATTTTTTCAAGCATTATCTTCAATCTTTATAATAATCCTTGGGAAATGAGAAAAGTTGGAAGTGATTTACCAGCCCGAGGCCCTATAAGCTACTAAGTGTCAAAGCGAAAATCTGAAACCAAGTCTGTCCGGCAGCAAAGCTTGCTCTGTTTGTTCCTACACCATACTGCGTCCTCTAAGAAAAGAACTGCAATTTTTTCTAAAAAAGAATTTTAAAAAATTTACAATATTTTAAAAACTTTCAATTCTCAATGACGACAGGATGAATTTTTTTTTTATGATCCAGTGCAATCGGACTGAATCTATCTTTTCGATCAAATTAATACCATTTATTGAATTACTCATTCTTTGACCATTTATCTGCAATCCTGGCTGTTTTGTATCCGCTGTCCCCATCTGCTCCGGTTTATTTTCTGGGCTTTCTATCCCATTCCCTGCATCTAAGTTATCACTCCAGGGTTTGCATCTTCTGTTAGCTCAGAGGTCATCCCAGTATCTGACAGGTGGAACGTGGTTAGTAAACACGGGCTCATCAGTTAATGCTCGGAACATCCTTCTCCCATGTCACAAGAAGAACGTACCTGAGAGAAACCTCGAGTCGAACTGTAAGAACTGGTAATGGCATTGCGGCTGGAGCTAGGGATGCCACCTGTGTACGTGCTTGTCAAGGAGCTCACAGAAGAGGTGCGAGATCTCTTATTCAAGTGGTCATCGGAGCTCTGGGAATTAAGACCTCTCTTCAGAGAGCCAGGTCTGACAAAAGAGAAAAAGACACTGAGTGTGTCATTTCAGGCAACATTCTTTAAAGGCTTCATCCATGGTTGCAAGATATTTCTCAAATAAACTTAATTAAAAAGAATACAGCTCTTAATGCTATTGCTACCACTTCAGCTAAATATCTCAGACAAAGTCAGGAAGGGAAAGCCAAATATTTAAATGTATTTAAAAAATTAAATGCATGACTCCACTTACACAATATTCTAGGAAAAAACCTCACGCTAATCTACAGTGACAAAAAGCACATCAGTGGATGCCTGGGGCTAGGGGCAGGACTGCAGGAAGGTGTTTACTAAGGGGCATGGGGCAACTTTGAAGGTGACTATTAGGTTTATTACCTTTGCTATGGCAATGATTTAACAGGTATATACACGTCAGAACTTACCTAGACTGTACACTTTAAAAAGGCACAGTTTTTTATAATGTCAATTGTACCTCAATAAACCTACTAAAAAAATCAGAGTTAAGAGGAACCAACCACTTTTTCTAAGCTTCCAACCTAAACAATCTTTCATGTAGAAGTCATCCAACCTTTGTTACAATGTAGACAACTCACTTTCTCCTACAGTGAGGAATGTCAACCATGGATACTTACACTGGATGAAAATGTATTTCCTCTAACTTCCACCTATGGATCTACTTGGAGCCCAACCGAACAAATGTTAGCCTTTTCTTCATGCAACTGCCCTTTGGTTTTTGGTAACCATTATCCTGCCCACCCTCATTTCCTCATTCCCCTTGAGACTTTTCTCTCTTGGGTTAATACTTTATACCCTCCAAGCCCACTCATACACGGTCACCACCCTGTAACATCTTACAATTGCTTCACTCGGAATGAACGTCAGGTTGTTTGTTGTCCCTTACAGTGCCAGCCATCGAACCAAGCACAACACTGCACAGACAATGGGAACACAAGTGAGGACAGAAGGACCCCCCCGCCTGCTCCATTCTAGTCTTTGTTCTGCTATCAGCACAGGCCGGGAGCACACCAGCTCTTTCGGCACACTCCTGACTCGGTAAGCATGTAAGTCACCTTAAGTCTTTTCACACAGATTTCCAAGACACTTTCCCTCTCATCCAAACCCTAAGTGTATTTAAACTCAAATGTACAAACTTAACATTTATCTTACATTTCATACTGCTGCACTTTAACTAACGCACAAACCTGTTTTTATACACGGTTATTAAATACATATACAAATTCTCTTATCCTTACCATATTTTTATCCGTATTAATGAAAAAATATTAAAAGAAATTAGAAGATGGTTATTGTGGGACATTACTCAAAATGTTCTTCTCTGAAGTCAAAGATTTGAGCCTGGACTAATAAAGCAACGCAAAAACACAGAGGAAAATCTATAGGACAACAGCTCTCACGATGCCTTTCCCCCATCTACCTCATTCAGATCGATTCTCACTTACTTAGGCACAAAAGAAGCAGGGACTCCATTGGCCACCAGGGGCTCAAATGCTGAATGTCCACTCCCACTGCTATCGTGGCGCCTGTGACAAATAAAAAAACCCTCAATTAAATGAACTGACTTTTTTTTTTTCTTAGAGCATGCTCTCATACTCCTGGAACCTTAAAGTATTTCTGTGGCCTGTAAAAATGGCTAGACAAGAACAAGGTTGCTCCAAACCCTAAAGATTCTAAAAGGTAGATTCATTCTAAGACTCTCCTCATAATAATGAGTACAAAAATGCTTCAAGACCTTTTGAACTTATTCAGGTGTCTTATTTGCTAACTTCTCTCCAAAGTATTACAATCACAAACTTAATACCCTACCAGCCACAAATAAAAAACAAAAAACAGAAACATTTTAGGGACTAACCCACACATCCCATAGTGCTCTGGATGTTAATATGGCAAGTCTGTTAGGGAAAAACTTCACATATCACATATAAGGGCCTATGCATGACCCCCATAATCACTGCCTACTCCAACTGTGAGAGAAATGATACAGAATCCTCAGTTACAGGCTCACTGGAGTCAAGAAATATTTTAACCTTGGAGTATGAGAGACTCATCTGGACCGTAAGAATGACGAGGATTCCCTCTCCGACCTCCACATCCCCTGCTCCTGGCCACCCCTGCTTAGCTTGTGGACATCGGTTCACACTGCTCACTTAAAAACCATCTGTACGCATCATTAGATCTTCCTGTGTCACATAAAAACACCTCCACTTATTAATGTCTCCCCACCTAACTCTGCATTGGTAGTACCAAAGAGAGCCCACTTGGTAGGATATGAACAGTCTGGTTTAGGTAATGGTTATATTTAACGAGTGTGCGGTCCATGGTCTCCTCAGAGTGCTTCCTGGAGCAACGTACACGAAGAAACCCCCTCTCGTTAGTCTGTTTATCATCCTGTTGTGTTTCTTCTTTTCTTTTTTTTACTTCTATACACGTACAATCTAGAATTCCTTATTTTATTATCCAAGTCCCATAGGGACTCTGTCTTACTCATTGCTCTATCCACGGTACTGAGTAGGCCCAGGCACACACTAGGTGCTCAGTCTGCCAAATTGAAAGATGAGTGAAACCCTTAACTGAGTCTTGGAAAGCAGTTAGGTGTCACACCTAGTGACTGCCCCTCCACTCCCCCCCCACAAGGATACAGACTGCTTATGCCATTTTCATTAAAGTATCAGAAACCAAATAATGGAACTGGTTTTACTCTCATTACTGATAAATCTACCATATTCCAGTTGTGAGTTTTCCTCCCCAAGCACTTCCTTTGGCACCACTATGACATCTGAATGATGGTTACCCAAATAACTGAGCGACATAAGTTGGTGAAGTGAAGATTTTTAGCATTCTCTCTAAAAGAAATAATAAAATTTAGCATGTTTGTATTAAAAGTATGAGGCTGACATGGCTAATAGCTGTCACCTGATCTCTAGTACTCATGGGAAAGGTAAGTTATAACATTTAACCTGTACCTTAGGAAGTTAACAGCATTCAAGCCCTTGTTACCAAGCTCTTCAATAGAATCCAAAGAAGGGCACCTACTGAGGCTCACAAAATGTGGAGGTGTGGCCTCTGGTTTTTTTTGGGCAGGATCTGTATTTCAACAAATCACAGGAGTCTGTGTCAGAGGCCTGTTGAGTACTCTGCAGGGCCTGTTACCTTCTTTTATTTTCCTGGCTATCAGAAAATATTTGGTCTTCCTCCTCCACGGTCCTTTTCTTCCTCTCCTTGAGGGCACTCAGTACGGTCTCCTTCGCACATGGGTCTGGGGCATTACTTGATGGTGAGGACAGTGTTGAGTTGATTGTCTGCTCTGGTCTTTAATGAAAAACAAGATTCTGGCATTAAACTATGTTAATAACTATGCCATACAGCACAGACTTCAGTCACTGGAAATCAGAAGCTAACTAATAAGGAAAAGTATACACTGACAGAAACTGCTCTTAGAATTACAGCTACAATCTAAGCCCAAAATAAAACAAAATGCTGTTCAAGGACTAGAGTCAGGGATTTCTCATTCAAGTAAGCACTTCTTCCTTTTGCTTTATAGTTGTTTTGTCAGAGAACAGCTGTGGAAAAATAAGTGAAAATAAACAGGGGTTTAGTCTGCCAGTAGTAACACTTACAATGGTGAACGAGTCCATTTACTATCCGGAGGAGCAATCCTCACTGTCACTGGGCTGCACACCATTTTGGAATTACGAGCAGACAGCACAGTCTTCTTGTGATAACCATTCCAGCACACTGTAGGAAGTACGCCCAGAAGGGAATACTGGGCCTGTTGGATTGGATAGCGTCTTCGAGGTGTTATCATAAAGCGATTTGATAAAGTCCCACAATCCCTATGGAGAACAGGAGACATATTATAGAACCAAAGAAGCTTGAAGGAATGGCAGAAATGTAAATTACTGGAGAATCATGTGGGTTCAGTTATCTTCCAGAGAGCTTAAACCACTTAAAAAAATAAAAAAAGGATTTATTTATTTAGAGAAATTGAGCACATGCGGGGGAGGGGCAGAAGAAGAGGAGGAGATAATCTCAAGCAGACCGCCCTGAGTTCACAGAGCCTGATGCAGGACTTCCTCTCACAAACCTGAGATCACGACCTGAGCCTCAACCAAGAGCTGCATGCTCAAGTGACTGAGCCACCCAGACGCCCCTTAAACTGTTTTGGTTTTTTTTAAAGGTTTTATTTATTTACTTGACAGAGAGAGATCACAAGTAGGCAGAGAGGCAGGCAGAGAGAGAGGAGGAAGCAGGCTCCCTGCCGAGCAGAGAGCCTGATGTGGGGCTCGATCCCAGGACCCTGAGATCATGACCTGAGCTGAAGGCAGAGGTTTAACCCTTAACCCACTGAGCCACCCAGGCGCCCCTTTAAACTGCTTTTTGAGCCACAAAAAACACAGCATTTTTATGGCAACGTTCCCCCATTCCATGTAAGGATGGAAAGTGGCAGCTGCTCAGCAGCTGTCCCTATAATGGACTTCAACAATTGAAAGTTGAAAACCCTGCCCACAGGAGGAAAAAAAAAAAGTGTAGTGAAAGAAAAGTGTGTGTTAGGACATGCAAGGAGGGACTTTTCAAGAATTCGTAGATCTTTTCAATCTTTTATGCTGAGTCACAAATAATAAATGCCAAAAGTCAAACATTTTGACACCTAAGTTCATCTTTCAACTAAATGTACTAATCGATAATCTAATATTTTCACCAAACTTTTGTATTCTCTTGTAATGGTCAGCTACTGGGACAAAATGGAAAAGCCCTTTTAATTGGATCTTTATCAATCAAGTTTTATTAAAGAGGGGTCTCCTGAGAACACCTCTTTGAGCTCGGCTAACTGACCTAATTGCTCTTATTGGTTCAAAGAAAAAATACAGCAAAACATACTATTATAACTACTCTAGAAAGACCAAGATATTTTCACCAGAAGTAGGGACATTTTAGTAGCTTATCAAGTGTTTTTCGAAAGGCTGTATTAAAATTCAGTTTTAAAAACTGTAAAAAAGGGAAGGGCTCTGGCATCACATCTCATTCCAAGGCAGCGGACGGTTGACACATAGCAAGGTGTTTCAAGAGGACAAAGCGACACAGAATCCACTTTTGACTTGATGAAAGAGAAAATCGGATTTAAAAGTCAAGCTCTCCATTCAAAGCCGGTCGAGAGAGAGGAGGGTGTGGGGAAGTTGAGCGGATCTTACCGGTGGGAAGGCCTCCTAGAGGATCGAAGAAGAGGAGTGGGGAGAGAGGGGTGAATGTGATGCACACGATGGGCCGAGTGCGCGGGCGGCGCGGCGCGGGCGGGAGTGCGGCGGCGGCCAGGCCTCTCCAGCAGGTCCCTGGCCTCCGGGGCGGGGGCAGGCTGCGGGGGGCCGGGCTTGCCCAGGTAACTGCCCATGAGGAGCAGTTCGGCGGGGTCGGGTCCTTCGAGGAGGGTCCGCGGCTCTAGGAGATTTCCGTTCACCGCCGACTTGGCTGGAGGCGAGGCGTGCAGGGTTCGCTGGCGCCGCGCGTTCCGAACGAGCGAGGAGAGGGCGCGCGAACCGCGGGGCTCGCGGCTCAGTCCCCACCAGGCCGCGGTGGCCCCCACGGCCAGCCAGGCCAGCGCCGCCGCCGCCGGCACCAGGTACAGCACGAGGCCGAAGAGCGAAAGGCCGAGGAGAGCCGCCCCGCCCCGGCCCCCGCAGCCCCCGCCCCGGCCCCGGCCGTCCCTGACGCTCGCTATCGGCCGCCGCCGCTCGCCTCCGCCAGCCGCCGCAGCCGCCGGAGACATCGCGGCTCCGCGCCGCGGAGAAGACTTAAATATCCCAGCGTGCACCGCGCCGCGCGCCGCGTCACCGCGCGCCGGCTGCGTCACTGCGCAGGCGACTCGTACGCGCGGCCGCCGCGGGCAACGCCGCAGCTGCCTGGCAACGCGCTAGACGCGACCCCGCTCTGCAACTGCGGCCTCCAGAAGCCGCGAGGTAGTCTTCCGGGGGCTTCCGCGCGCCCACCGAGTGGCAGCCACCCCGAGGTGACCCGGTAGAAGAGTCGCGTTAAAAATAAAAGCTCTCGAAAGCGACCGCTCACGTAATGCTCGATCCCTGTTGTTTTCTAGAGGGCAGAACTCCCCGGAAGAGGTGGTTACCGGGCACTTTTTTCACGATTGCTACCAGAGGTGGTGAGTTTTTCAGCTGCCCTGTTTCGGCCAAAGGGGGTTTACATGCACAGCAACAGAGAAAAGCCAGACCAGCCCAGACCAGCCACCCTTGTTAAATGTGGATCTAATTCTAATAAACTCCCGATCAAGCGGGCTGGTAGTGCCAAAGACTGCGGATCAAACCTGAAGCTGCAAGCTAAGTTTGATTTCCTTCCGTACAAATTGGTTTGGTGGGACAGTTACCTACCAAATTTCACATCATGGTTCAGAATCAGGTAGATTTTGAGGATTTGTGATCAATTTAACGATGTTAAATATGATGGTCTGGGAAAGTAGATGGGTGGTTGACAAGGGCTGGGGAACATGTTGGGGGTGGGGAAATGGAGAATGACTGCTAAAGGGTAGGGTTTTCTGCTAAAGGGGGGGGGACAAAAAATGTCTTAGAATTAGATTATGGTGGGGTTGCACAACGCTGTGAATTCTATGGTATGTGAATTTTATCTTAATAAAACCATCTAAAAAAAAGTCTTGGAGGTCTCCCAATTCAGATTTTGATCTACCTCAGCTTCCTCGGCCATTCATTCACTCCACTACCGATAGACATGAAAAGACAGGGTCTCTGATCTCTAGTGGAGAAGAAAGATGTGTAAGTAGAAAGCTATTCACTGTGGCCAGCATGATAACAGAGGAAGAGAAAAGAGAGGGAATGATAAAGGAGAAGACAGGCTTGGAGGTGTTTCTTGAGCCAACAAGAACTGGGCTAAATCAAGGCAGATGCAGGAGCACTGTGCAGAAGCACAGAGATGGAAAGGAGTCTGGCTGGAGATTAGGAGGTTTGAGGGAATAGAGAGGTTAGAAAGATAGGCACGGCTCAGTACAGAGGCCTCTGGAGGAACCTAAAGAGATGAGAAAGGCAGGCAGTTCTCCCCAACCCATTGCAAGTGTAATTCTGCTTCTGTCTGTTTGATTTCATGAAAGACTTCATTTGAAAAGAAAATGGGATGGGCTGTGTTACTTAGGAAAAAATCTCTGCAGAAGCAGTTGAAGAGCCAGACAAGAGCCGCGCTCCAGTGAGTTAAATTGTGAACGGAAAACCAGGAAGTAGAGGCAGTGAGTGCAAAATTCCCATTCAAGGAATCTGGATAAGGGAGAAGAAAGTATCTAGCTCAGCAAATTATCATATATTACTGATATTCAGAGGAAGAGCCAGACATAAGAGCCATCAGTGTACACATGCCATGAGACTAAGATTACTTGGGAATTAAAACAGATGTAGAGGTGAGACTTGAGCCTCAGGACACCCCAGTGTTTAGAGGTTGAAGAAATGGACACACAAACCTGTAACTCATTTAGTAAAATATAAATATGACTGCATTAAAATTTAACACTTCTGTATGGGAAAAGACAACATAGATGCTAAAAGACAAGCTAAGACTGATATGAAACAACTGATACAAACTAAAAAAAACCTCATATAACTCATTTAAAAACCAAGGAACTAGAATTTATAAGGAACTCCTAAGAATCACTACAAAAAGACTCAACTGTAAAAAAAAAGGACAAGTGAGGGGCGCCTGGGTGGTTCAGTGGGTTAAAGCCTCTGCCTTCGGCTCAGGTCATGATCTCAGGGTCCTGGGATCGAGCCCCGCATCGGGCTCTCTGCTCAGCGAGGAGCCTGCTTTCTCCTCTCTCTCTCTGCCTGCCTCTCTGCCTACTTGTGATCTCTGTCAAATAAATCAATAAAAAATCTTTAAAAAAAAAAAAAAGGACAAGTGATATAAAAATGTTATTGAATAGGAAACCCAAATGGCCAATAATAATAAATACATATGTACATGTATATCTGTAAATACCTCAGTAACCTAGGAAATCTTTACTGAAGTAACAAGAAACCATTTTGCATTCCTTTGCAGAAGAAGAAAAATATAATAGTTCAACAAGGTTAAATTTTGGAAGGATGTGGAACAAATGGAATGCTGTGCTGTTTGTAGATACGTAAAACTTCAATCTGGAAAGCAACGTGACAATATCTAGTGAGACTGAAGAAATAGGTACCTTATAACCTTGCAATTCCATTTCTGGGTACAAAGACAGTCATTGCAGCATCATTTGTATTATTGACAATTTGAACACACCTAAATGTCTAATGTCTACCAACCAAGAATGGAGGAACAGTGGCATAATTCATGTAATGAAATACTATAAAAGCAACTGAAAATTAACCACCTTCTCAGCCATAATTAAGTGATTCCAGGCTAGTTCTCCTGCCATGAACAACTAAGAAAATGGACAAAATTTATGAAGCAACTACTTTCAGACAACAGGAAGTGCAAGACTGATCCCTGAGAGGAAACTCATAAAGCAAGCCCCGAAAATCACCGAGTTCCTCTAAGCAGAGACAATTTCCCAAGTGTAGTGCAGACAGCTGGAGTATGAGCAGAGTAGGGAGATCCCACAGGGCTGAGGAGGCAAAAATAGACTTGATAGATGAAACCACTGGAAACCACTGGGCACAGCAATGGAAAGGAAGGTGTCATGCAGACAGGGAGTTGCAGAAGTCTATGTGTGAATCCCCTAAAAATGTGTGGCTGGAGGCTGGCATGATGATTAATTTTATGTCTCAACTTGACTGAGCCTCAGTGTGCCCGGATACTTGGTTAAAGATTATTTTGGGGTATGTCTATGAGAGTATTTCTGGATGAGATTAACATTGGAATTGGTAAACTAAAGAAGATTGCCCTTCCACGTGGGTAGGCCTCAACCAATCTGCTGAAGGCCTGAATAGAACAAAAGTCCTGGGTAAGAATTCTCTCTGCCTGGCTTCTAGCTGGGACATCTATCTACTCTCTCCTTTCAGACTTGAACTTGGAACTAACTCATACTATCAGCTCTTTTGTTTCTTAGTCCTTTGGCCTTGGACCGAAACTATACCATTGGCTCTCCTGGATCCCCAGCTTGTCGACTACAGATCTTGGGACTTCTCAGCCTCCGTGTGCGTGCCGCATGTGTGTATATCCATCCTATTGGTTCTGTTTCTCTGGAGAACTCTGAATAATGCAGCCAGGCAGTATATGCACAGAGAGGCTCCTTGAGGCTTACTAGAAAGCAAAGTACTAAATGGGTTAAGATTAGAACAGAGATATTAGAGTTAGAACATTCCTGGAGTAAGAGTTACGGCCCTACAAAAATGGAGAGATCTCAAAAGGTGCATCTTTTTTTTTTTTTTAAGGATTCTATTTATTTATTTGATAGATAGAGATTTCAAGTAGGCAGAGAGGGGAGGGGGGAAGCAGGCTCCCTGCCGAGCAGAGAGCCTGATGTGGGGCTTGATCCCAGGACCCTGAGATATGACCTGAGCTGAAGGCAGAGGCTTTAACCCACTGAGCCACCCAGGCGCCCCAAAAAGTGCATCTTTTACATCCTTGGACTCCAGTTGGAACAGCAGAAAAGTTAAAACGTGAGGTAAGGATCATAGTCTAGAGTAAGGCCTATTCTAGGTCTGCCTTCATAAATTCTAAAATCAAACCATGACAAGATCCACAGGAAACAAGTTTGGAGGCTGAGTATCACCAAGTTAGTGGGGCTTGGGAAACACTCTAGGCTCTTTGCTGATGTGTAAAGACAAGACAAAAAACCAAGTATAATCCAGTGTAAGGTCCTTAGCCAGTAATTATACTGCCTGCTAAAACAAGGACCCATATGCCTCAAGGAGAAACAAGAGACTCCAGACGATTGTTCACAATGTACAATAGTCAATAAAAAGCCCTTTAGGCCTACAAGAAAACAAAACAATGTGATCCATAGTTGAAGTAAAGGAAAGCATGGTCTTAAGAAGTAAATAGATAAGGAATCTGCCCAGAAATGGCAATTATAAGGAAGAAACTAACAGAAATACTAAAACTAAAAAAATTGAAAATTTTTACTAGATAAGCTTACTAGCAGATTGGAGAGAGGAAAACAGAGCCAGTGGCCTGAAAGACAGATCAGCAGAAATGATCTCATAATGAACAGACCCTCCAGATCTGTGCAGCAATATCAAGCAGCCTACCATGCATACAACTGGACACTCACAAGGAAAAGTGAGATGGGGCAGAAAGATCTATTTTTTAAAATGTCTGAATTGCATGAATGTGATGAAAAATTACAGTTTAAAGATGCATGAAGCGGAACGATAGAAGGAAAAGACGTAATTATAACCACCAGAAGCTGGGTTGTGGGGAGGGTAAGTGTAATTATACTACTGTAAGGTTATTATATTTGTGATATGGAAGGCAGGAAGTGGGACATATGAAGTACCAGGTCTGCCATGAGAAAGGGTATGGTGAGATAGAAAACTTATGTATAAAGGTGTTCGACAGTGACTATACCCTGGATCATAAGAGAAGTCTTAATAATGTAAAAGAATTGATATAAAGCAAAGTGTATTCTCTGAGCATAATGGAATGAAACCAGAAAATCAATAACTGAAACGAAAGGAGAATCTCCAAACACCTGATAATTAACACAATTAATCCAAAAGTCAGAGAGTAAATCTCAAGTGACCTTAGAAAAAGTTTTGAAATGAATTACAATGAACATATAATGTATCAAAATCTATAAGAGAAGCTTTTACTCCAGAAGATAATGGAACAACAGATTTACCCTCTGACCTAGAACAACAAAAACCAGACAATATATGAAACAGTGGTTTCCAAGACTACAAGTTAGACAACAAGGGACAATGTTCACTGAATTGAGAAACAGCGTGAGCCCTACGATCATCACAGCTTACTGTCGAGTTTCTAGGCAGTGTTACAGAAAGGAAAGGAACAGAGGAAGAGCCCAATGGATTTCCTAACTTGAAATATAGGGCTAAGAGTCTGGGGAGATCAAAACAGCTAAAGTTTAAAATACAGAATACCAGAGAGAAAACTATGAAGAGTTCCCAGAGACCAACAGAGGTTTCTCTTGATTAGTTAGCACAGTACTCATGGGTGTATGTTTACGGGGAAACCACCCAATGCCAAGAAAAAAACCATCCAAAAGTATTAAAAGAAACAGGATCTGGCACTAACAAAAGGTCAAGAATCATGTTTATTCTCACCAGTCAGACTGTAAAAAGCTCGTAATACTCAGGAAGGTACTGCCTTAGTTGTGGGAAATAATCAGCATCATACTGAGTAGTGCTCTGGACCTACCTTACAGATCATAAAAGCAAAACCTGAAAGGATCAAACTGTTTCCAACAATCTTACCTACATCCCAAGACAAAGTTCAAGAGAATGTACAGGACTAAAAAAATGACCAGCACTCAATAAGGTAAAATTCAGTGTCTGGCATCCAAACAAAGATCACCAGGCCCATAAACAAGGGAAACAGCTCATCAGGAGAGTAATCAATAAAAACCCACGCAGAACTAACACATGTTAAATTTAACAGAGGACAGTAAAAATTATTTTATTCTCTATGTTCAAAAAGATAGAGATTGGAAAAAAATAAGACGATACAGTGGCCTCAAACTTCCCAAACATAATAAAAAATACACATTGTCATATCTGAAGCTCAATCTTAAGTATGAGAAACAGAACTATAACTAGGACTTGGTAATACAACTCAGTGTGGAAGAAGAGACAGAAACTCTATTAACATCGTAATGAAGAGTGGCCATTGTCATGAGGAGATCAACACTGGCAATACAAGTGGTCTAATTGCTGGGACGGGAAGCTGCCACCACCACCACTACACAATCACACATTCTAGAATGGAGCCGAATAGAACTACATGGTTGACAAGCTACTACAGAGGATAGGGAGAAGAAATCGGTCCCTAGTTAGAGGAGAAAATTGGGTTGGAGAGGTTATGAATAGGAGGGAGAAGACAAAGAAGGTACAAAGAGAACAATTTAGGACTGGGTATGTGAGGTACCCCCAAATAACCAAACTGTTCAAAACAAGTGGTACAGATAAGACCCTAAAGACAGCTAGAGAAAAAAGACATGTTACTTATAGAGGGAAAAAAGATAAGGATAATACCAAATATCTTCTTGGAAACAATGCAAAGGAGAAGACAGCGGAGTAACACCTTTAGAGTACTGAGAGAGAAAAATGCAAATCTAGAATGATATACCTAGTGAAACTATCTTTTAAAAAGGTGAGATAAGGAGGTCTTCAGACATATAAAAGCTAAAAGAATTCATCACTACCAAACTAAAAGTACAAGAAATGTTAAAAGATGCCCTTCAGACAGAAGGAAAATGATCTCAGATACAAACCTGGATCTACATAATGGAAGGAATACAGAGTACTGGAAATGGTAACTGTATAGGTAGGTATTTATGACCCTTCCTCCTCATTATTTAAATCTCTTTAAGACATAACTGAGTGACCTTAGCAAAACAGCAGAATAGGCAGCTTCAAGCTCCCATCCTCCCAAGAGAAACAAAACAAAACAAAACAAAAAACAAACAAAAAAAAGTAGTAACTAGGGACACCTGGGTGGCTCAGTTGGTTAAGCGGCTGCCTTTGGCTCAGGTCATGATCCCAGCGTCCTGGGATCGAGTCCCGTATCGGGCTCCTTGCTCGACAGGGAAACTGCTTCTCCCTCTGTCTCTGCCTGCCTCTCTGCTTACTTGTGATCTCTCTCTCTCTCTGACAAATAAATAAATAAAATCTTTAAAAAAAAAAAGTAGTAACTATCAGAACCAACTTTATCAGAACTCTGGAAAACCATCAGAGGTTTACATCAACCAAACAAGTGCTGAATCAAGAAAACAGCAATTTTATTTTATTTTACTTTTTTAGAAGTTTTATTTATTTATGAGAGAGAGAGAGAGAGACCAAAAGTAGGCAGAGCAGCAGGCAGAGGGAGAGGGAGAAGCAGGCTCTCTGCTGAGCAGGGAGCCTGATGTGGGGCTCGATCCCAAGGATCCTGGGATCATGACCTGAACCGAAGGTAGCCGCTTAACCAACTGAGCCACCTAGGTGCCCCGAAAACAGCAATTTTAAAGTGGTGGAAAGCTTTGTGGGTTTTTGTTTGTTTGTTTTTTTACTTGCTCTTCTCCCACATACTCCCCCCATCTTGGCAGCAATCTTGAAGACAGAAACCTGCATTCCCAGTGTGGGAACCTGGTCACTGGTTCTACAGAGAACACACAAGATCTTTTTTTGCAAATTACTATATCTGCTCTATATGGGGGCCACCTGAGGGAATGATGCAGGAACTTGTCTCTATTTTGCAAACGTGGAATTCACTCAGGCTAGAAAAGCAATGGGCATTTCTTGAAAACACTGCAAGGAAAATAAACCACCACAGATGCATCGGGGAAAAGTTTACAGTTGAGACACACAATGAACCACTGTTATAGACTGAATTTTTTCCCTCTAAAATATCTATGCTGAAACCCAATGCTCAATGTAACTGTATTTGGAGATGTTTTTTTTTTTTTAATTTTAAAGAGTTTATTTATTTACCTGATGAGAGAGAGTGAGCACAAGCAGGGGGAATGGGAGAGGGAGAAGCCTCCCTGCTGAGCAGGGAGCCTGATGTGGGGCTCGATCCCAGGACTCTGGGATCGTGACCTGAGCTGAAGGAAGATGCTTAACTAACTGAGCCACCCAGAGATAGGTTCTTTAAAAAGATAGTTAAACTTCAATGAGGTCATGTGCGGAGCCCTAATCAAATATGACTAATGTCCTTATAAGAAGTAGAGGTGGCTCAGTTGGTTAAGGGTCCTTCTCTTGGTTTTGGCTCACGGCATGATCTCAGGGTCTGGGGATCAAGCCCTGTGTCAGGCTCCCAACTCAATGGGGAGTCTGCTTGCGGATTCTCTTGTTCTGCCCTTCCCCCTCCCCTCTCTAAAGTAAATAAATAAATCTTTTAAAAAAATAAAAAGGAAGAAGAAGTAGAGACCCCAGGGAGGTTTGTGTACAAAGAAAGGCCATGTGAGAACACAGCAAGAAGATGGACATCTGCAACCAAAGAGAGAGAACTCAGGAGAAGCCAGCCCTTACCAACACATTGATCTTCAACTTTCAGCATCTAAGAACTGTGAAAAAATTAATTTCTATGTTTAAGCCATCTATGTTTAAGTCTGTGGTATTTTGTTATGGCAACCCCCTAACAGACTAATACAGACTGCCTAAAGAATGGGAGGGAAAGCTGGTGAGTTTCTTTGGGAAATCAGGGCATTTGTAATTACCCATGTGTGAGAGAGAATTTAGAGGCGTGTCCTCAGAATATATCTGACAGGACCCTAAGTTTTCACCTTGGTCTGATCCCTAGGATCAGTAGAGGCCTGGATAAGTGGTTTGTTTGTTTATTTGTTTTCAAATGCTGCAACATGGAGGCACTCGAAAAGGACTAGGAGAAGTGGGGGTTTTTTCATTCTATATTTAGCTCCTGGTATTCAAGGACCTCTCTATCAAACCATAAGCTGAACACAAGCCAGCATGACAGAGACTTCAGTGACCACACATGACAATCATTTAGTCTGCAAAAATAGTTTGGAAAAGTCACAAAACAAGTAGACTATTACAACCTTCAATGACTTAATTTAAAAAAAAAAAAAAAAAAAAACATGAACAGCAAACAGCAGGGCAGAAGAGATCAGATTTCCAGAGTTACAACAATAGACAAATGTCCAAGGATATTGTCAATGACAATCACAAACCATGCAAAGAAACAGGGCAGTATGGTTGACTCAAAGTAACAAAAACAAATGGGCAGAGATCATCCCTAAGAATGCCCAGACCTTAGACTTATCAAAGATTTTCGAAAGAACAGTGTTAAATATGCTCAAAAACTAAAGGGAAATGATGTAGGAGCAAAATGAGGATATTGATAAAGAGATAAATTACAAAAAGGAACCAAAGAGAAATTCTGGAGGTAAAAGTACACTAACTGAAATAAAACATTCATTAGATGGTTTCAAGAGCATATGTGAGCAGGCAGAAGAATCACCAAACTTGATTGAAATTATCCAGTCTGAAGAGCAGAAAGAAAAAAGATTGAGGAAAAAAATGAACAGAGGCTAAGAGACCTGTAGTACAACAACAATAAGACCAACATGTGCATTATGGGTGTCTCAGAGGAGAGAGAAAGAAAGAATATCTGAAAAACTAATGGTCAGAACTTTCCAAATTTGGTGAAAGATATGAATTGGCACATACAAGAAGTCAACAAACTCTAAATAAAATAAGCTCAAAGACATGCACACCAATGCACACATTTATAATCAAACTGTATAAAGACAGAGTCATCTTGAAAGCAGCAAGACAGAGGAAAGTTGTTAAGTAAAAGGATCCTCAATAAGACTAGCAATTGATTTGTCATCTGAAACCATGGAAGCCTGAAGTCAGTGAGATACTGTATGTAAAGTGATGAAAGAGGGATGCCTGGGTGGCTAAGTCAGTTGGGCAGCTGTCTTCAGCTCAGGTTATGATCCCAGGGTCATGGGATTGAGTCCCGCCATCGGGCTCTTTGCTCAGCAGGGAGCCTGCTTCTCTCTCTGCCTCTGCCTGCCACTCTGTGTGCTTGTGCTCCTTCCCTCTCTCTGACAGATAAATAAATAAAATCTTTTAAAGAAATAAAGTGATGAAAGATATTTGCACTCCCGTGTTTACTACATCATTATTTACAACAGCCAAGATGTGGAAACAACCTAAGTGCCCACCCATGGATGGACGGATAAAAAAGATGTGGTATGTGCATGCACGGAATAGTACTCAGTCATCAGAAAAGGAAATCCTGCCATTTAAGACAACATGGATGGGCTGTGAGGGCATTAAACTAAGGGAGATAAGTCAGAGAAAGACAAATATTGCATGGTATTATATGTGGAATCCAAAAAAAAAAAAAATCCAACCTCGATCCCATTTATAGTTGCACCCAAAACCATAAGATCCCTAAGGAATAAACTTAACCAAAGAGGCAAAGAATCTGTACTCAGAAAACTATAGAGTACTCATGAAAGGAACTGAGGAAGACACAAAGAAATGGAAAAACGTCCCATGCTCATGGACTGGAAGAATAAATATTGTGAAAATGTCTACTACCTAAAGCAATCTACACATTCAATGCAATCCCTATCAAAATACCACCAAATTTTTTTTAAGAAATGGAACAAATAATCCTAAAATTTATATGGAACCAGAAAAGACCTCAGAGAAATGTTGAAAAAGAAAACCAAAGTTGGCAGCATCACAATTCCAGACTTCAAGCTCTATTACAAAGCTGTAATCATCAAGATGGCACAAAAACAGACACCAGATCAATGGAACAGAATAGCGAGCCCAGAAATGGACACACTCAGCTCTATGGTCAACTAATCTTCGACAAAGCAGGAAAGAATGTCCAACGGAAAAAAGTCTCTTCAACAAATGGTGTTGGGAAAACTGGAAAGCCACATGTAGAAGAATGAAACTGACCATTTCCTTACACCACACACAAAAATAGATTCAAAATGGATGAAAGACCTCAATGTGAGACAGGAATTCATCAAAATCCTTGAGGAGAAGACAGGCAACAACCTTTTCGACCTCAGCCGCAGCAACTTCTTCCTAGAAACATCATCAAAGGCAAGGGAAGCAAGGGCACAAATGAACTATTGGGACTTCATAAAGATCAAAAGCTTTTGCAAAGCAAAGGAAACAATCAACAAAACCAAAGACAACTGATGGTATGGGAGAAGATATTTGCAAATGACATATCAGATAAAGGGCTAGTAGCCAAAATAAAGAACTTAACCAAACTCAGCACCCAAAGAACAAATAATCCAATCAAGAATTGGGCAGAAGACATGAACAGACATTTCTGCAAAGACACCCAGATGGCCAACAGACACATGAAAAAGTTCTCAACATCACCTGGCATCAGGGATATACAAATCAAAACTACAATGAGATACCAGCTCACACCAGTCAGAATGGCTAAAATTAACAAGTCAGGAAACGAAAGATATTGGCAAGGATGCGGAGAAAGGAGAACCCTCCCACACAGTTGGTGGGAATGCAAGCCGGTGCAGCCACTCTGGAAAACAGTATGGAGGTTCCTCTAAATGTTGAAAATAAGAGCTACCCTACACCCAACAACTGCACTACTGGGCATTAACCCTGATGATAAAAATGTAGTGATCCAAAGGGGTACATGCACCCAAATGTCCACAGCAGCAATATCCACAATAGCCAAACTATGAAAAGAACCTAGATGTTGGGGTGCCTGGGTGGCTCAGTGTGGGTTAAGCCTCTGTCTTTGGCTTAGGTCATCATCTCAGGTTGCTGGGATTGAGCCCCATGTCAAGCTCCCTACTCAGCAGGGAGTCTGCCTCTTCCTCTCCACCCCACCCACCTCTGCTAGTGCACTCCCGCTCTCTCTCAAATAAATAAAATCTTTTTTTTATTATGTTAGTCACCATACAGTACATCATTTATTTTTGATACAGTGTTCCATGACTCATTGTTTGCAAATAACACCCAGTGCTCCATGCAATACGTGCCCTCCTTAGTACTTATTACCAGGTTAACCCATCCCCTCACCCCCCTCCCTCAAATATATAAAATCTTTAAAAAAAAATTTAAAAAACTATGAGACAGAGACATTCTCTATGGATTAAAAGGCCAATTTTATCAAGAAGATATGACAATTATAAACATATATGCAACAAAAAGAACAGTGCCCCAAATTATATGAAGCAAAAGCTGAAGGAGCTGAAGGGAGAAACGGACGGTCCTGCCCTAACAGTTAGACTTCATATACTATTTTAAAGACTTTTTTTTTTTAAGATTTTATTTATTTGTCAGAGAGAGAGAGAGAATGAGCACAGGCAGACAGAATGGCAGGCAGAGGCTGAGGGAGAAGGAGGCTCCCCGCTGAGCAAGGAGCCCGATGTGGGACTCGATCCCAGGGCGCCGGGATCATGACCTGAGCTGAAGGCAGTTGCTTAACCAACTGAGCCACCCAGGCGTCCCTCAATATACTATTTTAAATGGACAGCCTATCTGTACAGAAGCTCAGCAGGGAACTAGAGCACCTGAACAACACTGTAAACCACCTACACCTAAAAGACTGAAATCATACCATGCATCCTCTCCGACCACAAAAGAATATAAAGATAGAAATCAGTAAAAGAAGGAAAACTGAGGGCGCCTGGGTGGCTCAGTCGTTAAGCGTCTGCCTTCGGCTCAGGTCATGATCACAGGGCCCCTGCTCCATGGGAATCCTGCTTCTCCCTCTCCCCCCGATTGTGTTCCCTCTCTCAGTCAAATAAATAAATAAAATCTTAAAAAAAAAAAAAAGTAAGGAAAACTGAAAAAAATTCACAAGTATGTGGAAATTAAACAACACTCTTAAATAAACAGTTTTTCAAAGAAGAAATCACAAGGAAAATTAAAAAATAGATAATCAAATGAAAAGATAACATAATTAAATGTATGGGATGCTGTGAGGGCAGTGCTCAGAAAGAAATGTATAGTTGTAAATGCCTATATTTAAAATGTGGGAAGATCTCAAATCAATAACTTTATACCATGGGCAAGTAGGAAAAAAGAGCAAACTGTATACAAAGCTAGCAGAAGAAAGGAAATAATAATGATTGGAATAGAGATTAATGATATACAGGGTAGAAAACAACAGAAAATCAATAAAACCAAAAAGTTGGTCCTTTGGAAATATCAACAAAATGGGCAAACCTGTAGATAGACTGACAAAAAAAAAAAAAAAAAGAAGAAGACATGAATAACTAAAACCAGAAATGGAAGTGGGGACACTACGACCAACCTTAGAGAAATAAAAAAGGCTTATAAGAGAATACCGTGAATATGCCAACAAATGAGATAATCTAAATGAAATGGACAAATTCCTAGCAATATGCAAATTAAACCAACTGAGATGGACTCAAAATCTTTGATTTTTTAATTTAAATTCTAGTTAGTTAACATTACAGTGCAATATTGGTTTCAGGAGTAGAATTCAGTGTTTCATCACTTACATACAGCCCCAGTGCTCAACACAACAGGGTCCTCCTTAACACCCGTCACCCATCTAGCCCGTCCCCCGACTACCTCCCTCCATCAACCCTCAGTTTGTTCTCTATTGTTAAGAGTTTCTTATGGTTTGTTTCTCACTCTTCCCTCCCCCTTCCATATGTTCATACTATCTTGTTTTAAATTCCACATATGAATGAAATCATATGGATCTTTCTGACTTATTTCACTAGAATAGAATCTCAATAGACCTATAAACAGTAAAAGGATGGCGCACCTGGCTGGCTCAGTTGGTTAAGCATCTGAAACGTTGGTTTCAGCTCAGGTCATGATCTCAGGGTTGTGAGACTGAGCCCTGTAAATGGCTGCACACTCAAGGCAGAGTCTGCTTCAGATTTTTTCTCTCCTTCTCGCTCTGCCCCTCCTACTCTTTGCATGCTCTCTCTAAATAACTAGTAAATAAACTATTTTTTTTTTAAAGTAAAAAGACTGAATCAATAATCAAAAACCTCTCAACAAATAAATATGAGACTTTGACTTTGTAAGTCAATCTATGAGAGCAGATAACAAAACCAGATAAAGACATCATAAGAAAACTATAGACCAATATCCTTTATGAAGATAGATGCAAAAATCCTGAACAAAATACCAGCAAACCAATCTGGCATATAAAAAAGACCTTATATACCATGACCAAATGGTATGTAAGGCTGGTTCAATATATGAAAATCAGTGTCATACATCATATTAATCGAACAAAGGAAAAACACATATGCATCTCAATTAATGCAGAAAAGAGATGTGACAAATCCAAAATCCTGTCGTGGTAAGAACTCTCAGAAAAGCAAAAATAGAAAATTCCTCAATGTGATAAAAGGTATTTATGAAATCTCGATGTTTAATAGCATATTCAGTGGTGAAAGACTGAAAATGTACTTGTAAGATCAAGAACAAGAAAAGGACGCACGTCTTTAGCCACTGCTACTCAACACTGATCTAGAAGTTCTAGCCAGAGATACCAGACAAGAAAAAGAAATAAAATACATTCAAATTCCAAAGGAAGAAGTAACATCATCTCTATTTGTAGATGACATTATCCTACACAGAAAATCCCAAGGAATTCAAAAGGAAGCCACTAGAACTAGAAGCCTCAACAAAGTTGTAGGGTTTAAGAGCACTCACAAAATCAATTGTGTTAAATTGTGTTTGTATACATCAGCAATAAATAATCCAAAAAGAAATTAAGTAATTCCAGGGGCACCTGGGTGGCTCAGTGGGTTAAGGCCTCTGCCTTCGGCTCAGGTCATGATCCCAGGGTCCTGGGATCGAGCCCCGCATTGGGCTCTCTGCTTGGCCAGGAGCCTGCTTCTCTTCCTCTCTCTCTGCCTGCCTCTCTGCCTACTTGTGATCTCTGTCTGTCAAGTAAATAAATAAAATCTTTTTAAAAAATGATTAAAAAATAGGCAAAGGACTCATAGAACTATTTCTCAAAGATATACAAATGGCCAACAAGGACGTGACATCAATGTCATTAATCATTAGAGAAATGTACACCAAAACCACTGTGAGGTGCCATTTCATAACTACTAGGATGACCATAATAGTAAGTTTAAAAAGGAAAGTAAGTGTTGGTGAAGATGTGGAGAATCCGGAATCCACAAATATGGCTGTGGAAAAAAGCTTGGCAGTTCCTCAAAAAGTATATATGTATATAACTACCATATATCCAGTAATCTCACTTCTGAGTATATATTCAAAGGAAATGAAATCATGATTTTGAACCAAGACCTGTGTCTCCATGTTCATCACAGCATTATTCAAAATAAGTAAGACATGGAAATAACCTAAGTGTCCATCTATGGGAGACTGCATGAAGACAATTCAGTATGTACATAGAATGGAATATTATTCAGCCCTAAAAAGAAGGAAATTCTGCTTTTTGTGACAACATGGACAGACCCTGAGGGAATTATGCTAAGTGAAATAAGTCAGACACAAATACTGTATGTCCTCACTTACATGCAGAATCTAAAAAAATCAAACTCCTAGAAATAGAGTAGAATGGCAGTTGCCAGGGCCTGGGGGTGGTGAGGGAAATGGAGATATGTTAGTCAAAGGGTATAGAGTACAAACTTTCAGCTATAAACAAATAAGTTCTGTGGATATAATATGTATCATGATGACAATAATCAACAAGACTATGTTGTATACCTGAAGTCTGTTAGGAGAGTAGATCTTCAGTAGTATTACCATACATACGTACACACTTAATGAGGAAAGACTAGAACAAGGTAAGGACATCCACTCTCATTAGTTCTATTCAACATTACCAGGACAATCAAGGCAAGAAAAAGAATGAAATAACATAGAAATTGGAAAGAAAGAAGTAAAAACGTTTCTTATTTGCAGATCACATGATTTGTGTTCAGAAACAATCTGATGCAATTTACAGAAGAATTGCTAGAGCTAATGAGTGAACTGAGCAAGAGTACATGAAATAGACGGATCAGTACAGAAAAATCAATTACAGCAACAATGAACACTTTATATTTAAAAACACAATACCAATTATAATAGCATAAAACATGAAATATTTAAAATTTAACACAATGCATGCAAAACTTCTACACTAAAACATTACACAAATCTGCAAAATGTTTTTGAGAGAAATTAAAGAAAACCTAAATAAATGGAGAGATACAGGTTCATGGATTGGAAGACTCAATGTTGTTATGATAACCATTATCCTCACATTGAGCTACAGATTTGATGCAGTACCAATGAAAACCCCAGTTGAGGGGTGCCTGGGTCGCTCAGTGGGTTAAAGCCTCTGCCTTCGGCTCAGGTCATGATCTCAGGCTCCTGGGATCGAGCCCCACATCGGGCTCTCTGCTCAGCGGGGAGCCTGCTTCTCTCTCTCTCTCTGCCTTCCTTTCTGCCTACTTGTGATCTCTCTGTCAAATAAATAACAATTTTAAAATATATTAAAAAAAAAAAAGAAAACCCCAGTCAGCTTTGTTTCTTGTAGAAATTGACTAATTTAAAATATATATGGTTATGCAAAAGAACCCAGAATAGCCAAATCAATTTTGACAAAAGAAATAACAATAACAAAGTTGGAGGACTTACGCTACACGACTTGAAGACTACGGTAAAAGTTACAGCAGTGAAGACAGGATGCTATTGGCATAAACAGACATATAGTTTACGGGAAGAGAGTAGAGAGTCCAGAAAAAAGGACTAACATATATGTCACTGGCTGATGTTCTACATTGGCAATGCTGTAATTCAATGAGGAAGATGCTGGAACACGGGATATATTAGTTCTCTATTACTGCAGAACAAATTATTCCACAATTGAGTAGCTTAAATCAACATTTATCATAATTCCTGAGAGTCAGGAACTTAGGAGTGGCTTACCTGGGTGGTTCTGGCTCTGGCGCTCTCATGAGGAGGCAGTCAGGATGTCAGTGAGGGCTGTAGTCATATGGAGGCCCAATGAGTGCTGTAGGATTTGCTTTCAAGATAGCTCACTTGCTTAGCATTCAGAGAAAGCTCCAGTTCCTTGCCAGCCATTGGCAACAGGTCTCGGTTCTTCACCACGTGGCCCTCTCCATAAGGTTTGTTAATTGTCCTCAGTATACGGCATCTGGCTTCCCGCAGGGTGAGGAATCCAAGGAGAGTGAGCAAGGGAGAAATCAAAATGTCTTTTATGCCTTAATTTTGGGTCACACACCATCACTTCTATCACATTCCATTCATTAAAATCAAATCATTAAGTACAGCCCACACCTAAGAAGAATTAGGTTCTATCTTTTGAAGACCGGTGTGTCAAAGAATTTGTGAACACATTATAAAGTGCCCACACTAGATATCCGTATGGAAGAAAATTACTCCCAGCCCTCTACCTCACACAATACACAAAATATTAATTTGAAATGGGGCAAAAAGGGGTGCCTGGTTGGCTCAGTCGGTAGAGCATGTCACTCTTGGTCTCGGGGTCATGGTTTGAGCCCCATGTTGGGGCTCAGAAATTACTTTAAAAAAATGGATCAGAGAACTAAATAAAGGGTAAAACTATAAAACTTCTAGAAGGAAACATAAACAATCCTTGTGACCTTTGTGTGCAAAAAACACTTATTAAAAATAATTCAATGTTGTACACATAGCATATGGATAAATGTCAAAAACAATGTTAAGTGAAAAAGCAAAGTGACATAATGATACATGCAAAGTTAAAGGATACTAAATAATAATATTCTTAATATGGATACCCCATATATATTAAGATAATAATTGCATGCACAGGAAGAAAACACACAACTTCAACATCATGTTCACCCCTGGAAATGGCATTCAGGTGGCAAACACAAAGGAACTTTAATTGTATCTCTAATATATTCTTTTTATTCTATTTACTTGTTTTTAAAAGATTTTGAGAGAGAGAGTGTGGGTGTGCATAAGAGAGAGCGCACATAAGCATGAGAGAGAGCATGCACGGCGGGGTGGGGGAGGGGCTAAAGGGAGAGGGAAAAGCTGACTCCCTGGTGAGCAGGAAGCCCTATGGGGGGGCTCGATCCCAGGACCCTGATATCATGACCTGGGCCGAAGGCAGATGCTTGACTGAGCCACCCAGGCGCCCCTGAATTGTTACTTTTAAAGATTTGAAACATGGCAAAATATAAACATTTGGTGATAAAGGAGATATTCATTATATTATCCTCTGTAAATTTTTGAAGTTTGAAATACTTCATATTAAAGAACACTTTTCTAAGATTTATTTATTTACTTATTTGACAGATAGATATCACAAGTAGGCAGAGAGGCAGAGAGGGAGGGGGACACAAGCCCCCGATGCGGGGCTTGATCCCAGGACCCTGAGATCATGACCTGAGCCAAAGGCAGAGGCCTAACCCACTGAGCCACCCAGGTGCCCCCAAAACCATTTTTATTTTATTTTACTTTATTTTATTTTATTTTTTAAAGATTTTATTTATTTGACAGAGAGAGATCACAAGTAGGCAGAGAAGCAGGCAGAGAGAGAGAGGGGGAAAAGCAGGCTCCTGCCAAGCAGAGAGCCCGATGCGAGGCTTGATCCCAGGACTCCAGGATCATGACCTGAGCTGAAGGCAGAGGCCTTAACCCACTGAGCCATACAGATGCCCCTCAAAAAAACATTTTTAAAGGATCCAGTGGATTTGGAAATAGAGATTATTGGTGAATCTGACTAGAAAAATCCGTTTTTATAATTTATATTATTTATATTGGGGTCGGCAAACTATGACCTGCAAACAGGTCACCTATTGCTATAAATAAAGTTTCATTGGAACAGAGTCATGCTCATTAGATTACGTATTGTCTGTGGCTGCTTTCCTACCACAACAGCAGAGTCGAGTAGTGACAGAGACCATATGGCCTCTATGCCTCAAATATTAACTACCTGGTCCTGATTTATATCATCTACAGCACTTGGCTTAGTGTCTCCTACATGGTAAGATCCTAAGAAATGTGCTAGTACTCCCAAACAGTGCACATTTTTTACTTTGTTCAGTAAACATTAGTTGAGCTCCTACTACCTGCCGGATAATGCAGTAGGCCCCGATTAAAGTCAACAAGACAGGACTGGTCTCTACACCATACTTCCTTCCTTCCGTGATCGAGGTTGCCTTGGAGTGTAATACAGTACTTTACTGTGCTACTTCCCCCTAGAGGGGAGCCTGAAGTTTTTCCATAATGGCACAGTAACAGCTGTTAACCCCGCCTTCCACACCACCCGAAGAACAAAATACCAGACTACCTAAGGTTTGTATTTATTCTCTCAAGATTGTCATTGACAAAATTATAAAATGGGTCAAGTATGTCTTTGGAACTCCCGGCCTCCTATTTCTTCACCTTTTCTTAGAGGCACCATTTGCAAGTAACAAATGTGGCAGAACCCGTCAAGGAGATCTCACACCAGTAGATAGTTAGGGTCGGGGGCAGAGAAGAGGATTCCTGGGGAGGGAGGGATCAACCTGGTAAGCACAGAGCTGCAGACCAGAAGCTACCCTGGATGCAGAAACACCTGGAAGCCTGCTTGCACATACAGACGCCAACATGCATGTCCACCCACATTAAAAGAAGAGAAAACACAAACCACCTGTTCATTACTTCACTAGTTATTGTGCATCCACTGCCGCCTTTGTGCCACGTAAGACACAGCAAGGAGCACAGCAGACACAGAACCAGCTCTCAAGGAGCGTACAGTTTAACAAGGAAGTCAGACAGTAGACACATAGAAATACACTTAAAGTACAGAAATAGAAAAAAACTGTTTCAGTTACTAATAGTAAAAAAACAAACAAACAATAAAATGTGTAGTAGTATAAAACAATCATTTTCTTTCTCTTTTTTTCCCCTCTCCCTTTCTTTCCTTCCTTCCTTCCTTCTTTTCTTGGAGACACACACAGAGAGTGAGAGAGAGTGCAACTGGGAGGAGCAGAAGGAGAATCTCAAGCAGACTCTGCACTGAGCACAGAGCCTGATGAGGGGATCGATCGATCTCCTGATCCTGAGATCATGACCTGAGCCAAAACCAAGAGTTGGATGCTGAACTGACTGTGCCACCCAGGCACCCCAAATAATCATTTTTAGATCCTCAGGGATTCTGTGATTCCAGTGCACTGGCTTTTTTCTGGCCTGCAATGTCTGAGAAGTCAGCTAGGAAGACTCAAAGGCTAGGGGTGCTTGATAGGTAGGGGCTGGAATCATCTAGAGGCATCTTCACTCAAAGAGCTAGTGGCTGATTCTGGCCATCAGCTGGGACCTCTGCTGAACTATGGGCCGGAACAGATGCACATTTCTTCTGCCTATTGTCTCTCCATATTGGTTAGTTTGAGCTCCCTCACAATATGGCGGCTTGGTTGAAAGAGAAAGCACTCCCAGAGAAAAAGGCAGATGTGCACGGCATTTTGATGATCTGGCCTGGGAAGTACCACAGCATCGCTTCTATCCTACTGTATTTGGTCAAGACAATCTCAAAGATCTGCACAGGTTCAAGGGAAGAGACAAACTGCCACTGTCATGGGATGGAAGCAGCAGTAAGATTATACTGTAACAAGAGCATGTGTAATGGGAGATATTACTGTGGTCACCATCAGAAAATACACTCTGCCCCAGGCTGTCATGATAACATAGGATGGGGGCACAACTTAGCCAAAGAGGCTTCTGTGAGGAAGTCTTGTCTCGGGCATAGGGGATCGGGGGCTAAGAGGAGCCTGGGGAAGTTTCAGGTGAAGGTACATGAAAGGTTGCGGTCTGAAGAGAGGCTGGTGTGTGGGAATGCTGGGTTTTAGTGCATTCAAAGAAGAGGCAAGGGGAGAGAAGAGGCAAGGGGAAAGGAGGAAGATACACAGGGAAGATTCCGTGTGCTCTGGGTCATGCCCTCCATAACAGCATAACAGAATAATAACAGCAGCCTCCAGCCAGTGGTGTCTTAGGAAAAGAGAAGCTGGAGAGGACAGGAGCAAACTGGTGACAGTGGGGGAAAAGGGGTGTGGTTTAGCTGCCACCCTACCCCAGACGTCCCAATATGGAAGGTGAAATTGAATCTGGCCAAGTCTTATCCAGACAAAGTAAAAAGTCTGGAGGAAATACCTCTGCCTCTAACAGATGCCAGAAGCAGCTGGAAATAGAGGCTGCACAGCTGTATCAGCAACACAGTGGAGGCAGGGAGATCTGGCACATTTGTGGTAAAAACTCAAGTTGCTATCACTCAGGCAGGCACCTGCAACCCTGTATTTCTTGCCCTCATACTCAGTTCAGATCAGCGACTCAGTGGGGTTCTTATCTTATACTTAGGACTGAATGTGTGTCCAGATGCTGGTCTTGTCTCAAGAGAGTCAGATCCGGGGCACTTGGGTGGCTCAGTGGGTTAAAGCCTCTGCCTTTGGTTCAGGTCATGATCTCAGGGTCCTGGGATCAAGCCCCGCATCGGGCTCTCTGCACAAGTGGGGAGGCTGCTTCCTCCTCTCTCTCTCTGCCTGCCTCTCTGCCTGCTTGTGATCTCTGTTTGTCAAATAAATAAAAATTAAAAAAAAAAAAGAGTCAGATCCAAGAGGTTTACCTTTAAAATGGTTACTCTGGGGGCACCTGGGTGGCTCAGTCATTGAGCCTCTGTCTTTGGCTCAGGTCATGATCCTAGAGTCCTGGGACTGAACCCTGCATAGGGGCTGGGCGGGAAGCCTGCTTCTCCCTCTCCCACTTCCCCTGCTTGTATTCCCTCTTAACTGTGTCTCTGTCAAATAAATGAATATAATGTTAAAATAAAATATATTGGATACTCTATATCACTGTGCAGGTATTAATATGTTGTATCAACTCAAATTATAATTATCTGTACGCAAATGACAAGAGATAAAACCGGAAGCATAAGCGTGTAAAACAGAGTCTGGCTTGTGTGCTTCTCTAAACATACAATTTCGATCGACCTACAGAAATATGACACAGATTATGTGGACACTAAACTACTTGCACTGATCTATGCTTCTGCATGGACTGCCTTTACTCACCTAGAGAAAACCTATTTATCTTCTAAGATTCAGCCTGAGTGTCACAACCTCTGTGGACCCTTCCTCAGCCCCAAACATATGGCCACGTCCACCCTACAGTCCCCATTCTGTCTTGTACAGACTAATTTCATTGCATTTATGTATTGTGTGCATTCATATATATATTACTTCCCACTCAAGTCTCTGGGCTCTTTGAAGACCTGGATTATACCTTATTTGTTCATGTTTGGATGTGCAACACAGCGAGCATTTGATAAATGTTGGCAGATTACTGCGTGACCGAAAATTTCATCTTCAAACTGAAGCTAGTGAGAATCGACTCCCCTACTTCGGTGGGAGATCACAGACAATTTGGGTTATCTTTTACTGAAGCAGAGTCCATGCCAAAATTGAAGGATTTAACAACCACCGACCACCGTGTAATGCCTGCTGATTTGGTGCCACCTGCTGTTCTAAGTGCTTGCCATGGACTAGCCCACCTAAGCTCCTGCCAGTCCTCCAACCCTATGCGAGTCCAGTAAGGGATGAAAAGGCTGAGGCTGTTCACCTGGAGAACAGGGCCCACATGGACAGATGAAATGAGGAAAGAGATATGGAGGCAGAGGGGCTAGAGAGTGGGGTTCTGCATGCTGTATACTGGGGTGAGGTTTTCACTGCCAGCTGTGACATGGGACCCTGAGACATAACCCATACACAGCATGGACAGGAGTGTTCATCACACAGGAGCAAGTGTATCATTGCTAAAATGAGTAGTCACACTCTCAAATTTCTCAATAAAATGATTAGAAATGCCGGATATTGTTTCTGGGTCCACAGAAGACAGACTAAATACAGCCATCACATTTCTCTTGCTAATTACAACCAAAACTCCTGCTCAAAATACATGAAGCAATTATCAAAAGACCTCTTTCAAGAGGTGGAGAAAAGAAGGCAAACTGGGTAGGGACCTGGGAGAAGACCTAGTGGTGAGTTTTCCAGGTGGTCGGTTTGTTTTGTCTTCTGTTTATCTTGTCTTGGGTAACAGAGCAGTCTACAACAGAAAATGCCAACAAGCCCCCCGCCAACCACCTCACCTGGAAAAGCCCCAAGAAAAGCCCACTCTCTCTAGCCAAATGACCAGGAAGAGGGGAGTTCTGCAGGATGGCACCATTTTGACTATTGCCACCCTACTCCAGGCAAATACCAGGAAAGAACCCATAGTGTTCCTCTTCCCATCAGGTACTGCAGAGACTGTGGGACAAAGCCCTGTTGACCAATGCCCACTCTGCCCCAGCAAAGCAGAGGTGACACCTCCCCCCTTCCCATCAAGCACTGGAGAGTCTGGGGAGGAGCCCTACTATCCACAACCTGCACTAACTGTATAATACTCAAAAGGGTAGCACACCATGCTGTCTCAAATAGAATGTGAAAAAGGATTCTTTTGGGGGGGTGCCCAAACCCATGACCCTGAGATCAAGACCTGAGTTGAGATCAAGAGTTGGATGCCTAACTGACTGAGCCACCCAGCTACCCCATAGGAAAAGGGATTCTTTAAATATGGGTATGAAGTACTGGGCATGCCACCCCAAGCAGCCCACATGTGAAACCAATCAGCAACAACAAAACAAAAGCTTTGAGAACTGAACTACAATGTGGAAAATTCTGATGGTTCAAATTGGCCTCTGGATAGCATACAAGTGGGTCAGCCCAAGCTAGATCTGCAGAAGTTTCAAAAACTAAATTGCATTTTTGCCTACAAATATGGACCAGAAGGTCCATATTTGACTGCTAAAATAGAAGATATTTATAGGAACTAGAGCCTCAAAACATAATAACCAGAATATATCCAGCCTCAAAACAAAATGTCCAGGATAAAATAAAAAATTATTCCTCATACTAAAAACCAGAAAAACAACTCAAATGAGAAAAGACAATCAACAGATGCCAACACTGAGGTGACAAGATGCTGGAATTACTGAATAAGGATTTTAGAGCAGGTATCACAAAAATGTTCCAACATGTAATTATAAACACTCTTGAAGGATACTGGAAAACAGAAAGCTTCACAAAGAAAAAGATATAAAGACCCACACAGAAATTTCAGAATGAAAAATTACAGTAAGTGGAAAATTCAAGGATGGGGTTAATAACAAAATGAAGATTTAAGAGAGGAAAGAATCAGTGAACCTGAAGATATATCAGTAGAAATACCCAATCTGAACAACAGAGACAAAACAGAAAAAAAAAAAAAAGAACAAGTGCCTACAGGACAATAACAAAAGATCTTACTCCTTTTCCTGGAGTCTTAGGACAGGAAAAAGATTGTTATGCACAAAAAATACTTGAGGAAATGATTCCTAGAAAGATCCCAAATTTGGCAAAGATCCCAAATTTCCCAATTAGACCTACCAATTCAAGAATCTGAGCAAAGCCTAAACGGATAAACCCCAATAAATCAACAACCAGACACATCAAATGTCTGAAAATAAAAAACAAAGAAAAAGATATTGAAAGTGGCTGGAGGGAAAATACAGGGGAAGAACAATTCAAAGGACGAGAAATTTCTCATCAGAAACCATGGGGAGAGAAAGAAGTGACAAACAATTTTTTTAAAGTGCTGCAAGAAAAGAACTGATGATGCATAATTCTATACCCAGTGAATGAAGGTGGAATAAAGACACTATGAGATAAAGGAAAATAAAATGATCTGCCACTGTCAGAACTGCTCTAAAAGAAGTGGTCGGGGGGGTGGGGAAGCCTGACTGGCTCTGGCTATAGGGCATGCAACTCTTGATCCTAGGGCTGTGAGTTTGAGCCCTATGTTAGGTGTAGAGATTACTTAGAAACAAAATCTTAAAACAAAACAAAACAAAAAGGATGTGATTAAGGAAAAGTTCTTTAAATGGAAAGGAAATAACAAA
The DNA here is from genome assembly GCF_902655055.1 of Lutra lutra. NCBI lineage: Eukaryota > Metazoa > Chordata > Mammalia > Carnivora > Mustelidae > Lutra > Lutra lutra. Next base: position 31,005,882 of record NC_062295.1, read on the forward strand.
CCTGAAACATCAGGAATGAAGGAAAAAAGCATTTTTAGTGTAATATCTAAGTGAATGTAATCTCTTGAATCTTTAAAGTTATGTTTGATAGATGAAAGCAAAATTATGACATCATCTCATGAGGTTCTCAATGTATGCAGAAATAATATTTAAGACTACAATCTCATAAAGAGAAAGGGATGTAAAGGTGGTTAAGTTTCTACATTCCACATGAACTGCTAAAAAGGTTAATACTACTAAATTATCATAAGTGTGTATAATATAACCTCTATAGCAACCACCAAAAATCTATAAAATGAGAGCTACATTAAAAGTCTAGAAATATTAAAGTGGCGTACTAAAAAATGTTCAAGTCCTGTTGCACAATAGGGCAAGAAAAGGGAAAGAGAGGTACAGAAGAAACAAAGGGAACAAAGAGAAAACAAGTAAAATTGAAGACTTAAATCCTAACCAATCAATTTATATTAAATGTAAACTGTCTAAATAGACCGGTTTGAAAAAACAGATTGTCAGGGTGCCTGGGTGGTTTGGTCAGTTTAGGAGTCTGACCCTTGATTTCGGCTCAGGTTCAACTCTGGAACCTGACCAGAAATTTTCAACCACCACAGAAATCCTTATAAAATAAAGGGAGAAGCTGCTGATTTTTCACAAGTGAGCAGCATGTGAAAGAAAACCAGCCAACATCCCCCATTCCTCAGACAGATATGCTGTCACTCTATGGTCAGCAGCCTGCATTCCTGAGGAAGCTGGCTGATGCCAGGGCAGGCACTGGAAATCCTGTCCTTCATAAATTTAGGGTCACGCATTTAGGACAGTCTGATGGATCCCTGAGGACCAGGATGGATGCTTCAGTTAGACCCCTCAGCAGCAAATAGCTTCCCCAGGGAGGCATCTATCTTATTTGAAGAGACAGAATCCCCTTCCCCTGCTTCCCAATTTAGAGTCGAGCACTTAGGGATGTCTATGTCAGGTTACTTACTCCCTGTGGAGAAAATGAAACAGAAGCTTCAGGGGTCATACAAAAACAAAGCTACATACTTTGCAAAAATCGGTTAGAAAGGTAACACCCAACTCCAGCCCCCGACAAGCAAGAAATTAGTAATTCCTGATGACTAAGAAAATCGCCTTTGGAGACATTGAGAACGTACAATTCTCAACCAAAAATTATAAAACACACAAAGAAACAGCAAAGTATGGCCCCTCCACAGGGGGAGAAAAAAAATCTGACGGAAACCAGGCCCCAAGGAAACCCAGACATTGCGCTTACTAAAGGCGACCTGGAAGCCAACCATCGTCCCCGTGTTCCGTGAGCTCCGGAAACCACAGACAAAGAACTAAAGGCGATCAGAAAACAACAGATGAAGAAAACGAGAGTATCTATGAGAAGAAAGAATTATGCAAAGGAACCAGAAAGAAACTGTGGACTGGAAAGTCCGTTAAATGCCAAGCTCGGGAGGGGGGTCCAGCAGCAGATCTGAGAAGTAAGAGAAAAGATGAACAAACTTGAAGATAGGTCCTTTGAAACGATCGGGTCTGAGGACAAGAAAACTGAAGGAAGAGATGGAACAAGCCCGAAAGACCCGTGGGAGAGTCGCAGGAGCGCAGAGGGCGGGGTGTAGAGGACCTGGCCCCTCCCTAGAAGGAAGAGGCAAACCCGACAGCTCCGCGCCCGAGCGGCGGTCGCGAATTCCGTTGGTGAACACACCGGAAGTGGAGGAACCACGAGTTCGGATTCAGACAGTGAGATAACGCATCGCGGCACAGAGAGCTGCCCCGCAGACATAAAACGCGGTCCCAGAGCTTCCAAGGCACGTCCTGTTTGACGAGGGCACTTAGGAGCCAGGTAAACAGCCCTGGTCACCGGGGAGAGGGGACAGCGGACCACCGCCTGCTAAGAGTGCCAAGAACTGAATCCTGAAGAGAGACCTAGAGCTGGGCTGAGGAGCAGAAACCAGGGAGGGAGCAGCAAGCAGAAGTGGCCTCAAGGAGCCCACGGGGGCACAGGAATGAGGGGCCGGGGTGATGGTTAAACAGCAAACTCGGCGGACCCACTAGGCGCCAAACTGCCTTTCCATTATGACGTGCCCCGCCGACCTAGGCACACCTCAGCCGGGTGGGAAGCGCCGGCGGCCGGCCCGGAAGCGAGCCTCGAGGGCGCGCGTGGAAGGGGCTTACCTGACTGCACACCTCCAGGGGGTGGCCCAGCCGCGGCCCCAGCGAGCGGCCAGCCCAGGCGGCTGCGGCCCACGAGGCCCCGTCGTACTCCAGCCTCCTCAGCTTCCCTGGACAGCCCGCCCCCGAGCAGGCGGAAAGCCGCGTGCTCCCGTCATGCACCGCGCGCGCGCGCGTCTTGCGTCACTGCGGACGACTCCCGCGAGAGCAGCCACGGGGAGCCGGTTGCCAGGCAACCGGACTCGGTTGCTCGCTCCGCGCACTGGGTTTCGGGAGTCTTGGGTCTGAGAGGGAAGAGCGTGTGGTGAGGTTCCCGCCCTTGGTCTTCGCCTTGCAGACGTGCGGAATCCAATTCGATGAATCTTTCCAGCAGGACGGGGTGATCTACTCAGTAACAGGAACCCACATCCCCTAGGGCAGTGGTTGCCTCCAAGGCCGTGACTGAGAGCCCAAATCCTCCCCCCACCCGCCCCAGCCCTGCCCTCTGCGGGTGCAGGATCTTTCTGGGACACCTACCGCCCCCCTCGGAAACTGAGCACCTGTCGGTAGCTGGACCTTTCTCAGGGTCCAGTCGTTGGGTGTTCGTTTTGTTCCCTTGTAAACCCCCAGACCTTTGTAAAGACTGCCTGGACAACGGCACATTTACACTGAAGCCAGACCTAACGGGCACTTTTTTTTTTTTTTTTTTAAACAGTTGGTAAGGAGTGTTTCCCACGCCCCCACCCCCAGCCCCCAATCATTCTGTCCCAAGGTCTGGCTAAAACTGAGCAGCTAACACCTGTTCGACCAGTCTCAGCATTAAAGAGAAGCCCTTTCTGGGGACGGAGGTGCCAAACTCTGGAATTCCTCTTTCTTACCCCAGACTGATTTTGACACCTCTCTCGCTCCTTCATTTTATTGGGAATAGTTCACATTCCTCCCAATTCTACAAATACACTTTTCATCCTCATTCCAGCCTGTAGGTCTTTCTGGCTCTAACCAGCAGCTCTCTGGCTTCTTTTCCTTTCCGCAATAGCTCCGCTTTCATGACCCATCACTTCCATTCTCCCTTTAGCGAGTTTTCTCTTTGCCCTTTTGGCCAGTCTCCATCCGATGTGAAACCACGCTGTATCTTTTCTCCAGTCTGGCTGATTCTAAACATCGCTGGTGAAAAACGAAGAACCGTGCCATCCTTCCTCCATAAATGCATGTTTTCTAAAAGCGCTGGGCTCCCGACTGCAGACTGGAAATTGTTTATCCATTCTGTGAGCTTGCTGTCATATTAACTACAGCATTTCCCCCAAACTTTCTAAAGTCTGCCACAAACTTGCTACTCAATCCCATTCTACTTTTAGTAAATAATTCTTACTAAATATTAAATTTAGTAAATTTTACTAAATTTAGTAAAATTAAATTTTACTAAATAAAATAACCTACATCTATTTGCTCTGGAGCAAGGGAGGTATCCCAGCCCTCCCTTTGTGGCTGCCAGAAACTGCAGTGAAGTTTCCCTCCACCATTCTGTGTTTTTAGTGATGGAAGACCTAAGAAAGCAGTTAAACCTGAGTGGTTTTATTATTATTTTTGAGAGAAAAAGAGAGTGAGTACAAGTGGGGGACGGAGCACAGGGAGAGGGACAAGCAGACTCTGCACTGAGCACAGAGCCTGACACAGAGCCTGACTCAGGGCTTGATGCCATGACCCTGAGATCGTGACCTGAGCCAAAACCAAAAGTCAGATGCTTAACCTACTGAGGCATTCAGGTGCCCCAAACCTGAGTGTGTTTATGCTAGGTTTGATGACAAGTAGAAAGTCACAGGAAATTGTGATCGGATGAAGGAAAGTGTGAGCTGAGTGCAGTAAACTTGGGTAATCTGTTCAGATTCTTCTCGGCATCTCTCACATGGAGATAAGGATGTTCCTTGCCTCCAGAATAAGGAGGGTAGCTCTCACATGGCTGCTTCAGAGGAAGGTCAGAAAGTCCTTCCTGTACATGCCATTTCTCAATTTCCCTCAACTTCAAATATTCAGTATGCCAAAGTGCCATATTGAATATCAACATGTCCAAAACCCTGTCAAAAGAAAACAGTCCCGATAAAAATGAAATTTCCTTGGTTTCCTGTCCCCACAGCACCCCTTCCCTTTTTTCCTAGAAGCAACTACTATCATAAATTTTATATCTGTATACACTTAAAAATATATATATATATAATCTCCAAAAAACAACATTTTGAGTGTTTAGATATCCCATAATTTTCTCACTGGCTTATAACTCCGTCTGTCATACACTGTTGCATAGAGACAGAAACAGATCCGAGGGGTTGGGGAGAGGGGTGAGTAGGGAGTGACTGCTAATAAGAGGTTTTCTTCTGGGGAGATGAAAATGTTTAGGAACCAGATAGAGGGGGTGGTTGCATGACAGTGTGAATGTCCAAAATGAACTAAATTGTTAATTTTATGTTAATCTTACCTCAATTTAGCAAAAGCAATAGGAAGGCACTGAAAGGTTTTAAGGGAGGGTGACAAGAACAGATCTAACTTCAGGAATGATGGTTACTCGAGCTGCAGAACGAGAATGGGTTGGCAAGGGGCAGAGTGGGTAGGTGGGAGACAGAGAAGTCTATCGAGGTTATTTAGATGAGACCTGATAGCTAGTGTCACACCACACCCCTGCTTACGATCCCCACCATAAAGCCTCCAATCTTTCCAATGGCACTTGCGACCTTCTAGGATTTGGCACTGAGCTTGGCCACCCTCTGTCAGCACAGACATCTGTCATGATCAGTGTTCCAATGTCTCTCGCAATGCCTTTAGCTTTGCCTGGAGTATTTTTCCCCTCTCCCTCCCCGACTGCCAACTTTTTTTTTTTTAGAGTTTTTAAAAACTTTTAATAAATTTTTTATAGTGAGCAGGGGGAAGTGCAGAGGTAAAGGGACAGGCAGACTCTGCGCTGAGGGCAGAGCCTGACATGGGGCTCGATCCCAGGACCCTGAAAGCATGACCTGAGCCAAAGTCAAGTGCTTCACTGACTGAACCACCCAGGTGCCCCTGCCCCAATGCCAACTTTTACGTTCTTCAGGTTTCAGCTTAAATGTCATTTGCTGATGGGAGCTTCCCCTGACATGCTTGAACGTACTAGCTCCCTTGCTGTGTCCTCCTCTTCATACCTTTTGGGTTCTACATCCCACTGGTTCTGTGCCAGCTGCTCCAACTTGACTGCAAGCTTCCAGAGGTCAGATGTGTCCCCGGCACTGTATCCCTCATGCCTTTCAATGCGGTGGATGTGAAATGAGAATTTGTCGGAGGAATGAACAAATCCGCATCTCAAGCAGAGTGCTACAGCCTTCCTCCTCGTTCTGCCATGCTTTAATCTCTATCTCCTCTCTGTTTTAGCTTTGAAGCATGTTTCTATCTTAAAAACACTTCTCTTGATACCATTACCTCCTAAAGCTATTGCCCCATTCTTCTCTTTCCTTTGACTACTGCTGGATTACTTGAGTGTCCATCTTTTTCACATGTATACTACAGTTTCTAATGCATCTGTCTACCTTCCTTCCCAGTTTGGAAGGTCCTTTGAGGAGGGACCAGCTCTTCCTTATTTTTCTCCCCCTACAGGCTCTTGCATACAATAGGAACTCCGCAATTCTTGCTGAGTTGACAGAATTCGAGAGGACATGGCTGTTGTAATATTGGTCATTTTCAACCACACAGGAATTGAATACAATTTAGTTTTCAAAATTTATTTCAAATGTTGGTCTTGTAGGGGACAGTCTGTCCATTCATCAGTAGTTCTTCAGATGGAACAGGCTCACCCTTGCTTTCTGCTGCAAGGAACAGAAAACCCCAGCTGCAGGCAAGCAGTCCCCATTTCTATATTTATCCGGATCATCTTCCTGCCGGGCAGTCCTTCTCTCCTTACTTGGTGACTCATTTGGGCAATTCTCCTGCTTATCCTCCCCGGGCCTTCCCCACCTGCCTCCATCCCTTGGATGTCCCCTTGGCTTCATGGACCAGCAGCACGAGCTTGCAGAACACGCCGTGGTGAAATCTCCACGCGTCTAGCCACACCCATTCATCGGCTCCCCCTGCAGATCCTCTGGTAGCCAGGACTTGCTCTGAATCCCGTTAGGACTGGCAGCTCCTGCCCCTGAGCAGCAATTGTCCCAATTTTAAGGTGACCGGTTACTTTTGCATCTTGAGGGTGGAGAAAGGTGTATCCAAGCCCGAGATGGCAGATTTTAAGCACAGACCTGGGCGTGAAGATGAAGGACAGTATGGACCACTCTGGCATGTTGTGTTTGATCGTTCCCAAGGACAGGAGTGTACAGGGGATGGAACGTGATTAAGGAGGGCAAACCAGGTTCTCTACAGGAGCTGTATTCCTGTCTTTAAGACCTACTCCCAGAGGTGCAGAGGTTAAGTGGGATTCGGCGAACACCAGGACACATGCGTAGGCTTTCCACTGGAACCCCGACCCCAAAACCACGTTGGATGTCAGCACCACGACTCTCCATTGCCAGGTTGAAGTATTTATTTGAAAAATTGAAAACACAGATGCAATGTATTATACAAAGAAAGGTCTTAATATCATAATAAAAGTATTGTTGGAAGGGAAGAAAAGCCAGTGGCTACCTGCCCTGGGAAGGTAGGCACTCGGTGAAAAATGAAATCCATTTCTAGGAACTATTCTAATGGAAAATTAGGGGAAAGGGTTAAAAAACAGAAAAGAAGAACAAACCCAACCTATCCCTGCGAACCTAAATGTGAGAGTTTGTTATAAGTTACCAGCAAGATTTATCGGAACCCCCTCGGTTTGTCCCTAGTAGTAATCAGCTTCATTTGGGGCCTTCCAACTGAGGTAGTTGAGGGTCACCTGAAAGACATGTCTGGAAAATGGTCTACTCTCAGAATCGGACCCAACGGCATCTAACCCATGATTTCCCATTGCTTTGGCTCCTGGGGGCGAGAGCCTGTGCCACCGCTGTGGGTTGCTGATCCTGCATTTGGTCTGACCTTGGGAGACAAAGGGGATGTGAGCAGCAGGCAGCCGGCTCGGTTTGCTGCGGCGAAGGCTGGCAGGCCCACGATGGTGGTTGCCTAGGCTACAGAGGGCACGGTCTCCGGGGGACCGAGGACAGCGGAGACAGAGCAGAGCCGGTCTGGCTGAAAGGCCAATGCCGGGATCGAAGGCTTTCATTGGTGGAAGGATTTCCAGAGGCTTGCAAAGGTGGTAGAAGGTAGCAAGAACTTGACCGGTGGCTAAAGACCAGGGTAAGTGGAGCCAGGACACCCTTCCAGACTAAGGAGCTGGCCGAGAAGTGAGCATTTCCCAGGTGAGCTCAGGACCGACCAGCCCCTCCTCGGTGAGAGGCCGAAGCAAACCAATCTGAGGACGAATGACATGCACTGTGACCCCCATGGTACCTGGTTAACCCTGATGTTGACTTGGCAGCTCAAACACTTCCAACGCTCTGGACGTTCTGGACACTGGGATTAGGGACTCAGATTCAGGTGGGACCCTAGGGATCCTGCTGTCAGCGGCAGAACAAGCCAACAATCTAAATTACAGTCTAATTTAAACTCCTCTGACTCAGATATAAAAGAACCCCACAAAAGGCAGGTCTTTTCTATTTTTTTTTTCTTATTATGTACACACATATCCTTACTCTAGGGATATCAGAGCAACTGTATTACAAAATTAAATAAGGGATATGGCTGTCTTTTGATCTCTTGTCAGTCCTAAGCCATTCTTTCGTTGTTCTGCCTTGCTGTGTGACCCAATTACACGGATCCACGGGACTTCAGTCACTCATGAAGCTCCGTGGTGACTTTAAAAGGCTGTGATGTTCATTTTTAGCCTGAGGAGGTCATCCCCGTTTGAATCAAGTATTTCACACCAAGTATAAACACCCTCGTTTTTTAGAAAAGCCAAGGTAGGACAATTGGATTTTGGCTAGAAGACGGGCCAACTCCTGAGGCGAGTGAGGACAAACGTAATTATGCCACATCTGAAGGATACTTCTGGTGCTTTCTTCCCTGTCTTACTACTCCGGCTAAGTCCAAGGTTTTAACAATCACTGTGGCTTCTTTTTGGAGGAAGCGTTATTTGGAGCATCCCAGAGTAGCCCGATACAGCAGATTTTTTTCACCATGGGTAATTCAGAGCACAGCAGTTCGGCCGAGATTCTGGAAGGGAGGACCAGTCCGCTGTGGAAATGCTGATCCACTCTGAGAACACACCGACTGGCTTCATTGGTACAACTGGGCCAGGGGCCCCCCACACTTCTTCTGAGCCTCGGGTGGAAAAATGCCAAGCGCAAAGAAGTATTAAGCATAAGACGGCTCATTTGCTGTTGACCCCTCTTTATTAGCCCAATGTGGAGATCGCCTGTCTGAGTCTCGGAATCCGAGCTAATGGGAGACTGGTTTTTGAGTGGCCTACTTAGAAAACGCACAGAGAGGGAGGGGTGGGAGATGGGGGAAGGACGAGGGTTGATTCACAGTGATCAAACAGGAACCTCGCCACCTGTCACGTAGCAACACTTAGCAATGTTCCTTTGGGACAGGTCCTGGGAAGTGCTTGTTGGCTTCTACCTAAGAGTTGCTACAGATAAGGAAGGAAGACACTGTCCGAGATCGGAAGGTCACTTAAATGTTGGGGTCTGTCTGTCTGGAGGTGGACGAGTGCTGTCAGGCTGTCCGCCTCTGGGAAGTTGTTAATGCGTCTTCTGTCCTCATCCTGTCTGGGCAGCACGGGCCCAGGTCGAGTGGCAGGAAGGGCTCAGAGTCAGTGGTCCCCCTTTTCTCAGTTTCCCTGACCCAGGTGCTCTGAGGAACCCGCTGGCCTCAGGGCCCAGGTCGGTAACAGACTGGGAAGCATCTTGGCCTGGTGTCTGATTCTTGAAAACCGATGACCTGGGGCAGCCATGCAGCCCTGCCATCACCACACCTCAAATCCTGATTGCTCAAAGCATCTCTCTGGAGGCTGCTGCCATTGCCGAACAGAGGTTAGTAATAAATATTAAAGGTACCAAACCAAGCACAGGGTCCTTTCCTGCCGGGAGAAAGTTTGCCTGATCTTCCCTTAGGTAGAACGTGGAACTATCTTCTTCAGGTTCAAGAGGATGTCCAGGCGGCCAGTTGGAAAAGCCCTCACGCACTCCCTCTCAGGGTCCCGCCCGGGTCTGAAGGGAGGTGGCACGGAAAATTCTTTCCGGGGGAACAAGTGTGGCTACTCTCACCAGCACGCTCAAAGCACGGGATAAGGTTTTTCAGTCTGGTCACCAAAAGTTCCCAAAGTAGGGGTCTCCTGAGGCCTGGGACGCATGCACCCTCCTTCCTTTCCTGCGTTCTTCACCCCTGTCACCCGGGAAGGTGGGCAGAGGCTTCTCTGGGCGCTCTCGCTTGAGGGAGGCTCTCCTTCTGCCTTTGGAGGAAGAGTGTGGCCTAGCAGTGGTGCCCACCCTGGGCAGTGGGCTCGTCTGACCCAGACTCGCTCAGTGGAACACTCAACACGGAGGCTGGCGTGGAGCACCAAGGAGAAGCCTGAGCAGCACCATTGCTGTTATCTGCTGTGGTAGGGGCCCCCAATGGCTCCGAGCGCCAGGGGTGCTCCCTTGGGGAGAGGTGGCTCTACGAGGGAACACTGGAAGAAGAAATCCCCCAAAAAAAGGAAAAAAAAGGAAATCCCAACCAACCACCGTAAGAAGCAGCGGGAAACCCATGGGACTGCCAAGAGAGGGGACAGTTGCCTTGGCGTGCTCGGCCGGGACGCTCCTGCTGTTCTGTCGGCACAGATGTAGGGCGGCGTCCTGGCTTGGAGCCCCGCCAGCCCTCTGACGCTCATGAGTTGGTGCAGATGGTGAAACAGAAAAGGCTGAGGAGAAAACAGAGAAAAAAAGGCGTGAGGCGCCCCCCCACCAGGGATCTCGGAAACAGCCAGCTCCTTGGACGAGGACGCTAAGCGTCTAGGGGTCCAACGGCAGGCACGGCAGGGAGGCAGGTCCTCTCTTTGAGGAGTGGCTCTGGTCCTCCACTCCTCTGTGGAAGGCCACTGGGGTCTTGGGCACTGGACAATGGGGGTGGTGTGACTGCCACCGGGACTCCCCACCCCGACCCCAAGGCTTAGGCCATGGCTGGGGAATAACACACACACAGATGGTACACAAGATTTACACTCGGATGTGTGGGGCGTTGGTGTGGCTCTATTCTTTTCCAGCGACCGGTTCGTGTAATGCAGGTGGAGAGGCTTCTGTTCCTGAAAGACAAGGATAATTTTTTTTTTTAAGATTTTATTTATTTATTTGACAGAGAGAGAGAGATCACAGTAGGCAGAGAGAGGGGGAAGCAGGCTTCCCACTGAGCAGAGAGCCCAACGTGGGGCTCGATCCCAGGACCCTGAGATCATGACTTGAGCCGAAGGTAGAGGCTTAACCCACTGAGCCACCCAGGCGCCCCTGACAATGATAATTTTTGCTTCCTAGCACTGCACATGCACACACACATTTCACCCATAAAAACAGCCACCACGTTGGGCTCCCCCGATACCTCACGCTCATAACCGTCTGTTCCCTGAGTTACGCGTCCGGGAACAACCGGTACGCAACTGTGGTTGGCTCCCAGAGTCAGTCAAGACAACAAGGACAGGCAGTCCTGGTCGTGATCGAGTAGGCCACTTTGGGCATGTGGAAAAGCAGCAGACTCTGGGTGACAATGCCTCTCTGGGCCATTTCTAGCCCCTGACCCTTTCTCTCATGGGCCGTTGTTCCTCACTGCTGGCTCTAGTCAGTCAGACCTGCAATCCCCTTGGCTTTTCACTGACCGCCATCCGTTTGTTCACTACCCAACTCTACGCGCGCCAGGCTAAGTGCGCCTGGAAGGGAATGGCGGCGAGTGACGAGTTCACTGGTCAACGTTAAGGTCTTGAGAGGTGACAACAAAAGCTTTCAATTCACCTCAAATTATACCAGTTTTGGGGCTCGAAGGTTGTTTCCAACTGAAGAGAAATCGTGCTCTGTGAGTCAAGACTCTGTGAGTCAGTGACCCGAAGGGCGACTCATTCTGTCACGTCTGAGGGGAAGGCCCTCCTACACGCGCCCTCCCCTCATGGCACCCACGCAGGCCCTCAGAGAGGCCCACCTTCTTCCCAGCCCTCGGCAACACCGGCGAGTTCATAGTGCTTTTTCCGAAGCTCTCCCAGTTTCTGACGCTCCTTTTGCAGGTCATTCTCCAGCTCTAGCACCCGGACCTGGGGGACGAGTGGAATTTTCTTTTGAGCGGCGATCTGACAATGGTCTCCCTTTGACTTAATCCCTCTCCTCCTCTGATTTCGTCCAACCTCTCCCAATCACGCGTTGATCCCAGTGGCTCTTCCGTTTCTTCATGCGGACCCTCTCCTAGAGGTGATGCATTAGACCCCAGCGCCTGAATGGGAGTAGGGCTCATCTCACCCCCCACTGAAATCAGCTCCGACATCTAGCCTATCTGTGTGGCGTGTTCCCAACCAGTTCCCCTTCTGCTTCAGTCCTGCTCTCCTGGAAATCCAGGCAAGAGCCAAGCTCAGATGCTTCTGGTATCTCTGTGGGGCTCTTACAACTTAGGGTTATCATCATACAGGAAAGAGCAGTCTTACCAAGGAAGAGGCTGGTTCCTGGCTATCCCTACTCCTCATTAATTCATTTTACTGATTATTTATTAATTCAAGAAATGTCTGCTGAGCACCTGTCACGTACTCCGGGCTCTGCAGTAGGTGGGGGATACATGGTGGTGCGGGGGGAAGACACAAACACATGGACAAGAACAGATCAGACTGTAAGGAACATGACACAGGGTCATGTGATAAAGGCTGAGGGTGATCAGCAAACGCTATTCAGGCAGGTGGGTAAGGGAAGAACAGAAAGGAGCCCATGTGGCTGATGCATGAGAGGGGAGAGGGTCATGAGAGTGGGCTAGGAGTTTGGGGGTTAGCTCTAAGTATGAAAGGGAAGCCACCTCAAGGTTTCAAGCAGAGATGTGACATGCTGTCATTTATGCTTTCAAAAATACATAGAACCTGAACAAACTGTGTGTGGCAGGGGGTGGGGAGAGTGGAAGCAACTAGTCCCAGTTAGGTGGTTCCTTTTTTTCTTTTCAAAATTTTTATTATGGAAAAATGTAAAACATATGGAGAGATGGGGATGATCTGGTAAGCCCCATCATATGCCTTTCCCCGAGTTCCTCCAACCGTCAACCCAGGGCTGGACCTATCTCAGCAATGCCCTTTCCTATTCTGTGCCCCCAACTGCCCTGCCACCTGGCCCCGCCATGGGACCACGTGGATGCAAATCCTCGCATGCATTCTAGTAGTTCTGGAGAGAAACAATGGTGGCTTCAGCTGGGTTAGGGAAATGGAAAAGGGGGGGGAAGGTTCAGGCTTGGACAGTTGGGAGTTGACAGGACCTGCTGGAGAACTGGATGTAGAAGGGAGAGGGGGAAGGGAGGACCTAAGGATAACTCCTAGGTCTTAGCACCCAGGTGTGGCGGGGGGTGGGGGGGTTCCAGTTACTGAGGCAGAGAAAACAAGGAGTTGGGCAGATCTAGGTGGGAGGGAAACCAGGAGCCCTGGTTTGGACCCATTATGTTGGAGACATATTTGGCCTCCAGTGGAGAGATCAAGTAGGCAGTTGGACAATCACAAAGCTCAAGGAGAAGATCAAGGCCAGAGAGAAGAATCTGGTACTTATCAGCATAGAGATGGAACCCACAGTCAAGAGGAACTGGAGGAGCCCAGTAAACACGACAGTGTAGATGGCGGGGACTCACACCTGACCTCAGACCTTTCAGTATTTGGTCATGTGACTCTTCCTAAAAATGCTGTGTGACCCATATAGAGACTTTAACAGTCTCCATCTGGACTTGACCCCAAGACTGGGATCAGTAATTCCAGAACAAGGATGTCAGGTCTTTTTTTCAGGATCCCACTGATTCCTGTTTTTCCATATGCCAGAACTTTACAAACAACCAGAGGAGAAAGGGCATTGCCTTCGATGGGTTCTCAGTGAATTGGTTTTTCTTCTTTAAACCAAGGTCATACAGAAATAATTCATATCAGATTTTTTTTTTAATTGCCAAAAAAACAAAAACAAAACAGAAATGGACTCATAAATACAGAGAACTGGTGGTGGCCAGAGGGGAAGAGGGTGGGGGAACGGTGGAGGGGATTAAGAGGTTCTTTACCAGATAAGTCATGGGGATGAAAGGTACAGCATTGGGAATGTAGTCAGTAACAGGGTCATGACGTGGCATGGTGACAGACGGTGACTACACTAATCGCGGTGAGCACTGAGTAATACACAGAATTGTCAAATCACTACACGTACGCCTGAAATTAATGTAACACTGGATATCAGCTCTACTTAAAGAAAAAAAAAAAACCTCATCCATTGTTAAGACATTAAATGCTAGTTGACATCTGCTAGGAGATCCCTGATGGTAACAGTGAGGGGGACACCAGTCCGAGACCAGTGAGCAAGGGTTAAGTTTCCGATCTTAACCCGCCATCTGTCTCCATCTCCACTGTCCCTTCCAAGTGTCATTTATATTCATTCCTGGGCTCCTGGGTCCATCTCTGTTTGTTTCCGCCCCAAGTCTCTCCCCCACTGGCTTCTTTCCATGGGGATAATACTTGGGGTCGGTGTCACCCGGAACTGATCGAGCAGACTCAGAAGTGGGGAGTCCTACCTGGGAATCCATCTCCTGGCGTTTGATCTGGGTCAGTGTCATGCTGGAGAAGTCCATGTTGTCTGTAAGGGCAGAGGGAAGGTCTCGTCAGGGGGACGCCCCTGGCCGAGAGGCAGCCGATGTCAGCACTCTGCTGAAATGCTTGGTTCGCTAGTTCCCAAAACACGTGAGAAAGTCACCGATGGATCAACAGGGATGGATAGACGAGGACTGGACCACCCCTCACCCACCCCCCCAGACCCCTATCCTGCCCTGCCCAGAGACAACCAGACCTGGAGAGTCATGCCTTTGAATCCAGAGAAATCGCTAAATGAAAAATCTACCTTAAGCCCTGTTGCTATGGTGACACAAACAGCACATGTGTGTAGCGTCCCACCTTATGAGAAAGTTGAGCACACGCGTGGAGAAGATGAACGAGAGAGAATGTGGAAACAGGATTGTGGGAAACACGGAACATGAAGAAATGCTGAATGGGTTGGATACGAAAAGCACTGCTTCGGAGAGGCTACCTGTCTCCTCAATCTGTGATTTGCCCGAAATGGTGGAGGCCACAACGCTGGCGGTGGCCTGGTTCACGCCCCGGGAGGCCTGCTGCAGCTGGGCCAGGTTTAGACTGTCCTTGTCAGCCTTCACCTGCCAGGACCAAGCAGAGTTAGGGTCACAGAGCATACGGCGGCAAGGACGGAGTCAAATAAGTGGGTCCCAAAGGTTCTTGACAAACATAACGGGATCCGCTGCGGTCACTAATCGACTTCTTCCAGATTGCTGCCTATAGGGGTGCCTGTTGTGGCTCGGTCCGTTGAGTGTCCGACTCTTGCTTTTGGCTCAGGTCGTGATCTCAGGATTGGGAGATCGAGCCCCACATCAGGCTCCACGCTCAGCGGGGAGTCTGCTGGAGAAGTCTCTCTCTCTCCCTGTCCCTCTGCCCCTTTCCCACGTGGGCACATCCATGTTCTCGCTCTCTCAAATAAATTTTTTAAAAAAGATTTTGTCAGAGATAGTGAGAGAGCACCAGCAGGGGGAGCAGGAGGCTCCCCGCTGAGCAGAGAGCCAGATGTGGGCCCCAATCTCAGGACCCTGGGATCATGACCTGAGCCTAAGGCAGATGCTTCACTGACTGAGCCACCCAGGCGTCCCTAAATAAATAAATATTAAAAAAATACTCCTATAGGGTCAGCTCCTGGCATATCTCTAATATGCAAAATTACTCCTGGCTTATTTGCTTGACAGCCTCAGACTCTAGCTTTATTGGTTCTTGTGATAAATTGTTCCAGTTGTGGAAATTAATTTGGGACAACATTAAACAAGGATGATAAGGACGCTCCCCGGGGTACTATAAAACTCACAGCTGGATTTCGGTAACAAACTCTGTACTACGATTAGTTGGGGTAATGGTTCGAATCTGGAGGCTCTTCAGGAGAATCAGACATTGGCTGTGGAACCTCGGAGCTGAGCCAGGGAACCAGCTCATGGCACCGACCTTTTAAGAGCTCCTTTAATGTATTAATTTTTTAAAAATTTAAATTAAAAAAATTATTTTATATATTTTATATATTTATATATAATTATATATATATATTTAATATAATAAAATTTAAAAATTTAAATTTAATTATTAAATAAAATTTTAAAATTAATAAATTTATTAATTTATTAATTAATTTAAGTGCTCCTTGAATGCCCTGATTGCTAATCAGAGGTCGGCATGGCTGGGACCCTCAAAGGCCACTTGTCACAGAAGCCATGAGAGCCAAGAGGAGCCCAGGCAGCGAGCTGGGAGGAGGGGCTCCTTGCTGATTGAGGAAAAGGCTCTCAGAGGAGGGTAGCAGGAGACCCTTGAGAGTCAGAATTTTAACCTAGGACCTCATCTACCTGGACCCTAGACAAATTATCTGTTTTCGGGACAGGCACCACGGACTGAGTGTCCTCCAAGCTCGTCGGACCTTAGGGGGTCCTGTGCGGGTCCTACCTTAGAGGCGGCCACAAGCTGGGCCGTGCTCGCAGCGATTTCATGAGAACACACCATCAGTTCCTCAAACTTCCCTCTGCCTTGCACCACCAGATCGGCTGCATCCCTGGTAGACAGGAAGGGACAAGACAAAGTATGTCACAGACAGCCACCACCCCTTATGATCCCACCTCCAGATCGTGCCCGTCACCCTGGCTACTCAGGGAGCCTAGCCGGCCTGTTGGCCCCACCCCTGTACAACCCCAGGAGACCCAGGCTCCCTTTCTAACTTTCACTCCTGTTGACTTCCCTACACACAGTTCTTTTCTAAGGAGCAGACTTTTTCCCTCGGCTGTGGTCTGGGATGGGCCGAGGGAGTTGGAAGTGGGGCTGAGAAGCCCCAGGAGTGACAGACACTTACACCATGACGGTCGCTCCCCAGCCCACGGCTTTAGAAGCAGAGATGAGTCCTTCCGTCCATCGAGAATTCTTGGCGTAAAACTCTTTCGGGGAGGCCGTGCCCTAAGGAAGTGAAAGGTGATAATGACTAGCTTTTCTCGAGGGCCTCCAATGCCCCAGGTGCTTTTAAGCCCATTACTCCCTTTGGGACCCACACTAATCCCAAGACGAAAGCATTATCATCCCATTTTACAGATGGGCAAATGAAGACTCAGAAAAGCAAAGATCCTTTTCCCAAGTTCACGAAGGAGATAAGCAGAAGTAAACCCTAGGCTTCTCTGACTCCAATGCTTGTGGCATTTCTCTTGTACCCCATTTCCATGTTGTATAGATAAGAATTGGAATCTGTTCACACGCACCTAGGACAATGTGATCCAAGAGGAGTCTAACCTTTGCCACGATTTGCCAAGAGAAGAGAGTAACCCAGTGAATAAATGAGGCAAATTATGTCTCCTCGGGATTTCAACACACTCTCATGCTATGGAAGTGTCTGTTAGTCTTGGAAGCCACAGGCCCTCCTTACTCAGCCCTTCTCGGCACTGATAAAAAGCACCACCGCCAAAGCAGAGATGGCTGCCTTCTTTCCGGGATAGTGTTCTGGCTCCGGGATCGCTCCCTGGGCCTCTGCCTCCTGAGTGGCAGCTGCACACAGAGTGTGAGAAGGAAACACCAGCAGAGGAGGGAGAAAGCCCAGTGAACCCTTCGATCATAGCCTGTCTATGAGTAACTGTCCGCTGACTCTGCCTCAGGAAGGAGACATGGCTGTGCCTACTGGCAAAGGTCAGGAACCAGGCCGGCCCTTTCGATCTGCCCCATTTTCCAAAGCTCTCCCTTCCTCTGAGGGCCCAGGCTTGCAATGCACCTGGGCTTTCCAGAGCAGGTTCCCACCATGTTGCCTGGGTTAATGACCCAGCAGCTGAAGGCTGAGGCTGACTGCCCCTTGGGGACCCGGCAGTGCCCTAGCTTCTTTCCATGGGCATCTATGCTCGGCTGTGAGAGGCAGTGTGCCCTCAGATGCGCGCACGGCACGAGAAGGCAGCACCCGTGGATTTCGCTGAATGTGGATGAGTGTATTGAGTAGACGTAGTGTCTTGGTGAACCAGAAGTCTGTGAATGATGTCTGCTCTCCCCGTCCAGGGGTCCTCACCCACGCTTACCCGGCCACTCTCCACTATCTCTCTCTGGAGGTCCTTCGAGGCCACGATCAAGACCTGAATAGCTTGCATTAGGCTTGTACAGGAACCAAGGATCCTAGGAGGAAAAAAAATAAATAAAAAGTTAGGCACACAAAAGAGAAACCGAGAATAATGAAGGAATCTGTTCTCTTTTTCAGGCCTAATCATAGGCAAACTTGGGGTGGGAAAGGCAGCGGGGAATACACCTTCCCGGAAAGGCATGTGAGTAGGGAGACCCAACTGGGGACAGTTACGTGATGATTCTCGGGGTTTCTCTTCCCCTAAAATGCAATGGCGATATTATCCCCAAGAACACCATTATCGACATGTACACGGACTTGGCCGCTGCCCGTGGCGGCTACTGTTCTAATTCGTATAATCCACTGCGGGATACACTCATCCTCATCACCTAGGTGCCGCCACACGGCTCGGACTGACCTTTCGTTCACCTCCAATTTGACTCCTGTGTCTCCAGCTCGGGATTTGCTGAGCATCTCCTGTTGAAAAGAAGCAGGGTTTCTCAACAGGCGGTGGATACCGGGCATTCACTGGTACCCTGAGACACCTTGTGTCCGACATCCTGGGGCAGCTGAGAAACTCAAATCCAGAAGGGCCCATCCACACCCCGGTGAGTCAGGGAAAGAATCCAGACTTCCGATCTCTTCTGAGGGAGGCAGCCCCGGCAGGCTGACTCTACTGTCCGTGAGTGTCCATCATAGGCTGACGTGTGCACAGAATTCTGAGGGCTGTGGCACCCTGCCAGTGAAGGGGGGGTGAGGACAGCCATTCCCAGGTCCCCCTGGCTGGTACTTGCAGCAAGGCGAGCAGACTGAGTCTTCTACCAGGAACGTTATGGGACCTTTCCAGTGCCGCCCACTCGGCTCTTCCCCAGGACAACCATGTCTGCTGACTGCACGGGTGCCCGCCGTGAAGATAAATGTGCATTAAATCCTTTAACTCTTACCACACCCCTCCAAGGCATGTCCTATTACCACTGCCCCATCATGCAGAAACGGAACCTGAGCGAGCTCCGTGGACCGACCTATCCCAAGTGAGGCCGGATGAACCAACACCAATGTAGGGGAGGGTCTTCTCACTTTTTAATCCCTGGGGGATCCTGGGGAATTTGGGTTTCGGGTGGGCTCAGAGGGGGCCTTGGGAGCCTTCACGAACAAGTCAGAGACATCCAATGGGCAATGTCCCCACAAGGAAGCTGCAAAAGCCTGGCTTTAGGAGACTGCCAGACGCTTCCATACCTCGATTCTGGCCGTAGCAGTTTCGATGGCAGCTGACGTGGCAGCCATCTCCTTGTCCACCAGGTCCCCCAGCTCCTCCTGTTTGATGTCCAGACCTCTGGGCAGGAGCTCCTGGGAACAGCATCACAAATGCTGCAATGACCCTTTGACCTCTCTGTTCTCCCGTGGCAGAAGGCAGGAGAGGAGGGCCCTATCACGTAACACATTGCTGGAATCCACGAAGGGGCCTCCTGTGCAGGCCTTGTCTGGAACTCGCCACTGCGTGAAACCCAGAACCTCACATTCCACTCCCCTCCTTCCAGAAAGCCATCCCTGCCTAAGCCTACGAGGCCACTCAGTTGTAGCTGCTTGGATCCTGCCCCACAGTTGCACAGTGTATTGTATTTGTGGCTTGGGAGGTATTTTATTTTAAGATTTATTTATGGGGCACCTGGGTGGCTCAGTCGGTTAAGCGTCTGCTTTCGGCTCAGGTCATGATCCCAGGGTCCTGGGATCGAGCCCCACATCGGTCTCCCTGCTTGGCGGGGAGACTGCTTCTCCCTCTGCCTCTCTCTCTCTCTCTCTCTCTGTCAAATAAAAAAAAAAAAATCTTAAAAAAAAAAAAAGATTTATTTATTTATTTGAGTATTTGAGAGAGAGCAAGAATGGGGGTGTGGGGGGGAGAATCTCAGGCAGACTCAGCGCTGAGCATGAGCCTGATGTGGGGCTCGATCTCACAACCCCAATATCACAACCTGAGCGGAAACCAAGAGTCAGTCAACCAACAGTGCCACCCAGGCACCCCCTGGGAGGTATTTCAGAAACATCTTCAAATATTGGTGATGCCTTCCAACTGGACACTCTGCCTCTTGCTGAACTTCGTGTCCACAGCAGTCATGAGGCAGTTACTAGTCCTGTTCTACAGATGAGAGGCCAAGGCTCAGAGAGGTCAAATGTCTTGACACCAGTCCCACTGCTAATGAATGAGAGCAGGGATAACTTGGGGGCTGATGGCAAAGCCTGTGAATTCTGAAAATATGTGTTATACCTACGAGAATATAAAACAGGTATAAATGGTTTAAAGACTAAGAACAAAGGACCACGTATCTACCACCAACTTCAGGAAAAGCTTAAGAAACATGGTCAGTACCTTTGAAATCTCCTTTGTAGTTTGCCCTAATTCCATCTCCACCCTCCCTGCTCCCCACCTCAAGATAAACACATAATTCAGGAGAATGGTTATTACGTCTTTTTAAAAAACTCCTTAGGAATGCATCCTTAAAAACTATAATATTGGGGCACCTGGGTGGCTCAGTGGGTTAAAGCCTCTGCCTCCAGCTCAGGTCATGATCCCAGGGTCCTGGGATCGGGCCCCGCATCGGGCTCTCTGCTCAGCAGGGAGCCTGCTTCCTCCTCTCTCTCTGCCTGCTTGTGATCTCTGTCAAATAAATAAATAAAATCTTAAAAAAAAAACCACTATAATGTTAAGTACGTATGTTTTGATATTTATTTATTTTAAAGACTTTATTTAATAGAAAGTCTTAAGCAGACTCCACACTGACTGCAGAACCTGACTTGGGGTTCAATCTCGTAACCCTGAGATCATGACCTGAGTTGAAACAAAGAGTCAGATGCTAATTAACCCACTGAGCCACCGAGGCATCCTGTTTTGATTTTTATTTAAAAGGAATCCTACTGTATGCATTTTCCTAGGACTGCTCATTCACTCAGTAGTCCATGTGTGAGAATCATCCTATAATGTGGTAATTCTATCCCCAGGGAAACTCTTACATTAGGAGATAGGCCCCAGAGTGACCATACAGCACATTTGTGATAGCCCCAAACTGGAAAGAACCCAAGTGTCCATCAACAATAGATATATAGCTCTATCATAGATATGTAAATAAATATGAGCAGATACTACATCAGAGAAGTAGAACTTGAGAGGTAATCATGCGATGGAATGCTACAGAGCAGTGAAAATGAGCACATCTGCATGGAAGAAACTCAAACACAGAATGCTGGAAAAAGCACGTGTAAATGAAAGTCTGTAACACACAGAACTAAAAATGTTACTTAGGGGGGAAAAGGACATCGCTTTTCTAGTATCTTCAGCTGGAACCCCAATTAAACATTCTACATCTAACTTCTATACTCCAGCTCATAAAATCCGGTCCACAGTCTATGGTAATTCCTTCAGTTCTATCATCCAGTTCACTAATTCTTTCTTCAGCTTTGTTTTAACCTGCTGTTGGATCTGTATACTAAGTTGTGACTTTCAATGATGTCGTTTTCATTTCTAGAAGTTCGGTGGTTGTTTTTCGAATATATCTGGTTACTTTTGAAAATATCTTACTCCTCTGCCACCCTTAATACTTTTTAAAAAGTTCTTTAACATATCAGATGCATTTATGGTGAACTTACATGCCTAGGGACTTTATTTTTTAAAGTTCCTTGGGATTTAGAGCCAAAGTATACGTACGCCTTCAGAGACCATTTGGATCTGTGTCTACCAGGTACCTGGGCCCCTAACTACCTGACTACTTTAATTTTCTGTTTGGTCTTTTTCAGGCCATACAGGTAGTAGAATTGGACCCTGAAGCCACCGATAGATGGTTGTAGTTAGAAATTCCCTAGGTGGCCATGTTGCCTCCATAACCAAGACTGAGACAGGATCTCTCCAGCAGAGTAGGCTTTTCCCCCGTTCACTCAGGATGTGACCTTTCGGAGTTCTGTTTTGGGAAGGAAGTCTCTGCATTCCAAACTTTGACCCTACTTGGGTCTAGGTTTTGTTTCTTACTCTCCTCTGTATGCGTGGTCCATTAAAATCCAAGCTCTAGGCCAAGAGATGGAAAAAACACTAGCTCCTGCATCCTTTTGGTTTCTGATTCTAAGAATTTCCTTAGTTTTCAGCCAATTTAGATTCAATTAACATTTTTTTCTCCCCAAATTTTATTAAGCATTTTCCACGTCCTGTCCTGGGATGAGCTTCTAAACATCTGGTCAGTCCTATTGCCAGAAAGGAAACCCACCCAAGATCTCCCTCTCACACTTTGCTTTGTAAAATTAACTTATATCCTCATCTCATGGTGTCTTACACACTTTGCGTGTGTGTACGGAGATTCAGTTCTGCACGGCCCTGGAGAAAATGCTCTATATCTCCAGCAAAAGGAGTAACACTCCCTAGGCCACCATCAGCAATTTAGTAACACTAAAATACCACCAGGATCACGTCATTCCAGTGAAAGAAAGGTTAGCAATTCACCGTTATTCGTAGTCTTCCTTCATCCAGAGTCATGATTCCCTACCTCGTTGCCCACTTCTCCCCAGTGTGAACCTTCTTCTCCATCTGATCTTTTTATCTGCTTTGCCAGATATCATGCTGGGGAGCAAGGGGACAACAGGAAAAAGGCATGGGCTCTGTCTTTAAGGACTCATGGGGGAAAGAGACAGGTAGGCAGGTACACTGTAGCGCTAGCCACCAACACCGCAAGGTATAGGTGGCGGGTGGGAGGGACCCAGGAAGATGAATAAGGGCCAGACTGTGACAGTCCTTGGGTATCACGTTACATCATTTGACTTTTGTTATCAAATGAGGAATCATAATCAGAACTCTGTTTTTGGAAGAGATCAGAGAAAGAAGAGGCCAGAGGCAGAAAAACTAATCAGAAGGCTATTATAAGAGTTCAGAGATGATGAAAATCTGAACTCTGGCCCTCATCTCTTCATTCCCTGGACTTAATATTATGACCCATTTTTGGAATTAAGTAAATGCCTTGTACTGAACTCTTAAAATACAGCTGATCACTGCTCTCATCCCACTGCACAGAAATGGGTGATTTTCTTATTTTCCTTTCCCATAGAGACTATGTCTTATTTGTCCCTGTACAACTACATCCAACACATTTCCCCTGATGTACAACGTACTCACTGCATCTTTATTAAATCAATAAATACAATGTTCTCTCACATTAGGTATTAACCTGTTCAACCAGATACAAATCTTAGAAAACAGAGAAACTATGCTTATCCTTCTTTGATACCGCTTAGCACAGTGACAAACACAGCAGGTTCTCAACACAGGGAACGCATGACATATAACCGGAAAGTCGTTCAGGGGTCAGATTTTTCAGGGCCAGCTCTCCCTTTCTCGAGTCAAGTGGAAAGTGCGGGAAGAACCGACTTAGGACCTCACAGGGTCCCAGGCAGATCACCAGCACTCACTAGCTGTCCCCGGTAGTAACTCGGCTCCTACCTCGGCAATGGCGGCGATCTTGGTAAGGCAGCTCCTCATGGCGGTGCCGTCGTTCTCCTGCGTTCCTTCCTCCTCCAGGAAAGCCAAGTAGAGGAGGGTTTCTTTGCCAAACTGTTTGCAGGCCTCGGTCAGCACTGGAAAGGCAACGACCAGGATTTCTGAAGGCCTCTGGCCTCCCCTGCTGCCCGGCCCGGCCCCCCGGCCCCAGTACTTACGGTCGGCGGGTTCTGGCGGGGCTCGAAGGCAGGTGGTGCTCACGTAAGCCATGGTGTCCCCGGTCAGGTGGGCAAGGAGGGTGACCGAGTGGAGGAGCCCACTGATAGCTGCCAGGAGTTTAAAGGGGGTTGCTCAGGGCTGTGTTACCTCCCTACCTCCTTCCCTGCTCATCCAGGTATATAGAGACCCCTTTCTTGGTGCAGAGGAACCCGTTGCTACTTCTACACGCCAGCGTTTCTGAACGTGACCTAGCTGTCACCAAGCGACAGACCCTGTTGCCACCTTTCTTACCTTCTGGGCAGGCCAGATAGCACCTCCAGCTTTCTTCCAGTTGCTCGACGCAGCTGGAAACGGACTTGACCTTGGAGAGAAGGTGATCTGCGAAGGGTGGGGGGGACAGGGCCAAGTCAGAGCCGGAGTTGTCAGACTCGCTTTCTCCCTGGGAGGGGAAGGCACGTGATGGAGGAGCCCCCCTCGTGAGTGGCCTGGGCCCTGCAGGAGTTGCCCTAAGATGGGGGGCAGAGGGAAGAGGGTTGACTGTGCTCGTACAGGACCTCAAAAGCTGCCCATGTGGTCCCTTTGCCGAGAGCCAGGGCAACCACATCCGCAGCCCAGAGTCAGCCTCTCCCTTCTCAGGACCACCTGCCCAAATCCAATCCCGGCCTTCCCGCTACATTTTTCAAGGATCTCAGACTCTCGTCAGTGTTGAGCCCAGACCCTCAACTCCGTCAGGCTCATCTGGGCTCATGCTGGACACACAACACAGCCGTTCCCACACTGTGGCTCTGGGCACGGGTCCCCAAAGACTGTCACATAGGAGTTAAAGTATGAGGGCTCATGTCACACTGCACCCATGTGTATCCATACCGGTGGCTATGACCTCAGGCTGTCCACACCTGCTTCCTCATGTGGAAACAGAGTCACGGGGCCCCCTCACGGCACCGTAGTGAGGAGTCGCTGGGCTGAGGCGTGTGGAGCACTTACCACGGCAGTTGGCACATGGCGAGCACTTGGTAGCGTCAGCTGTGTGTGTGACCCCCCCCAGCCCCCTGCTTCTTCCGTTCCACTGGCTCATGTCTAAGCCCAGCTCACAAAGTCTCTCCTCAGAATCTGCCCACGGCTGCCCCATTTCCTGGCACTCCCTCAGAAAACTGGGTACTCAGTGAGCTCCTTCCTCTGAGACCGCTGTGTTCCCCTACAGATGGGTTCCCTGCTGAATCAGAGCAGGCCTTGCCGTGGACATCCCCAAATGGAGACATTTCTTTTTTTTTTCCCCCAAAGATTATCTGAGGGAGAGAGTGTGCACGTGTGCAGGCGGGGAGGGGCAGAGGAAGTGGGGAGACAGAAAAATCACAAGCAAACTCCCTGCTGAGCATAGAGCCTGACCGGGGCTTCGATCCCAAGGCCCTGAGACCGTGACCTGCGCCAAAATCAAGAGTCGGACACTCAATCCACTGAACCACCCAGGCGCCCCGCAGACGTTTCTATTTGATAAGGAAAGTCAGCTCTCAGTGTTTCCTTCCCCCTGCTTGTCCTCAATGGGCCCTTTCAGAGCTGCATCCGTGACTCCACCGGTGTCTTGGGCCTGGCTGTCCTGCCACATCTGAGGCCCCTTCTCTCATCCAAGGGCTTCTCTGGCTCTGCCCGATGCCCCACCCGCACGCCCTTAGGACTCCAGAACAGGCAGAGTGGGCCTGCGCATGCCCAGGACGGCATGGGAATTCTGCATTCCTGCCCTGCCACGTTCACGATGCTCCCCGTGTGAGCCCGAGGCTCCCGAGCAACCACCTCGTTGTTCAGGCCACGTTCTTCTGTTCAGAGAGCGGCAGGGCCGTCGGCTCCCCCTCCCCCTGTGCTTACACTCGCTAACAGGGCTCTGCTCCCAGTGAGAGTTTCATCAGCGTGACCCGCTGCATAGAGTTGTGGTATCACCCCTGGGGGCTTTAGAAAGTTCTACCGCCTAGGCTGAGCTTCTGGCTGAACAGATCTTAGCGTAGAGCCTGGGCATCGCCGTGCAGCAGGCGGAGGACCCCCGAGCTCAGTGTCATGTGAGACTGGACGTCAGCATTGACCGCTGAGTTGGCACGTGGGGGCGGGCAAGGGGCAGGTACCTGCAGAGCCGGCACAGCTGATCAGAGGTGGCTCCTCCAGCTGCCGCAGGGCCTCCTGGACCACCTGCTCCGCGGCCTTCCTTGCCTCCGCCAGCAGCATTCTCCGCTGGTCCTTGGCGAGCTGGCCCGCTGATTCCTGGAAGTGGCCCAGGGAGGTGAGAATCGGACACAGACTCCATCACGAGCCTTCGAGCAGCGTCCACCTCCACACAGCTGGGATTCCTCGCATCCTTAACCCAAGCTTCCGCTAACGAGGTGGGCATTGGTTACTTGCCTTTGCGAGGGACAGTTCCCCCTGGGTGTGGTCCAGCCGCTCCTGTAGGGCTGCTAATTCCTCCTCCCGCCGGGCCACGGCGTGCGCCAAGCTGCTCCGCTCCTTCTCCAGCTCAGCGATCTGGGCGGCCCACTTTGCCTCTGACTGCAATGTCGGCAGGGTTCAAGATCGAGAAATAAATGGTCCACTTTCCAGGAGTCCAGACCCGCCAGCAGGCTACACGGAACCAGAGGCAGTATCTCTAGGTCTCCACCTTCATTTCCCCCAGGCACACGCTGAGCACGACGGGAACAAAATGAGGGAAAGAACGTGATGCTCACCTGGGCAGAAGTTTCCAGACTGCCTTGGACGATGTGGAGTTCCTGTTTGCTGGTGGCAAGTTCTTGCTTCAAGCTCTCTAGTACTTCCATCTGTTCTTGAGTCTGAAAGACAAAAAAAACCAGGAGCACTCTCGTCTGGGTGGTGGTTGCCAGGGAAAAACACATACAAAAATCCCTAAGCTATCAGGGAGCCCGGCTGGCTCAGTCGGCAGAACGTGCAGCTCTCGATCTTGGGGTCACGAGTTCAAGCCCCATGTTGGCTGTAGAGATGGCTTAAAAATAAAATCTTCAAAATAGTCCCCAAGTTATCAATGGGAGATTTGTGTACCCTCTTGTATGCAAGGTTGGATGCATCCAACCAAAAGTGGGTGGGAGGAGGCAAGAATCCAGAGTGTTCCAGAAGACTTTCTTCTGGCTAAGTGGGAAGATCGAAGGGAGAATTTCAGGGACATTTCCTAAATGTCATGCTTCTGCTTATAATACTGAATTCAATAGAACAAGATTTTTTTTTTTTATAGATAGAAAAGTATTTTTTATATTTTAAATTGAAATTTAATTGATACAGAACTGGATCTTTTTTTGATTTTTTGACTTATTTATCTGACAGGCACAGTGAGAGAGGGAACACAAGCACGGGGAGTGGGAGAGGGAGAAACAGGCTTCCCACCAAGCAGGGAGCCTGATGCAGGGCTCCATTCCAGGACCCTGAGATCATGACCTGAGCCGAAGGCAGATGCTTAATGAATGAGCCACCCAGGTGCCCTGAGAGCTGGATCTTTAATTCAGACATCCCAACACCTGGTATGATGCTGAATCTTACCATCTTGAAATCACTCTTTTTATTTCTCTCATAAGTCTATTTTTCAAAGAGCAGGTTGCAACCCATTAGAATTCACAGCTAACATTTAAAAAAAAAAATGAGATAAATGGGCACCTGGGTGGCACCAAGTTTGTTGAGTGTCTGACTCTTGGTTTCAGCTCAAGTTGTGATCTCAGGGTTGTGAGATCGAGCTCGGTGTGGGGTTCTGTACTCAGCGCGAAGTCTGCTTAAGACTCTCCCTCCTTCAGCCCCTCCCCCGAACCTTTGTAAAATTAGATCTTTAAAAAAATAAAAAAAATTAAGGGGCGCCTGGGTGGCTCAGTGGGTTAAGCGTCTGCCTTCGGCTCAGGTCATGATCTCAGGGTCTTGGGGTCGAGCCTCGAATCTGGCTCCCTGCTCAGTGGGGAGCCTACTTCTCCCTCTCCTTCTGCCTCCCTCTCTGCCTACTTGTGATCTCTCTCTCTACCTCTCTCAAATAAATAGTCTTAAAAAAATTTTTTTAAAAATTAAAAAATTAAAAAATGAAATAAACAGAGCAAAAAATAAAAAATCCAAACGCACCCATAGAATAAGGAGGAGAATTGCTTCGTGAAATTTTTACTTCTATTAAATAGACCCTATTTCCTACTCTGAATTACAGAAAAGCACGCAAGCCACGACTCTTAAGTGTAAGGCATTTAGTTTCCTCCCTCCGACATGTCCTACTGCAATGGACCTGCCTGCCAACTCCCACCAACTCATGGGTGTTCTCCCGGCCCCAAGTGCTCGTAAAGGTTCATGTCTCTCTCTGAAATCCAGGTGCTTTTACTTCTCTCAACCGTCCTAGACTCACCCTTGGCAAGCCATTGCTGATGCACCCGCTTGGCAGGAGCCGTGTCATCACGCCAAGCCTTTAACCCCTTGCACACTCCTCCTTGCCCTCTCACCTTCCGCTGTGCCTGGTCGCTGATGCGCTGGAAGGAATCCTCTAGCTCTTTCTTCTCTCGTTCCAAATCCGCCTGGGCTTGCCTGGCCACGGACACCTGTTTGGTCACCTCTGCATTCTGTAGGGGAAGAACAGTGTCTTGTACTTGCCCATCTTGGGCTGCATAGCTCAGGGACAGCCTCTCCCCTTTCCAGAACAAAGGGCAGTGTTCAGACAGCTGGACACAGAAATCACATTTCTACCCAGGGAGAAGCCAGAAGAGAGCTGTCATCTTTAGACGCTCGATGCTCAAGTATTTAAAGAATAGGGGCAACTGGCTGGCTCAGTTGGGTCTTAATTTTGGCTCAGGTCATGATCTCAGCATTGTGAGATTAAGCCCTACATCGAGCTCTGCGCTGGGCATGGAACCTGCTTGGGATTCTCTCCCTCCCTCTGACACTTCCCCTCCATCTGACCCCGCTCGATCTCACCCTAAAAATAAATGAATAAATAAAATAAAAGAATAATAAAGATGGGGGATAATCCAATCGGGGCTGGCATCAAAAGTCAAGAAATGGAAGGCCAGCGAGCCTGAAAAAGCAGTGGTTTTCACGAGAGGATGGTGCCTCGCTTGGAACTGGCAGAGGCACGGAGCTGTGGTGTCCCCAGCGGCACGGGGCAGGGTCCTACCTTCCGCAGCAGGTCAGCGTGGTTCTGTACCAGCTCGCTGTACTTCTCCTTCAGCTTGCTGTACCGCTGTTCATTGGCTTGGGCTCTCCCTATGTGGTCAAGAGCCAAGGTGAGCAGTCCCCTGCTGGGGACCCTGTGCCTGCCTTCCCATAAGCCAGAGTCCCTAGGACACCTTTCTTTCTTTTCACAAATGCAGACACCCTCTTTGCCCTTGAAAATCCTACTGAAATAAACTCCTTTGGACAGTTATCTTTAAAAAAAAAAAAAAAGCCCCCACCACCACCCCCGGATTCAGATCGCAGCACTAATCCATGCCTCCTGAGCTCTGCACACTTGGTGTGTTTTGGCTTTAGGCCAGCTCTCCTTTGGATACCCTTCCCCCAGGCAGGCACCCTACTGTCACCTCCTGGTTCCTGTCCCCACATTCTGAGCCCGTGGGGCTCTCCCCTGTCTGGGCTCCCACCCACCCCTCTGACTGGTGACACCAAGGTCCTTCCAGATGGTTCTTCTGGACAGACGCGGGACTGGGGCTCTGCCGCCCAGCCCCATCCTTCCCCACGAGCCTCACATGACTCTGCGGCTCCCACCTTCAGCCCTAGCCTAAGGGACTCACTTTCTATCTCCGTCAGGCTCCTCTGGGCCTTCTCCGTGTCTTCTCGCTTCTTCTTGAGCTCGTCCAGCTCGGCCCGGAGGAACTCGCTGTCGTCAGCCGCCTGCTGCCGCAGGTGTCGCTGCTCCGCTAGCTCGGCCTCCAGCTCGCTGACCCGGCCCTTCAGCTGCAGCACGGCCCGCTGGCTCTGCGGGACACACGCAGCGGTGAGCCCCAGCACCCTGCCTCTGGGCTGGGCTGGGCTGGGCAGGAGAAGCGGGTCCTCCCGGTTTCTAGGACCGATCAAATAAATACCCACGTGTGCCTAACAAGCCCACGACCGGGCCTCACGAGAGTGGAGGCTTCTGGTCATTCCAGGCCACCCGGCCAACAAAGGGTGACATCAGGGGAGCTCTGGTCTGTTAGAGTGGCATGGGAGCAATCCTGGACAAGCTGGCATGGGGGAGGAGGCGATGTTTGCCTGTCCCTGTGAGCGAAGCCTCCTGCCAGCCACGGGCCTGCAGGGCGGTCCCGTTTACTGCCCCAGACCCTGCAAACAGCCAACAGACCTTCTGATCGCCATGGGAGGGGAACAGGCCTTTCTCACCATTGGCTTCAAAGCCAGCTGGTGATCGTGGTTCTCTCCAAGTACCACAGAGACACAGGGACTGGCTCAGAAGCCGTTGTCAAGGTAGGAATGACGGAAATGCAGCACCACCAAGACTGCAGGAGGATCAGGTCTTTCTGGCTTTTGCATTTCTATTTGCATTTCTATTTCGCACCCCCCACCTTAAAATGGGGTCTGACAAGTGTCTCTGCAATGCAAGTTTCACATGAAAATGTCATGTCATGGAGAAGCCCAGAACCAGATCAGGGCCTGACTCATACCTCCGTCTTCACGTTCTCCAGCTGTGCCTTCAGCTCGCTGACGTCTCTGTACAGCTGACCGATTAAGTGATCCCTGGGAACAGAAGGAGAACAAGTTTGCTTCCACTGCGCTTTCCTTCCATCCCTTTCCTTCTAAATGCGAGCTGGGAGAGCAGGGGAGGAAGTTGAGAGCTGGTGTTAATATGGGGGAAGTTCTTTGAAATTCCATCAGTTATACCCTAAGTCCCTCCGTGTTACCAGATCCGAATCTAACACCCACGGGTTAGCTCAGCCTCACCTAATCTCCCTCTGGGATTCCAGGGGATATTTGAGGGTCGTGACACTTCTCTACAGGGCCCAAGTGTCGCTAAGCATCCCACCCTGATTGAGGGTGGCCAGAGGGACCCCCGGCTTCACAAAGTTTCTGCACTGCCTGCCTGCGCCCAGCCCAGACTCACTTCTCGTCCTTGTTCACGCCGTTCTGACTGTTGAAATTGAAGGGGTCGCTGCTGAACGAGCTGCCAAAGATGTCATCAAACTTGTTGTCGAATAAATTCTGCAGTGACCAGAAAGGAGTGAGGACAAAGTTAGAGATCTAGAGACTTCTGTGTGGGGGTCAGAGGAGATAGATGTAGAAAAAGGGGGCCATTTCTTAACTGGGTTCATGTCCATCTGGGGTCCCTCCTAGAGACCACAGGACAGGGCCTGAGTCTAGGCTAGCGCTTGGGTTAGAAAAATGGTCCAGGGGTGCCTGGGTGGCTCAGTGGGTTAAAGCCTCTGCCTTCGGCTCAGGTCATGATCCCAGGGTGCTGGGATTGAGCCCCACATTGGGCTCTCTGCTCAGCGGGGAGCCTGCTTCCTCCTCTCTCTGACTGCCTCTCTGCCTACTTGTGATCTCTGTCTGTCAAATAAATAAATAAAATATTAAAAAAAAAAAAAAAAGAAGAAGAAGACCGGTCCAGCTCGGTGATGGCCGAAGGGTCTTTGTCAGAGCCTCTCCCATCCTCTCCGCTGCACGTACGGGGCAGCTCGAGGGGTTTCACGCGGGGTTCGCCCCCTTCTATGACCCTAACCCTAACCCTCAGGTTCCAGTCAGGTGCTCCTCACCTGCTGGGAGGTGTCCATGTCCACGAGGTCATCCTTCTCCAGGACGGGCTCGCTGTCTGGGGAGGAGGCCTCAGCCGGGATGACCACCACAGGGCTGATGTGTTCCGACAGCGCAGAGGCCCGCAGAAAGTTGGGTGGGTTCTGAAGACGGAGGACACACCCTCAAACCGTGTCACCCACCAGGCCCGCCCGTCCCTGAGATCTGAGAGCACCCAGGACCCAGCAGCTCCCACCGCAGGGCCGCGTGCGCTTACCTCCGGCAGCTGAGGGGTCTGAATGAGCCGTTTGAAGTACTGGAGGTTGCTGGAGCGGTAGAACAGATCTTTCAACCTGGGGATGGAGAAGGGCCTGAGGGGTGCTGGGGGCCGGGGTCGGGGACAGTGCAGCGCCCCCCGCCCTTCCCCAGCTATCCTGCTGACTGCCCAGCCCAAAGGCGGGGGCTGTCAAGGAGATGACCTCCATGGCGCTGGGATTCAATTGTGATGCTGCAGGGGGAGGTTATCTGTAGCCCGTGCTTGCTTATGTGGTGATGAGAAAGAGCTAGTCAAAGGGCAAAACCCTCTGGAAGAGAGGGTCACCCTAGAACAAATTTCGGCATCTCTGTAGAATCGATGCTTTTGCCTGGCAGGTGTCTTCCCGGGAACGTTGGGCTTAGAAAATACATTCACTGTCCTAACCACAGGAATGGGGAAGGGAACTTCATTCCTGAGGGAGATCCCTTTGTTTTGGATCTCTGTGTTATCTCCCCAGTTAGACTAGAAGCTTCTAGAGTGCAGGGACTAAGCCCCGCTGAGCTGGGTTTGCCACAGCACCACGCACAGAAGCATTAACTCAAATTAACTCATCAGGACCTCGCTGGAGAAAACCAATCCATTTCTTCTGTGTCCCAATCCTGGAGGCTATGGGAACAAAGAAAGCAAATTCCCCTCTCCTCCTCGGGTCCCCATTTTGAATCAAAACATGGAAGGCTGAGGAAGCAGAGAGCACAGGACAGATTTCCTGAGAGGAAAGAGGATTGTGGGTCTCTGTGCCCTCTCCCTGCAACACACAGTCTCCTCCAGCTCAGCCCAATACACTGAACCCCTAGGGTCTCATGCCAGCCCTTCCAACCCCAAGTTGGGACTGTCTCTCTGAGGTCATTGGTGCTTTCCCCAAATTTGGGGACACCGAGGCCTCAGGGAGCCGCCAGGTCCGTGCCAACAAGAAAGTGAGGGAGCCGCTCATGGGAGAGGTTTTTATAAGCTAGAAAAAATGAAAGGAAATAAAATCACCTGACCACACACCCCCCCTGTTTCTGGGCTGGAGCCAACGGTAATAGGCTGCGTTGCTTTCATAAGCTACTGGAATTTACCATTCCAGGAAATCAGCCCCAGGGCCTGTCTCCTAGGATTTAATAAGTCATTTATTATAGAATAAACATATAAGGCTTTTCAAATGGAATAAGGAAACCGGGAGGTTAGCACAACCCTGAACTTGGCCTCTGACTACTGCCTGGGAACCAGCAAGAGAAGTCTGGACTTGAGGGTTTGGCAGTTTGGCTTTTTCTCTGTTGTTAGGGCTGAAGAAAGTAAGAGTAAAACAAGAGGGTCAAAGAGAGAGTGCTGAGCCCCAGTGCCCTTCTCGGCACCTGGGTTCTCTGCCTCACACCAGGCTGGGAGAAGAGCTGGCCGAGGAGACAGAACACAGTCGCTAAGGCAGGCCCTGATGGAGAAATGAGCTGAGAACGTTCTAGGAACTGGAAAAGGACCCCGTGCGGCAGAAACACCCTAAGCTCTAAAGACGAGGTCAGAGACAGCAAGCAGGGCCTTGTAAACCATGGAGAAGAGCTTGGATTTGATTATCAGTGTGATCAGAAGCCACCGCCTGACCAAGGGAAAGACGTCTTTACAAGGTTGTTCTAACGGCTGGGGTGGGGGACGGGATTTCAGGGGGCAGGAGTGGAAGCCCAGGGCATTTGCCATACTGGAGGGTCTGGGCACAAAACGACAGTAGCCCAAGAGATGCCAGCTACGATCGGAACCAAGATAAACGTGCAGAATATGTGCCAGTGGACTGGACGTGAGGGGGGAAGACAGTGAGTTCCAGATCTCTGGCCTCAACGCATGTGGTAGCATTTACTGAGATAGAAAAGGCCAGGGAGAAAAAGTTTTGTGTTTTTTTAATGTACTGATTTTTAGAGAGAGACAGCGAGCTCATGAGCGAGAGGGGGAGAGGGAGAGAGACTCTCAAGCAGACTCCCTGCTGAGCGCTGAGCCCACCGAGGGGCTCCATCCCACAGCCCCATCATCACAACCGAAACCAAGAGCTGGACAGTCAATCAACTGCACCACCCGGGTGCCCCGGGAGAAAAAGTCTGGGGGAGGAAAACCCAGTGCTCGGTTTGAGATGTAAGACAGATCATCGGATGCGTGAGACTGGAATTCAGAGGCAAGGCTCAGCCAGCCAGACATATAGATCTGGGTGTTTACAGTCTTTGATTCTCTCACTCAAGCCACTTACTTGGTGAATTGCTCCATGAAGCGGTCCCGGTGGCCTTGCAGGGTGTCAGCTGGGAGACCTGGAAGAAATTGGGAAAGGGTGAGAAGGGAATTGGGAAGGGTGAGAACGCAAGCCTCGCGGAGTTCCGGAGGGAGAAAACCATCTATGCGGGGGCTTGCGGCCAGCCCCACAGGGGGTGCGGGCATTCCTGGCCTCGAGCTGCCCCAGGGACAGGGACTGGTGACCAAAGGGGCCCAGAAGGGGCAGTGGTGAGTCTAAGGGCGCTTATCCTCCACATCTGTCCATTTATCCCCGGAGCATGAGCCATTCTGGATGCAGCGGACTGGAAGCTGTGCCCCACGGTAGACGCCAAACAGCAGGATGGACCCCCAGCAGGTGGCAGAGGGGTGGCTCTTCCAGATGTACGTGCACTGGGTCGGTCCAGTTAGTTACATCTCCCAGATGTACGTGCACTGCTCGGTCCAGACGTTAGTCTGTGAGGGACCCACAGAGCCTGCCTGAGAGGATGCCTGTCAGAAGGCAAAGATTGTAGGACAACACTCTGGATCCCCATCCGGTGCTCACTTGGTCACGGCCAATGGCAAGAGAACTCTTAGACCAGCCTCCTCCCCTACAGGGTGGGTTCTCTGAGGTCCCTTCTTCCTAGAATGCGTGACGCTGCGTACCTCAACGACAGATCACAACTCGGTGATCCCTTTATTTCTTGTTTTATTCCTTAAACGTGCATTTTAGGAATTTTTGAATAGATGATACATTTATTTGGTACAAAGAAGTACGTGTATAACATAATTCAAAATGCCCAGTATACAGAAGGTGACGATGGCACTTTATCTCAGTGGCCTCTCTCCCTAGAGCCCTTACCCCCAGTCCAGTCATGAAAAAAACCTCGGGCAGACTTAAATCAGGGGACATTTTACAAGAGCGTGACCAATTCTCGAACTGTCAAAGTTGTGAAAAACAGGGCAAGTCCGAGAAACTGTGACAGCCAAGAGGAGGCCAGAGAGACACGAGTCAGTGTGATGTGGTGTTCTGGATGGCACGTTAGGTAAACACCATGGAGATCTGAATGAAGTATGGACTTCAGTTGAAAATAACTTATCAGTATTGGTCCATTTGTTGTGACAAACGCATCATAATGCATCATATTAGTGTAAGGTATTAATAATAAAGGAAACTAGGTTCAGGGCATGGGGGCACTTTCTCAGCGATCTTCACAACTTTTCTGTAGATCTAAAACTATTCTAAAATGAAACCTTTATTTTTAGGTAAGTATATATTGGGGAGGACAACTGCCTTTCTTCCCTTGGGATTCAGTCCACTCTCTAGGACAATCTCCTAGATTGTCCCTCTAGGTACAATCACTTGCTCCAAAGCCTTCCTATTGCTTAAACATCCGATTCCAACCTCCCTTCCCCGAGATGATCCTGGATGATGCTGCTTCCCGTCCCCCGCTGAGATAATCAGACCCACTTCTCTGAGACCACGGTTCTAGAGTATCCCTTGTCCCTGTCTGCCAACATTCATCCCTGTGCCTTTGCCAGGGCCATAATGCCTTGCTAATATCCACTCAGGT
Source organism: Lutra lutra (assembly GCF_902655055.1). NCBI lineage: Eukaryota > Metazoa > Chordata > Mammalia > Carnivora > Mustelidae > Lutra > Lutra lutra. Next base: position 31,040,793 of record NC_062295.1, read on the forward strand.
CTTGAATTTTCTCGGTTCTCCATTATCCATACATTCCTGCACGTGTATATCCCTCATGGGGAAAGCCTCTGAGTGTGACCCAGAAACCACCCACATCAGCTTCACCTGGGAGATGGTTCCACCACGCAGACCCCCCAACCTACTGGACCCACCCGCAGCAGACCCCGCAGGAGGAGGACCCACACGCACTGTCCTGAACAAGAAGCACGCGAAAGTATAAGAGTTCTACAGTAGCTTCCCAGAGAGAATCTATGAACACATCCCAGGGTTCTGTGGTTGGGGAGGGGCCAGCCCCCCAGGTACGAGAGCAGCTATTTTACATTTTCTATTTCCCCACAAAGTCCACACGTACAGAGAAGCTGTACGGCTGAACACTTTGGACACCGCTGCCCGGGTGCCCGTGGGTCCAGGTCGGGTCTGGTATTATCATTCATGTGGGTCCTGGGATACGTGACATGTGCAGATGGGGACATGGTGAAGCCAGAGGTGGAGGGAGTGGGGGACGGTCCCAATACATGGCTATGGAGAACGAGGGGCTTCCATGGGCACACCAAAGCTTGTGCCCTGCTCTTCACTCTCAAGGGGGCTGGGAGCTCTAGGGCCTTTGGGAGCAGCGGCAGAAAGGACACAGAAGGGACAGCCTCCGCTGTAATCCTCCTTCCGGAGGAGATGTGGCCCATTGTACTCACACGAGTGGAGTTTGAAGAGGAGCTTGACAGTGTAATCGTACAGATGGCTGCAGTCCAGGATGACCTGGATCAGCGGGGCGAGGCGGCACTGCCCGGCTGTCGTCACGGACACCGAGCGCGACATGTCCAGGGAATTGAACACTAGGGAAGAAAAGGCGACACGGGCAGTAGGGGATAGGAAACTGCAGGTGACTTTCTCGGAGTGGCAGAAGGCAGGGATCTAGGTCATGGGACGCAGCTACCCCTTACAACACCCCTGTCGGACAGGTCAGCAGGGGAGGAAACAGGGCGAGTCCCCTGAAGGCAATCACACGGGAAAACGGCAAACACTGATCAGAACATGAAGGAGGGAGTAATTCAGCCCTGGTTTCCTAGGGGCTTGTCACAGGGTCTTGGGACACCAGAAGGGGACAGGTGCAACAGTCCCAGGGGGATTGCCGAGGACGAACCGTCAGGATCAAAGGCTGCCGCTGGTCCCTGGGGGGCAGGTCAGCAGAAGCACCGCCCTCCACCCGCTCGAGCTCCAGAGGGGCACGTTGCTCCCTCCCTGTCTTACTCCGCAGACTCCGCAGACCCCCTTCCACATTACCCTCTGCCCCCGACCCCTTTTTTTTTTTCTTTCCTTTTCTTTGAATTTATTTATTTTAGGGAGAAAGGACAAGCAGGAGGGGCAGAAGGAGACTCTCAAGCAGACTCCCCGCAAAGCACAGAGCCTGACGCGGGGCTCGATCCCAGGACCCTGAGATCACAAGTTGAGTCGAAACCAAGAGTTGGATGCTCAACTGACTGTGTGCCCCCCGGGCACCCCGTACCCCTTGTTCTAAAATCAAGCAGCCAGATGCTTGGCCGTGGACCCTCAGTGTGCACACCACTGGCCAGAGCTGAACTCGTTCCCGTAGTGGCCACCCACCACCTGCGGAGACCACGGCAGGCAGTAGCGAGAAAAATCAGCGAGCGGGACAGCCCCGGATCAAAGCCCAGAGTGGCTGTGCTCAGCCTTCCCTGACTGCATTAATCCCTGTTAACTGGCTTACTCTGGCAGCTGAAAAAAAAGAAAAAAAAAATCCCAAACAGTTCTAATTAAAAAGCAGCTTTTCTTTTTGACACAAATTAAAAGCAGCTGTCACCGCAAGGCGGCCATCCTCAAGTCCACTGGCTTCTCTGGGCTCTGCTCTGGCAAGGAATCACAGACGGCTCCATCCTCTGGCCTGCCTGTCGCTTTCCAGGAATGCCCCTTGGCATCCGGTAACATCTAGAGCAGTGTGACTGTGGACAAGTTGCTCAACCTCTCTGTGCCTCCAGACGCTTTTCTGTAAAACGCAGGGGGTTCTAAGAGTGCGTTCCTCAAAAAAGGTCTGGTACGTAACCAAGGGCAGTGTGGTGGGACACGCAGAGCACCGTGGGGGTTCTCGGTGTTGGCTTTGAGACTGATTAGAATCACCTGGGGGAAACTTAAAATCCAATGTCCTCCTGCAACTCCCCTTCCTCCCATTCTGTTTTAATTGGTCTTGGGTAGGGCTGGGGCAGGGGTAGGTATCAAACCCCCCCAGGTGATTCTAACATGCAGCCAGGGCTGAACGCTGTTATTTCCTAGCTGAGCGCTAAGCGGAATCAGCCGGGAACACCGAGCGACAGACATAAGTGTCTCCCGGAGCTGCCCACTGTGGTTGTCACATGGGGTTCCCGGGTGCCTGAAACATGGCCAGTGCAGCCGAGGACCTGACTTTTAAAGGTTATTTAATTTTAACTTATTTAAATAGATGCGATGTAATTAATTTAATATAATTAAACTGCTACCAATGGGACGTGGAGACCATACTGGACAGTGTAGACCTGGCTGGGGAGGGGGAGCGCTGCTAAAACACAGCTGGCTGGGCCACACCTCAGAGATTCAGATGCAGGAGGTCTGGGGCGGCACCTGGGCCTTTGCATTTCTAACAAGTTCTCAGGAGATGCTGATGCTCCTGGTCCAGAGACCACTCTTGGAGAACTGTCTCAAGTGCTGGAAATAAGTGTCATTGGCTCATGTTTCCCAAAGCTAAAAACCAAGGGTACCTGAGGGGAATGGGTGGGAACCTCGCAGGGTCACAGACTAGGACTCAGAATCTGGAGAGACTGTTTCCCATACCAGCTGCCTTGGTCTCTGCAGCACACAGTGGGGAACTGGGGACAGGAGAGGGAGTGGGGGAGACCAGTGGTAGAGGGCTCTTGATTCCGAACCAACGCTGGCTCAGGGGCAAGAAAGCCACCAGCACTTAACGATCTTGGGGTTTGTGCCAAGACTTGGGGTAGCTCCACTCTAGCAAAAGTGGCTGGTTCACTCCCGACAGGCCCACGGCATTGGGTTGGATACTGATACTGATTACGAGCACTGGCCCCCTATCCTTTCATCACTGCTGTTTACCCGAAGCACACATTCCTGAATTTCGCTGAGCACTTGCTATGTACCAGACACCGGGCTCAAACGGAAGGAAGTAATTCAAAGATGAGGAGGACATGGTTCCTGATTCCGGGGGGGGGAGCTCAGCATCCAGTGATGGTGACACAGGTGATCCACGCCCATAAGAACAGCCATGTACGGGCGTCTGGGTGGCTCAGGTGGTTAAGCGTCCGACTCTTGGTTTCGGCTCAGGTCACGAGATCACATGAGCTGTAGGGTCGAGCCCCAAGTTGGGCTCCATGCTGAGCGAGGGATCTTCTGGAGATATTCTCTCTCCCTCTGCCCCTCCTGCTTGTGCTCTCGCTCTACAATAATTAAATCAAACTTTAAAAAAATTTTTTAAAAAAATGCATCCATACCATTTCTCCTACCTGGCTGGGAACACCTTAAGGTAGGGACTCTATTTGGTGTTTCATTTTTACTTCTCTATCAACTTTTGTAGAAGAAGGTTGCTAGCAGGCCAAGGACCTTCTTCTTTCCCCTACAAACCACGGTTCCCAGCTGGCTGTGGTGATCGCCTCCCACATCCAGCACTGAACCGATCGGCCGAAGTACGAAGGCGTTTGCTGCCCTGGCCCAGCGCTGGCTGGATACTTGTCGTGGAGCATCTTGAATCTTAGAAAACGGGCTCTACTCTTCCCCGGGAGAGAAGGGGGGGCCATGGTGGCAGGTGTGGGAAGACAGGACGCCAGAGAGAAGGGAACGGGACTGCTTCCTTCCTGATTTACGTCAGGGAAGGGTTGGCAGCTGACAGCCGGGAGGCACCGAAACCCTCAGCGAAGGGAGACTGGAAGGTGGCCCAACTCCCCTTGCTAGTGGGAAGGGGCTTCGTGGGCCTCTCACATGGACTTGGCCAACAGCTCAACTCGACCAGCTGGTCGACCCTAGCTGCCGGCCAAACAGCACACGGCAGCCCCCCATCCTGAGCAGCCATCCAACCCGAGTGCCAGCCCAGCTTGGTTGCAGACTGAGCACTGGCCAGCGCTGGGGTCACCGTCCAAAGGTTATCAAAGAGGTCAGACCCGCCTCTGGGCTCTGGGAGGCCTGCAGGGTGGGCAGCGTGGTTGTTCCGCTCAGAATGCAATCACCGACTCTGGAAGCACCCATGAGCTCCTGCCCCTCCCCGCGCCAGGGACAAGGAGATCGGAGATAGGGTGTGGACATTCCCATTTCCTGGCCTGTGCGGCCCAACCTTGGAGGGAGAAGGGGGCTAGGACGGCTGGTCCAAGCTGGGAATAAAGCTTGGAATTAGGCAATTCCCATGAGAGCCTGGGTCAGTTGGGAGGGAGAGACTCACCAGTTTGGAAGAGATTAAGTTCACACTCCAGGTAGTCAAACATCTCCACTGTTAGCTGGAAACTGGACACGAGAGGAGAGAGAGGTTATGTTCCAAAGCCTGAGGCCAGCCCCTCCTCAGTCCCCTCTGCCCTGCTCTGTGTCACTGACTCTGTGTGGGCGCGTGCACGCACACACACCCACTGCTACACGCCTGAACCTCAGCCCTCACCCACGTGGGTCTTAAGGCCATCTGAAGATCATGTAGGGTGAATTCCACAGTGACGGTGGCAGAGGGGAGGGCAGGTGCCATGCTGGGTGGGGAGGGCAGAGGGTGACACATTCAAGCCTGGGAGGGATTCTGGATGAGGCACCAACAGCCCAGCCACTGCCCTTGCCACCAGGCCCTGTGTGACCCCAGCTAGAGGAGCAACGTGGAGCTTTCTTCCCCGCTGGGTCCACAGCCACTCACAAGTTGTTAACGTCGCTCTCTCCGGCCTCATCCAGCTGCCGGTCGCTCATCTGAAGGTTGCCCGGGAACCTGGGATTCTGGAAAGGGAGACAGAGGAATGAAGTCAGGACAGAGCATCTCAGGCTGACAGTAGGCAAGCCGGCTCGGCCAGCAGCAGGCTTCATGGCTCTGCTCAGGCAGCACGAACACCCTTCTCGGGGGCCGTGTCGGCGCCCACAGAACCCCTGACCAGCTCCAGCAGAGAATAGCCACTATCTGTCATCAGAGGGCAAGACTCCGTCCCACACCTGGGAGCCAGGCAGGGCTCGGCCCTAACAATTCGTGCTCTGGGACATTCTTCTAAAGATGCTCGCTGGCCCTGCTGCGAGACCCAGCGTGACAGCTACTGGCCCTCACCCATGCTTCCCTCTGTCCTCGGGCCACTTCCCAAACCTGCCACTGTGAGCTCAGGGAAGACAAACCCATTTTCATATTGACCTTAGGGAAACATCATGAAACAATCCTGGAGGTAGGAAAACATTACGCCATGTGGCCCCAAAGTCAGGAAAGACTATTATGCATTATCATCGGTATCATTATCTTTTCCCCAGTGCGGCCCATCTAGAATGGATGGAACTCATGACAATGGGAAAGGTGCAGACGTCAAGGGAGGTCTCAGTTCCATGGAGAACACTTTGGGCTCTGAAGACAGAAAACCACCGCCCGCCTCCTGGCTGCCTGCTCCTGTGGGCAGCCTCACCACCCCAGCTCCCGAATGTCAAGAGTTGGTCAGTTCCTTGGTCGCCCCCATCTGGCCATATTTAACCTCCTTGCTCCGTCTGGACACCACACTGCTGGCAAAACCTGGTGACCCTGGGCCTTTGTGCGAGGACCAGCTACCAATGTCCCTGAGAAGGACTCACAGCTGGAGTCCCCTTGAATCATGTTCTCCAGCCTTAGGGTCCCTTCCCCGTCCTTGGTGCTGGAGCGGTGGGCTCCCCTTTCCAGCGAACCGGGTGCCTGGCCCCCACACCACCACCCTGGCATGTGCCTTCCTCCTTACATCACCGGAATCCCTCAGCATCCTGTTTCCCTCTCCCTTCCCCGCTCTGAATGTGCCACCAGCTGTCCTTCCGTTCTCCAGCTTCTCTCTCCTGACTCAGGATCAGCCCTCCTCATGCGCTATTCAATCCGATCTAGGTTCTGGTTCATTCTGTCCCTCATCCAAGGAGTCCTGATTGAGCCCCTGTTCTAGGCTAGATGCTGGGCAGGACCCAGGACACGAGGAGACACACACAACTGTCCTCTGTCCTCCCGGAGCTCAGAGTCCAGAGCGCCCATGACCTCACTCGGCCTCTCTGGGCCCCTGAGCTGCTTCTGATCACCCAGGTCCTTCCCATGGGACCCACATCTCCCTAGCTGCTGCCCCCCAAGCCCTCCTGCCAGTCTTCAGAGAGACCCTACCATTCTTGCCTGTCCCAGGACCATCGTCCTAATCTGGCTCTCACCGTCTTCCACTCTGAGTGGGAGGGTCTCACACACCTGCCTGGTCACCGCCCCCACCACCAGCCTGTTCCTCACACTGATGTGGATCTGCGGCCCATCCCTCAGGAACCCCAAACTGTGCTAGGCCTCAAGCCCTCTGTCTGAGGCTGATCCTCTGCCTGGAACGGCCACTGTGTCCTCCGCTCTCTTTGCAAGGTGGCAGACAAGGATCTGGGGGTCTGGGGTGTGGGTGTATTCCTTGGGAGGGAGGGAGGGCGGGGAACTGTGGGGTCAGAGGGCAGATCTGCAGACTGTACGTCCAGCACTGGCTGCCTCTCCGGTTCGACACGCTGTCTACAATGTGACTTTGACATTCACCTTGGCTGGTGTGGTCCCTGTCCCATCCCTTTGAATCCAGGACCCCCATGATGCCTCAGCCCATACAGGGCAGTGGAAGGGATGTTCTGTGACTTCGAGGCTGGGTCATATGAATGCCACGCACTTCTACCTTGTTCTCCCAGGAGCCTGGCCAGGCTGCAGGGGAGTTCTCACTTGCACTGAGACTTCACAAGGAGGGAGATGCCAGGCCAGCTCCACGCTGTCCCAGCTCTAGCCAGCACCGGCCTGGGTCCGCCTGTGGGACCTGCACGCTCAACTGCCCAGCTCAGCCCTTCTGGAGCTCCCAACCCACGGAGGTGTGAGAGATGACCAAGGGCTGCTGGTGTTACAGCCCTGAGCTGGGGGTGGGCTCAGGTGTCCCGTCTGGGCGCAGGACCCCATTACAAGCTCCTGTACCAGTTCTGGTCCTCATCGGACTGGCCTGGCTTGTCTCCCAAGCAAATATGACTCCTGGAGGCTGGGCCAAAATCCCTTCACCTTTCTCTCTTCAGAACCTGACCCAGTTCTGGGCTGCGGCCAGCACTGGGCTCTACACGAGCAGAGGGAAGGCTGCCCATGGAGCAGCAGGGGCTTTCGTGCCCTACAGGCCTGAGTTCAAATCCCGCCGCATCACCGAGGAGCTGTGCAACAAGGCAAGACCCTGGAGCAGGCTCCTAGTTTCCGGGTCCTAGGCTAGAGGAACACGGCTTTCCTCGGTGCGGTTTCAACAGGACGGGCGCGCACAGCAGGGTGGGGTCTGTGATTCAGAGCCACTCCCCACCCCAGGCACTTAGAGATGAATCTCCTCCCTTCGGCATTTCCAATGCCAGCATCCCCTTCCTCCCCACCCTGGTCCATCCACACCCTCCCTCCACCTTCCACCTCTGCCCTCTCCTTTCATCTTCCCCTTCGATGCCGCAGCCCTGCATCAGCTCTGAAGGCCTCTGGCTTCTGCTACAGGCTCCCGGGGCCTCTTTGCCGGGTGACTCACTGCCGCAGGTACATGGGCCTCCTCCCCATGATGGTCCCGGGCACTTCCGGACGAGCAGACCCTTTCTACATATCCTTACGTGCCACCTGATTCCCAACATTATGGTTTTAGCTGCACTCAGCCACTTAGAAATACCGTCTAAGGCCACTGATGGCCGAAAAGAAGGTTCTGGGTGGGAACTCAGTACCTAAAAGGGGCTGTTTTTATTAACAGTCAAGGCAATGCTTCTGAAACATTTTCCTAAGGCAGCCTGCGGGCTGGGGTCCCTTCTCTGCAAAATGGAGAAGAGGGTGCGGAAGATGTGGGCCAGAATCCCAGCCCCGTGTCCTGCAGCAGCTGTCCTATCATCTTCCTCTCACTGGATAGGATATAAAAGCTCCCTGAGTGATGGGGGCCTGGGCCAACCTATTCCTGGAAAGGCGTGAGAGTTCGGCTCAAGGGGGGGGCCGGGGTGGGGATGGGGGGCCGTGGGGGAGGAGCGGGCAGAACCGTTGAGGGGCAGACTCACTTTGGTGTGATATTCCATCTTCGTTCTTAGCAGTCTGAGGTAGATGCTGCAGAGCTGGCCGTACCCCTCGCTCAGGTGGCCCTTTCGGGAAACGAACAGAAAGCAGGGTATCAATACTAACATTTGGGGCAGAGACTGACAGCCAGGACGTCTGTTTTCAACAATATACTTTTTTCTGCTTCTGAAAGAAACAAACAGCCATTGCAGAAAATTTTAGAAGATATAGACAAGCCCACGTACAAATGCATTGCCCTTAATCTAAATATGAGAAGGAATCATGGCGAACATTCTGGAGTACATGTTATTTTATTTAAATTTTTTTTTCAAATTTTCAATAGACTTTTTTTGAAGTTTTATTATTTATGTAATCTCTACACCCAACATGGGGCTCAAACTCACGACTCTGAGAGTAAGAGTCGCATGCTTGGGGCGCCCGGGTGGCTCAGTCAGTTGAGCATCTGACTCTTGATTTTGGCTCAGGTCGTGATCCCGGAGTCCTGGGATGGAACCCTGCATCGGGCTCCCTGCTCAGTGGGGAGCCTGCTTCTCCCTCTCCCTCTACTCCAACCCCATTCGGGGTCCCTCTCACTCAAATAAATAAAATCTTAAAAAAATAAGTCACATGCTCTTCTCCCTGAGTCAGCCAGGTACCCTCAAATAAAGTACGGGGATGTCCTATACACCCCCTTCTTCCACGTGTATAAAACCATGCCCCACCCCCCACTCGTCAACTTCAGCACCAGAGTGGGACATTCGTCCCAACTGACGAACCTTCCCTGATACATCATCATCGTTCACAGTGAAGCTTACATCAGGAATCACTCTCGGTATGATACATCCTACGGGTTTTGACAAACGGATAACGTCCCGTACCTACCATTACAGTATCACGCACAATAGTTTTACTGCCTTAAAAATCCTCTGTCTTCCACCTTTATTCTCAAATATAAAATGGAGCCCATTTTTTAACTTAATATACTTCACTTCCTTCCCTACCTTTTCAAATTTTCTTGTTTCTTTATGGTTAGCGATATTTTTAATGATATTTAAATTGTTACTGATTTATTTATTGTTATATATACATACAACAATGTATATAATTGTTATTTCTTTTTTAAAAATATAATTGTTATTTAAACTGTTATTGAGTGAGTACTGTAATTTATCCAACGAACTCCCTACCGCTGTACGTCTGAGCCGTAGGCATGTTTTCTATTATAAGCTATATTTCAATGACTGTTCTTACAGGACAATCTTGTGTACAAACACAAGAACTTCCTTTGCATGAATTCTAGACAAGGCTTCTGATGTAAGAATTTTAAGTCTCCCACCCAGAGTAATCACAGTCTGCAGGCTGCTTCCTTCCTCCTGTCTCTCTCTCTAAGTACAGCAGAGGAAACGGCTCCTCCAGATGGATTCCAGCTGACGGAGGGCAGCTAGAGGGTTTTACATGGGATGGGGACTGAAATGGGACAGATCCCAGCTGGGGACAAACAAGCCTTCCTGTGGAATCTGCCCACGCGGTCACATCCTGGGTGCCCAGGAAGACGCTGGAATTAGCAGAGTGATGCTCGAGACTCTTACCTGCACACAAAAGAGGAAGGGGGCACGAAGAACTCTTGAGCTGAGCTCTGACTTCTACCTCCTCTAGACTAGAGGAACCCCCCACCCCGAAACACGCCTCGAGAGGCACCAGAGGGAGCGGGGTCATCAGAGGAGTCTGAAAGTATCAATGCCAGAGATCAGATTATTTCCTAATGTATTTGTTTTCTATGAAAAATCGTAATTGTACATTGTACTTGTTCATCATGGAAAAATTAGAAAGTAGTGGAGAGCAGAAAAAGCGAAACTATGCTCCTCATCAAAGACAACCCTATTTCACATGAAAATGCACCAGGATCAGAAGGCAGAAGATGAAAGGATCATTCAGTGTAAAACGTAAAGCTATGAAAGTCATAGGAGGTAACAGACAACCTTGGGTATGGCAATGACTTTTGAGATAGACTAGAATCATGCTTCATGAGAGAAATAACCAATCATCAAGATGGGCTTCATTAAAATTACAAAACGTCTGGAAAAATCACTATCGAGAGCATGAGAACCCACAGACTGGGACACACCTGATAAAGGACTGTTATCTGAAACATACAAGGTAGTCTTAAAACTCAACAATAAGAAGACAAACAACCTGATTTTTAAAAAATGGGCCGAAGACCTTAACAGACATCCTCTCCAAAGAAGACATACAAAGAAAATAGCAAAGGAATAAAATGGAGAGATGCTCGACATTACATGTCACCAGGAAACACAAATTAAAACAACACGGAGGCACTAACACACATTTATGAGAACGGCCAAAATCCAGAATACTGATAACACCCAATTCCACTATGTGGGCAACAGGACCTCTCGGTCATTGCTTGGTGAGAATGAAGAATGCTGCGGCCATTTTTGAAGATGGTTTGGCAGTTTCTTATAAAACCAAACTTACTTTTGCCACATAATTCAGCAATGGCGCTCCTTGGTTTTTACCCAAAGGAGTTGAACATCCAAACCAAAATAGCTCGTGGGTGTTTACGGCAGCCTTATTTATAATGGCCAAAACGTGGAAGCAGGGGTGCCTGGGTGGCTCAGTGCCTTAAGCCTCTGCCTTCGGCTCAGGTCATGATCTCAGGGTCCTGGGATCAAGCCCTGCATCGGGCTCTCTGCTCAGCGGGAAGCCTGCTTCCCCCTCTCTCTCTGCCTGCCTCTCTGCCTGCTTGTGATCTCTCTCTCTCTCTGTCAAATAAATAAATAAAATCTTAAAAAAAAAACACAAAACAAAACGTGGAAGCAACCAAGACACTCTGGTGAGTTGGGGAATGGGTAGGTGACCTGTGGTCCCTTTGGACAACGGAGTATTACTGAGCACTACAAGGGAAACGAGCTATCAAGACCTGAAAAGACATGGGGGAACCTGAACCGCATGTTATTAAGGGAAAGAGGCCGGTCTGAAAAGGCGACATACTGTAGGATTCCCATTCCATGACCTTCTGGAAAAGACAGAACTGTGGCAAGCGTCAAAGACCAGTGGTTACCAGGGCTGGGGGAGGCGGGGAGGGATGACCAGGTGGTACACGGAGGACCTTTGGAGTCAGTGGAACTATTCTGTGCGGTATCACCGTGATAGGTACAAGTCATGATATATTTGCCCAAAGCCGCAGAGTATACGACCGACATCCCACGTGAACTATAATGCAAACCACGGACTTCAGATGATTATGATGTTATCAGAGAAGTTGAATCACTTGTAACAAATGTACTATGTTGGCAGGGTATGTTCATAAATGGGGGCATTACACGTGTTTGGAGGCTGTGAACCTAAAACTTGCTGTAAAAAAAAAAAAAAATAGGTGTCTGAGTGGTTCAGTCCGTTGAGTGGCCGACTCTTGACTTCGGCACAGGTCGTGATCTTGGGGTCCTGGGATCGAGCCCCACATTGGGCTTCCTGTTCAGTGAGGAGTCTGTTCGAGACGCTCTCTCCCCTTCCCCCTGCCCCTCCCTGATTCTCTCGCAAATAAATAAATCTTTTTAAAAAATGAGGTCTTAATTAAAATAAATAAATAAATAAATAAAAAGGCTTCTAATATCCAGACACTCTCAGCCAAATGGAAGAGACAACTCCATAGGAAGCAAGGCCTAAAGGAATTCGAGTTTGGATAACAAGTCGGGCTAGGTATCTGGGTTAACCTTCCCATTGAAAACTACGAAAATATTGGGTAAAATATTTAAAACTTCTTTTTGAAGGCATTAATGAACTAATGAGAAAGTAAGGAATCCTCAGGCCAGGGACTGAGTCCAAGCAGGTACTAGGGGAGTAAGTGGAATTCGGGGTGATGGAGTTGGCGGGGACAGGGGTTTTGCCACACCAGATGAACTGAACTTTGGTTTTTCTGGGCCTCGGGAACCAGGTGGTGAATAGGAGACAGGGCTCTGGCCTGCCCACCTTGAAGAGTCTGGTGGAAGAGGAAAAGACTGCTTCCCTGGTGTAGGGGGACGAAGGGTAAACTGGAAAGAACACGTATCCCAGCATTCCTGCATCAAAGGAGTCCTCCCTGAGGACCTCAAACCACTGCTGTGATCAGAGGGAGGGAAAAACTACTCTTGGGAATTGGAGCAGGAGCCAAAACTCAAGCGGATCTGCCTGGAATTCACAAAACCCTAAGCTGAGAATTTAGAGTGATCTCAAATGCCCATTCTTTCTAGAGGAACCTAACTTGAAAGAGTTCACACAAATAAGATTCCTGGGAAAATGAACAATGTACAGTTAAAAAGAAGCACAAAAAGGAACTCCTTAGCATAAACAACATTCATCAAAAACAACAGATGGGGGCGCCTGGGTGGCCCAGTGGGTTAAAGCCTAGGCCTTCGGCTCTGGTCATGATCCCAGGGTCCTGCGATCGAGCCCCGCATCGGGCTCTCTGCTCCATGGAGAGCCTGCTTCCTCCTCTCTCTCTGCCTGCCTCTCTGCCTATTTGTGATCTCTCTCTGTCAAATAAATGAATAAAATGTTAAAAAACACACACACAAAAAAACAACAGATGGCAGGAACGGTTCTTGAAGGGCTTTAGATAATGGAAGTATAAGAAATAATATATGAGATCATGTCTAATTTGTCTAGGATAATAAGAGGCTGTTTCAAAATACATGTAAGACACAAGAAATCACAAAAAATGATAAGCAGGGGCACCTGGGTGGCTCAGTGGGTTAAAGCCTCTGCCTTCAGCTCAGGTCATGATCTCAGAGTCCTGGAATTGAGCCCCGCATCGGGCTCTCTGCTTGGCGGGGAGCCTGCTTACCCCCCCACTGCCTGCCTCTCTGCCTACCTGTGATCTCTGTGTGTCAAATAAATAAATAAAAATAAAATCTTAAAAAAAGAATGACAAGCAGATTTGGGGGACAAAAAAGAACTCCAAGAAATAAAGGCTAGATTAAAATGATAAATCTTGGGGTGCCTGGGTGGCTCAGTGGGTTGGGGCCTCTGCCTTCGACTCAGGTCATGGCCCCGGGATCCTGGGATCGAGCCCCGCATCGGGCTCTCTGCTCGGCAGGGAGCCTGCTTCCTCCTCTCTCTCTGCCTGCCTCTCTGCCTGCTTGTAGTTGGTCTGTCAGGTGAATAAATAAAATCTTTAAAAAATAAATAAATAAAATGATAAATCTTATGAAGAGGTTTAACAACAGATTAGACCCAGCTGAAAGCTAGATTTACAGAAATTATCCAGAATGCAGTTAAGAGGCAAACAGGCAAAAAACAAAGAAACATGGTTTAAAGACATGGGGTGAGGGGGCGCCTGGCAGGCTTAGTTGGTGGAACATGAAACTCTTGATCTCTTGAGCATGAGCCCAAGCCCTGTGTTGGATGTAGTGCTTAAAAAAAAAAGGCACTGGGGTATAGAGCAGGAAAGACCGTCATAACCAAAGTCTCAGGGGAAATACAGAATGGAGCAAAAGGGACAGTTGAAGAGACAAAGAGAATTTTTCATAACTGACAAAAGATATTACCCCACAGATTTAAGAAATCTAAAGAATCCCAAAATACATTTGCACTTCTTCCTAGTAAGATCTTAAAAATGACCAGAGGAAAAGCAGATTTGCTTCGAAGAAGGGACAGTGAGTCTGACAGCCAACTTCATGGAAATAATGGAATCCAGAAGTCAGTGGAAGGGTATCTTGAATAATATTGCCCCCGTGCTGAGAGAAAATAACCGTTACCCCAGAATCCTAAACCCAGGAAGAGTATCTTCCACAGAAGAGGGTGAAATAAAGACATTCCAAACAAGTAAAATTGGTTATTTGCCACCACGAGATTCTCACTAAAGGAAATAATTCAGGCAGAGGAAAAGCGATCCCAGATATTAGAACGCAGATGAAAAGAAAGAGCGAGCACAGAATAAAAATGATTAAAAGAAATTATCTTATAGAACCTAAAAAGAAAAACAAAACCAAAATTAAAATACATGACAACAATAACATACCCGTTTGGAGGGAGGGCATGGAGTGAAAATATTCTAAGGTGTGCGTTACAGAGGAAACAGCCAAAGCCATGAATTTTAGCTCTTGATAAACTAAACGTGCATTCTGTAATTATTGGATAACGTACCAACGAGTAAAAAAATAAAAGCAGAGTTTTAAAAACAATCTCCTAACTAGTTTAAGGGCGGAATGGAATGAGAAAAAAATAACCAGTTGATAGAAAGAAGACAAGAAGAGAAGAGAAACAGAAACAGGACAGAAGGGGCCAACAGCAGAAGCTAAGATGGAAGACAGAAATCTAAAAATACCTTGCACGTAAATGGGGTAAATGTGCAGCTAAAAGACAAAGACTGCCATCATGAAAAAAGCAACAATATTCAACTAAATGCTATTTATAAGGGACTTTTCTACGACATAGAATATAGAAATGTCAAAAGTAAAAGGGTAGAAAAGAGACACCAAGCAAATTCTAACAAGAGAGAAGACCCACGCTTTCCATGTTTAGAGATACAAGCAAAAGCTCTCCAGCATGCACCTGGGAGGTTAGGGGACAACTCTTAGCTTTATTCAGACCCACTAGCCTGACGTAGGAAAGGCTGCTTCCCTCTGGGCCTGTATTATCAGCAGTGGGTGCACTGGATGACATCATTGCTAACATTCTGTGAATGCAGACAGATGCAGGTAAGAATTGGAAGGAGGAGCACCTGGGTGGCTCGGTGGGTTAAGCCTCTGCCTTCAGCTCAGGTCATGATCTCAGGGTCCTGGGATTGAGCCCCGCATTGGGCTCTCTGCTCAGCGGGGAGCCTGCTTCTCCCCTCTCTCTTCCTGCCTCTCTGCCTACTTGGGATCTCTGACTGTCAAACAAACAAACAAACAAACAAACAAATAAATAATAAAGAAAGGAAGAAAGAAAGAAAGAAAGAAAGAAAGAAAGAAAGAAAGAAAGAAAGAAAGAATTGGAAGGAAAGGGCCAGAGCTCTCAACCAGTGGGGCAAAGAGATGTATCAGAATTGAGAGAGTCTTCAAAATGCAGATTCCGTGCTGTTAACACACATACTCTGTGGACAGCAGAATCTAGAGATAAAAACCTCTTCTAATTGATTCTGATACCACCACCTACCTCCTCTCCCATCGTGAGGCACAGAGAATCCCTAGATTCTCAGGAAAAAAGGGAAAGAAAAGGTACTGAGATTAAGAATTGGGAATGCTAGTTCTCAGTGTTCTGTGACCCGCATGGGACCAGCAGAAGAAAGACACAGGAATTGTGGCCAAGTCACTGCTGAGGGACCCCAATGCCTGGAGAGTGTTATGGCATGAGGTTCCATTGGCAGGAAACACTCCCAGGCCCCAGAACTTCCCTGCAGCTTCAGGGCCCTCAGGAAAGACTGTGGATATCATGATACTATTGGGGGCCATTGCTGATCCCCTCCTCGATGCTCAGGAGAGAAATCCTAAGCAAATTGAAAGAGATGAATTCATTCCGTTCCACCGTCCTTGTTCTGTGGCCACTGGGGAAGGAGAGGCAGGTGCAGGTGGCCCCCGGATGCATCTCCAAACTCACCCACATCCTGCTCATGTCACTCAATTCATTTTTGTATCTCAGGGAGTCCTTCAGGACCTGGAGAGGGAAGAAAACAGCTGATGAGAGAAAAGAAAACAACGGGACAGAGGATGGGGTGGGCAGAAGGGCAGATCACACAGACAAGTCCACCTCTAATCAGCCTAAAGGCCAGGAGAGGGGCACCTGGGTGGCTCAGTCCTTAAGCTTCTGCCTTTCGTTCAGGTCATGATCCCAAGGTCCTGGGATTGAGTCCCGCATCAGGCTCCCTGCTTGGCAGAAAGCCTGCTTCTCCCCTCTCCCACTCCCCCTGCTTGTGTTCCCTCTCTCGCTGTGTCTCTCTCTGTCAAATAAATAAATAAAATCTTTAAAAAAATAATAATAAAGGCCAGGAGAAGGGGGCAGCTGCCCCTCTCTGTGCCAGAGTAAACAGCGCCCCTTTTGCCCCTGGCGATCCCCCTTTCCCCACATGGCTCCCTGGCCCCCTAGCCATCCCCTGCAGCCCCAGAACTCACATTTGGGTGTCCATCTCGGAGAAGTTTGTGAAACACGTGGCAGAACTTCCAGCAGAGGACAGCGTTGCTAGAGAGAGGCAGCCGATTGACCACAGACCAAAAGGTCTGTGCCCCTTTCTCATGGTGGGTGCCCAGTATGCACGGTGAGGGAGGGTCATGGAAAACAAAGGCAAGGATGGGCCTTTTCCAATTTGTACAAGCATGCCCTGGCCAGCAGTGGTCCTAGGTGGCCTTTAAGTGGGTAGTAACTTTGGCTGGAATCAGGGCTCTGCTGTGGGAGGCAGACTCTGCCCTTCCCCTGGGTTAGCCTGAGGGTGAGATGGGGCCTTTGGGGGAATAATGACAGCTCATATTTTAGCGACACATTACAGTGTCTCAAAGTTCTTTCTTATCCAGTCTTCAGATGCGAGGGCACGCTTTCAGCTCTTCATTGGGGCCCTGGCCCTGGTGGGGACACCTCGGCTCCTCTTCCAAGCAGTACCTGACTCCTCCCCAAATAGGCACTCTGCTCTTTTCTGTGATTTCCTTATTGAAGGCTAATTGGCATCCATCTCGGGTCAGATCCATAATCGTACATTCATTTCTGGTATCCGACATAGTTCTCGGACAACCTCACATAGCTACGGTCTGTCACCAGATGACACCATTACACACCGATGACTCTATTCCTGGTGCTGTACCTTGCACCGCCCTTAGTCATTCCGTAACTGGAAGCATTTTCCCAAAACTTAAAATGACTATTACACCTCACCCCTTCCATGAGCCTTCCTGGTCTCGTTCAGAGGCGCACGCATCTCCCAACACCTTGAACTTGCTCTATGTGGGATCCTGAGGCTACATCCACCTGAGATCCAATTCCAAACGCACCCATGGACCCCAGCCATGATGTGCACATAATAAACGTCCATCTGGTCTGGCGTGATTTTAAGTTAGCGCTTACATGGGCCTCACACACCCAGCAACTGCGCACCATCAAGTCCAAGTGCAGGTATTTCCCCAGAACTACAGGCTCCTTTGTCAAGATTCAGGTAAGTAAGGGGGGTGCCACGCAGGACAGAAAGACTTGCCTCGGGTCAGAAACTCTATGACTCATCCAGAACACAGGCGATTTTGCTTCGGGGCTAGAGGGTATCACCAAGTTCCCTCCCCAGACTGAAATTTGCATTTCGAGGGTGGGGGTGGCGGGCCTGAACCCAGACTTCTGGATCTGGAAGCTGACATCAGCTTTAGGTCTTAGAGGGATTTCTGAAATAACAGCACAGTCTCCCCTGAAGCAGAGCCGCCTCGGGCTAGATGGAAGCAGAGAGGAGAGAGGGACAGCTCCCCACCCCTCTCCTGGGCTGACGTCTCAGGGCAGACTGTGGTTACTTTACCGAAGCCGGAGCAAGTGCAGAGTTAAGTCAGGCACTGTGACCTTGAAAGAGGGAAGGAGACCTTTCTGTCCTTTGATTTCCTAAGCATTTTAATGCACCCACTGCGTATCAGGCACTATAAAAGACACTCAGGGATATAAAAAAAATAAATAGATAAGACTCAGTCCCTAGTCCTCTGGGAGTAGATACACAGTGGGGGCAGGCAGGGAGGGAGGTAGACACCCGGGATCAGTGGCTATTTGAACAGCACTTCTGACGTCAGACTCCCAAATACTTATTCAGCTGGGATTGAGAGTGGCTGACGGTCTCCAAAAAAAATCAATGAAGAATAAATGTTTTGTGATATCTTTAGGCTTTAAAATCCTGCCCTTCGGAGTTGAGCCTTCTAACATTTAATCTACCTCCTAGAAATGGTGACGCAGAAAAACTCAGAGAAGGTGAGAGTGGGAACGGGAGGCCTTTGAGATCTTCTTTGGCCAAGTCTTTCATGTGACAGACAAAGGGACGAAGGCTCATGGAGACCCCGCTGGACCCACCAGAGTGAGCCAGGCTGCTGTGGAGGTGGGATTCCAGAGCCTTCTTGTGGTACCCCTTCCGTCACTCCGGGTAGCCTCCCTGGGAGGGTCTGATGTGTCCCGAGCACACTGACCTCTGAAAACCATCTCTTATTTCATATCCCAATCGGACGGATCAGTATTCTTGGCAGACAGGGGTCGGGACAAGGTCTTTTCCCCCTGAGAAAGTCTACTGGGGCTTTTCTTGACTCGGTAAAGCAAGGGGACTGTGCCTTTCTGGGGATAAAAGGGCAAAGTCTAACTAGGCTCACTGTTGGGCCAGGTTTCTAGGGTGCCTAGAGCCCCCATCCTGCAGCAAAGCCCTAAAGTCCAACCAAAGTATCTTCCCACCAATAAAGAGCAGGACGTTAGCACCGCTTCCTGAGGGTCTGCCATGGGCTAGGCATCCTGCTGGCGGGGCGGGGCTCCTCCGGCCAGGGAACCTGGAGGGTCTCCTCCAGGAGCCGAGGTGGGGCGGCCTCCACGTGAGCTGTTCTGACCCAGCTGTGTCACCGCCACCACGATGAGCCCAGGCAAGCGGCAGGTGCTCGTCCCAGACAGAAGCCCAGCCTCCGCCGGCCCTGGGCTGCACCCTGCTCTGCCCCAGTTCTCCAGTAGCCTCGCCGTTGCAACTCTGGGGGTCAGCCCACCTGCTCGCGGACTCTATCCCTCCAGGGCAGATCCCAAGGGATCCAACAACCAGGGTGCAGCCTGCACTTCCCTCCCAAGCCACACCCCAGGAGGGTGGCTGCCCTGATAGCCCATGCCTATTAGGAGGGCCTAATAGGGCATGGGGAGGGGTGCGGCGTGGTGGGGGGCTGGAAACCTCCAAGCCACCAGCTCCCTAATTTGGCTTGAGGGTCCTGTCCTCTCTCCTGCTGACTAGGGGGGAACCAGCTCACAGAGGTGGCTCTAATTTCCATGGCTGAGCCCCGGTGCCAGCCTATGGCAGCCCAGACCACTGACTGGCTCTGAGCTAGGAGAAGGGGAGATAATCATGCTCCCACGGGGGTGGTCCATGTGGCCCCTACGGGCCAAGTGCAGGGTCTGGAGTGCTGTGACGATCCCTCCTGTGCCCCCAGGAAATCTCTCAAAGGGAAGTCCCAAGAGGGGCGGGGTCCTTGGTAAACTGCATAGAGCTGAGCTCAGAAGTGGCTTTGGTCCCTCCCCCACCACGAGCGGTGGTCTCAAAGGCCAGCTGCTGCCCACCGAGGCTGCTCGAACCTACAGGAGGCCTGGCCACTGTGGGGGTTCCCCTTTCCGCAGCTGAGCAAGGACACCTCGCCCTGACCTCAGTCCCCACCATTTGACCCGCCTGGGGGTTGGTCTTCCAAGCAACATCCAAAAGGATATTTCTGGCGTGTTTTTCCTTTACAGCCACTTCCTGCGTATTAATGGCCTTATTGATGCTGACAGTCTGAAAAACAAGAGGGAGGGGGAGGGGAGAGGAGGCTGAGATGAATGTGCTTCTAGAGTGTCCGAGACCCTCCCAGGCACCCCACCCCATTCTCTCCCTGCAATGACTTCTCCCCAGCTCCCCGAGGACCCCTCTGCCCCATGGCCCCCATACAGGCAGGGCCCCCAGTGGGGGGCAGAGATGGGCAGCGCTCCCAGGCCAGCTGGCCAGGCTGTCCTAAGGCAGCGGGCTTTGCTGCCTGGCATTGGCTGTGCCCAGCTGCTGTGCCTGCCTGCCACTCATTCACTTGGCACAACAACATGGCAATTAGAGCCCGCACAAAGGGATGCCTTTCATCCCCCAGGGAAACATTATTTCTCCGGGAGCAGGAGGAAGAGACGCTGAGATCAGGGAGTGGCTGTGGCCCAAAGGCCATCCAGCCGCCCCTCTCTCACCGCTAGAACCTTCCACGGCCACTTCTTCCCTAGCTAGCCCAGGACTGCAGGGGTCACTCTACCTCTCACTTTCCCCACTCCTGGGTCTCTTCCAACCCTATCCAAATTCTCTTTTATTCCCTTACTTAAAGTGCATTAAGAATATTCACTCCTTTCCAGCTGCGTTAAAAATCCTAACTCTCTTTGGAAGGTAGCAAATCGTGTGTACACACGAATACAGTTTAACACAAAAACATGAACGGGACTGTGTCACGTCGGCTGTTTAAATATAGGTGTTTTCCTTTTCCTGTTTTGCTGTGCTTCTCCTTCCATAGATGGTACTCCATACTGAGCCACGTGAATGTGCTGTGCGTCTCACGCACGCGCACACACATACACACAGACACGTGCATGCACGCACACACACACATGCACACACCACTACCTACCAAAGGGGCCGATCCTGCCACTGTTTTCTAGAAATGGGATCGCCAAGTATAGACTTTTCTACATCCTGCCTTTTTCAACTGCAAATGTGTCATGGAAAATTCTCCAAGCGGGATGACAAAATTCTAGCCCGTTCTTTAAAGAGACAAGTACTGGTCCATGGTGCAGGACAGTGTGTGATTCATACAAACATTCCCATACTGGTAGGCAATCAGTTTTGCATTGTTTTTTAAAAATTATTTATTTAATTAAAGATTTTATTTATTTGACAGAGAGAGAGAGCAGCAGCAGGAGAGGGAGAAGCAGGCTCCCCACTGAGCAGAGAGCCCGATGCGGGGCTCGATCCCAGGACCCTGCGATCATGGCTTGAGCTGAAGGCAGAGGCTTTAACCCACTGAGCCACCCAGGCACCCCTGTATGGTTTTGTTTTTTTTTTTTTTAACCATTTTAGTCAACATGCTTATACATGTATCCTTATTAATCGATGCCTTCGTTTCCACAGGTAGATTCCTAGGAATGGGATACACGAGGTCAAAGCATGTTGCTTTTTCTTTTCTTTCCTTTTTTTTTTTTAACTTCTCATTATGGAAAGATCCAAACCGACAAACACGGAGTCTAATCCAATCAGCGTTCATGCAGTCCCCAGCATCAACCTTTATGAATGTCCAGCCAAACTGGCTTCCTTACGGACAAGGGTTCGCAAATATTTTCTGTAAAAGGCCAGTTAGTAGACATTTTACGCTTTGCAGGCTACATGGTTCTCCCGAAGTCTGCTTTTCTACTGCAAGTCCTCCATTCTGCAGAAGCTGGAGGACAAAAGGAGCCTGGCACATACTAAACAAATATGTAGCAGAATGAGCGGGGCTGCATTCCTTGAAAACTGTATACACAAAACCAGGCGGCGGGATTTGGCCCATGCCTGTGAGTGTGCTGACCCCTGCTTTCTACCATCAACCACTTGAACCCCTTGCTCCTTGGATTACTTAAAGTAAAGTCCTAGACATTACATCATTTTATTAATAAACAGTTCAGGATGAACCTCTTGAGGAAAAAAAAAAGACTACTTACAAATTAACCATAATACCATTATCACACCTGAAATTTTAAGGATACTTCCTTAATATCATCAAATGGTTAGGCAAGGAACGCATTTCCCTCTTGTGTTGAAACAGAAAAACTTTCTTGACCTTGTTCTCATCAGGAGTCCCACAAGGTCGCTGTCTTGCTTTCTGAAAAGGCCCTCATGGTTCACATTTCCACCATGGACAAAAGCATCCCCGCCAGCCCCGTTTTTGCTGGGCTTATGGGTATGGTGACGTTTCACTGTGACTTTATTTTGTATTTTCTGGACTGCTAGTGAGTTCTGAATACTTCCTTACACGTGCTCCCAGTTGCGGACTACCTTACGTAGTTAAGGACAAACGCTAGCCTTAGATCGCTTCTCCTGCCCCTAGATTATGCTGGTAGATGCCGACACTGTCCTCCAAGGGTTTCACTGTTAGTTCTTTTACATTGGAGTCTTTATCTGGAAAAAATACATACCTACGTACCTGTGTATGTACACGTTGCACAAAATAGGTTATTTCTAGCCTTTTCTAGGATATGTTCTTTTACATCTGGTTTATGTGACTTTGGGCTGTGCTCCTGAAGTCTGCTTTTCCACGTAATCTTTTTCTCTCTACAGACTTAACTCTTCAACATTAAACTCTGTTGTGGTTTGAACTGTATCTCCCCCAAAAAGATGCATTCGTGTCCAAATCCCCCAGTACCGACCAATGTGGACTTATTTGGAACTAGGGTCTTCGCAGATGGAATTAGTTAAGATGAGGCCATAATGGGTTAGGGTGGGTCTTAAGTCCAGTATGACTGCTGTCCACGTGAAGGCCCCGTGAAGACACGGGACACACAGACACACGGGAGGACAGCATGTGAAGACAGAGGCAGAGACTGGAGTGAATCACCTATAGACCAGGGAACGTCCAGGATGGCGGCAACCCCCAGAAGCTAGGGAGAGGCAAAGAAGGATTCTTCCCTGGAGCCTTCAGAGGGATCCTGGCTGCGGATGGACCTCTGGCTAAAGCCCCCACATTTACTGGGGCCCTAAGAGGGTGCCTGCATTCCGTATGGAATGATAAGGGGCATAAAAAGGGTAAATGACAACAGACATGGTAAGGGGCCAAACTGGAGGTGGTCAAAGGTTAGGGGGAGGCAGTCAGTAGTATGTGCTGCGAGGAGGAGGAGAAACCCGTGTTAGCCAGACATGCTAGAAACCATGCCAGGGCCTCCAGGGGGGCCTCCTGGTGGCCGGGGTTTAGATTAATTCCACAAATATTTCTTTAAACTGACTGACGACACCTTGCCCAAGCTTGGGGTCATTATGAGTCTTTCTTGCAAAAATAAGAAAACCCAACACTTTAACATTCCTTTCAACAACATAAAATAACGTATCACGAGCCTGGAGCTGTAGGTCCCCTATGTGGTTGTGTGTTGGCTGAAACCTGAAAACGTTCTGTGTTCTAACATTGAAGGGAGGGAGAAGCCCCTAGAAACTGCCATACTGCTACTGGAAGACCTCTTAGAGGAAGAAGGAGGGGACCTGTCCCAGGTGCTGTAATTCTCCCTGCAATTTACCTACTTCTCTCATTTAGCCTCATTCAAACTAAGTGGCATTTGATTCTTCCACAGGAAAGCCAAACAACTAGCCTGGGGCCATACTGTTGGGTTTCAACCTTGGTCCGCTGGATCCTTAAGCCTGGCCCTAAACCTCCGAGACAGCTCTGGGCTGTGGAGGGGCTGGCCATATAGGGGGCTGGGTCTAGCTCAGGGTCACAGAAGACGGGCCACTGGGGACAAGGAGGAAATGCCTGGAGCAGGCTGTGTGGCTGGAGGGCAGCATGGAAGCAAGGGAGGGATGGGGATGGAGCCAGAGGGGGAGGTGGCACCGGGTGTGGAAGGGCAATGGGCTTCTGGGTGGGTAGGAAGGGCCAGCGGGGGTGAGAGGAAGAAGATGGAGCCTGCAGGAGAAGCTAGAGACAAGAGAGAAATGAAGGAGTAAACCCTCAGCCAAAATGACAGAAATTAAAATGCAAAGAGCCCAATAGAAGGTGGGCCCTAGAATGAATTTCTTTCCTCTTTTTAAGATTTTTATTTATTTATTTTGAGAGAGAAAGAGAGGGCGTGTGGGGATTGGGGGTGAGGGGAGCAGAGGGAGAGGGACAGAGCCTGTGCTGAGTGTAGAAGCCTGATGCAGGGATCGATCCTATGAGATCACAACCTGAGCCAAACTAAGAGTCCGATGCTTAACCGACTGAGCCCCCCGGGCGCCCCTCTAAAGTGAATTTCATGAGATTGGCCAATAGAAGCTCCCAGGTAGGGGGACACAGCAGAGGTCCCTCCCAGCAGAGGGAAAGCATCAAAGATACTGCATAGGTTTTGAGCATAGACAGGTGAGAGCAGAGGAAGCCTGTCTTAGGCTGAGGGGACCCTATAAGCCGAGGAGGAGGCCAGGAGGGTTCTGGGTGAGAAAAAGCCATTTTTAAAAGGATGAGGAAGTGAAGGAGCCGTGGTTATGATCGCCACGAGAATGGCAGCTAAGGAGTGCTTGCTACCAGCCTCTGTGCTACTAACAAGCATTTTCGATGAATGCTCTCATTAAAGTCTTCTAACCCTACATCCTCCAAGTAGGGGAGTATTAGTATTAATCACCTCCATTTCACAGACGAGGAAACCACGGCTTATGAAGGTTAAGTATCTTGCCCAAGGCCCCTCCGCCAGTGAGTGACGACTGGAGACTCAGACGCCATGATGTCAGAGCCCAGGCTCTGAGTCGCAATGCCCACACTAGGCATGGTTCTCCATGCCAGGGACACAGAATCAGAATCCCAGTGATTTCCACGGGCTGGAAAAATGGGTTAAATCTCCCAAGATGCAACCCAGTAGGTATAAAGGAGATTTCCTATATTCAGACCTAACTCTCTGGCACAGGGGAGATAGGACTCAAATCAGCACTTGTGAAAGGAGTTAGGCGTTTTATTTGGCTGCTAACTTACTATAACTAACTAAGCGACACCATGATGGGGTTGATCAAAATGCAAATCTGAGGTCTGGGTGTATTAAAAGGAGTATAGTGTTCAGAATGAGGGAGGGGATGGTTCCAACTCTAGGCAGGATCAATTCACCCATAAAACACTGTTCAGTTTAAGGCTTTACACATTATGGGAAAAACTGTCTGACAGAGTAGACCACTTCTAGGAGAGGATGACCTGGATTGGGAGGAACCCAGGAACTGAGGGAAATTGAGAGGAATATCAACATTCTGAAGGGTGGCCACGTGGAAGGAGGAATGACTCCAAGGATCAAACCGAGACCAATGGTTAGAAGTATATGGTGGCCATTTTTGGACGTAAAACCGTCTCGTGAAAGAGAGAATTCCCCATTAGAAGTATATAGGCAGACGCCTGGCAACCTCTCCTCAGGGTTACTGTGGAAAGGACTGATAGGCTCAGGCTGGATTTGATGATTTTGGGGTTCCTTCCCCTTTTTTAGACTCTGTAAAGGCCCTTCAGATGATGGAGGGCTTTGGATATCAGGATAAAAAAATAGAGCCTGATGGACAGGAGGGACCCAGAGAAGGCTCTTGAGCAGGGGAGGGACCTGATACAAAAGCCCTTCCATTCTCCTCACACCTCTTCAGTGCCCTAAGGAAAGCGTGGAACGATTTCCATGTACACATACAGTCACAGCCTCCAGGCCAAGTCTAAGCCACTGACAAAGGGCCTCGCCTGGCACTGGGCTGTGGAATGAAGTTTCTACAAGACAACCACACGCCCTGCCTGCCCTAGTGAGGACAGCCCCAGATCCTTCTCCTGCAGCTCTCAGGAGCTTCCACTTTACTGCAGGGGACATGCCCCGGGGTTCCCCGACCAACGCTTCCCCACGCACAAGTGCCCCAGGGGAGGGCCTGGCCCATGGCTATAGGCGGGCTGCCCGGTTTCTGAGCCTCAGCATTCTGGGCTTGTAAAGGCAGGCTGCGGGTCCTCCACGGCCCTTGGGACATCAGACTCAGGGAAGTTTCCAGGGCACAAGTTCCAGGCTCTGACAAGTTTCCAGTACTTCTGGAAGACTTTATGTCCGGGACAGCAACCCATGTCACACGCACTTTCCATTTCTTTCTACATTCCAAATCCCACCCATCTTCCCAGGGCAGACCAAACTTTACCATCCCATACACTGGCCAGGCCACTCCGACTAACAATTTCTACTTTCCCACTTTCTTTTTTTAGATGTATTTATTTATGAGACAGAGCATGCGAGAGCATGAGCGAGAGAGCGAGGGAGAGGGAGGGACAGAGGCAAAGAAGCTCAAACAGACTCCACAGTGAGCGGGGAGCTAGACGTGGGGCTCCATCCCACGACCCCAAGGTCAAGACCTGAGCCAGAACCAAGAGTCAGACACTCGACCAACAGAACCACCCTAGATGCCCCTCCTACTTTCTTTTTGAATTCCGATTATTCTTTTTGAATTTCCAATACCAGTGTTTGACAGTGGTATGTCACTTGACCTCCCCAGCGAGATTAATTTAATTCTGAGGGCCAGGACCTGCCTCTTTCCCTTGTGGACCCACAGCTGCTAAGGCCGGTGAAGGGTCTTAATCTATCATCGGATTCCTAAGGACTGATTGCTTCCCAGGGCTCCCCCTCTAAAAAGCACCAGGTATGTGATGATCCGTGGTGTCTTGAGAAAATCTGCTCCCACTCCCTCCCCTCCCGGGACTCTCTCTGAAGGAAACTGTCAGGTTCTGAACCGGGCAATGCCTGCGGGGACCCTCCGAGGGCCGAGGGTGGGAAGTCGGGGCTCGATTTCTCACCTCCGGTCTAGGTTAGAGAACATCCTCTGAGAACAGGCTGTGCTCCAGATTTCCCTGGAGTCACACAGGACCTACGACCACGCGGAGCGCCCCTGAAAGAGCGGTATTGTACACAGCTTCCTGGCCCAGCTGGCCCCTGTGTCCCAAGCTGGTTCCGGAGAGCCAATTACCAGCAGGCGCTGCGGGAAGGGTGACTTTCTCCCAGCCCCTCCCCCCCCCCCCCCGCCCCTTCCTCCACTCCTACAGGGCAGCCTTGGCCAGGCTGCAGCCCATGGAAAAGCGTGGGGCCCTGCTTCTGCTGGGCACGTCCGGTCCTGCACACAGCGCCTGGCAGGGGCCCCGCACTCGGGCTGGCTCGCAAAGGTTCCACGGCAGGGCCCAGCCGAGAGGATGGGTAGGAGGTCAGGGTGTCAGGTCCTGAAGCGAGGGACTGGTAGGGCCCCTCCTGAAGCGAGGGACTGGTAGGGCCCCTGCCCCGGCCATCTGGAGGGAAATGTGAGACCAGGCGGGGCAGAAGGGGAAAGGAGAAAGCGAGATGGAACAGAGGGAGAGAAAATAAATGCAAAGAACACCTGGGGCGCAGGGGGCTGAGCAAAGGTGAAGGTGGCATGTGCCAATGGCCTGGGGATGACTGCCCACTCGGAGGGCTGGGGACTGGGGACACCATACAGTATGCTTCCTGGTGTTAGGAAGCCTGAGGCAAACAGACCAGAAGAATAAGCCTTTCAACATGAACAACTTGGTTGGGGAGTTGGTGGGGAACAGGGTCTCATCCTTTTCCCAACTAGCCTGTGTCCCTGGGCCCAGCTCAGCCAACACAGGGCAGGGCAGAATGGGACCCGCTGGGCAGTCAGCCCCGTCTAGGAAGGACATGGCAAGACACCGGGGACAGACAGAAGGCAGGGAGGCCGCTGTGGCACATCCTGGGAAAGGCAGGCACAGCTTCCATTCGTGGCGAGGACGTCGAGCCTCAGCAAGGACGGCAGTGTTCAGAACCAAGGTGAGGTCACAAGAGCCTGGGGGGAAGGACAGTTGAGGCACAGAAGAGGAAACGTGGGCTTCCACATAGGGCGTGCCTTCAGCACCAAGACCTCTCTGGTCTTGGCTGTGGTACTGGACAGCTGATGTCCCACAAGTCCTTTTAAATCCCACCCCCCCCCAGCTTTTTAAAAAAGATTTTATTTATTTATTTGAGAGAGAGAGCCGAGAGAGAGCATGAGCAGGGGGAGAGGCAGAGGGAGAGAGAGAAATGGAGAAAAAGGCTCCCCGCTGAGCAGGGAATCCGATGCGGGGCTCGATCCCAGGACCCTGAGACCATGACCTGAGCCAAAGCCAGATGCTTAATTGACTACGCCAGCAGGGGCCCCTGATATCTCCTCTTGATCAGAAATCACAACACAGACGTCAGTGGTATTGTCAGCACACGAGCAGCAAAGCAGAGCCCCTACCAGGCCTACACTGCTCGTGGATTTGCTTCTGATCCCCCCTTCGGCCTGGAAGACAGGGAATCCGACCCCTTATTTTCTCAGTCCAGCTGCCCAAGGGAGCCCAGGCACGAGCAGGTGAGGCCAGGACTGCAGCCCCGTCCATCTCCCCACACAGTGCCGCCCTCAGCAGCTCCCGGCAGCCCCAGGACCAGCCAATGCCGTCTCCCTGCCTGCCTCACTTTCCACCCCGATGCCTGGTTGCCTGGTTTCTTCCATGGCTCCTCGCTTCCGCCAGCACGCCCATCCACGGATTTCTCTCCCAGACCCTTCCATGTCCTTCTGAATGAGCCTGTGCCTCCCGGTGCTCCCACCCGGAATCAGTCATGCTGTCCTTCCCAGCCCAACCCCTCTGCTACTTTCTGCTCCTCTGCCTCCACTCAAACCCAAACCATGATGATGTCCCCACTGGGCCACTGAACTACCCTCCCGGACGGACTGGTCCTCCAAGCTGCCCTGCACCCAGCAGTCGGAGCCATCTCTGTACCTCGCATGAGCTCACGCCCCGGCTCAGACCCGGCCACCCCGCTCCCACGCAGCCAAGCGTCTGTTCCTGCTGTCCCTCTACTTATGCCCCAACCACACAGCTGCCTTTTGTTCCTCAAACGTTTCCTTTTTAAAAAAGATTTCATTTATTTATTTGAGAGAGACAATGAGTGAGAGAGGAGAGAGTACAAGCCAGGGGAGGGGCGAGGGGGGAGGGAGGAGCAGAGCAGGGAGCCTGCCTCGGGACTTGATCCCAGGACCCTGCGATCATGGCCTGAGCCACAGGCACACGCTAAACAGACTGAGCCACCCAGGCGCCCCATCCCTCAAACGTTTCTAGTTGTCTCTCATGCTTTTACGGCGGGAAGGATCTTCCTCCCGTCTGTGAGGCTAGCTTTCCCTCTGTCTACAGGAAGTTCAAGTACCATGTCCCAGGCAGCCTAGGGCACCTCCCTGCCCTTGCCCTGCAGTATCTCTTTACCACAACTCACGACTACCCTAGTGACTTCCTACAGAGCCTCTTATCACAACCTGAAATGCCCTCGTTTGTTCCTTTGCTTGGTGTCGCTACCCACAAGGGCAGGTGTTAGCCTGCCGTTCCCCTCAGTGAGCACACACTGCGCTGGGCACTCAGACAGGCTGATGGCGGAAGGCCTTGTCTGCCCAGTCCTCTCCAAGCAGACCTCCTCGTCAGGGCTCGATACCATGTGCGCTCCTTTCTCCCACCGAGGATGCCCCATCCTCCTTCCTCCAAGTCCATTGCCGTTTTTCAGCTGAAAATCTTGCTGGGACACCTGGGTGGCTCAGTCAGTTAAGTGTCTCACTCTTGATTTCCGCTCAGATCATGATCTCAAGGTTGTGAGATGGAGCCCCACGTCTGTCTCCACACTCAGTGCAGCACCGGCTTAATAGTCTCTCTCTCCCCCTCTAAAATAAATAAAATCTTCAAAAAAAAAAAAAAAAGTTGAGAAGTTTTTTTTTTTTTTTAAGATTTTATTTGTCAGAGAGAGAGAGAGAGAGAGAGAGAGAGAGAGAGAGAGAGAGAGTAAACACAGGCAGACAGAGTGGCGGGCAGAGGCAGAAGGAGAAGCAGGCTCCCTGCCCAGCAAGGAACCTGATGTGGGACTCGATCCCAGGATACCGGGATCATGACCTGAGCCGAAGGCAGCCGCTTAACCAACTGAGCCACCCAGGCATCCCAAAAGTTGAGAAGTTTAAAAAAATATCAATCACTTTTGTAACTGGTGGGGTCTACAAACCTGGGTTGGGAGGAAGGGTGTGGCCAGGAGGGTGGGACACCCGGATACAGCCAAGGAAACCAGAACTCACAGTGGAAAACACTTGTGGAAGCAAACAAGGTGTTCTTCCAAGTAGCAATGGACAAACAGGCCATGGTCGCCTCACTTCAGCCTTTTTAAGGGAAGAAAATCCCGCCACGTACTATAACATGGACGAACCCGGAGGGTATGATGCTCCGTGATGTTAGGCAAACACAAAAGGATGTTTACTGTTTGATTCTAAGTTATCAGAGATACCTAGAGCAGTCAGATTCGAAGAGACAGAAGAATGGTGGATGCCAGGGGCTCGGGGGGTTTGAATTGGGGAGTAGCTGCCAGAGATGGGGTTTCCTTTCGGGGGGACAAAAACATTCTAAATTTAGATAGCGACGGTGGTTGGACAATGCCATGAGTGCCCTAAATGCTGTTCGATTATACACTTTAAATTGGGTAAGACGGTGAATCCGAGGTTTTGTGTAAGATAATTTAAGGTTTCGTTTATTCATTTATTTGAGAGACAGCATAGACATGCGCACGTGCGTGCACAGGGATGGGGGAGAGGGGGAGGGAGAGAATCTCAAGCAGACTTCCCACCCAGGGCAGAGTCCGACGCAGGGCTCGATCTCACAACCCTGAGATTATGACCTGAGCCAAAATCAAGAGTCAGATGCTTATCCAACTGAGCCACCCAGGCGTCCCCTAATTTTTTTTTTTAAGATTTTATTTATTTATTTGACAGAGAGAAAGAACAAGTAGGCAGAGAGGCAGGCAGAGAGCAGAGAGGGTGGGGGGGAAGCAGGCTCCCCGCTGAGCAGAGAGCCTGATGCGGGGCTCGATCCCAGGACCCTGGGATCATGACTTGAGCCGAAGGCAGAGGCTTTAACACACTGAGCCACCCAGGTGCCCCCCCCCTTTCTAAGTGGGAAACCCTGAGAAATCCTGACTTTGACTGATGCCTGTCAGAGGTAGTGCCGGGCCACTGGCCAGGCTCCAGGACCATGAGCTCAACAAGCCTAGCTGGGCCTTCTGCACAGCCTAGGACGGACAGTCTGTGCAGCAGGACCACCCCGCCTCCGTGTGCGGTGCTGACCTAGGTGCTGCTGGACAACACAGGCTGAAGGAAAGTGGACCTTGCCATCCAAGAGTTAACTGTCTGAAGGGAGATGAGGACCATCCTCCCTCCTCTTCCAGTTCTTTCTTTCCCTCTCCTCTGACTGTGCAATTTCAGCAACGCTTTACAGAAACAAATAAACAAAAAAAAAAAACCAGTACTGGTGTGCAAGCTACTTATGCCTACGTCTCAGTGGCCAAGCCTGATGAGTGGTAGCAGAAAGCAAAAGCCAAAATGCGATGAAACTTCCAGAAACCATGCAGGACACCCAAAGGGGCAGTCTTATGACATGAAAAGCAAAAGAACAAGAAGGGAGGGGCATACTGCTTTTGGCCAGTGGTGCACTGTGGATGAGAAACTCTGTCTTCTCTGTCCAGAAGGAGCTTTGAACTGAAAAAGGCAAAAAGAGCAATGAAAGGGAAAACCCAAGGTGAGTTAGTAGACTG
Organism: Lutra lutra; assembly: GCF_902655055.1. Taxonomy (NCBI): domain Eukaryota; kingdom Metazoa; phylum Chordata; class Mammalia; order Carnivora; family Mustelidae; genus Lutra; species Lutra lutra. Next base: position 31,071,970 of record NC_062295.1, read on the forward strand.
TCAGAGAGCCCCGATACTGAGTTAGCGTGAGCAGCACACAAGGACGAAGGGAGCAAGCGAAGGTGGTGTGCCCTCTAGATTCTAGGGCGACATTTCAGAAAAATCAAGTAGGTGGGGTGTATGTCTGAATTTCCAGCATCAAGGCACTTAATAGAGTTGCTTATAACATCTTGTAGACAAGGACAAGAAACTAGTGGACGCCAGGGTTGCGAACCGCTAACCACCAGTCGAATGCGGCCAGCAGCCTGTGTATGTGTGTGTAGCCTGTGAGCTGAGGTTGGTTTTCACATTTTTAAAGGGAAGAGGAGGAAGAGTGGGGAGGAGGAAGCAACAGCATCTGGCCACAAATCCGAAAATGTTTACTGTCTGGTCTTTTGCAGGAGAAGGTTGCCAGTCCCAGGGCTAGACCGGAAGAGCTAGGAGGGTAGCTGTCCACGTTTGCGGGTGCTGACTAGTGGCTACCGCCACGCTGGCGTAAGGTGAGCCGGAGCCCCAGACCTGTGTCCTCCCCTGTGCTTAATGGAAAGAAAGAGGCATCCAGAAGGCACAGCGCTAGAGCTAATGTGTCTGGGTGACAACGGAAGGGTGTGACCGTGGGTGATTCTAATCGCACGTGGTCAGACAGTAGGTTCCTCTTAAGCTCCAGCAGATTCGCTGAGTTAACACTATGATGTGGCCTCTATCATGAAATTCAAGAAGCTAATTTCATTTTGAGCTACATCAACAAAATTATAGGATCGAGAACAAGAGGCAGTCCTTGGTTTTATGGCTTTCATAGGCACTCGGGAGTACGGATTCATCCCACCATGTGCCTGACATCCCTCAGGGAACCAGACCCCACCTGCTGCTTCGGGCGCCCTGTACAAGAGGAACACTGATAATGTCAGCGGGTGCAAAGCAAACCGGTGAAGAAAAAGAACCACACAAAGTCAGATAAGAGAACAGAAATCAGGGCAAAGGGGTGGCAGGAAGCAAAGTGGGACAAGAAAGGGCACAGAGGTGTTTAAATATCCCAACCCCCAGCGCCTGGGGACTGGAGGGCCTCAGGGCTCCGGCACAACCCAGCAGTGAGGACTAAAAGAAGCTGCGTTCCGTGTCCATCATCCTCCAAAATGGAAAGGACTCCAGCGTCCTTCAACCTGGGGACAAGTGAACAAGGCGCTACAGCCACATCCCGAGAAGCTACTCGCTTAGAAGGGGAAGGGCAACTGTTTCACGCCAACAACATGGGTGACTCTTCCAAGTATGATGTCAAGTGACAGACGCTAGACTCAAAAGGCTACAGACTGCAGAATTCCATTTATAGGACATTCTGGAGAAGTCAGAATTAGAGGAATTAAAAAAAAAAATCCAGGTCACTGGTTGCCAGGGGCTGAGCGGGAGGAGGCTGGGATGGTTACAGAGGTGTGGGAGGGGATGTGGGGGAGGACAGTCCTACCCTAAGTCTCAATTCTGTGGAGGTTACCTAATGGTACGAGACTGTTGAAACCCAGAGAACTGGACCCTAACAACGGTGACTTTGATGGCATAGCAATTATATTTCAACAGACCTGGCTTTAAAGATAAAGAAAGCAAGTTCAGAGAAAGGCAGACCTGGAACTTTGGTAGGAGGGCCCTGATGCTTGGCCTGGGTGTTCAGTGGTTAGAGGAATGTTGACACAAGATGGTCTTCCAGGCGCCCTATGTCTTCTGAGACCGTGATGCTGGGAGGAACGGAGGAATGGAGGAACGAAGGAAGGAGACTGAGAAAAAACGGGCAGCGAGGCAGGAGGGGAGTGGAAGGGTAGGGGTTACCCCTCTTCATGAAGAGAGTGTGTCAAACAATGCTGCAGGGGCAGGTGGGTGAGGACCAAGAATGAGCCACCGCAGGTGACATCACTGGGGACCAGGGCCAGAGCCACTACGGGTGAGCGATGGAGGCAAACGTCTGTGCAGGGAGGAGAGGATAGAGGCAGAGCGGGAGGCTGTCCAGACAACATGACCATCCCTCTTTCCCAGGGCCCGGGGGCTCGGCTCTGGGCGCGTGCTCCTCACCACAGTCTCCCCTCCAGGTCCTCCCACCGTTCTCCCACTGGAGTGGCGGGTCCAACACTGGTTCTCCTTCCCCAGACAGGGTCCTGTGGGTGTGGAGAACACAGAAGCACAGGAACTTTCCAAAATGAAGGCAGAGGGGCTGCAGCAACCATCTCTTTTGCCAGAGACAGATAGAGGCATGCCTTGATTCACCGCACTTCGCTTTACTGCTTCACAGACACCGCAATTTTTTTTTTTTAAAGAAATTGTTGGGTTAGGGGTGCCTGGGTGTCTCAGTGCGTTAAAGCCTCTGCCTTCGGCTCAGGTCATCATCTCAGGGTCCTGGGATCGAGCCCCGCATCGGGCTCTCCACTCAGCGGGGAGCCTGCTTCCTCCTCTCTCTCTCTGTCTGCCTCTCTGCCTACTTGTGATCTCTGTTTGTCAAATAAATAAATAAATAAAATCTTAAAAAAAGAGAGAGAGAGAAATTGATGGGTTAAAAAAAAAAAAGTTAAGAAATTGATGGATCTGACAGCCCTGCGTCAGGCAAGTCTATCACTACTGTTTTCCCAAAAGCACTTGCTCACTTGGGGTCTCTGGTCACATTTTGGGGATTCTTGCAATATTTCAAGCTTTTTCATTATAATTATATGTGCTACGGGGACCTGTGATCAGCGATCACGACTTGCTAAGAGCTCAGATGATGATTAGCATTTTTGACAATAAAGTATCTATAATTAAGGTATATACATTTTGTTGTTAGCCATAATGCTATTGCCCACTTAGCAGATGAAAGCACGGTATAATCATAACTTTCACATGCCCTGCGGAGCAAACATTTCATGCTTTAATGCAATATTCACGTTACTGTGGGTGTCCGGAACCCAGCAAACCTGCAGTATCTCAAGCTGTGCCTGCCACATCCCTTCTTCTCTGAAAATGATCTAGGATGCTCGTGAATCCTGGGAAGGGCCCTTCCTCTTTCTACACAAGACCCCTCTCCCGTCTGCCCCTTGATACTAGTCCCGAGGCTCCTTTTACTCCAAGAGCCCAAAGTGAGATCCCCCTCCTAGAACGGCCCCCAAACACACACACTTGCAATCCTCTGGGAGGCCTTCCAAGGTCATCCTGTCCCCTCACTGCCATGCATGTCCCCTCCTACTCTTGTTCCCTCTGCCACCACACTGGGAGCCCCTCCCCCATTCAGCATCCCCAAAGATCCCTAGAACATCCACCTACAGACTCCAAATCAGACCACTGAGCACAGGGGTGACTGATGACGGAAAGGGAGGGACCCCACCTTGTCCCTGACGACCTGGAGAAGAAGCCAACTCTGTCTTCTGTCACCTCCGAGGTTCCAGTCTTACCCCCCTGATTTATAATTACTGCTGCCCAAGAGTCCCCTCCCGCCAGGCCATGCTGTCATACCCTTGGGCAAAGATCGCCCCAGGACCTGTACTTTCGTCCCCCGACCTAAAACCCATGTCCACCCTGCCAGACTTGGGCCCCACATTTCTGAAGAGGGCCACGCCTTTGCTCCACACGCCAGCTGTCGCCTTCCATGACTACCCTCAGGGGGGTCCACTTAGGCCTGCGGAAGGCCCTGGGGGGCAGAGCAAGAGGGCTAGGTGCTGAGACCCTGGGGCACCCAGCCCATGTCCTCTCTGCCCACCTGCAGGGAGCTGTGGCTTCGGGCCACAACCCCACCGCCACAGGTCTTCTCTCCTCACAGAGGAAGCATCTGTCCTGTCTCCCAAGCAACCCAACCTGCAGTGCCTCTGCTCCCACGTGCTGCCCCAGAGGGCGCATCACGGTCACTTTCCAGGCATGTCTGCCTACAAAGTGGAAGCCTGGGTGGCCCCATCAGACCTATCCTGATCCTTCGCAGCTCACGGGCCAGGCTGGAGTGGCCTTTCGCGACGCCCCTCGCCTTCCAGAGAGAGAGACAGCTGCTCGGCAGGAGCAGAAACCCCACGCTGTGTCTTTCCCTAAACGACGACCCACGCTGCCAGCTTCCTCTCTTCCCCTCCCCGCTACCCTCTTCCCGCGCCCCCCCCCCACCTCCCAGCTTTCTGTGAGGTCGGTTTTGTCTCTTCTCTTGCAGTAACAGAGCAATGTTTCTCCACTATCCCAAGACCCAGCGGGGAGGTGGTCCCTGGGCACAGGAACCACCCATTCATTCCCGGCTCTTCTGGAGCCCTGTTCTGTCTGTCCAGTGAACGAGCAGGAAGCACTCGGCGCATCCAGATGTGCCAAGGCCCGCTGTTTCTCCCCCAGATCTCTATCTCAGTTCTATTTCTAGTGCACTACGTCACTATGTAAGTGCCCCCGACCTCTAGTCTCTACCACAAACGGCCCCAAATAAAGCTGCGGGAGGAACCGTCCTCATGCATCCTCCCAGCTGAGGCGTCTAGCATCTCGGATGGCTCCTGATTTTCTGGGGTCCAAACGCTCCAGGGCAACTCCAGGGTTCCCCCCCAGCCCCCAATTCCTCAGCTTCATCTATCACATCAGAGGGTTGCCTTCACACAAACATGATTGGACCCTCAGGCACGTGGTTGATGAACAGAACCCCACTTGATTCAAGGGGGTGACTAGGCAAAGACGGCGGTCTTATTTGAGTCTAGTAAATTGTTCTGTAATTTTAAACATTCCCGATTTACCTGTTTGGCTCGTTCAAATGCGTAAATACCAGGTGTGCTTGAATAATAATGCCTATAGCATTCCCAGTTTTTGCTTTAGTCCTTCCTGTCTCCAAAGAGCTTTCCTATCCATTGTCTCCCTGCTGCTGAGAAAACCCGGGGAAGGGAGGCAGGGCGCACTTGATTAAACCAGTGGGCTCAGGGAGGTCAAGCACACAGCAGGGCTGGCACCTGTCCTCAGCCAGGTACAAGTTCTATATTCCACTAGTTAGCCAGCTATAATGGAACTCTTTGCCAAAACCTACTGGTTTACCAAACCCCCACACATTCGTTATCTCAAAGGCAGGTTCGTCTCGCCTTATAAGAAGGGCAGCTCCCCCTACGAGCAGGTGTTATGGTCTCTTTAGTTCGATGAGAACCAAAAGGAGAAAGGTCTCAGAAAACCCAAAGTGGAAAACTGACCCAAGGTCAAAGAACCTCTAAGCGAGTCAACATTCCAGTTTTCGGGAAGCAGGTTGTGGTCTTAGCTGCTGCCACACGTTCCACCAAGCCCTTAACACACAGCTGTGTGTCTCTCAGAGGGATACACTCTGGTTCAAAGGGAAACAGAGGTTGGGGTGGTAGGCCTGTGAAGCTCGAGTCCACTGCCCCTGGAGAGCACTGGGACAAAACTCCACCATGCAGGGTGGCCACAGGACCTTGCTCTCATCTAAGATATGAGCGGGGTGGGCGACACACCAAGAGGGGACATTCCTGAGCCCTGATCTCCAGCCATTCCTGTAACAGTCTACAGCCTGATTCACACCGGTCACCGTTGGCACAACCCCAAAGGGGATGTCCATCCAGCCCACCAGTCCTGCAGAGGGTATGCTCAGATGAAAGAAGGGGAAAGAGGATGTGGCTGTCTCTGGTCAGTAGTCACTGGTCCCTAACTCAGCTGTGCATGATTCTCACCTGCCAACTTAACTCTGAACCCCCAAAACACGCTCACACACCCCTAATGGGCTCCTCTGCTCCGCCCCCAGACTGCATCCCTTTGGTCTGGGAAGGGGCCATTGTTCAACGCGCTCTTTCGTTCTGGTCATGCTACGGAAGAATGTTCTATGTCAGAGTCCAAGGGGGAGATAAAAAACAGCTCAGCCAAAGGAAAAGCAGAAATGAAGCAGGGGAAGAATGTGGGCAGAGAGAAAGGGAATAACACAGACAGCAGGAAAAATGGGACACGTAGGTTTCCTCACCTCAGACAAGCATACTTTGATGTAAGTCCATATACATTTTTGAGGAGAGGGAAACTATGAATTGACACTCAGGGCAAATCAGGAGATCATTCATTTTACAAAAGAATTTGGCATCCGATTCCTTTAAATAGCAGTCTCTCCTAGTGTGTTTAAAATAGGATTCCATTTACAGAAGTGTGATTTACACAAAACCACATCTGTTACATAAGGCTCGGGAAAATAGCTCTCCTCCCATGTAGTCCGGCCAACTATAGAACTGGCCCCATACAGATGGTCATCTATTTTCTTCTCAAAGATACCCAGCCCAGCTCTCCAGCACCTCTTTCTATATTTCCCCTGATTCTTAGGGACCATCCCAATCTCTCCCAGTCTTCCCTAAACTCAGGGAGCAACTGCTCCAAAATCTTTACACATTCATTTGACACACATTTCCCAAAGGCCTATCGCCTGCTGGGCCCTACTCCAGGAGTATAATTGTACACCAAAACCGACACATCTCTGCTCCATGGAGTTTTTAAAAAATGATTTTATTTATTCATTTATGTAAAAGAGTGTATGAGCGGGGGGAGGGGCAGAGGGAGAGGGGACAAGTAGACTCCCCCCTGAGCTAGGAGCCTGATGAGCGATAGACTCAGGGCTCAAGCCCATGATCCTGAGTCAAAATCCACAGTCGGATGCCCAACCGACTGAGCCACCCAGGCGCCCCTGCCTCATGGACCTTACATTTGAATGTGAGAGACTGACTGACAGCGAACCACTAAATAAAATCCATGGTGTCTGAGATGGTGACAGGGGCTATAGGGCCAAGAATGGGGTTGGTGTCATAACCTTACATGGGGTCACCAGGGAAGGCTGTCCTGGAAGGTAACAGGGAGTGATAAGGAAGCAAGTCTGAAAGGCGCCTGGGGGAAGGGTTCCAGGCAGAGTCCACCTGGCAGGAGCCCTCAGGTCTGAGGAGGAGAGGCCGAATCACAAGGGGTCACGTGGGCCACTGCAAGGACCAGCTTGTGTTCCGAGGGAGACAGGAGCCCCTGGGAGCTTTTGAATGAAGGGTGACATGATCAGACTCCTTTTTTAGGGGGCCCCTCTGACTGCTGTGCTGACACTGCGGGGACATGCAGGGAAGCAGGGACAACAGCTGAGATGTGGCTGAATTAATTCAGGGCAGAGATGATGGGGGCCCAGACGAGGCTGGTCATGGTGGGAAGTGCTGAGATGTGGACGGATTTGGATATACGGAGAAAGCAGGGCTGACGCAGGTTGCTGCTGACTTGGACGTGGGGTGTGAGGACGGAAGGAAGGAGTCAAGGGTAGGAGTCAGGATTATTCACCAGAGCGGTGTGTGGGACCGAGCTGTCATCAATACGACAGAGAACCAAGGGAGGAGAAGGTCTGGGGCAGACAGTAGCTGATCTGGGGGCATGTTACAAGGAGATGCCCATCAGACACCAAATGGAAATCAAACTGATGGGGGGTGGAGTGGCAGGGTGCGATCCTAGAATTCGTTGGAGGTGCGAGCTAGGCCAGGCGGTCTGGTAGCCACCCACATGTAGAGATGGGGTTTAAGGATGGGGAAGATCCCCAAGGAGTGAGTGCAGATGAGACCTCTGGGGACAGCCTGAGGACACCAGACAATCAAGAAAGAGTTGGGGGGAGTGAGGAGTGGAAACAGAAAAGAAACAGCCCACAAGGAGAAGGAAAGCCAGGAGTGTGGCACCCCAGAAGGCAGACGAAGCGATGAGTTTCACCCGGGAGCCTCAGTGGTGAAGGCTGATGACAGACCAAGCAGATGAGAACTGAAAAAACTGCCCCACTGGGTTGAACATCATGGTAACCTTTAGTGGGGCTTTCTGGTAGACTCTGGAAGGGGGCAGAGTCTGAAGGGGGACTCAGAGACAGGAGGAAGGGGAGCTGGAGGCAGAGTGTCAGCAAGGGAGCTGAGAGAGGAGGAGGCGGAGGTCCACGCCGCCGTGTTCTAAATGGGAGGAATTACAATGCGTTTATATGGATGAGAGGGGAAGGAATGGAGCATCGCTGGAAGGGGGAAGGGCTCTAACGCACAGCAGGAGCTGGCCACCCCGGCGAGCACCAGCCCGGGTCACCGAGGATGGACACAGGTGTCGACAGACGGCTGACGGGGGCTTGTGCAAGCTTTCTGGGGATTGCATCTCTTTTCACAGTTGAAACAGGAAGCAAGGTCTGGGGCTGAGAGTGAGGGCAGGGGAGAAGAAGGCACAACTGTTGTCTAGGAAAGTTGGCGGGGGGAGTGCTGCACGGACCAGGGGAGGGCACAGGCCTGCCAAGGAGCAGCAGTGAAGGCCCACGAAGAAAATACGAAGCCAGCCCTCTCTGCCTCCTCTTTCCCCAGCCAATACCCCAACACCCCCTCCGTGTTTCTCGTGCTAACTCTTGTCCTCCTCCCCACTGCCTTCCAGCTTTAGAACTGCCTGGACCTCCATGGAATCGATACCGGTACACTTGGTCACTTCTGTGTGCTTCTTTTTCAATGAGGCCTTTCAGAAGGGAGACGTGAAATTGGTGCTCGCGTTGGCAGGTGTGCGTGTTGGAGGGAGCGGGGCGGGAGCTGGAGTCTCCTTGAAGCAGAGGAAGCATAAGGCAGAATGTCCAGACGCCCCCTCAATTCTTCTTTCAACTTCCTTCTACTCCCCCACTCCCCACAACCTTTGGATCTCAAATTTCCTTATCTAAAACGCAGATTGAATAGTCTCTACCTCATTGTGGTTCAAGTTCTGATTCTCTAATTCAATGAACCTTTCCAAAGGCCTATAGTAGATCCCAGACTCATTTGCACCCATTATGTCCTTTAACCCTGTGGTCACACCAGGGCTGCTAGCTCCACTCATGAGATGGGGAAACTGAGTCTTGGAACAGTTAAGTGGCTTGCCCAGCTAGCTGGAAGGCCTGACTAGCTAGATGACCAGGCTGGTAGAGAGCATGGCCAGGATTTGAGCCAACATGTTGCTTCGGGTGCAACCTCACTGATCCTAAGCTCTGTGCTGGGCCTGGGAAGGACAAGTCAGACTCATACCCACTGAGAGAACACACAGGTCTGTGTCAAGCCCTCAATTCCAGGAACTGAAGTCCTTAGCAACACACAACCAAAGCCCAGCCACACAGATCTCGGGTCAGAGCCAAAGAGAAGGAAGGGGAAGGGCAGGGTAGGGTCTGGTCACCCTGAGGAGGCCAAGGAACGTCCCGGCTGGTGGGCAGGAGGCCTGATGGGATACCTCTGGCCCAGAACCAGGGGAGTCCTAACGCGCCGGGGAGGAGCTGCCAAACCCTTTGCAAAAGGGGAGAGGTGGTGGTTGCTAATTGCGGAAGTGGATTTCATCATCATCATTGGGGCTCTGATAGGACTTCCTCTGAAAGCAGAGTAGCCAAGAACTCTCACTTCCGTTTCTCAAGTGAAGGAGAGCCCCTCCTTAGGGAAGTAGGGGGTAAGAGCCTCCAGGTTCAAGAGGGGCAGGGTCACCCCAAGGGCCCCAGGCAGCGTGAACCCCGGCCTGGGCATGCGGACCTGACATCCCACTAGCCTCTGGGCCGCCAGAGCTCCTGGAAGCTACGAATGGCCAGACCCCTCTCCCCAAAGCACAACTCCAACCATGCCAGGCATGTCCAGGGGCTCGCCGCTGAGTATGGGGAAAATGTTCCACTCAAGGCTTTTGGGATCTGGCCCCTGCTGGCCCCCATTAATTTAGTCATCCGTGGCTTTATTCGCTCACGAAATTCACCCACCAAACATATATTGAGCACCTATGCGTCAAGCGTTGTACTAAATTAATTCACAGATGAGTCAGATGTAAGTGCTCTGTGTGCACAGCCAGTGAGAGAGGAGATCCTAGTGCATGCAGAATGGCGGGTGGGGGGGAGGGTATCTGACCAAGACTTGTAGTAAGAACCATGAACCAGATAAGTGGCCTTGAGGAGGGGCCCACAGGGTCGCTGGGGTGGAGAGGCCAGCCTCCAGGCCCAGAAGTGGGGGCCAGTGCCCAGGGTGGGGAACGTGTTGCCAAAGTGTGGAAAAGCAAATGACATGGCGGCAGGCCCAGAGAGCCCCGTTCCCAGAATCACACACAACAGTCCAAGTGACCTTCCCCCTTATCAACCACTCAGTTAGAAACACATTAAAAAGGATCCTTCAATCCTTGATTGGGGTGCCTGGGTGGCTCTTGGTTAAGTGTCTGACTCTTGATTTCAGCTTAGGTCACAGTCTCAGGGTCGTGAGATCGAGCCCTGCGTCGGGCTCCACGCTCGTTGAATAATCTGCTGGAGAGTCTCTTTCTCCCTTGCCCTCTGCCCCTCCTCCCCCCAATAAACAAGTAAAATCTTCAAAAAATAAAACCCTGTTAAAACTTTTATCAATACAATGGCAATCATATTATAATATCTAAACGGGAGAAATTAACATGTTGTATGCCTTAAATTTATATAACATTATATATCAAACCCATTTCTCAATAATAAAAAACCTGCAATCTTAAAGCCCAAGTATTTAAAGTGTAAAGGGGCGAACAGTTAGTCAGTCTTCAAGGTATGCACAAGGATGTCACCTCCACAGAGGGAAATGGACATAGCGTAATGTCTACTACTAGGGCACCGATTACAATGAGACAACACGTCATCTCTACTCATCTGGAAACATGGTATTGATTGCCAAGTCCTCTGCTCTCCCCATAACCCTCCATAGAAGACGCTGTGATTGGGCACCTGGGTGGCTCCGTGGGTTAATAAGCCTCTGCCTTCAGCTCAGGTCATGATCCCAGGTCCTGGGATCGAGTCCCGCATCGGGCTCTCTGCTCCGCGGGGAGCCTGCTTCTCCCTCTCTCTCTGTCTTCCTCTCTGCCTACTTGTGATCTCTCTCTGTGTCAAATAAATAAATAAAATCTTAAAAAAAAAAAAAAAAAGACGACGCTGTGATTATCCCCACTATTCGAGGGGAGGAGCCTCAGGAACCTGCCCAGGTAAGTCAGTGGTGGAGATGGAATGTGAATGCAGGACCCAAGCCCTTGACCACTCTGACACACTGTTTCTGGATCCAAGACATAGTGATGGCTAAAATAAGGTTACAGACCTATGATATTGTAGGTCCCTTCTGGTTTAGGTATGTGTGTACCTGCTGTGTATATGTTGACATTTGGTTGAAACAAGTGCAAATTTGGCCACTTTGGCTTATAAAAGCAGGACTTTCATATGCCTCAAGCTAGCATGTGTCTATATGAGCGTGCGTGCGCGCGCACACACACACACACACACACACGCACGCACACTGTAAGGATCTCTACCAAAGAAGCCTTGTTAGCAACAGTGTTTGGGATGCTGGAAGTGTATTCGATCTTAAGTTCTCTACACCTTTTCCTATTTTCTGAAAATACAGCGTAAGTGAAACATTTTTCAGTGGATGACCCTGTTTTGTCACTGCAGCTGCTAAAGAGCACAAATGTGATATTAATATGTATGCAAAGGGCAGGAGCCCACAGCATCAGAAGCCAGGGCACTCATGGCCATGTCCCCTCTGGAGCTGAGAAGCCAACACGTGGACAAAAACCGCCCCATAGAGAGGGCCCAGAAGTCAAAGGGAAGAGTCCCGCTGCAGGGTTCAGGGCATCCTGTCACCCTACCCTCATTCTAGCTGACCTGACTACAGCTGAGAGGGCCTCCTACATTGTTGATGGCACCAACCCCCCCACCCCCAGCAGTGAGCCAAAGCAGACAAAGCAACTAGGGGGTCCCAGAGTCCACTGAGAGCCAAGGAGAACCCCTGCTGGGCACGAAGCTTCTGACCCTGGCATCCTTAGAGCAACAGTGGCCACGTCTGTGACCCCTCCCTGTCCCTGGGCTCACTTACCACCTTCCAAATTCCGACACAATTTACTTTGTTTACATTTACTGTTCATCTCTACACCCCATCCCTAACACACACGGGAGGTCCGCAGCATTAAGGCAAGGGTTTCTGGTTCAGTGAAATTCCCCAAGTGCTTGTAACAACACCTGGTACACGGAAGGTACTGCATTAGTATTTTAAGATTTATTTAAGATTTATTTATTTATTTGACAGAGCGGGAGAGACAGCAAGAAAGGGAACACAAGCAGGGGGAGTGGGAGAGGGAGAAGCAGGCTTCCCGCTGAGCAGGGAGCCCGAAGTGGGGCTGGATCCCGGGACCCTGGGATCATGACCTGAGCTGAAGGCAGATGCCCAGCGACTGAGCCACCCAGGTGCCCCAAGCGTTGGGATGCTTAACCAACTGTGCCACCCAGGTCCCCCTCCATAAATCTTTTCTGAATAAATGAATGAACAAATGCCTAACTAAACTGTCACCTTCCTCAGCCCACCTCCTATGCCACTTGGCAGAATGAATTATCCCTACCTCCGAGTTTCTATGCACTTTCCTTAAGTCTCTAACATGGCATTTATCATACTCTAATTGCCTCCGCTTCCTTGAAGACAGGAGCCTTCAAACTCTCCCATTCTCTGTTAGGTTCTCAGTGCCTGTCAGAGGGCCTCGGTGTGCCGACTCAGGGGACAATCCTGACAAACGTATAGGACAAAAAAGACAAGGGCCAGGACCCTGGGGGACACTGCCCAGCACCCAGACCAGTGACGAACGAGGATCTTCGTGCCAACAGGGCTAAGGAGGCAGTGACTACTTTCCAAACAATCCAGCCTGAGACTCCTCTAGCAGGAAAACGCTATTTTAGGTCCCAGAGCACGAGGCTGAACCGAGTGCTCCAAAGAGAAGTCAAGAAAGAAAGTTAATGAAACGCTCATTTCCAAAAAACCCGGCCTTTCGGCTCCCACGCTCATCCTGGTCCCAGACCGGAAGCACACATCCCGGTGGGATCGTCAAGCGGGGACGGCCTCTCTCACTGGGCTGGTTGTGCTGGCGGATGCGGGTTATTTCCACGTGGGGCCCGCACCTGGCACCGCTCATCCCTCTTTCCTCCCTCCTCTGGCCCCGCTCCTAGCAAACCTACTCAGCACGCCCTTCCTGACGTCACCATCCATTCACTTCCCACCTACGGCACACCGGGTGTTTCCATCAATGAAACGGCTGCTCCCCTTCTTCCCCACACAGCTCAGATACCTCCTCCTCCAGGAAGCACTGACGTCCCAAAGGATTTGGATTCCGCGTCCTGGGAACTTTGCTAGCCTAAACCACAGGTGGCTCCTGAACACACCCCGTGTTCTGCTTCACGCCATGGCTCTCTCTGCCTGAAATCCCCTTGCTTGCCTTGCCCCCTGAGGGACTCCTTCCCCTCCTTCTCAAGCTTTCCCCCTGAAACCCTCCTCTGGTGCCTGGCCAAGTATCCCCCCTTTCCCATGCTAGCGCGTTCCTCAAACGCATACCACGTGCTTTACCGCACGTACCGTAATTACTTACAACACGCCTGACGCCCTACTCGCAGAGGGGTCATTCTGCAAGAAGGACTACTCTACCCATCGCCTAAAGCTTTAAGATTTTATTTGTTGCCTAAAGGAATAAGCAAAAAACTAATAATCACAGCAGGGCTTACTAAGCCTTCCCATGTGCCAAGAATTTAAACAGGCCGTGTCCGTATCTCTACGTCTGCAGACACCAACTCATCCGAGAGGCAAGGGAGGTGATGCATCAACAGGTCAATTAACTTGTCATCCATGGTCGCAGCGGGGCAAGTGTGGCAGCAAGATGTAGCCTCTGGCCTGTGTGACTCCAGAGCCCTGGGGCCAGCCTCCAGGGCAGCCTCGGGGCCCAAAAACCGCTCCCCATCCTCCCCAGGCAGGGGACGGCACCTCGGAGTCCAGCCACAGCTCACTCACAGTTACAAATGAGCTTCCTGCCCTCTAATCCCTTTTTACTTGCCCAGAGAAAGCACCTCCAGATCAAAGAGTCATTAAGACTTCAGGGAATCAAAAGGTGACACGGGGATTTTTTTTCCCCTCACCTAAAAGACCTGTGCTTGATTTCTTCGGGGGCCCTGGGGCGGCATGCGTTTGGTCTGGTAGCTGGAATCCTTTGGCTTAGGGGCAGCAGCCAGACCACGTGCCTGTCTGGCTGTGGACTGGGACCTCTCCAGCAAGAAAGGAGACAAAGGTGGAGCGGAAACAGCCCCTGGATGTGCTCTTTGAGAAAATCACCCGGCTGCGGGGGTGGGGGGAGAGGGGGTGGGGAGAGGACAGGGATGGGCAGGTCTCTCTCTGGGCAGCAGAGCACAGTGGGCTCAAGCGTCCTAAAACCTACATTTGCTTCTGAACTGAGCCCCTGCCTGGCAGGGAGGCTTGGAGGAACCTCCAAGGAAATGAAATTCTGCTCCTCAAGGCTGTTGTAAGGGAGAAAAGAATCCAGGTGAGACTGCTTTTTCTGTCACCTGCGGGTGTCTACGTGTCATTCACTCAGCTCATTTCAAGGGAGTCTCTGTCTCTCCCTACAACCTGGCCATCCTCAGCTCCGGATCTAACATCTTAATGTCTACATCCCAGGAAACATACAAACTGGGGAGTATCCGATAGGTGTGTGGGTTGGACTGAACCGCATCCTGGTAGGACACAATCTTAGTGATCAGTGACAGTAAGACTAGCCACAGGGGGTGCCTGGGTGGCTCAGTGGGTTGAGCCTCTGCTTTCAGCTCAGGTCATGATCTCAGGGTCCCGGGATCGAGCCCCATGTTGGGCTCTCTGCCTGCCTTTCTACCTACTTATGATCTCTCTCTCTCTGTCAAATAAATAAATAAAATCTTTAAAAAAAAAAAAAAAAAGACTAGCCATAAGATGACAGTCAAAACTCTTTCCCCTGGGGCGCCAGGGTGGCTCAGTGGGTTAAAGCCTTTGCCTTCGGTTCGGGTCATGATCCCAGGGTCCTGGGATCGAGCCCCGCCATAGGGCTCCCTGCTCAGTGGGGAGCCTGCTTCTTCGTCTCTCTCTGCCTACTTGTGATCTCTCTCTGTCAAATAAATAAACAAAATCTTTTAAAAAACAAAAACAAAAAACTGTTTTCCCTAAGTAATTTTGAAGGAGGCAAGTAACAGATTTCCTTCCTTGAGGGCCGTCATCCACAACCCCTGACCTTCTTCTGGGGACTGTCTGAAGAAGGCTGCTGAGCCACCATGCCCCACTGAATCTTAGGAACCACACCGGAGAACGCACAAAGCTAGGATTTGTGGACACATGTCGCTGGAACGGCTCCCCAGTGTTATGGTGATAACGCCATGCTAGACTGCAGCCATCCCCCCACGGGACTCTGAGGTTCCCCAAGCCTGAACGCTGAGCCCGTCTCCAGGGCTGGCAAGGACTCGGACACCAGACTCCCCCAGGGTCCCGGAGCAGCTCCAGCGGGCAGACAGGCGCGCTCCCTCTCCAGGGCGCTGGTTCTGCCACAGAATGCCTCTGTTATGGGGAAGCACTGGCCAGCCAACATCTAGCCTCTCTTGAAACAAATCCCACCTTCCAGAGCCCCGTGGAGCACGTGTACTCCCTCTTTGTCTCAACAGCCCTCCGTGAGTCAAAGACAACCATCCGCCCTCCTGGGGCTTTCCTTCTACAAGCTGAACAACTCGACTCGTCTTGCAAGGGGGACATCCCCCTCGCTCTGCTCTGGACACTCTCTAAGTCAGAGACTCCAAACCTTTTCTTTGCCTCTGACCATAGTAAAAAATACATTTTGAAAGGCCAGTCCTTACTCACGTGCACGTGGGTCTACCCCCAAAGCCAGTTCCATGCACGAATGCTAACCTCCTCACAGGTAGTATACCTGGATGCCTTCTCACCGACCCCACTCATGCAAATGCTGCCTGCAGCCCACCACACAGAGTTTACAACCCGGAGCTGAAAACATTGCCCTGGTTTCACCAACTGGTCACCGTGTCCAGCCTTAACTGCTTACTTAGCTCAGACCCTAGGTGGGAAAACGCATCCCTTGACACGTGGCTATTTGCTTATCGGGGCCGCACGGACAGTTGTAGAAATGGTTCTGCAGAGGGCCTGGCCCCGCTTGGCGCGCGCTTCCTTTCCCCATGCTGCCCCTCAGCCCGGCAAACACACCGGCACCCGTCAGCAGCAACAGCACATCCACCAGAAGCTTGCTCCTGCCCTGCCATCATTATCATTCAGTCTGAACACCTGAAACAGCTTTTCCCCACCCCTCGTTTTCCTGCTCTGTAAACTGGGGGATCTCAGGAGGGCAGCAGAGATTTAGGAAGAAACCCCCGTTTTGAAAACAGTGGTAGGTAACTGACAAGGCGTGAGTAACTGACAAGGCGTGCAGTCTGCACACGGACTGGCAGAAACCCCCCCACCCCATGGGGCCCCCGAGGCCAAAGACCACCACCCCTCCAGTCTGTCTTTTTTGATTGACATGTGTCCACGGCAGGATCGGGTCACCGACTCCTTTCCCCCCTCCCAACTTATATTGGTCATCATAGCATACATTTTGGTGATCAGGAGAACCGGCGACAAAGCCTAGCTCCACCACTTGGACGGACTTCACCTTCTAAACCCCAGTGTTCTTATCTGTAAAACGTGGCTAATGATTTCTGCTCTGCCCTCCTCACAGGGGGGTGCTAAGCGTGAACAGGTGTGAAAAGGCTTTGTAAACTGTAGAGCACTCGGCAGATGTAAACCGTTATACAAACTATACGTTCTTTTGTAAGAATTGATGGCATTGGGTCCGTTCCCCAAAGGACAGCCCTGAATCTTCTGTGTTCGCTAAAGGCACAGACTCCATCATCAGTCCCCAAAAGGCAGCCACACTGCACCCAGGTGCCTTGTTAAACAAGCTCTCCCTTGGGCAGAAATCTGAGGTCATCAAAAATTCATCACTCGCAGCAGCTGGTGGACCCGCTGTCCCCATCATTTTGTGCCTTCATTCAGAAAGAGAAGTAGGTGTGGAAGAACAGGTCCCACGAGCCGTCCGCTGAAACAGAGCCTACACTCAACTCTTCAGGGCAGTCAAGAAAATAAGGGGGCGGGGAGGGCATCGGGCCGGCTCAGTTGGAGGAACAAGAGACTCTTGATCTGGGGATCCTGAGTTTAATGAGCTCTACCCTGGGTATAGAGATTAAACAAATAAATGAACAACCAGTTAAGGAAAGGGTGTGTGGGGGTGGGGGTCAGAGTCATCTTAGATGAGACTCTGGAAGCCATCATTCTCTTAAAAGCCACCACACATAAGGAGGACTTCCTAAGCCCGTGCTTTGAAAGAATTATTTCCAACCTTCACTAGGATGCTCCAGGCAGGTTTAATTCTCATTTTACCGATGAGGCTAAGAGGTTTAAACAAAACAAAACACACCACAAACAAACAAACAAACAAAACTTGCTCAAAAGCATGTAGGGAATTGGGTGAACTCTAATCTGCTTTTTCTCATTCGGCAGTAAGAAAGAGGACTGAGGACCCCCATCTTTCCCCCACTGATGTCAGGCTCTGCCAAGGATGTGGCTGAAATGCTGGGTTTGAGGTTGACCCCAGAGCCAGTGGCCCCCAGAGTAAGAACTTCAAACCAGACAGAGGGCTTTAGTGGTGGGGACAGAAAAGGAACTTCGGCCTTTGGCAGGAATGGGAAGCAGGTGCCCGTTCCCTGGGGTGGGTCAGATTCTTCTGCACGGTCGAGGGTCTGTGCTTTTAACAGAGAGCTGGGGACAGTTGTTTCTGGACTGAGCATTTGAGTGCTCAGTGATGAAAGAGAACTTCATATCATTTTTGTTTGGACCACAAGCTAAGAGGAAAGAGGCAAGACATGTGCCTCTCCTGAGCCCCAAGTTCTCCAGAGGTTACCCAGTACCTACAGCCCAAGGTCAGAACACCCTGGTTGGCATTCAAGGCCTTTCTGATCTGGCCCCAACCAACGATCTCAACATTTCCTGATCTAAACCTGCTCCAGCCAAATGTCCCCAGCTTCACCAGATGGCCTTGCCCGTCTCTCTTCTCACACTTCTTCCCACAGGCAATGCCTCTCACTGCTCTCAGTAGAGCAAACCCCACCCAGGCTTGAAGTCCCGGCCTCAGGCTTTGTCCTCCATCTAACTCTGCCATCCAGTCCCTTGGCAGACCCCTATGGCCCCAGGAGCTGCGGCCTTCTGGTCGGGGCCTGCGTTGGTACTAACTGTTGCGTTGGCCTGCCTCTCTCCGGACCCCTCCACCCAGATGCTAAGGGCCCAGAGGAGTAGGAAGGCCACAGATTAGGTTTCCGTGTCCCTCACATAGCACTTGCTAAAGAAATGAGAGGTATCAAATAAATTCTGTTGAGTTCATAAGCAGAGGGATGGAGAGAGGTGGTAGAGTTAGAGGGGACCCAAAGCTCTGAAGACACACGTCCCGAGCTCTGTAAGCTGGTCCTCATAAGGCTTGGAAGGAATCTCAGCTCAGAGCCAGAAGGAAGCTGGGGGTGATATGGCTTGCTGGCCACTGGGTTAGAGCTTCAGGTCCACCGTGCAGGGCAGGTGACCCTGGTCCCATCTCCAGAAAACCTGGCTGCAACTCAGCTTTCCACCTCCCCACCCTCACAGCTGCAACCAGGATTTTCTGTGAAAGGTAATTCTAATAGTTGCCCAAAGAAAGTACAGGCTTTCACGGTATGTACACAGGGAATGGCGGTCTAGCCTCTGAGCACTGCCCAGCCATGGACGGCTACGTGTCTTCATATGAGGATGGGAGCCAGCAACACCCGCATTCAGCTCCCATTCCCAGGGCAGCGCACAGAATGAGCTTGCTTTCCTGTCACAGAAGGGTCGATGCTCACCTATCCTCTGTCCCCTACCCAGGACAGAATGCCAAAGGCCTTGCAGGGCCAGGAGCTCACCTGCCTTCTCCATAGAAATGGTAACTTCAAAATGTACTCTCTGGGGGAAACAAGCCCAGTTCTACATAAGATGAACTGAAATTCCAGTACCTTCTCTTCCCCAAGGAACAGGCAGACCCAGACCTCTTTTTTCCCCAGACACAAAGACACACCAGCAGAGACCATCCATCACCAAATACCTCTCCAGCCTGACATACAGGCCCTCAAATGTTGTAAGTCTGGGGGTCCCAGGGGGTGGGGGGCAATCTGGTCTAAAGCCAGGGTCAGGCTGCCTGACTACCAAGTGACGTCACAGACACCCTTAAATCTCCACTCCCAGGGGGAGCCACTTGGGACCTCCGGGAAAACCTGCTGCCCCGAGTGCTCAGAGACCCCTGAATCACATCCTGTTACGTCTCAAGGGCTGCTCCCCAATCAATGAACAATGTATTCAGCTCCTACTGTGCTCCTGGGGGGTGCGGGATACAGGACTGCCCTGACAGAGGAATCAGTCCCTCCAGGGAGTCTGACGCTTAAGAGGCAAAGGTGTTTGCGGGTCCTCCGGCCAAAGCAGCTGGGGTTTACAAGTGGTACATCTAGACTATCCTCCGTCCATGCCAAGGATTCCATTCCTGCCCCCTCATCTTCTAAGATGGTTAAAGTCCCAGCTCCTCCCCACTACCCTTCAGGTCACCCACCTGTGCCCCCACTCTGCCCACTGGCTCAGTTCAAAAATCTTCCCACAAATCTTAAACGGGTAAGCAAGCAAGGGGGCCCTACAGTGGGTAGGACAAACCCCCTTCCCGCAGCCCGACCCTCCATCTACCAGGCTGATTTCCCAGTTTGAGAGAACTCAACAGCCCTCTCGCCGGGGTCTAGTGAGCTCTCCCGGGCAGCCCTGGTGGCAGCGCGGCGGGAAACCGGGAACCCCATCCCTGCCGGCCAGCCGCCTCCACAATCCTGGCCGGGATCCCTCCTCCAGCACGCCTGGAGTTGGGGCCGACGAGCAGGATCAACAATCCAGAAACTTTCAATGGATCAAGCCGACTGGGAGGGAGAGAGGGAAGGGGGAGAGGGAGGACGGGGACCAGGGGAGGCTCCAGGGCAGAGCCCCTGCTCTCCACTTACCATCTTGCTCACATCCATGACCGAGGCTGCAGGGCAACCCCCCACCCCTGGAGATCCCGCTTCCCCCAAATGCTGCTCCCGGCTAATTCTGCCCGGATGGTGCCATGCTGCGGGCAGGGCGGCCGGCAGGGCCCCCGCGGACCGGGGAAGGCGGCGGCGGCGGCGGCAGGACCGAGGCTGGACCGGAGAAAGGAAGGGAAGGGGGAGGGGAGGCGGGGAGGGGGAGGGGGCCGAGCGCGGAGCCGCAGCGCGCACCGGAGGCGGGGGAGGCGCGGCTCCGCGGGCGGACAGCGCGGCCGAGCCCCCGGGGGCCGGGGCGTCCCGCGACCAGCTGGAGGCGCCGCGGTAGGGGGCGCGGGGGCGGGTGGTGCGGGAGCAGACGGATTCCCGGGGCCGCCTGAGGCTGCGGCCCGGGCGCGCGGCGGCGAGGGTGTGATTTGAATAACAAAAGGTCGCTTCTCCCGGAGCCCCGGAGGCCGGGATCGCCGAGCCGGCCGGGAGCGAGGCCGCCGGGCCCGCCAGGAAGTGTGTGTCGGAGCGTGAGTGTGTTTGGGTGTGCGCGCGCGCGCGTGTGCGCGTTTTGGTGGTGGGATCGGTGGGACTCAGGAAGTGAGCGGGGGAGGCGGCTGCGAAGGAGCGCGATGGGGGCGCAGCGAGCCGACATTCCAGTGGGGGCAGGGGGTCCGCTCGGCCCCTCCCCACTTGGCTTCCCTGCACAAAGGCGGAATTGAGAGCCAGTTGTTTGCCTCCTGCGGCTAATCCGGAGGGGACGCTCAGATGAGTCTGGGGTCTGCAAACTGACGGGCGCACAGAAGGAAGTGGAACAGGTATCCCCGGAAGGCTCGGTGCCCCGCGCAAGGGAGCCGGGGCCAGCCCTTCCGGGGGCGAGGGAAATTGGCTCCTCGATATTGAGTGTCCTGAACGCAGCGCCTTCTCTCCAGCCGGAATCCTCGAACCTTCCACTCCTTACTCGTCTGCCCTTAGAGAAGTGGGAGGCCCACACTCCTCTCTGCGGAAGACACAGCTGGTGGCCAAAAAGGGCTCCCGGCAAATGCTCTTCCTGGGCACAGTCTGCAGAAAAAGCCTGGACATCCAAGCCTATGGCTTCAAGGCGAGCTGCCTCAAATGCTCTATTGAGCAGGGAGGTTTGGGGCACACGCCAAGTCCTCAGGGACCGGAGGCCACTAACACCGGACCCTGCTTTACCCAGGTGAGGAAACTGAGGCCCAGAGCAGGGGAGTGATTTGTCCCAGGTCACACACCTCGCAGGGACTGGGGTCAGGAGAATCCTTAGTAAGGATGGTGCAGCCATCCTTTGGCTTTTGGGAAGCCAAAAAGAGCTTCCCAGGCTATCAGAAAGCAACCCCGTTTCTAAAACCCATTCCAGTGAACAGGTGATGGGACCCATCCACAGCCCTGGCCCTCTGACCACACAGCAAGGGGCCAGAAGGTCACACTAGCCAAGTCAGTCCCCCATCAGGCCCCAGGGCCTGCTTGGCTGACTAGGAAGACCCCTCCCCTTCCAATCTGAGTTCTCAATCTATGAAATGGGAAATGTTGCTCTGCCTGCCTCCTAGGGGGATGTGAGAAAGCATGATATAAAAGACATAAAAATAAGACAGGAATGTATGGGGCTTTCACTGTGGTGGTTATTTTCACTTCCTGGCTTTGGAGCTCAGTTACAGGGCTCTCAGCATCAGCTAAGGGATCTCTGGGCCCGGGTCTCTCTGCCTGTCCAACCCTGAGTGTGACCTGCCCTGTCCCAGTGCTGCCCCTGGCAAGCCCAGCTCTCGCAGCACTGTGCCCCACCCGGGGAACTCAGGAGGTGGCCCTGGTCTGCTCCAGTGGGATGGGCTCCCACAGTCCCTTCTCCTGACTCATGTCCCCAAGAGGCAGGAAGGAAGCATGCCAGCACATCCTCACCGGCCAGCACCGACCCCCAAGGTAAATGAGGGACAGGTTATTTGCTACCTGATTAAATGTACCAAGATCTCCTCTCTTAAAAATAAGTAAATAAATAAGACTTCATATGTTTAAAAAATATGACGAACCGTTAGGCCTGGGGTTGATTAACAGATCAAGATCTTCTGGTACAGATCTTGGCACCCGAGCTGGCAAAGCCCATTTTCTCATTAAAATGGGGATCGGGACCCCTGCCTCACACAGGCCGCAGGGTCAAACGAAAGAAATGTCTCAAACATCACCCGTAATAGGCTGAATGATGGCCCCTGAAGGTAAAACATCCTAATCCCTGGAGCCTCTAAATACTACGGTCTGTGGGAAAGACTATACACATGCGATTCGGTATAGGATTCTAAGCTGGGATGATGACCCTGGATTATCTGGGTGGATCCCAGATGCAATCACGTGTGTCCTTATAACAGGCAGATGTGACACACAGAAGGGATAAGGCAACATACCGGAGGCCAGAGTGAGACGGCTACAAGCTTAGAAATGCTGGCTGCCGTCGGAAGCTCGTGCAGGGAAGGAACAGATATCCCCCTAGAGCTTCTAGAAGGAGGATGGCCCTGTCAACACTTTGATTTTGGCCGAGGAATACTAGTATCAGACTTCGGGGTCTCCAGGACTGGGAGGAATTAAGCTGCTGTTGTTTTAGCCACCGAATGTCTGATCATTTATCACCGCAAACACAGGAAACTAATATGTTGCCCAAAGGTCAGTGAGGGCTGGTGTCATGGATGCCTTGGGGCTGCCCTCCCTGCGGACTTCCTCGCTGCGGAGCTGCTCACGTGACAGCAGAGGCCAGCCAGGAAGCAGGCAGGTTCTCCTTAACCTGGGAGTGGGGGGGCGCTGGCAAATAAACAGGCACCCACATGCAAACATGTATATGCACAAATACACACATGCACACAGGGAAGGAAGAAACAGCATTTTTAAGAAGAGCTGCTCCACCCTGGCTAACCCATCCCCCTGCCAGGCCCACCCAGCACACAAACACCTTTGGGGGGCCTGCCTTTCCTCTCACTGGTCTCGGGCAGACAGGTTCAGACTTGGAGGAGAGGTGAGGAGGAAGGCCCTGCCTGGCGATCCCCCCCCCCACCCCGCTCCAGAGTGGCTGTGCCATGGGCCACTGGTTCAGGCTGGGGGAGCCTCTTTTGAGTAAACTGGACCGAAAGAGAGGGGCGCCTGGGTGGCTCAGTGGGTTAAGCCTCTGCCTTCAGTTCGGGTCATGATCTCAGGGTCCTGGGATCGAGCCCCATATCAGCTCTCTGCTTAGCGGGGAGACTGCTTCCCTTTTTTGCCCTGGGCTCTCTCTCCCTATCTTCTCTTTCAAATATAAATAAAATCTTTAAAGAAAGGAAGGGAGGGAGGGAGGGAGGGAAACAGCGGGTTCCAAAGAATGCTGTGACCCTCAGTGGCTACTCTATTCTGTCTCCACCAGCTCCCAGGCTACCGCATCCAGCTGCTTACTCAGCATCTCTACCCCTGGGACAAGGATGGGGGTGGGAGGGGGCCTCAGTCTCCCAAGCATCTCACACTCAAGGAGTCTAAAGATATATTCTTCTTTCCCTCTGTTTTCCCATTTTCTGTCTCCTTGGTGGTTCTGCCTCACTTCGCTGTGTAAGCTAGAAACTTCGAAGTCAGCCTTGTTTCTCCATGGACAACCTCCCACCCCCCTCTATCTGGATTCCACATCCATGTGATTCTTTCCCGAAAACAGCTTCCAGTCTAGGTCTTCCCTTCCCATATGGCTCCCGCGCTGGCCTGGAGTCGCAACAGCAGCCTCCTAACTGGCCTCCGTGCCTCCAGGCTCTTCCCCTTGGCTACATCTTCCAGACATCTAACCACAGCTCCTCACTGACCCACCCCAAATGGAGTGGGGGGGAGGGGGGAGCACCCAAACCTTTCCATAGGTCATTTGGCACTCAAGGCCCCTATTAATCGGGCTCCATCTCCATTCTAGTCCATATACTCTCATCCTCCGTCCAGCCCATCAGAGAGGTCCTGGCCCATCGAACTGCTCACACGAGCTCAAGACACTGCTGGAATGTCCCTCCCATTTTCTCAGCTTAGAAGATTCTTGCTCGCGTCCTTCAGGACCCATCTCAGATGTCCCCTTCTCTGTGATGCCATCCCTGACCCATCCAGGCACAGCTGGTCACCCGAATCCCGTCCTACAACGGACAGCCCCTGTGCATAGCCTGAATCATCCTGGGAAGAGATGGTCCCTCCCCTGGGCTCTCCGTGCTCACCTGTGAGCTTCCTCGGGCAGGGGCTGGGCCTCACTGGCCTTTCGTCCCGCCCTGTCTCTCGCCAGACTTTCAATTCCCACATCACAGCTTCACCGCAAACAATAAAAAGTACCATGCGGCCCCAGGAGCCCCGCGGAAAGGTACGGCGGATGAGTCCTGGTAGAGGGTGACACCTGCTGGGCAGTCGCGGTTCTGCAGCCCAGCCCTACAAATCCGTACCACACTTACAGGCCTGGGCTGCGAATCCCAGGGCGGGATTCCCAGTAATGAGAGGTTTCAACCAAACAATCTTCCCTCCAAAAGAGCCTTCGAGAACGTCTGTTACTGTGCTACGGATAACAGTAAGCAGCTGCAGAGGGCGGCGACCTTCAGAGAATGGCTTTTTGTCCCTTCTCCCGTCGGATCCTTTAAACCATCAGGAAAGGCAGATGGAACAGGTGTTATGACACCTGTCTTGCAGGTGAGGCTTTGCAGAGACAGTCTGCCACTGATACCGGAGGAGGCACTGAGACGGGGAGGGGGGGGTCCAAAGGTTCATTAGCTTTGCCGACGGTGTTTCAGTATTTTATAAGGGGGATGTCCTGCCATACTATTATTTGCATAGGGGCGCCTGGGTGGCTCAGAGGCCCAGCCTCTGCCTTCCGCTTGGGTCATGATCTCAGCGGGGAGCCTGCTTCCCCCTCTCTCTCTGCCTGCCTCTCTGACTACTTGTGATTTCTCTCTCTCTGTCAAATAAATAAAATCTTAAAAAACAAAACAAAACTATTATTTGCATAACAGTGGATATTACAGAAGGAAATGTAGACTCTGGAGTCAGACAGGCCTCAGGCTGAATTCTGGCTCGATTACTTTCTGGATATGGGTAATTTCCTTAATCTCTCTGAATGTTTGTTTTCTTACCTGAAAAACAGGGCTTATAGATACCTTCCAGGATTGGTGTGAGATGAAGCAAACGTGCATAGAAGGCCTGCAGGGCAGGGGGAGGCTGGCCCCAGCTCGTCCCCAGTCATTCCCTCCATTTACTTGGCGCCTAGTTCCTAAAAAGTTCTAGATTTTTTTTTTAATGCTTAAGTCAAAAGAAGAAAAGGATAAAAAGCCAAGGGTCTCAGTAGTCATCCTGATTAAAAGGAGAGTAAATAAAGAGGTTTCCAGGGAGAAAAAATAAGGCACTGCAGCTCCTGAGCTACCCCAGCTGAGCAGAAAGGACACCAGCCTCGGCCATGGCTCAGTGGTTCCCACTCCTCCCCTGGGAGCTGCGGCAAGTGAGCCTCAGTCAGAGTGGGTGACCCAGCGGGACTTCCGGCCTCGTGGCTCCACTGCCAGGGCTCCCACCCGGGTCTCCTTTTTTTTTTTTTTTTTTTAAGATTTTAATTATTTGGGGCGCCTGGGTGGCTCAGTGGGTTGAGCCTCTGCCTTCGGCTCAGGTCATGGTCTCAGGGTCCTGGGATCGGGCCCCACATCGGGCTCTCTGCTCAGCGGGGAGCCTGCTTCCCCCCCCCTCCCTGCCTGCCTCTCTGCCTACTTGTGATCTCTGTCAAATAAATGAGTAAAATCTTTAAAAAATTTTTTTTAATTATTTGACAGAGACACAGCGAGAGAGGGAACACAAGCAGAGAGGGTGGGAGAGGGAGAAGCAGCCCCGCCCCCAGCAGGGAGCCTGATGTGGGACTCAATCCCAGGACCCTGGGATCATGACCTGAGCCCAAGGCAGATGCTTAATGACTGAGCCGCCTAGGCGCCCCCCACCCAGGTCTCCTTGAGCGGAATGTGGCCTTGTCAACCCATCACCCTGACTCCAGTGGGAAAAGCCTTCCACTGGCTCTCTATGAGGGGATATGACCACACTTACAACTTGAAAAAAAAAAAATCCTTAAACACAAGCATTCCTAGGCCTAGAGTGGATCTGAGTATCTGAAGGTAGAGCCTCAAGTGGCAAGTCGGCAGGTGGGCGCTGTGGGTGGGTGGGGGGGAGTGTGTCGTGCGGTGAATAAATGTAACCACAGAGAACACTACTGAGTTCTTAACGTGCCAGGCATGACAAGTGCTTTATAAGTACTGTTTCTTTAGTCCCTAAACAACCCTGGATACGAAGTGTTCTGCTATTGTCCTTACTTTACAGGGAAGAGAGGGAGGCCCAGATAGGTCAGGCAGCTTCCTCAGGGTGCCACAGCTAACAGGCAGGGGGGCCAGGGCAGAAGGTGGGCGGAGAATTCCACAGGGATCCCCGCCCCTGGGCGTCCCCGACACCTGGCCCTCACCAGGATGGGCAGGCAGTCTAAACTATGCAATTATGAGTATGTGTTTTTATTGACAGGCTTTTCTTCATCCCAAAGCCTTGTGACTCAGCTGTGAGTACAGCCAATTCCCCTGCCTTCCGCAAAGTGACTTGCCCTAAATTCCCAGAGTAGGGGACTGGGCACCTGTCATTCAAATGTGGGGCCTGCCTGCTGCCTCTTGGCCCCCAGTCCCTGTCCCCTTCCCCGCACCTGCACCTGTGTGCTGCTATGTTCCAGGTGTCTCCACTGGGAGGGGAGGAGGGGGGAGGGGGGGCCTCCCAGAAATGACTCTTTAAAGTTGTATCAACATTTCCCCTGGACAGATTTCACCATCAACACACAGAACAGGCCTATATATTAGAGACACCTCGCATTGTCCCAGGTATCCCAATTTCTGAAACTACAGTTCCAATAAATACTGACGGTAAGGCACCAGGTAGAAGGGGCATGACTGCAACTTGGGTGGGGAGCTGTAAGCAATGACTGAGATTTGAGGGCACGACTGGGAAGAATCCCAGAGCCACAGAGGAATGAGACGAAGTCAAAGACCAGGAGAGAATGCAGATGGGGACCCATGGGTTAAGAAAGTGTTGGAAAGGGGAGTAAACGGCCATGTAGAGACTCAAACCCCCACCTCCTCCAGGGATGCTGAAGGTCACAAACAGGGTCAGCTTCCATTTCAACAGGTTCCTGCCCAAACCTTTCACCTGGAACCACTGGTAAGCCTTAAGCACTCGGAACATACCTCTAATTTTATACAGAATCCTAGCTATTTGCGATCAGTGTGCAAAATGCATTTTCCAGGAACCCCTTGTGTTGGTCATCACAAGGTGGCCCAAATGGGAGCCTGGGTGGTAAGCTCCATAAAGCCCCATTAGGAGCGCTGAGCAGGCACGGAGCCACCAGATCCCTGCAAGGGCCTGGCCTCCCAGCAGCCACTCAGTAAAGCCCTCGTTACTGAAGCAGGATCTCAGGGAGTGTGGGCTTGAGCCTGCATTAAACTCAGAAGCATCTATGTGGTGCTCTGCCCATCACAGGGTACACAGGACCATGGAACTCACTCGAAATGTGCCAGGCATCAGACCAGATGCTCTGCCTTGTCCTGTCTTTTCCTCCCCAACATGGATGCTGAGCTACAGAGAGGCTGGTGACTTTCCAAGGTCCCATGGACATGACCACGGCAGGTCATCTACTGCTGACTCTGTATCCACGGCCCACCTTCCCAGGGCAAACTCCTTGGGCACAGCAAAGCTCGGACCACAGTCCATTGCCCGTCAGGACAGTCCATCAGCCTTCTAGGACTAAGGCCAGTGGAGCCCCTCGACCGGCTGGGAGGTGTCTCCCCCAGAGCAGTCTCCAGGCACCAGCCGGGGATGTCAGGGCTGCCCCTGGGGACCTGTGGCATAAATGAGTAATGAGATGAGGCATGAATGGTCACTTAGCGCTGGCAGAGCTCTGCAATCACCAGGCCCCCTCCAGGGCCAAGGGACACACTCAGGAGCTTAGGAGTACCGCCCACCACAGAAGGTGCCTGGAAAATGTACCCTCCTGGGCAGGCAGGGAAAGGGCCAGGGTTCTCCTACGAAGAAGAGCCAGAGGTCTAGGGTACCCCCTCTCTGACACAAAGTGTACGTGAACCCCTGTGGCTTAGTCCAGGTTTTATCACCCAAAGATCTCAAAATCTAGAATTTTCTCTCTAGTCCTGCCTACCAGTGGCTCCCTTTAGGGCTCCAGCTGCTGCACGGCCTCAGCCATCTCAGAAAGGGGCTTCTCTCCAGAGGAATGGGTACACGTCATGGGAGCGCCAGTGGGCAGCCAGCAGTTTCAAACGGACGAAACCAGAAGGGTCCCCGGAGTTCTCAGGCAATTCAGGGGGACGAGATGGGCCAGGCAGTGCCAAGCTGCTCCGGGCCCCTGCTATCTGGCAGACAGGCACTTCCCCACGCCTGAGGTGGGGGTGTTCTAGGAAGGCAACGTGTGGATGGAGCCAGGAAGGGAGCCTGGAGGCTGGGGATGATTGGGCACAGCCCCTGCAGGAGGACAGGACAGCAGGCTGACCGCACGTGGCAGGGGGACCACAAATGGAGAGAGGAAGAAGCCAGCTGTGTTCTGGACCCATCTGAGTTGGGGCTGTCTCCCTGAGCAGATACGCAGGGAAGGAAGAGGGAGCCCCAGCTAGAACACAGGCCCACATGCATGCAGCAGAAAGGCAGACAGCCGCCGTGTACTCAGAGCCAAACATGGATCCCGCAGCTACAGCAGGACTGAGCGAGCTCAGGGTGAGGACCTGGTGCGGGTCCAGGGGCGTCCAGCAGCAGAGGCTGGGCGGGGTGACAGCCCCTGCAGGCCCTGCAGAGTCTCTTGTGCCCGGCCGGACAGGGGACAGGCTGAGCAATGCAGAGAAGCCTAGCACGCCGCCCAGAACGGACTTCCATCCTGCAAGGTAATGGCCTGGCCTCAGGATGCCACTTTTAGCAGGTGGGTTCCCGGGCAGCGAAGATCTGCTAGACTTTTTAGAGCGTCTCCAGGCAGGCTGTGGTGGCTGGCGGGGTTGAGGGGGCCCACTGAAGACACCGAGACAGATGGGAGCCACTCAGCCAAGTCCCTGAGTCAGCAGACCGGCCTGGAAACCTCTACTCAGGAGGCTGGGACTGCCAGGGCGCTCTGCCCCTGCCTGCCCGGCTCCTGCCTGGAGGCAGCAATTTCGGGCACCCTCAAATGGGCCAGCCCGGAAGCTGTCACCTCTCTCGCTTGCCCCTCCCCAGGAGGACAAGTCCAGGAATCCGTCTCTGCCCAGTTATCTAATGAGCAAAGACGTGTCCCAGAGCCATAGATCAGGGCCGGAGGGAGCAACCCAGAGATGTCCATAGTGACCGCGGGCGGGCCCTTCTGTGCTGGAGGCAGCGGCACCAGGCGAATTCCATGTTATTACAGCCTTACAGGAAGCCAGCCTGGCTCAGCTGTTAACCAGCAGCAATTTATGGGCCCTGGGGGCAGAGGGAGGGAGAGGAGGGGAGAAAGGAAAACACAGTCCTCCGCCGCCCCCCTCCAAAAGAATCGATCCCGAGTTATTTTTAGATGCTTATTCATTCCACGCATTTCTTTGTAAGAGCCAGGACATGGGCTCTGCACAAAAACCACTGGGCAGGAGGCAGCTGCTCGCATAGGAGGACGGGGCTGGGGGCACCTGGGAGCAGGTGGGTGGGAGCGTGGGAGGGTCTGCAAGGACACCCCCTCCTGGCAAATATCTCCCAGGATTCTGGAGGCAGAGTCCGGAGCCTGACTGAGGAGAGGCTTTTCAACCCGAATCCCCAAGTTCAACCTCCAGCTTTTTCTTCCTAGATGGCCTAAGGCAGGTCACTGTGGAAGTCAGATGAGACTCTGGGCTTGGAACCCCGGCTGGGTGTGGCATGGGGCAAGTCACTCAACCTCTCGGGGCCTCAGTTTCCCCCATCTACAGAGGGAAGCTGGTCAATGCACGCGGAACACTTAGAAGATTGCCTAGCATACCCCGTGTTACATAAGAGTCAGTGATCACTTCTGTGAAAGAGCAGCACACGATCATTGTCACTGTCAGGAACAATGATCGCTTAGAATTATACTTGGGGCAGGGGCACCTGGGCGGCTCAGTCAGTTAAGCATCTGACTCCTGATTTCGGCTCAGGTTATGATCTCAGAGTCCTGAGATCCAGCCCCACATCTGGCTCCATGCTGGGTGTGGAACCTGCTTAAGATTCTCTCCCTCTCCCTCTGCCCCTTCCCACTTGCTCTCATTCTCTCTCTAAAAACATACATAAATATACATATACACATATACATACACACACACACCTCGGGGTAGGATAGAGCACGGAGATAAAAGCCACAGAAGGCCTGAGGTGGGAAAGAGACAAACAGAGAAACCTGTATTCACAGCCTGATGCCTGCCAAGGATGGGCATCCAAGAGGTTTTGCCTCTGTTTAGATGTGGATGCTGTGACTCAGTTTCTCCTCCTGCAAACAGGGCAGTAAGCACTCCTGGGGGGCTTGGGGGCTGATGGAACAGGAAGCCCACAGCGTGGCTTCCAGCAGGTGCCTGGTACTATTAGTTGACTCTGGAATGACCTGTCCTTGTATGACGGCTAATCTAGGTCTCGCCTTGACTGGGTCACAGGGTATCCGGAGATCTGACGAACCGTGATTTCTGGGGGTGTCTGTGGATGCGACTGGCCTTTAACTTGGTGGACAGAGTAAAGAAGAAGGCCCTCTGTGATGTGGGCGGACATTGTCCAATGTTGAGGGCCTGAACAGAACACAAAGGGGAAGGAAAGGAGAATTCTGTTCTTTTTTTCAGCCTGACTGTTGAGCTGGGACACTGGTCTTCTCCTCCCCCTGGACTGGGATTTACACCACTGGCTCCCCTGGTTCTCAGGCCGTCAGACTCAGACTGAACTACATTACTGCCTTTCCTAGGGTCTCCAGGTTGCAGATGCCAGCAGGAGCCAATTTCTTATAATAAATCAGGATTTCCTTCTCCCTCTCCGTCCCCCTCCCTCCCACCCTCTCTCTCTCCATATATATATGTGGGTGTGATACACACACACACACACACACACACACACACAGCAAAATATCTATATCTATAATGTTCTGTTTCTCTGGTTACTCCCCAAATCAGATCCAGACCCTTCTAGGATCTGCCTCTGTCAACGGTCACCCTTCTTTGCATAGGCCACCCTTCGCCTGCCCCTTCCCCAACACCCCCCTGCCTCCCGGGCTGCTCGTTCTGCCCTCGATGCCCCCTTTACATTAACCCAGACTTTATCAACCGCTCCCTTCTCGTTCCATCCAGTAAACCTTTACTGAGTGTCTGCTGTGGGCATGACACCAGGCTGTGCTGTGACTACTGAGACACATAACGTCAAGGTCCTACCCCTCACATCATTCCAAGATGATGTAGGGATTACCTGCTTGAGAAGAGGCTGCAGGTGTCCAGGGAACACCAAGGAGGGGCTGGGGTGGGCGGCAGAAGGGGTAGGAGGCTGGGGACACATTCTTTCAGCGAGTGACAGACACAGGTGTTCCAAGCAGACTCAGCAGGACCCTTGTGGGGCAGGGGGGCACCAGGATCAGAGTCAGAATTCCCACAGTCCTCACTGCCTGCCAGCCCTGTGTACCTGGACCTGGTCAGGTAGTGGGTTTCAAGAGTGAAACCTACTCTTTCCTACCTGTTTGCCCCCTTCAAGGGCTGCTCGTTCTCTGAAGTCCTCCAGGGCTGAGCACCCAGCAGGCCCCAGCAGGGACCTCAGGACTAGGGTCCACTTCTGTCATGGTATCTCAGTCTTGGGTGGCAACATGCTGGGGGGAGCTGTCTCCTCTCCCCCACACTCCCTGCCAGCCACCTCAGGGATCATTCAGAAACACAGGCAGGCCACCCCCTCCTTAAAACTCCCCACCCACAGCTTTCAAGGTGGGGGCGGGGTGACTCTCAGGAGCCTGCCACCCACCCCAGCCTCACCCCACATCGCTCCTGCCACAGGGCCTTTGCATGAGCTGGCCCTTACTGTTACCAGGCTGCCTCCATCCCTTGTGTTTCTCTCTCCCTAGCGCGCGCGCACACACACACACACACACACAGCCTCATCTGTGAAGGGTTAGGCTCCCCACAGCATTTCGTGCACATCTCTAGCTCTGGTGGGACTCCTTGGGCAGGCTGACCCTTTGAGGGCAGGAACCTGGTCTCACTCCAAGCCCAGCTCAGGGCCAGCTCTTCCACACTTCAGGAGAGGCTCTTAAAGCATATACATGGGGAAAATTCTGCCATTGCTAAATACTAGATGTGACCACCAGCCTTTTAATAAACGGCAACAGTAAGGAGGCAAAGCTTATTTCATTTCATCTATGTCATTTGCATTTGCTAGAATCCGTGATTTGAGTAATAAAGGTTTAAGAAAAACCAGCCGTGACCTTATGAAGCTGGGGAATTCTGCTCCTCCCCTGGGCAGGGGTCACCCCACTGGCAATGAAGCACTTGATTGATAAGGCCATTCCCATAACCATCAGACCCCCGCACCCACACTCAAAGTGCAACCGAAGGCATCGCACTCTCTGTGAGCCTCTGTTTCTCTTTCCATAAAATGGGTATAAAATCATCCCTCTCACAAGAGTTTGTCATTAAGGATCAAATGAAAAATAACATGAGACAGTAGTTAGTAAGCTACGAATGCCCATGACATTTTCTGGGCTGCAGAAAGTTCCCTTTATTGCCAAGTTTACCAATAAAAAATAAACCTGTCCATATGGATCTAACAGGTTCTGTTTCATAGGGTCTCTTGCCAGTTCCCACCCCATCAACCTTGCTGTTCCTCTCCTTGCCCGGCCCCTAGGATCTGGTTCCATTAGCCTCCTGGTAAGAGCAAGGATTCTGGCTTAGACCATGCATAGCTGTGTGACCTAGATGAGGGCCTTTCCCTCTCTGAGCCTGTCTTCCAGAGATGACCAAGGCTTGTGAACAGATTAACTGGGATGATTGATTTCAGTGCCCGGGATGTGTGCTCTGTGACCATAAGCTCTTGGGCCACCTTGGAGGTCCTGGGGAGAAGGGCCCAGTTCCTACACCAGATAAGCAGACTTCTCTCTCCCCGTGGGGACCAAGTGGGGACAAGGTGTCACCTGGCATTGTTCCCAGTTAGATCTGGTGTTTACAGAGCCTGGGGACAGTCTCCCCTGCTGCGAGCTCCTAAAGAAGAGGCATGGAGGCCACGGGGGCACCACGAGGGGGCATCAGTATTGGGGGTGGAAATATCTAGAATCTTCTTTCTCCTCCCTTCACACAGAAACCCCCCAAAACAGCTCCCCTCATGAAGTTCCAAGCTGTTTGACTTGCCAAATACCCGTCCCATTCCTCATTCTTCACTTTAAAATCACTTTTCTCCTCAAAGCTGGAGACACCGCCTTAAAATACAAGGTCTCCAGCAGAATTTCTTGCTGTATTTTTAAAAAGTCTAGAGTCAATGCCAAAAAGAATGGGGAGTTAGGGCTCTTGGGACTCGTTCTTGGACCATGACGACTGATGAGGCCACGGCTTTTTCGTCTCTTGTTCGCAGCTGAATCCCAGCCTCCGGAACAGCGCCTGGCACGGGGCAGACACTCAAGTATGAGCGGCTGAACTTGGGAATGACCAGTGTAAGAAATCCTTTCACCCATGTGCCTGGCGCTAATCTGAGTCCTGGGGCTCTCAGGGGACTGCAATCCCTAATGCGGGTGGGTACCAAAGGGCTTTCACGTCCGTATTTCAGATGTCAGCACTCTGTACTAGGAGTGTAATCGCCTTTTGCAGATGAGTGGAACGGGACAGAGAGAAATGAAGGTCTCATCTAAGAAACCGAACTCACGTCTCTCATCAGGGCTGTTCACCAAATATGGCTGCAGGCTCTTTGCACAGCAACACACCGCTTCTCGCTATCCTGTTACACAGTCAGGGAAAAGCTCAATCTTCCAGTGGTCATCGGTCCATCTGTCCAGCCACCCACCCAACCACGCCAACCTTCACCATGTGGCAGGCTCTGCTGGGCTCCAGGACAGCGAGAACATGGTGGCAGCAGTGGGGGGTAGTGAATTCAACACCAGGGTAAGAGCAGATCTTGGGGCTGCTCTTTCTTTCTTTTTCTAAAGATTGTATTTATTTATTTATTTGAGAGAGAGAGAGTGAGAGAGAGAGCACGAGAGGAGAGAAGGTCAGAGGGAGAAGCAGACTCCCTATGGAGCTGGGAGCCCAATTCGGGACTCGATTCCGGGACTCTGGGATCATGACCTGAGCCGAAGGTAGTTGCTTAACCAACTGAGCCACCCAGGCGCCCAGGGGCTCCTCTTTCTAGCAGCAGTAAAGGAGTTGGACTATCTCCTCTGGGGCCACTGCGGAAAAGAGTTTAGTGGCCCCTCCAAAAGTTCAACATAAATTGCCCTAGGATCCAGAGTTCCACCCCTCATTTTATACCCAAGAGGACTGAAAACAGGGACTTGGATAGGTACTTGCATGCCAACGTTCACCATAGCATTATTCACAACAGCCAAAAGCCGGAGCCAACCCAAGTGTCCACCGACAGACGAGTGGATAAGCCACACACAGCATGTACGACGGAACGGAATTCAGCCATAAAAGGAAATGATGCTCTGATACGTGATTTACGGTAAGGCACAAAAGGACAACTGTAGCATGGGTTTGTGTGTAGGAAGTATCTAGAATATGGAAATTCGCAAGGACGGAAAGCCACCAGGGGGCAGGGCTTAGAGAGTGAGAAGGAACCACTGGGCGATTGGCACAGAGTTTCTGCTTGGGCTGATGGAAACCTGTGGAACCAGCAGTGATTCTCGTACAACACTGTAGGTGTAATCCATGTAATCACGCATGCGATCCAGTGTCCCTGGATTGCGCGCTTCAAAATGCCTAAAATGGCAGAGTTTACTTATATTTATTTTACCATAATTTGGGGAAGAAAAAAAAAGCACAAATACATGCAAAACACGAGAGCAGTAGCACGGGAGTAGACATACAGGTCAGGGAAACAGAACAGCAGGTCTGAAAACAGACTACTCAGGGGGTATCAACACAATTGCAAAAACCTCTCACCCGGGCAGGGGTGCGGTGGGGGGAGCCCAAAGTAGAAAAGCAAAATGACAAGCTTAGAAAAAAAAAAAATACAGAAAAATCTGTTTCTAATTACTAGCATGGAGAAGCCCTTCTCCTCCAAGATACAAAATGATGGCCCCATCAAGGAAAACATTTTCCCTGTGGCAGTCAAGTCTTTGAACTGGACGATCTGGCAGGATCTCTTACAATTTCGAGTATCCATACATGCACGTATCCTCTAGCCACTGGGCATCTCCCCTGGTGAAATGCTCCCATGAGCCACGTTCAAGGGCATTCCCGGAAACATCATTCCGAAGGAGAAAGCAAAACCAATGCAAA
This sequence comes from Lutra lutra, assembly GCF_902655055.1. Classification (NCBI taxonomy): domain Eukaryota; kingdom Metazoa; phylum Chordata; class Mammalia; order Carnivora; family Mustelidae; genus Lutra; species Lutra lutra. Next base: position 31,107,196 of record NC_062295.1, read on the forward strand.
TGTTCCCACAGCAGCAGAAAGTGGAAACAAACTAGGGCATTTTAATTCTGAGGAATACTATGCAGTTGTTAAAAAAGAATGGTGTTGATCTAAAAATGCTGACAAAAAAAAAATCTCGAGAAAAGGAAGAAAGAGAGCAACAGAGAGAAAGAGAAAGGGGAAGGAAGGAAGAAAGAAAGAAGGAAAGAGGGGCGTCTGGATGGCTCAGTCGGAGGAACATGCAACTCTTAATCTCAAGCATTTCCCACATGTCCTCACACACTGCTGTAGGTCATTCTGGTTCCTCCTGCCTCAGGCCAGTCCCAGGGCTGAAACTGTACATATTCATGGAGGATACTGTGTTATGACAAACGATGGCAGTCTTGTAAATGGTTTCCCCTCAAATCCTGAAGCCTGCAAAATGCTTGGTTTTGGTCTCACTGGGTGTCCCAGTGTCTTTACCTGCTGATGTCCAGCCCACTCCTTCCCATCTGAGAAAGGGAGGGGACCTACATCTTCTGAACATCTATTATCATATTTCATCCTCGATTACTGTGATTAGAAAGGTAAGCAATGTTAATCAGCCATTAAAAAAAAAAATGAAATCTTGCCATTTGTAACGACATGGATGGACCTAGAAGGTATAATGTGAAGTGAAGTAAGTCAAACAGAGAAAGATAAATACCATACAACTGCACTTATAGGCGGCATCTAAACAAAACAAAACAAAACCAGACTCTTAAATAAAGAGAACAAATTGGGGGTTGCCAGAGGGGAGGTGGATTAAGAGGTACAAACTTATAAACCTTATAAACAAACTTAGAAAACTTATAAAGTCATGGAGATTAAAAAGTACAGCATAGGGAACAGTCGGCAACATTGTCATAACATATGGTGACAGGTGGTGACTGCATTTGTGGTGAGCACAGAGAAACGTATAGAACTATCCAATCACTATCTTGTACAGCTGAAATGAACGTGACATTGTATGTCAACTATACGTCAATAATAAACAGTTTTTCAAAGATTTTATTTATTTGACAGGCAGAGATCACAAGTAGGCAGAGAGGCAGGCCGAGAGAGAGGAAGAAGCAGGCTCCCTGCTGAGCAGAGAGCCCGATGTGGGGCTCGATCCCAGGACCCTGAGATCATGACCTGAGCCGAAGGCAGAGGCCTAACCCACTGAGCCACCCAGGTGCCCCCCATAATAAAAATTTAAAAAAAAAAATTTTTTTTTAAACCCCAATGTCAACACCCAAAAAACAAATCATGCAATTAAAAAATGGGCAGAAAACATGAATCAGACATTTCTCCAAAGAAGACATACTGATGGCGAACAGCGACATGAAAAAATGCTCAACGTCACTCATCATCAGGGAAATGAAAGGCAAAACCATATAAGCTATCGCCTCACACCTGTCAGAATGGCTAAAATCAACAACACAAGAAACAATAGGTGTTGGCGAGGATGTGGAGAGAGAGGAAGGAATCCTCTTGGGCTGTTGGAGGGAATGCAAACTGGTGTAGCCACTGTAGACAGTTTGGAGGTTCCTCAAAAACTTAAAAATAGAACTACGCTACCATCCAGCAATCACACTAGTGGGTATCCCCCCCCCAAAAAAAATACAAAAACACTAATTCAAAATTCAAAAAACTAATTCAAAATTCATGCATCCCTATGTTTATAGCAGCATTATTACAATCGCCAAATTAGGGAAGCAGCCCAAGTGTCCACTGAGAGAGGAATGGATAAAGAAGGTTGATAAATGGACTAGTATTCAACCATGAAATGGGATGAAATCTTGCCGTTTGCAACAACATGGACAGAGCTAGAGAATATAATGCTAAGTGAAATGAGTCAGTCAGAGAAAGACACATGCAAATATGATTTCACTTGTGTGGCATTTTTTTTTTTAAAGATTCCATTCATTCACTCGACAGAGAGAGATCACAAGTAGATGGAGAGGCAGGCAGAGAGAGAGAGAGAGGGAAGCAGGATCTCTGCCGATCAGAGAACCCGATGCGGGACTCGATCCCAGGACCCTGAGATCATGACCTGAGCCGAAGGCAGCGGCTTAACCCACTGAGCCACCCAGGCGCCCTCACTTGTGTGGCATTTAAGAAACAAAACAAATGAGCAAAGGAAAAGGAGAGAGAGAGACAGAGACCAAGAAACAGAGTCTTAACTATAGAGAACACACTGACAGTTACCAGAGGGGACGTGGGGGAGGGGATGGGTGAAGTAAGTGAAGGGGGTTAAGGAAGACAATCGGGATGAGCGCTGAATAAAGTATAAAATTGTCAAATCGCTATATTGTACATTTGAAACTACTATAACACTATGTTGGTGCTTGGGCGGCTCGGACGCTTCAGCAACTGACTGTTGATTTCAGCTCGGGTCATGATCTCAGGGTTGTCAGAGCGAGCCCTGCGTTGGGCTCCACTCTGGGTATGGAACCTGCTTAAGATTCTCTCTCTCCCTCTGCCCCCTCTACTTGCATGCACATGCGTGTGCTCGCTCTCTCTAAAAAAAACCAAAAGCAAACAAATGAAAAAACACTGTATGTTAACTACACTGGAATTAAAATTTAAAACTTAATAAGAAAAAATTAAAAATTAAAAAATAAAATCAATGCAGAACATTAAGCGGGGGAAAAAGGAAAGCCGTGCGCCCAGGGTCATGTAGCTAGCAAGGATCGAGGGCAAGGCCAACATGAGAATGGTCTAAGAGTCATGCTCACCCCATTAGCTGACATTCCTGGGGAAGTCCTTACCGGTACCCACTATAAGCAACAATCTCTATTAGGTGCTCCCAGAGATGTAAAGGGAGCCAAGTCCTGATCTCAAGACAGCCTGAGTGGACTGGGGAAGTGCATAAACTACCGTACGTGGTAAAATGCTATATTTGATGGGGGCACCTGGGTGGCTCAGTGGGTTAAAGCCGCTGCCTTCGGCTCAGGTCATAATCTCAGGGTCCTGGGATCGAGCCCCACATGGGGCTCTCTGCTCGACGGGGAGCCTGCTTCCCCCTCTCTCTCTCTGCCTGCCTCTCTGCCTACTTGTGATCTCTGTCAAATAAATAAATAAAATCTAAAATGCTGTATTTGATGGATAACAGAAACATGACAGAGGTCAAGAGCATGGAGAGAGCATAACAGGTCAAGATGATAAGCAGAAGACCATGAAAACAGAGAATGTTTGCATCAAGTCCAGGAAAAGCAAAACCAACATGTGGTTTGTTGACCTCCTCCCAACCCTTTCTGTTGTGCCCTGAGGAATCCCTCATGCCATTTACCAAAACAACAGCAAAAGCCAGCACAAAGAACTTCCCCAACATCAAAGTCTCCTTGGCATCCTTGTCCCACCTCCTTGGTTATGATCGGTATCGGGGAAGAGAGAAAACCAAGGGCAGAGCCTGGGGAAAGCCTCCATGTGGAATGCGAGGTGCAGTCCATGCAGGGACCCAAGAAAGCACAGAATTCGGTGTGTGTGGGGCAGATGGGGACTCTGGACCCCACTATAAGGAGGAGGAGTTGGCCGGAGGAGGACGAGGACGGGAGAGGGGCTAGGGGAGGCAGGAAAGGCTCCAGTGAGGTCTTGGAGGCCATGCAGGGGCAGATGCAACAGGGTAACTCAGGTCTAGGTCAGACTGTGTGACACGGAGCAACAGGGGACAGGAGGCAATGGGGAGGCAGGGAGGTGGCCCCGTCTTTGGAAGAGGCTGGTGGCGAAGTCACAGGGAGTTCCTAAGGGGATGGAAAAAACCTCCAGGAGGCGGTGCCGCGTTTAAGGATGGGGAGGACTCACGCATGCTCGTTGCAGGAGAGACAGGCATGTTTGCTCGAAATCTCTGAGGAGGGGGGTCATGAGGCTCAAGGGAACAGGGGTGAGGTGAGCCCCAGTCAGGGGAGTGGGGGAGAGAAAGGGCTGTATCCAAGGAAGTCGGGGAGGAAACCAGCAATGCAGAAGGGGCTTGGGCTGGAGGGTCTCCATCTTTTCCGAGAGGCTCAGGTAACCCGGGAGAGGAAGGAAGATTGGCAACAGAGTGGCGTTCCAGAAGGGAAGGTGGGGAAAGGGTTTTTGCATGGTGAGGGGTGACTGGTGAGGAGGGGAGGTGGTGAGTATCAACTCTTCTTTCAAGAGCATCAAAGGAGGGGCGCCTGGGTGGCTCAGTCGGTTAAGCGTCTGCCTTTGGCTCAGGTCCTGATCCCGGGGTCCTGGAATCGAGCCCCGCATCAGGCTCCCCGCTCGGCAGAGAGCCTGCTTCTTCCTCTGCCTCTGCCCCCCACCCTCTGCTCTCTTGCTCTCTCTCTCTCTCAAATAAATAAATAGGGGAATTCCTGAAGACACAGGAGAGAATGCGGATGACAGGGCCAGGATGCAGGACACAAGCTCGGCAGGCCATGACCCCAGCAGCCCCAGCACGCCGGCCACTCCACACGGGGGCTTCTGCAGCGAGCACCCCCCTTTGCACACGAGGTGCCGCCACGCCGCGGCTGTCCACCCAGCACATGCATGCCTGTTATCCTGGACGCCACTCCAGGAATTTACATGTATCCTCATGACATCTCATAAGCTGTCCTGATGCCCATCTGTCCCAGTACAGTGACCAAGAAAACATTCACCTCCGGCCATGCTCAGCCAAGCTCCTCTTCAGCTCGCGCCAGGTATGCGCCAGGTCGCGTGGAGACCAAGACACCGTCCTTGCTCTCAAAGCACTCATAGCGAGGTGGGGAGGTAAACCCTACACGGATCCTTTTTTTTTTTTTTAAGATTTTATTTATTTACATGAGACAGAGAGAGCATGAGCGGGGGGAGGGGGAGAGGCAGAGGGAGAGGGAGAAGCTTAACCAACTAAGCCACCCAGGTGCCCTGAATTTCCGACTCTTGATCTCAGCTCAGGTCTTGATCTCAGGGTCCTGAGTTCAAGTCCCATGTTGGGCTTCATGCTGGACATGGAGCCTACTTAGGGGGGAAAAAAGGAAGTAAGAGGGACCTTTCCCACTGCCACAGAATTGGCTGCTGTGACCCAAAGCTGGGGTTCCACATCCTACAGAGGCGGATAACCACCGACCAGCTTCCTGGGGGCCGGGGGGTGGGGGCGGGGTGCAGCCAGACCACCAGCCTGCTCAGCAAACCACTTGGGTCGTGTAGGATGCTAGCACTGCTGGGGGTGGGTGGGGGGCAGGATATCACCTACAGGAAGGCAGAGGTGCAATGATGCCCGAGCTGAGCATTGAAAAGACTCAGAAAGTAGCCAGGGTGGTGAAGCAGGGCACTAAGCGTGTTCTTGGAAGAAGTGGAGTAGGCAGGCGGCAGGCCGGTGTCACAAGGACATAAGGCCAAATGCAGAAGAGCTGGCAGGTGAATCTGGAGAGCTGGGCAACGGGGTTCACGGAGGAGAGGGCCCTGCATGATCAGCCTGTCCCTCAGCGGCCAGGAGACTCCTCCCACACTGCTCTTACCCCCCCCACAACAACAGCAGCTGAGACTGCCGGATGGAGGGCAGGGGGTCAGTGCAGGGTGCGGGGCAGGGGGCATGAGCGGGTCTGAGTTTTAGACACACCACTCACTGACCACCGTGTGCAGGGCAGTGCCCAGGACAGCCGGGGGAAGGCTGACATCAAGTAGGAGGGTGCCGTGGTGGGACCATGAGCCGTGACCCTAAGCAGTGAAGGCAGGAAAGACAGAACAGAGGGGGTACCCTGACAGGGTGAAACCCAGCAGGACATGGACTGGAGGGGGCAGGAGCAGAGCTGACACAGGGCAGGTTGGCTTGTTTTCTTTTTTCTTGAGAGAGAGAGAGAGAGAGAGAGAGCACGCAAGTAGAGGGGCAGAGAAGAGAGACAGAATCTTAAGCAGGCTCCATGCCCCATGTGGAGCCTGACGCAGGGCTTGATCTCACAACCCTGAGATCACAACCTGAGCCGAAATCAAGAGTCGGATGCTTAACCCACTGAGCCACCCAGGCACCCCTGCTTCTGGTTTTCTGACCCAGGAATTAATAGGGCAGCCATCCGCTAAGGCAAGATGGGCTGGGATCAAAGCGTGGAGCTGGTGTTAGCTTCAGAGAGAAGGAGAGATGCCTTCCATTTTAACCACAGAGGTGGAGCCGGTGGGCTTGAGTTCAAATACATTCAGGGGCCCAGGTGGGGGGGTGGGTAGCACTTGTACGTGACGACTTTGGTTTTCTGGGTGGAGAAGAAGACAAGCAAGTAAGGAGGGGCAGAGGTGGGCTCTGAGAACAGGAAGGGCTGAAACACAGCAGTTCCCCCTCACCCACGGGGTATACGTTCCAAGACCCCAGTGGCTATTGGCACCTCAGATAAGACCAAATCCCATCTAACTGTCCTTCCCTATAATACACACATACCTACGATGAAGTTTAATTCATAAATTATAGCAGTATACTATATGTAATAAAAGTTATGTGACTGTGCTCGCTCTCTCGCTCTCTCTCTCAAAATATCTGATTATACCGCAGTCACCCTTCTTGTGGAGTGACATGATAAGATGCCTACGTAATGGGATGAAATGAGACAAATGACGTAAGCATTGTGCCCTTCTGATGCTACGTCAGAGGGCGGCTCATCTGCTCCCTGACTGCAGTTGACTGAGGGCCCTGGAACCTCGGGAAGTGACTCTGCAGTAAGGGGGGGTGGACCACCATGGTCACGGATGAGAAAGGTGGGAGGCCACGGAAGGACTACCACGCAGTGATGGAGGCCTCGCTGAACGTGGATGCCATTTTTGTCCTTTGACTTTGTTGATGGCGTCTTCTCTTGGATTAACCCTTTTAACTTGCATGGAGACAAACAGACCGACTTTCCCTTTACAGCTTCTAGGTTTCATGGCAAGCTTTGAAAAGCCTCCTTCCCCTCCGCACCCCACATGGCAGTTTGAAACCAAACCAAACCAGACCAAGAAGGTGGGGCCCATATGCAGCTGCCATGAGCAGGATCCGGGGAAAACACAGTAAGTGGAACGGCACAGCAAGTTCACGTTGATGATATGCTTGTAGAGTCACAGACTGTCCCCGGAAGACCAGGCAGTGAGGAGGCTGCCTTTGAGGAGCTGACTGATTGGAGTAGATTTTACAGAAAGTCACAGGGCAAGGGATCAGAGGACACAGGGACGATGGACGATGGGCTGAAGGCAGGGACCCCATTGGCCTAATGGAGAGTACGCAGGAGAGACCATATTTTGGGCTAAGGTACAAAAAGGTTAAGTAGCATTCGCAAGGGCACATAGCTAACAGGACACTGCATTCCGGCTCCAGAACCTCGCTAACCTTCACCCCTTAATTTATGCTTAATCTATGCTACTTTTCACAACATCAGAGTAAAGGAAAAAGCAGGACACAAAACTGTTTATAGTGGGAGCACAATTCTGTAAAACAACAACCAGAAATCCAGCTGACCCCTGAACAATGAGGGCATTAAGGGTGCCGACTCCCCCGCACCATTGAAATCTGCCTGTAACATTTTTTTTAAAGAGTTTATTTATTTATTTATTTAGTTGACAGAGATAGAGAGATCACAAGCAGGCAGAGAGACAGGCAGAGAGAGGAGGAAGCAGGCTCCCTGCTGAGCAGAGAGCCTGATGCAGGACTTGATCCTAGGACCCTGAGATCATGACCTGAGCCGAAGGCAGAGGTTTAACCCACTGAGCCACCCAGGCGCCCGTAATCTGCCTATAACTTTTGACGTCCCCTAAAACTTAACTGCTGATGGCCCACTGTTGACCAGAAGCCTTACCAATAACAAAAGAGTCAATTATCGCAAGTTTTGTATGCCATGTGAATTATATACTGTATTATTACAACAACCTAAGCTAGAGAAAGGCAAGTGTTATTAAGAGATTCGCAAGGGGTGTGCCCGCGTGGCTCAGCTGATTGAGTGTGGGCCTCTTGGTTTCGGCTCAGGTCATGATCTCAGGGTCCTGGGATCGAGCCCTGCGTCAGGCTCTTCGCTCAGCGTGGAGTCTGCTCGGGATTCTTTCTCCCCCTCAGCACCTCCCCCCAATTGTGAGCTCTCTCTCTCTCTCATAAATAAAATCTTAAAAAAAAAAAAAAAGGAAAAGAGAAAATACATTTATAGTACTGGACTGTAAAAAAGCCACGTACAAGGAAACCTGCGCCTTTGAAACCTGTGTTGTTCAAGGGTTAACTCTGGTGTGTGTGTGTGTGTGTGTGTGTGTATTTATAGGCAGACACTGGAAAGAAATACATTAAATTGTTCACAGGAGATATCTGAGTGGTGATTTTAAAACATGTTTTTTTGGACTTTCTATAATTAACATTAGTATTATTAACAGGAAAAAAAAAAGTCATTCAAAATAACCACTGGAATGGGCAAGTACCAGAGACATTCTATAAAAATAGACTTTCTGGAAAAAGGCACCTTGGCAACATACCCTGAGCATTTGAATAAACAAAAAAGTACCCTGCTTGATTCATGGGGTAATAGTGGAAAGAACGGGAAATTACCAAGGCCTGGGTTCCGGCTGTTTGGAGAAGGCAACTCCCTAAGCCTCCACCTCTTTATATAAAATGAGTGTGAAAATGATAAAACTTGCTTCACGGGGTTGCCACAGACACCAAGTGAGACCCAGCAATTCTGTCAATCAAGTGAAGCGTGTTCTTTCCTTAAAACTATTAATTCTACCTTTTATCAATGCATTGGCACACAACCTGTTCAAAATTAAACCATGATTATAAAATACAATGCCAGTTTTCTTGATTAATCCGTCACTTTGATGTCATAAGACAGTCATTCCATTAAAGTCGGTCTGTAGCTGGTATTACTGAGTCATAATAATGGGGCGCATATCTCAAATTTCCCCATATTCCAACACGAAACTCAGTGTTGAAAATGCAAGAGGACCACTTCCCAGGTTCCCTGCATACTCTGTTACAGAGTTCCCTGATCTTCCCAGAAGCCAAGGCCATGCTCCCTGCTAACCCACAGCCATTTGAGGCTTCCAGGCATCTTCTGCCCATAATCACTCATAATCCTTTCTGGACCAAACCCACAGACAGACCCAATCTTCTAAAATGGCCACCCCTGTGTCCACAACCCTTCTTCTATCTTGCCTCAGAGTTGGGAGGTGTCCCTCTTCTAATAAAGGCCAGTCTCTCCAAATAAGTCCTGTCCCAGATCTTCCCTGCTTTTAAACACATCATCCCCTTGGGCCTTACAGCACCACAAACTCATCACTGCACTAGACAGCAGCAATCTCCCAGTCCCCACTCTTGGGTAACTATACTCTTTCCCTATAATGCAGCCAGAATAACATTTTTTTTTAAAGTAGAGAAATAATTCAATACCATAGAATTCAGCATTTTACATTCCTATCAGTAAAGTACGAGGGTTCCAATATTCCCTGATGGGAATGTCAGGCTCAAGGGAATGATGGCTTTAAAACATCTACGCTTCCTCCTAAGAGTTTTATAGGGTTATCTCTGACATTTAGGTCTTTGATCCTTCTGCAGTTCATTTTTATATATGGTGTGAGGCAGGGGTTCAACTTCATCTTTTGCATATGGATTTCCTGTTGTCCGGCACATTTTGTTGAACAGACTCTCCTTTCCCCATTAGCGGTCTTGGCACCCTAGTCAAAAATGAACTGACCATAGATATATGGATTTCCTTCTGAAAGCTCATTTCTATTCTACTGACTATATGTCTATCCTTATGCCAAGACCACACTATCTTGATTACTGTAGCTTTGCAGTAAGTTTTGAAATTGGGAAGGACGGCTCCATCCACTTTATTGTTCAAAATCGTTTTGGTTGTTTTGGGTTCTTTTGAATTTCCATAAAAATTTTAGTCTCAGCTTGTCTATTTCTGCAAAAAGGCAGTTGAAATTTTAATAGAATTGAATCTATAGATCAAATAGGGGAGTATTGCCTTATTAACAATACTAGTGGGGCGCCTGGGTGGCTCAGTGGGTTAAGCCGCTGCCTTCGGCTCAGGTCATGATCTCGATCTGGGATCGAGTCCCACATTGGGCTCTCTGCTCAGTGGGGAGCCTGCTTCCCTCTCTCTCTCTCTCTCTCTCTGCCTGCCTCTCCGTCTACTTGTGATCTCTCTGTCAAATAAATAAATAAAATCTTAAAAAAAAAAACAAAAAAACAATACTAGTTATCTTCTGACCATTGAACATATGATGTCTCTCCTTTATTCAGGTCTTCTTGAGTTTCTTTTAATAACGTTTTATAGTTTTCAGTGTTCAAGTCTTGCACATCTTTGGTTAACCCTATGCCTAAGCATTTTATTAATTTTTCATATTATAAGTGGAATTGTATTCTTGATTTCATTGCTGGATTTTTCATAGCTAGCATATAGAACTACAACTGATTTTTCAAGTATTGATGTTGTACTCTGCAACCTTACTTGGCTCACTTATTAGTTTAATAGTTATTGGTGGTGGATTTTTTAGAGAGATATATATATAAATATATAATCATGCCATCAACCAATGGAGATAGTGTCATTTCTTTGCCGATCTGGATGCCTTTTCTTTTTCTTGCCTAACTGCTCTCAGGAGAACCTCCAGCACAATCCTGAATATAAGTGGTAAGAGCAGACATCCTTCTTTTGTTCCTGCTCTTAGGGAAGAAAACTTTCAGTCTTTTCACAATTAAGTAGGATGTCAGCCGTGGGTTTTTTGTAGATGACTTTTATCAGGCTGACGAATATCTTAATTTCTCTTTCATTTTTGAAGGACACTTTTACCAAACATAGAATTCTTTGTTGGCAGGTTTTTTCCCTTCCTTTCATCACTTCAAATATGTGCTCCCACTGTCTTCTGGCCTGTCTTTTCGAGTTTTGTTTTTTAATGGGAAATCAATTGTTAATCTTACGGAAGATCCCCTATACATGAGTCACTTTTCTCTTGCTACTTTCTCTCTTCGTTTTTGGCTTTTGATACTGTGGTTATGATGTGCCTAGGTGAGGATCTCTTTGAATTTATCCTGCTTGGAGTTTGTTGGCTTTCTTGGATGTGGAGATGTATGGTTTTTTTTTTTTTTTTTTCATCAAATCTGGCACGTTGCCAGTCATTATTTCTTCAAATAGTTCAACTGATCTGTCTTCAAGTTCGCTGATTCCTTTTCAGCCTGCACAAATTGGTTGTTGAGTCCAGCTAGTGAATTTTTTTGGTTTGAGTTATACTTTTCAATTCTATCATTTTCTTCTTGTTTCTTTTTTATAATTTCTAGCAATTGCCTCTATGTGAGACTCCATTTTCATACTTTCATTTAGTTATGGTTTCCTTTAGTTCTTTGCACATATTTAAAATAGTGGACTGGGCACCTGGGTGGCTCAGTCAGTTGAGCACCTGCCTTCGGCTCAGTCATGATCCCAGAATCCTAGATCAAGCCTCGAGTCGAGCTCCTTGCTCGGTGGGGAGTCTGTTTCTCCCTCTTCCCAACCCCATGCGTGATCTTGCTCCTGCTTTCTCACTCGCTCTTGCTCTCTCCTCTCTCAAATAAATTTTTTTAAAAAATTTTTTTAAAATAATAAATAAAATAAAATAGTGGACTGGAGCCTGGGTGACTCAGTGGCTTAAGCATGCCTTTGCTCAGGTTGTGATTCCAGGTTCCTGGGATTGAGCCCTTCCTCAGGCTCCCTGCTCAGCAGGCAGTCTGCTTACCCCTCCCCCTCTGCCTCTCCCCCTGTTCATGCACATGGTCTCTCTCTCTCTCTCTCTCAAATAAATAAATAAAATATTTTTTAAAAATTTAAAAATACAGGGGCATCTGGGTGGCTCAGTGTGTTAAGCCTCTGCCTTCAGCTCAAGTCATGATCTCAGGGTCCTGGGATCGAGCCCCACATCGGGCTCTCTGCTCAGCAGGGAGCCTGCTTCCCTCTCTCTCTCTCTGCCTGCTGCTCTGCCTACTTGTGATCTCTCTCTCTCTGTGTCAAATTAACAAATAAAATCTTTTTTAAAAAATTTAAAAATACAAAAACAAAATAGTGGACCTAAAGTATTTGTCTAGTAATTCTGGTGTCTGGGCTTCTTTGGGAACAGTTTCTACCAATTGCTTTCTCCCCCATGTTTACGAGATTGTATTTTCTTATGGTTTCTTTGCATAATTCATAATTTTTGTTGAAAACTGCACATTTCAAATAATATAACGCAGCAACTCCGGAAATCAGATTCTGCTCCTTCATAGGGTTTGTCATTGCTGCTTAATGTGCTTGTTTGGTGACTTTCCTGAACTAATTCTGCAAAGTCTGTATTCTAGGTCATGAGTGATCACTGAAGCCTTTGCTCGGTTAACTCGGTGGTCAGCTAATGATTACACAGAGATTTCCTTAACCTCCTGGAACCAGTAAATCTCCCCTTTTCTGCTGAGGGGTTTGGTTTGCGTGTTGGGGCATGCCTTTAACTCTCAGCCAGGCAGTTCCTACCTCTGCCTTGACTTTCATGTCTTGCTTGCATGCAGCTTCAAGGTCAGTCGGAGGTGAGAGATTATTGCCTTCTCAAGTCTTTTCCGAACATGCACGGCCAACCCAGGTACATGGATTACAGAACGGCAGAGCTTTTAAAAGCTCCAGTGGAAAAAATAAAATAAAATAAATAAAATAAAACACCCTGATGGACATCTTACTCCCCAGCCTTTCCTTTTACGCTCTATGTTATAAGTCTATTGTCTATCCCAACTGTTATCCATTGCCTCGTGCAGCTGTGATGTTAAAGTAAACAACAAATGTCATTGCAGAGAGGCTTTAAGCACTGGGGATGGTTTAAGTAAGGTCAAAAAAGGACAACCCTTCCAACTGAGGTCTCAAGGGGAACCACAAGCTACTAGATGATGGCTATTCTACGTGATCTGGCTGCTGCTTAGGTCTCTGACTTTACCTCCCACCTCCTATCCCAGGGTAGCTGGCATTCTTGCCATTTCTTGAACAAGGCTGTTGCTGCCTCAGGGCCTTTGCACATACTGTTTGCCTTTGCCTGAAAAGTTCTTTCCCATGATTTCTGCGTGGCTGGCTGCATCACTTCATTACCATCTGTGATTAAACAGTACTTCATCAAACAGATTTCCCAAACACCCTCTCTAATAAAACCTTCTTCAGACCCAACCCCCACTCTAACACTAGCTATTAATCTCTCTCTCTTTCAGTAGTACTTATCACAATCTGGCATGATTTCATACACATACTTGCTATTGCCTGATTTCCCTGTTGGATTCAAAGTTCTATGAAGATGAACTCTGACTATATTGTATCCCTAACTCCTAAAACAGTGCCCTGAATCTGCTCATAAATACTTGTTTAAAAATGAAGTAGTCTTGGGACACCTGGGTGGCTCAGTTGGTTGAGTGGCTGCCTTCGGTTCAGGTCATGATCCCAGCATCTTGGGATCGAGTCCCGCATCGGGCTCCTTGCTCTGCGGGAATCCTGCTTCTCCCTCTGACACTCTGTCTGCCTGTGCTCTCTCTCTCTCTGACAAATAAATGAATGGAATCTTTAAAAAAATAAAATAAAATAAAAATGAAGTAGTCTTCAAAGATGGATCTGTACTCTGTCAGCTTAACTAAACTGGACTACACTTCCCAGAATTCCCTTCCTTGTGTAGCTCCCAATTATCATGGGGTACTTGGCCCAAGATCTGGAAGGCAGCCATGAAGGAGCAGCCATGCTCCTCTGGGCTCAGGAAGTTGGTGCGAGCACCAGGCATCGTTGTAGAGATACACACTGTTTCTTGTCTGCTGCGTCAACTGGTTGGCATGGGGCGGCAGCCAGGTCCACAGTTCCCCCAGCTCTAGCTTCTCCAACTCCTGGGCCAGGGGAATATTGAGCTCTGTGACAAAGAACACCCATACTTTGCATGACATCTTTATTATCGAAGTGGGAGGAATAGAGAGAACAACAGAGTTCCAGTTCCTCCTCGTGGGTTCCAGCTCAGCTGCTAAGGTTCCAGCTTTTTCTTGCTCCCTCCAGGTCACGAGTCTCTTCCCTTCCCAACTGCCTCCCCATGGCCTTCAAGGTCTAACGCAAGGTACAGAGACAACATCATCACATAGGGCAATGGGTTCCCACAACTGTGCAAGGTCAAATCTTTATAATAGATTCCTTATAATAAGTAGTTCTGCTTCTCTGATCAAACCCAGCTGATAACACCCCGAGTCCTACATCTCAACCATTCTCTGTCAGTTTACATCCATCTGCTTTTACTTTTTCTTTTTTTAAAAGATTTTATTTATTTATTTGAGAGAGAGAGAGAGAGAAAGTACTCATGAGCAGGGTCAGGGAGCAGGGGGGAGGAGCAGAGGGAGAGGGAGAAGTAGGCTCCATCCCATGACCCTGAGATCATGACCTGAGCTGAAGGCTGATGTTTAATCCACTGAGCCACTCCAGCACCCCATCTGCTTTAAACAAAGTTTACCAACTTAAAAAAAAAAAAAAATCCCTCGTCAACCTGACATACCCCTCCAACTATAGCCACTCTTCCCTTTCCAACTCAACCTTCTTGAAAGACCTGCCTTCATTGACTGTCTTCATTTTATGAAATTCCTCTAGATCTTGCTAGATCAACAATAAGCTTCATTTGCAAAATCCAAAGAACACATCATTTTTCCAGTTCCCAACTAACGAAAGCTGGTATTTTTCAGTCGTGTTTTCTAAGGCTTGGCTCTCGGACCTCCACAAAACTCTCTGCCCTTGGCCTCTGTGGCACCAAACTTTCCTAATTTCCCTCCCTTCTCTCTCCATTTTCCTCTCCCTGGCTGGCTTCTTCTCGACCTGTGTGTTAGACGTTGGGGTCCTCAGGACAGACAAATCCCCTTGGCCCTCTGCCTTCGGTGGTCTCCTCCACCCGGCATACCTCCAATTACCACCCAGACACCAATGTAATTTCCATTTCCCTGGCCTCCAGATCTGCTTAGCAATGTCCACAGTGACCTCAGAGTCAGCAAGTCCCAAATCCATTCCTGACCATCCCTGCAATCAGAGGACACCATCATGCTTCCAGTCATGGCCAAAGCCAGAATCCTGAGATCAATCCTTGACTAGGCGTCTTCTCACAACTCCCCAGGCACCAGGTGCTGGCAACTCAGTCTTTCAAATGTTCCCATCCACTTCTCTCCATCCCTATGGTCACCACACTCGTCCTACCTGACACCTTGCCCCCTTCCCCATCTCATTCTTCACGATGAGGCCCCCCTTTCGCCCGTCCTGCTGCCTCATTCAAATATGTATGCAGTTGCAGCTGTATTCCAGAAGGATCTCTACAAAGTGCAGGTGCAGTCATATTTCTCTGCCTCGAACACTTTTAAGGTTATCCACAGGGTAAACTATAACACTTTGGGGCCTAGTGCACCAGCCCTGTCTCCTCGGCCCTACCTTAAGCCTCTATCTCTCCCTTGTCCGTTCTGCAGGCACTCCCCCTATTCCTGAGATGAAAGCATTTCTCCTCCATCTGGCTTTTGCATCCTCTCCCCAGAATGATCTTCTTGGCCTCCTTTTTCTAGCAAATTCCCGCTCTTCCTTCAGATGTTGACTTGGACCTCCCTGCTTGCCACCCCCGGATCAGAGCGGTTTCTGTCATTCACCCCATAGCACCTGCTCTTTACGCCACATCATGCCTGTCCCTTATATGCTGAACATCTGTCCCCTACCAGGCACATGAGAGTGGCGTGAGGTCCTGTCCTGTCCACCCACCATATGGACCATGAGGACTGGCAGACTCCCTGCTCGTGGCAAGTGCGTAACAAATGCTCATCAAATTAGTAAATTTAAAAGGTTTGAAAGCTATCCAGGGCAATATCCTCATTTTACAGAGAAAGGAAAGGAAAGGAGAGGAGTCAACTATAGCCCATGGGGAATTGATATTCCTGTTTCCCAGGAGTTAAGTTTTAATCGTTCAGACCGCTTGACCTTGGAATGCTCAGGAGGGACAGACAGACAGATAGGGCTATCTAGAAGCGTGCACACACACACACACACATACACACACACACAGAGACACGCACGCGCACTCCGAAATATTCCTGCTATGAAACTTACACGCAGGAGCAAACTATTCTGGCCACGTCCCCACCTCCTTGCTAAATGTGTCCCCAGCCAGCTGCCCGAGAGGGATTTTACTGCTAATCCATTCCTGGTCTGCTGGTCAGGCAAGGGCAGTGGTGGATGGGACGGGGTATTCTAATTCAAGGACTTTGGGAATGAGGCTGAAGGATTTGAATTAACTCCAAGAGACAAACATCAGTCTGCATTACTCACTTGAGATTTACAAAGCGGATCAGTGCAGAGAGGGTCCAAGCTTGAGTCCAGTGGGGCCACAGTCTGGGCCCAATTGTCCTTCCCAGCTTCCTTCCCCCTGTCCTTATTCCCTTCCCATCCCATATCCCCAAACTCCTGCTGTTCCCAAAACTGGACCTTCTTTCATGACTCTGGGGCTTTCTGTAGGATGTTTTCTTCCCTGTTTTTCTCTTCTGCCCTCCACTCTACAGCTCCTTCAAGGCAGAGCTGATGCGTTATCAACTCTGCAAGCTTATCCTTCCCACCTAGAAAGAGCCCTTGCTTCCTTCCAAGCATCCCAGAGCATCCTTCATACCTGGGCTGGTACACTCATGCTAGCTGTTGGTGGGTCTCTCTCCTGCACAAAACTGCGGGCAAAGCTTGGGTCTTTCCTGCATCCTGGACCCACCATGGTGCGTGCCCCACTGTGTCACAATCCTGGGAGGTGCTATCTGCAAACGCACCTGGGTTTCCTTCCTTCGGGAAGAGCAGAACCTTGCAGAACTTTCTATGATCAAAAAGGGAGACCTCCCCCCAACCTGCCCCAGCGTCGCCATGAGTTGCCAAGCCTGAGGGGCCCCAGGGAGTCCGGGCTTCAAAGGGGAGCCCACTGTGCTATAGCTGCAGGCCTGGGGGAGGAGGAGCTCTCCGCAGAGGTCCTAGAGGACTGAGTCACTGGAAGGCAGCCAATTGTGGCCGGATGAGAGGGAGCTGGGTTAAGGAGAGATCTGCTTGGCCACCCCTCCGGATGAGCACAGCCAGGACACAAAGCTCCACCTGTCAGGCCCTCCACGCGATTCCTCCGCCTGGTGCTCCCAGGCCTGGCCCCATGCCCACCGCCAGCAGCTGCTTCCCTCCCTCCCTCCATGGGCGGCCTTTGGTTCCCCTCCCGGGGACAGCTGTACCACACCAGCAGGTGGGAGGGGGCTCCACAAGGGCCTCCCAGCTCTGGCTTCTAATAGCAACCTTCAAATCACTGGAGAGCCAGCAGCAGAGAGTAGCCCCATGGCACCTGGGTGTCCCCAACTTGAGTGACAAGTAAAAGTGCTTCCAGGTGACCAGAGGCACTCTTCAAGGCCCCCTTCATTTTCTCCAAGGTCCCCTGGCTCAGCTCCATGCTATGGCCATGCCCAAGACCCCTGTCTTCCCTCTGTAGAGCCTCGTGGACAGCCCGCATACAACCCAGACAGCAAGACAATAAAGCAAACCAGCAGAGCGAATGTCTAAAGAGAAACGCAGAGCAGAATTTTATTTTTTTATTTTTTAAATGAATTTTTTATAAAGGTAATATCAACTCATAGGAAATGACTGACACAGGTGTTTACACATACATGTATGAATATATGTATACACACACATATATGAATGTATAATATAAATAAAAGTTTTGGCTGTGCCCTGGCACGTGGCGGCAATCAGTGTCCTTGGAGTACGTTCAATGACTGTGTCTGTGTTTCCATGAGGAACCCTTGCCACAAACCACGAGAACAGAGCGAGAACTGGTACATCCTAGGCCTGGTACAGAGACACCAACCGAGTGGGTTCAGACAGGTGCGCCAACAGTGCCATCCGGAGACTTGGAAACAGCATCACCCTTTGCTACGATGTACGGAAGACAGTTTGGAGCCCTAATGGGTATTAGGGGTTTTTGTTTTTTTTTTTTTTTAATCTTAAATGTGAAGTCCCTGGGTTGAAGGGCTCCTTGAACTTTGGGTCCTTGGTCCCTCATGCAAAAGGTCCCTCATGCCTGTAAGTGCTTGAGAGTCAATTTCATCCATTCTGTATCTGCCAGCATACCCAGCAAAGAGTCAGATGCGGCAGCCCTAGTGAAGGCAGAAGGCTTTACTCAAATAATCCAAAGGGGACAGGGAGGGCCCTAGCAGAAGCCCTCGCAGAAGAAAGGGCCTCCACTTTCTGTTTTTTTTTTTTTTTTAAGATTTTATGTATTTATTTGAGAGAGAGAGAGAGAATGAGAGAGAGAGAGCATAAGAGAAGAGAGGTCAGTGGGAGAAACAGACTCCCTGGTGAGCAGAAAGCCTGATGTGGGATTCCATCCTGGGACTCAGGATCATGACCTGAGCTGAAGGCAGTCACTTAATCAACTGAGCCACACAGGCACCCGGGCCTCCACTTTCTGATCATCCCTGCCACCCCAGGTGATGAGGTCCTGGGAAAATTGGGCTGAGACAGGCTGGGTAACTGTGCGGAGTTAAGGAAATGGCGTGTGTGTGTGTGTGTGTGTGTGTGTATTTTTTTTTTTTCCTTAAACATTTTATTTATTTGAGAGAAAGAGTACATTCACAAGATGAGGAAGGGGGCAGAGGGAGAAGTCTTCCCCACTGAGCAGGGAGCCCCACGCAGGACACAATCCAAAGTCCCAGGTATCATGACCTGAGCTGAAGGCAGATGCTTAACTGACTGAGCCACCCAGGCGCCCCAAGGAGATGGTATATTTTTTTATTACTTAATATTCCACTCCCAGAGGGTAACATTTTTATTTCCTTTTCCCAATGCTTTCATTTGATCTTTATTTTTACCAACAGACATAAAAATCTTAAAAAAACAAAACAAAACAAAACACAGGTGGCTAAACCATAATCCATCTGATGAGCATTTCAATGTCACATTTCCCCTGGAGTTTAAGAATTTCACTTGTTGGGACGCCTGGGTGGCTCAGTTGGTTGGACGACTGCCTTCGGCTCAGGTCATGATCCTGGAGTCCCGGGATCGAGTCCCGCATCAGGCTCCCAGCTCCACGGGGAGTCTGCTTCTCTCTCTGCCTTCTCCTCACTCATGCTCTCTCTCACTGTCTCTCTCTCAAATAAATAAATAAAATCTTTAAAAAAAAAAAAAAGAATTTCACTTGTTAAAAATATAAATGTAATTTTATATGACTGCATAATGTTCCATCTTATGGATATATTCATCCATTCAATGGCTATTTATTTTATGCCTACTGTGTGCTAGGCATTTTTAAGCACTGGGTGTATCAGAAATTACTCATCCAGGGGCGCCTGGGTGGCTCAGTGGCTTGAGCCTCTGCCTTCAGCTCAGGTCATGATCTCAGGGTCCTGGGATCCATCCTCACATCCGGTCAGCAGGGAGCCTGCTTCCCCCTCCCCCTCTCTCTGCCTGACTCTCTGCCTTGGTCAAATAAATAAATAAATAATCTTAAAAAGAAAAAAAAAGAAAACTCATAAAAAAAAAAACAACACATTACTCATCCACCTCCTGTTGAATGTGGAAGTTGTTTATAATTTTTCAACACTGTGATAAGCATCTTTGTTTGTAAGAGGATTTTGTATATTTCAAGTTCTTTTCCTAGGACAGATTCTTAGAAGTTGAATTAGTAGGTCAAAGAGTAATAAATAACGTTCTCAACACATTGTGTCCAATGCTTTCCAAAAAGGCAGGCCAATTTGTACTTTCTTTATCAGAAGAGTGCCAATTTCGTACATCCTGACATGATTCAATTTTCTCACTAGAAAGAAACATATGAGTATCTTCTTTGATCATTTTGTATTTCTTACTTACTAGTTTTTCTTGTGTTTATAAATTGTTTCCTTCCTTTGCAAGTCATCTATTCATATCCAGTCATCTATGGGAGCATCTTACTTAGAAGTTTAAGTTCTTTATATAGTGGGGCACCTGGGTGGCTCAGTCAGTTAAGCGTCTGCCTTCGGCTCAGGTTATAGTCTAGGGGTCCTGGAATCAAGCCCCACGTTGGGCTCCCTGCTCAGCAAGGTCTCTGCTTCTCCCTCTGCCCTTCCTCCTGCTCATAGTTGTTTTCTCTCTCTCTCAAATAAATAAATAAAATCTTTTTTTAAAAAATCCTTTATATAGTAAAATATTTACCATCTCACTTTTAAAAGCATATTTCCTTTCTGAGAATAGCTATGATTTTTATCCTTTTACTAATTTTAAATTTTTAATAAAGATCATCAAAACCATACATGAATGTAGTCTCAAAAATCAAGCCATCAAGAAAGTGAAAAGACAATCCACAGAGTGTGAGGAAATAGTCGCAAATCACATGTCTGATCAGAGTCTAGGATCCAGAGTATATAAAGAACTCTTGCAACTCCGTAACAAAAACAAAAACAATCCAATCAAAAAATAGGTAAAGGACATAAATAAACATCCCTCTAATGAAAACACGCAAATTGCTAATACACATCTGAAGAGATACTCAACATTTTAGTCATTAGGGAAATGACAACGAAAAACCACAATGAGATACTACTTCACATCCACCGGGCTGGGTAGACAAAAGAAAGAAAAGAAAAGAAAAACGAAAAGAAAAGGAAAGAGAGATAGAATGAAAAGAGAGAGAGAGAGGAAGAGAGAAGGCAAGAGAGAAAGGGAGAGAAATAAGAGAAAGAAAGAAAGAAAGAAAGAAAGGAAGGAAGAAAGGTGTTGGCAAGGATTAGGAGAAATTAGAACTCTTGCCCATTGCTGGTGGGAATGGAAGATGGTGCAGCTGCCGTGGAAAACAGTTTGGAAATTCCCCAATGAGTTAAATAGCATTACAATTGTGCTCCTAGGTATATACCAGATAACCGAAAACAGGTATTTAGACAAATACATGAACGCCGATGTTCACAGCATCACCATGCACGATGGCCAAAATGTGGAAATAACCCAAATGTCCCTTGGTGAATGAACAGGTAAACACAGGTGGTATGGGCCGCCTGCTGGAACAGGATTCAGCCATGAAAAGGAATGAAGAAACAGTGACACATGCTACACCACGGACGTACCTCAAAAACACGGCGCTAGGTAAAGAAGCCAACACAAAAGGTTGCACGCCGCAGAATTCCAATTGTACAGACCTCCCGAGATAGATAAATTCATAGAGGCAGACACTGAAACTGGTGGTTGCCAGGAGCTGGCGGTGGGGACAAGGAGACAGGAATGTGACTGCTTCATGGGTTTCCTTTGTGGGGGAGAAAGAGGTCTTGGAACTAGAGACAGACAGCGGTTGCACAATACTGTAAACGTACTTAATGCCACTGAAATGTACACTTGAAAATGATTAACGGAAAGGACGCCTGGGTGGCTCAGTTGGTTAAGCGGCCGACTCTTGATTTCGGCTCAGGTCATGGTCTCGGGGTCCAGGGATCGAGCCCCATGTCGGGCTCCATGCTCAAGGGGGAGTCTGCTTCAGGATTCTCTCTCTCCTTCTCTCTGCAACCACCACGGCTCCCACGTGTTCAGTCTCTCTCAAATAAATATCTTTAAACACATTTTTTAAAATAAAATGGTTAGCAGTTGTTTTTGAAATGGAAATTAAAAAAAAAATCAAGTGCTAAAGACACTTTTTTTTTTAAAAAGTAGGCTCCATGCCCTCCACAGCCCTGTAATCAAGATCATGTCAGATGCTCAACAGCGCCCCCCTAGGGACAGCATCCAATAAACAAGCTGCGCTACTTGTTTTCTCTACGTTTCCAATTCTACTTCCCAAAGGCAGTCTTGCTATTTACCTCTTTTCCCTTCCAGTAGTTAGTAATACACTTATTACACGTACACTGTTTCTTCACTTACTAATCTGAAATGCTACCTAATGACTTCCTAATCTGATAGCTAAGACATAGTTCCCTTAGATAGCCAACCATCTCTACTTCCTCATCTGCACAACGCAGATACACAAATATTTCAGTGAAATAATCAGTGTTTAAATGACGACCGTATAAATGTCATTCTGCACACAGACAGGTGGAGAATGATTACATTTCCATTCTCATTTTTTTTCTTTAATTTTCTTTAATTTTCTTTAATTTAATAATTGCTTTGTTGTTTTATTTGCATAACCTTCTACATACATGTTCTGAACTTCTCCAGAATACTCTACTGTAGGAGATATTGTGTGGGGTGCTTTGTTTCCAGGAGGTGCTCCTTGGGGCCGCGCACCTGCACTGGGTCCGCTTCTCCTATACCTCATGTTGTCTTCTACCTCACTTCTGTTGAAGGGCACCTCCAACAAAAAGGAATCACAGAGGGGTACCTGGGTGACTCAGTCGGTTAAGCATCTGGCTCTTGGGTTTCGGCTCAGGATGTGATCTTAGGGTCCTGAGATTGAGCCCCATGTTGGCCATCCACTTGGCAGGGAGTCTGCTTCCCGCCCCCGGCCCAGCCCCTCTACCCATTCATGCACCTCCTCTCCCCGTCTCTAAAATAAAAAATAAATAAATCTTTTAAAAAAAAAAGGAACCAAAGGAATTTCTTTTTCTTCCATCCTTGGTTATCTGGAAGAATCTTTGTTCTGCTTTCATGCTTTATTAGTCACTTGGGTATGAAATAATACACGGAAAATCATTTTCCTCCAGAATTCTGAAGGCATACAAAACCTAGTGTCCAGAGTCACTCTTGAAAAGTTCAGTGCCATCCAATTCCCATTCCCATGTCTGGTGCCTGTTGTTCCTCTCCAGGAAACTGTAGAATCCCCTCATGAACCCTGTTGACATAAAATTTCACAATGTTGCACTTTGGTGTGACTTTCGTCTTTTATTGTGCTGGGTACCTGTGGTCCGCAGATATTTCTGGTACAACTACTTTGGCTTCCTCACCTCTGTTGTCTCTGCTTCTCTTTCTGGAACTCCATTTTTATACTGAATCTTCTGGATGGATGCTCCATGTCTCTTGTCTGCTCTGTGTACTTTTCAACTCCTTATCCTTCTTTGCTACTTTGTGAGAGATTTCCTTGACCTTATCTTCTCTACCTCTGAATGATTCTGAGTCCAGGGACTTCTTGAACTCTATGCAAATACTATCTGGAAGTTTCTGAAGTTTTCTTCCGAACTTGCATTGTCTTTGTTTCTTACAGATAGCTTCTTCATGATCATTTTAGTTCACACAGCCTTCCCTTTCCTTGTGTGTCAGCTGACCCCTGGTTAGCTGTTTATATTAGCTTCCATGTAGAAGTTCCAATGGAGGAACTCATCAACTGGCAAATTTCATTTTCGGGAGAGGGGGGCAGGGTGAGAGCCTCGCACAGATGCCTCCTGGAGATCTGGTTGTGAAGGGCTTTGTTCTGAGGCCTTAGGTTTCTCCAGAAAACATCTGATCACTGGCATGGGAGGTGGATATCCTTGGCTCATCTGGATGGAGTGCAAGTTCTGAATGAATCCCCTTGTTTTCAGCACCGGGGTACCCCACCCTCTGCCACATAGAATCTCTGAGTTAGGAATTCATCTGGATCCGTTTCTCCAATCTGGTCCATAGCTGCCATATAAATGCCTGTGCTGGAAAGCAGCAGGCGGGTGGGAGGACCAGTTCTTACAGACAGATACCCTTTCCGCCTGATTTCAGCCCTCCCCTACACCTCCCCCACCACAATGTTCCAAGCTCAGGCTCATCTGGGCCCAGCACAGTTTATCTGCTCTCCTGTTAGTACCCTCTTTAATTCTTTCCAAAATGTATTGAAACATCTCACTTGATAACGATCCCACTCCATTTTTCATTCTTG
Source organism: Lutra lutra (assembly GCF_902655055.1). NCBI lineage: Eukaryota > Metazoa > Chordata > Mammalia > Carnivora > Mustelidae > Lutra > Lutra lutra. The sequence continues at coordinate 31,130,896 of NC_062295.1, forward strand.
TAGGTTTTTCTCATTCTTTTTTACTGTTATTGTAGCCAATCTTGGGAGATGTGTGCACGTAACCAATCTGCTACTTTAGATGAAGTCCTTTATTGTACTGGGACATGTGAAGCCCATTAAGGGTCGAAATATATCCCCTCCCAAGGATATGCTAAAGTCCTAACCCCCAGTTACTTTGAAAAAGGGCTGCTGCAAATATTGCTTAAGTTGAGATGTGGTCCCACTGGCATAGGGTGGGACCTTAGTTCCATATGACCAGTGTCCTTATAAGAAGAGAGAGAAACATGGGGCTCCTGGATGGCTTAGCCGGTTACGTGGCCAACTCTTTATTTCGGCTCAGATCGTGATTGTGGGGTCCTGGGATTGAGCACCCCATCTGGCTCCACGCTCAGCAGGGAGTCTGCTTAAAATTCTTTCACTCCATCCCTCCCCCCACTCGACTGCATGTGCTCTCTAATAAATCTTTAAAAAAAAGAGAGAGAGAGAGAAGAGAGAGACAAAACAACACACAGGTAGAACCCCAGGTGAAAATGGGGACAGAGAAGGGAACAACGCACGTACAAGCCAAGGAACACCGAGGTCTACCAGCAAACACCAGACACTAGAAGGAGCAAGGAAGGATTCTTCCTTATAGGTTTCAGGGGGAGCCTGGCTCTGCCAACAGCTCCAGCTTGCCAGAAAAGTGAGATGATATATTTCTGTTATTTCAAACCACCCAGTTTAGGGTACTTTATTACAACAGCCCTAGGGAACTAACACAGAGCCCTTAACTTTTTGTGATCAGGAAAGTCAATGTTTCTTTCATTGTGCTATTTTTGACTGCTTTAAAACTCAGAGGCCCTCCTCTTCCCCAAAAGCTTCCTCCTATAGTCTGCAAAGGCTTTTTAAAACATTTTTATTTACTTATTTATCAGAAAGACAGAGCACAAGTTGTGGGGGGACAGTGGGCAGAGGGAGAAGCAGGATCCCCTCTGAGCAGGGAACCCAACACGGGACGCAATTCCAGAACCCTGGGTTGCGACCTGAGCTTTAAGGTAGTCGCTTAACCAACTGAGACACCCAGGTGTGCCTCAAATTTACGTATTAATCCATCTAGAATATATCTAGGCATACAGCCTGAGGTGAGACTCTCCCCCACGAAGAGCTAACCAGGTGCCTAACCCTGCCTAATTTATCAAAAGATCTTTCCATCCCTGTTGACTTCCAAGGTCCCCTCTGTCCTACAGTTAATTTACATGTCCATAAAAAATACGTTTCTGGGCTATTAATTCTATTCTACTGATCTGTTTATGCTTAAGCCATTAATTACGTCAGTTTTAATCATTAAAACGTGTTTGAATCTTTAGCACGGCAAGCTTCTCGACACTATCTTTTGCAAAATTTTAAAGTGACTCTCGTTTGTTCTTCCAGATAAACCTTAGGAAAACTTGAGTCCCCAAATAAATTCTCTACCGGGGTTTCCGTTGTACATGGGAGAAGTATAAATTACACTGGGAAGAGCTTACATTTCTATAAATTCGATAGGTGCCATCCAGAAACAAAGCATGTCTCTCCATTCATTCATCTGCTTTACAGCTCTCAGTAAACTTTGTGATTTTCAACAGGGGCCCCTCTATCTAAAATACCCCCCAAGCCACTCCTTACCCCTCATTGTTATAATGAGAATCGGCAACTGTTCTAAACACTTTTATAAGCATTATCTCACCAAATTCTTGCAATGGTATCTATTATTTCCACTTCTACATTAAAAATTGAGGCACACCGAGATCATTAGTACAAAATCACAGCAGGTTCCAACCCAGGCAACTTTACTCTGGAGCCCACAGATTTATCTGAAAAATATTTTTTTACTATCTGGCCGTAAAAAGGAATGAGGAGGCCTTTTATATGCTGGTATAAAAAGACTGCCCAGAGAGTTAAGTTGAAAAGCAGGATTCTGAACTATCATTTGTAGAAAAAGTGGGGAAGAGGCTCATATTTCAGGATATTCATGTTTGCTTGTACATGAAAATATTTGGAGACTCAACAAGAAATTAGTAAATGAGTAGTTCTCTCTTGGAGCTGAACAGGAACGAGGCATCTGGGGGACAAAGGTTGGAGGGATCTTTTCACTTTTCTTTTCCTTTAAAAAAATTCTTTTTGGGGCACCTGGGTGGCTCAGTGGGTTAAAGCCTCTGCCTTCAGCTCAGGTCATGATCCCAGAGTCCTGGGATCGAGCCCCGCATAGGGCTCTCTGCTCAGCGGGGAGCCTGCTTCCTCCTCTCTCTCTCTTCCTGCCTCTCTGTCTACTTGTGATCTCTGTCTGTCAAATAAATAAACAAAATTTTTCAAAAAAATAAAAATTCTTTTTTAATTAAAAAAATCTTTTTTTCATTTTGCCTATTTAAACATTACATACATTTTTTAAAACTTTAAAATAAAATGCATGACACTCAATAAATATGATTTGTAAGGAGAATGAATCCCTGGAGAGTTCAGATTTGTATAAAGCTGTGTTTATGACCTTGTTGTTTCTGTGAATAGGATCTGTTTTCTAAGGTCCTTTCAAGCTGGCTGCTGTTACATAGGAAAATACACAATTGATTTTTACATGTTTTGCTTCCAGCGCTTGTATTCCTAATGCTGACCTTGCCTGTTAATTCTCTTTTCCATTGATTCTCCTGGGTTTTCTGTGGGCAGGGGTCTGGGCTGGTTCCATAAATGTATTTCGGCAGGTCGAGGCTGGAAATTCAGAGTGGTGAGGACCATGGGGGCAGGAGAGTGTGCTCTCCATATAAAGACATCAAGTTCCAATTTTTTAAAAAACACTGTGTGAGCCAAACAAAACAACCCCAGGAAAGAATCCCGTCTCCAGGACGCCAGTCTGTGGTCTCTGTGTGTGCTGTACCCTCTGTTCATTCACACTTTTCCCTTCCCTTCCCCTCGGCTCCACCCCTCATTCCTCTGAGGCCTTCCTGGCTGCTCTGGTCTGCACTGACTTTCTCCCCTTTTGCCCATGGCCATCAGGTTTAGAATCACTGCAAGCCACAGCGTGGCCGTAAGCTCTTGAATAAGCAACTTGAGGCCATTCATCCTGCCTTCCTGGGCTCTTCCCACCCACGTCGGCATCTTCGGCTTCTGTGGTTAGCGGACTGCAGTGACCGTTCACCCCACTTGGGTCTTGGAGGAACTTGAACTTAGCAGTCAAGTCTGATTCGTCACTGATTCCTGGCACCCGGCCCTGCAGGCACCAAGGAAACTTGACGGCTGAACGATGATCCCTTTTGGGGCACGTCTGTTGCCAGGCAGGCATGTCAACTAACTCACGAATTCAGAACCCCGACAGAACTGTGGAGAACATGCCAGAGAGGACAACAGGACCCCCGCCCTCCAGGGACTGTGCACAGCCTCCATGAGGACTGGATCTGGCATTTAGAGCAAGCCCCCCAAAATATATTTGTTAGTGGGGCGACACAGAGCTTACCACCCATACAGTCACCCAAAATACAGCCACAGCAGAGGCAAAAGAACATATAGAGAAAACCAGTGAGGAGGAGCTTAGGACACGGGAACAAAGTCTCGTAGGGCTCCAGGATGCTGGCAGGGAGCACCCATCTAGCCCCTCACGGAGACGTGAACATTTTACTCCTAACTGAGAGGGACTGCTGCCCTGCCTCTCCCGAGACCACGAGATCACACATATCACGTTCTCACAGAAACTCTACCACGCATGGCTGCCCTCATGCCAGGGGTGAGGAAATGGAGACTGGGACAAGTGATATGACTTGCCCAAGATCACACAGGGAATTAGTCCTGTGGCCAGAACTGAACATGGATCTTTGACTCTGCCTCCAGAGGGTTCTTTCCTGACCTTGTGGTAGGAATTCCAGAGAGGTGACAGGGGTTTGAGTGATCTAATCTACAAAGGAGAAGCTCTTGGTTAATTTCTGTCCCACCACACCGTGAGGGAGGCTGAGGGTCAACAGTAAATAAGATTCTTCTGTTGCTCATGGAGCCTCACTCCAGCCTTGGCAGGGGAGGGAGATACGTGATATAACCATCCCCTTCCAAAAAATGACAAGATGATCCTACCCAGTGATTTGTGGTATGAAGAAGACACAAAGATATGATAGCAAGTTGGGGTGTACCTTAGCTTTTGGGGGTCGGGTGTCAGAAGAAGCCCCTTTAAAAAAGTGGCAGCAACTGGGCAGAGAACATATGGCAGATGTGAAGTTTCTAAGACAGGAGCAAGACAGGCAGAAAGACCAAAGGGCTGTAGGCCAGTGAATGTAATGAGGCTGGCAGGGCATCAGGGAGAGCATGTAGACAATGTTCCAGGTCACTTACTGAAGGCAGGTTTTATTCTAAGCCATCAGGAAGCCATTTGAAAGTTTTAAGCATGGTGGTAAAATAATCAGATTTATGTTTTTTTAATTTATTTTATTTTTAAAGATTTATTTGAGAGAGAGAAGCGTGCACGCAAGCATGGGGGTGGGAGTTGGGAGGGGCCGAAGGAGGGGGAGAATCTGAAGCAGACTCCAAACTGACCCCCCACGTAAGGCTTGATCTCATGAGCCCAAGATCACGACCTGAGCTGAAACCAAGAGTCAGACACCTAACCAACTGTGCTACCCAGGCATCCCTATTTTATTTATTTATTAAGATTTTATTCTTTTTAAAGTAATCTCTACAACCAACTTTGGAACTTGAACTCACAACCCTAAAACCAAAAGTTACCATCTCCAACAACTGAGTCAACCAGGCACCCCTGATTTATGTGTGTGTTTTGCTTTTTTTTTTTTTTTTTAAAGATCTCTCTGGCTGCTTTGTAGAAGATGAATAGTAGGGAACTAACACTTGGGTAAAGAGAGCAGCCTGGAATTGTCATACATAAGATCTCTCCCATAACATGCAGACATGCTAGGGGAAAAAAAAAAATGTATTTTTCATTGAGCCCAATGTGGGGCTTGAACTCCTAACCCTGAGATCAAAACCTGAACTCGATCAAAAGTCAGGTGATCTACCAAATGAGCCATCAAGGCACCCCTAGGGGGGGAAAAATTAAAACTATTACTAACATGTAGATGAACACGAAAGCATCTCCAGGTACCAAAAAAAAGTTACTATAGCATATGGGATCTGAACACACATACTACAGGATCAAGAAACCAGATACACTTGATCTTAGCCAAAAGGCTGAGAAGCGATTCAACAAACCAGATATATGCTATAATGGGCCAAAGCTGAGACCACTGAGTGTGTGTGCACCAGGGATCTGGAAATGAATTCCTAGACAAAGCTGGAAGGCCCAGACTCTTGGTGGGGAGACCAGCAAGAAGCCAGAGTCTCTGGCCAGCGCTACATGTATGTGACAAGTTCCCCTACTATTTATGCAATGTGGAAGCGTTGCCCTGGAAAATCACATAAAACTTGACTTGGAACCAACGAGCCCTGTAGAACCTAACAGAGACAACCACGTAACTGTCCCAAGGGATATTGCCATAATACAGGACACCTGCAGGACCCCACAGAATATAATTTCCACCAAAGATGATCTCACAGATAAAAATGACAACAGATACAGGAAAAATCAAATGCTAACAGAGAATGAAGTACCCCAGAACTATATTGTTCATGGGTAACCTGGCCGGTTCAGTTAGTGTAATGTGTGACTCTTGATCTTGGGGTTGTGAGTTCAAACCCCATGCTGGGTGTGGGGATTGCTCAAAAATAAAATCTTAAAAATAAATAAAATTTAAAAAAAATAAAATATGCAACAAGATGGACTAGAAACCATAGAGCACAGATAAGACATTACAGGTAAAAAGCAAGTGAGTTTTAAAAAGAATCAAATAGATATTTTAGAAATTAAAGAGCAGATTAGACACAACCAAAGAGAGAATTTGTGAATAGAAGATGAATCTGAGGAAATCATTCAGAGTGAAAACAGAAAGAAAAACAGACAAGAAATACGAAAGAGTCATTAAATAAAATGGAAGGCAAAACGAGATATTCCACAATACACTTAACAGGAGTTGAAAAAGAGAGAATAAAGAAATCAAAGAGATAATCAGAGAGATAATGGCTGAGAATTTTCCAAAATTAGAGTGAAAGCTAAAACAAGTTCCAAAAACAATAAAATAAATTCCCTAGTGCACATAGTGCACCACATGAAAAGAAAAGAAAAAAACTATCAGAGAGAAAGGTAGATTATCCATGAAGGATTGACAATTAGATGAAGTAAGTGCCTGAAGACAACAGAATTGCTTAAAAGCGCTGAAGAAAAAGAGCCTGGGATACCTAGGTGGCTCTGTCGATTAAGCACTTAAGCGTCATCCGACTTTGGTCAAGATCTCAGGGTTGTGGGATCGAGCCCCGAGTCAGGCTATGTGCTCAGCATGGAGTCTGCTTGTCCCTCTCCCTCTCTTCTTCCTCTTGCATGCTCTCTCTCTCAAATAAATAAATAAAATATTAAAAAAAAAAAAAAGAAAAAGAGCCAACAGTGTGGTGAGAAGGAAGCAGGATCCTAATCCTGTTCCATCTGCTATTCTCCCTCCAGCTGGTATCCCAGCAGCTCAGGTAGCAGGAGGGTAAGGTTGCTGGATACTGGAAGGTTCTCACCATGGTACCACAGGCACTTGGCACTGCCCTGCCTCACTGTGTCCATGGTCACTGCTTGCAGCCAAGATTGACTAGAAGGAAAATCAATTCTGCTGAACGGGCACTAAAGAAAAACCCCAAGAAGATCAAAGAATAGTCCTCTAATCTGGCCTTGAAAAACATGAAATATAGGGGCACCTGGGTGGCTCAGTTGGTTAAGTATCTGACTCTTGATCTCAGCTCAGGTCTTGATTTCAGGGTTCTGAGTTTGAGCCCTGTGTTGGGCTCTGCACTGGGCATGGAGCCTACTTTAAAAAAAAGAAAAAAAAAAAGGTAATCGGAAAGGATAAATCTTCTGACCAAAAAACTCTCAACGAAATGGGCAGAGGAGGCAGAGACTAAAGATTCAGTAGCAGAACCAGAATCTAAAATTGAGGCTATTTCAGGCCCAAATGCAGTGGGAGACAAACCAGTCTTAGACCAGTCTCAGGGGTGGTTCTTACGTACTCTTTCTCCTACAATTCTAAGGAACAACTTCAGCAATCATTCTGGAAACGCAAGTTTTCTGTAATTCTGGAAACATATTTTTAAAGAAGCGGGGCTCCTGGGTGGTTCGGTTGGTCAGGCGGCTGCCTTCGACTCAGGTCATGATTCCAGGGTCCTGGGATCGAGCCCCCCCATCAGGCTCGCTGCTTAGCAGAGAGCCTGCTTCTCCCTGCTGCTCTGCTTGTGCTCTCTGTCAAATAAATAAATAAAATCTTTTAAAAAAATAAATAAATCAAGAAGCATGGCATCCCACCATATCCCATGTGTTAATACAACTTTAAGTAAGTACAAATGACTTAAGAGATAAAATCATGTGCTAGTTAAACCAGAAATTAATGGAATGTTGGATTAAGAAAGGCTTTGTTTGATGTAAACTTAGCATTCCACAGACTGTGAAGAGCATTATAAAAAGTCCTCTAAAATACACATAGCCCAAAGGACAGAGTCATTTTAAATGACCCTTCTTTCATATTTGTAGGGTTTTTTCCCCCTACTAGCATTGTCTCTGTGCCTTCTACATGTTCTTTTATTTCCTTATCAGAGTTGCACACTTTCTGTGGCAAGATCCTGGTAGGGAAGGAAGGTCCAGAATTCCCCCAAACCTGTTAATGGCCCATGGATATAATGTGTAAGGTGTCACATCCTCTATAATCAGGACATTGCTCGTAAAAGGCTTGCGAGCTAGAAATATTTGAGGATTCCGAGTTCTGGTGTCCTCTGCTTGTGAATAAAATGTCTCCAAATTTTAAGCTGGAACACTGCCCAATTAACTTTTTCTTTTAAGATTTTATTTATTTAATTTGTAGGGGGGGGAGGGACAGAGGGAGGTAGAGAAAGAATCTTGAGCTGACTCCCCACTGAGTGCAGTGCCCAACACAGGGCTCGATCCCACAACCCCGAGATCGAGACCTGAGCCGAAACCAAGAGTCAGATCCTTAACTGACTGAACCACCAAGGCTAAGTAATTCTTAAGCAAAGCCTTGCAGTTACATTGCCTAGACTTCTTAATACCAGCATTGACTTGTGATATTTGCGTACCGATCAGCAAACAAATAGTAATAAAATCATGGTTGTGACAGAGGGGAGGGAAACGATGGAGATACGGAGACATCTTCAGACAAAGACTAAGATGGTTCACTGCAGTTTCTTACAGAAAGAGCTATGACGTTTCTCTCCCAAAGAAATAATAAATGCAGCCCTGAAGAAAGTTCTGGAGAAGTCCTAAAATAGCCCTATTTATATTCTAGCAGGAATATCTGAGTAACCAAACAGCATCCCCAAAGTCGTGTACTCTCATGACATTACCCTGACCATGCAATGAGCTCAAGGTGGAAGCTGGAAGAGGGAGCTGGAGGGAAGCCATCTGCCACCATGAAGCCACCCCCTCCGTGTCATGGCGACCCCTGGGCTCCATCCCACTCCTTCTTCTGCCTTTGTCACCTGCTGCTCATCAGTCAGTGACTGGGAGAGGATAATGCCCTCTACCCCCTTCTGGTTGGGGAGGGCAGCTCTCCTGGGCTTGGCAGGGAAGGCACATTTGTCCGAGGTCACTGTCCAGGGCAGGAGGTATTTTTAAATAGAGATAAGAAGGAATTATCAAAAAAAAAAAAAAAAAAAAAAAGACTGCCTGGCCCCAGAACCCTAAATTCTGAGGCCCAAGCTGGCGACAAACACTGGTGATCCCACAAGGAAGATGCTAAGGCCATACTGTCTCGCTGCTCCCCCCAGACCCACAGAAGCATGCGTGTAACTTCATTCCTCCTTCCAGAAAAAAAAATTATTTTCTTCCCCGTCTTCTCTGTTCAGACATAACATCATCAACACAACTCTTTAAATATCTGTGCCGGAGGCTATATTTAGTGACTGTTTGGCCCTTAAAATGAGCCTGATTTCCTGTGGCAAAAAGTTCTCAGCAGCAAGGAGAGAGAGAAATCAGAGAATTCTGGAGAATTCTGAAGTACTAAGGAACAGCTTTAAGGCTTGAGATGTTCACACAGTGTAAGAAAAGGAGTCAAGGGGCGCCTGGGTGGCTCAGTGGGTTAAAGCCTCTGCCTTCGGCTCAGGTCATGATCCCAGGGTCCTGGGATCGAGCCCCGCATCGGGCTCTCTCCTCAGCGGGAAGCCTGCTTCTCCCTCTCTCTCTCTCTGCCTGCCTCTCTGCCTACTTGTGATTTCTGTCTGTCAAATAAATAAATAAAATCTTAAAAAAAAAAAAAAAAAGAAAAGGAGTCAATTGCTTCTTCTGGAGAGGTGACTGGGACCCAAGAGAGGGGTTGAAAAATAATAATAATCAAAGGGTGTGTCTGGCCGGAACACTTCTGAAGTCATCCCAGAGAAGAGCCTGACACAGGGCAGCCATGCGAGTAACCATGTGTGGTACACAGCCCTCCTTCAGAGAGGCGGGAGGGGCAAGCATTCACTCACTCGTTCATCCACTCACTCGTTCACTCATTCATTCATACACTCTCACTCACTCTCATTCATTCATTCATTCATTCACTCATTCATCCACTGGTTCACTCATTCATTCATTCACTCATTCACTGATTCATTCATGCACTCTCCCTCTCATTCATCCACTCAATCATTCATTCAACCATTCATTCATTCACTCACTCGTTCACTCATTCATTCATTCATGCACTATCATTCTCATTCACCCATTCATTCATTCATTTACTCACTTACTCACCACAGTTGTACATTTTCCCACATGCAAAGCCCAGTGGCCTACAGGAGCTCCAGCTCATGGGGCAAACAAGACACACCAACGGTGGACCTTTAGAAGGCCGTCCCCAGAAAGGGCCCTTGGCGGGGCACAAAGTGCTGCAGGGAAGCCCGAGGGCGGAGGACACTTCCACCGGAGCTATCCCAGAAGGCTTCGCTGGGAGAGGGAACAAGTGCCAGCACTGGCTTCCTGCTCTGGACTCTCCCCTTGAACCCACTCACTGAGCCCAGATGCCAGGACATTATCTCATATCACAGATGAGTAACTTTCCCAAGGTCCCCCCGGGATTAATAAGTAACAAACCTGGAGCGGAAACTATCCTCTGACTGCAAAATGCTCCACTGCTCTCTTTGGGCCCAGAGGGCCAGGTGAAGGGGGCAGAGCGCGTCGGCGAGACAGCGTACGGAGGTCCCACTCCAATCCTGCCAAAACCCCGGAGCAGTCTGCTCTGTTAGGCTTGGCCACCAGAACATCGCCCTCCTCTGATAAGCCTGGACTCATCACACCTTCCCTCCTTGGAAACCACTGTCCCATCCCTCTGTGTGTGTGTTGGTGGGGGGGGACTCCAGTGTCCCCAGGATGACCCAGGGGAGCAAGGGAATGCACATCTACTTGGCCCTAAGGTCTGCCAAGCAACATGCCATTCTTTTTTTTTTTTTTTTTTTTAACATTTTGGTTTGAGATAATTTTAGACTTTCAGAAGAACTGCAAAAATAGGACAGAGTTCCCGGACATCTTTGCTCAGCTTCCCCTTGTATTAACTAACATCTTACATAAGCACAGGAAAATCATCAAAGTGAAGAAATTCGCCTCAGTGCGATGTACTATTAACTATACTGCGGAATTACTTTGGATTTCTCCCGTTCTCCCACTACAACTGTCTTTCTGTTCCACGATCCACCTGGGATCCCACCTGGGACACTTCCTTAGTCCCCTCCGACAGCTCCTTAGTCTTTCCTGGTCTTTCGAGACCTTGACATTTTTTGAAGAATACCAGTCAGTTGTTTTATAGAACATCCCTCATGGACTTTGTCCTATGTTTCTCATGGTTAGACGGAGGTCACGCACTTTTGGCAAATAAACCACACAGGTGATGTCCCCAGTTCAGTGTCTTTGCCAGGAGCAGCTGTTCATTCCCATATACTGGCTTCTTGGGTTTCTCTGGATACTCAGGGCAACCCCATGAGGTAGGTATTAGTATTATTATTTCTGAAGATTTATTTATTTTAGAGAAAAAGAAAGTGAGAGAGAGTGCAGGGGTGAGGGGCAAAGGGAGAGGGAGAGAGAATCTCAAGCAGACTCCCCACTGAACATGAAGCCTGACTCGGGGCTCAATCCCATGCCCCTGAGATCATGACCTGAGCCAAAATCAAGAGTTGGACACTTAACTGACTAAGCCACCCAGGTGCCCCCGGAAAATTATTTTTGTTATGTGCTACAACCTAGGCCTAATGGTCTAACCCTGGGAAGGCCAGGATCAGAAGACACTGGCAAGAATTTTGCAGTGCTCAGCCTGTGCAGGTGTACCTGGCAGTCCTAAGTAGAAGAGAGAAGACAGTGCCTGGGCAGGAGTGGCCAACTACAAAAAAATTGTCACTAAGTAATTTTCTTGAGTGAGTGATTTTGGAAGGCTAATTCTTTGGGGGCAGGGGGATGGGGGGCACAAGACCCTCTGACCAACACAGAAAAAGTTACCCATAGAAATTAAGTGCAGCCAGGGTTATCCAGGAGGAAGTGTCCCAGAGAGAGGGAAAGCCAGACAGAATTCAGTGTCTGGAGCTGAGAAATGGGACAGTTAAACTGGAGAAAAAAGGGCCAACTGCTGTCAAAAGGCAGTCAAACTCTCCCAGGGCTGCTACTTTAGGAAATGCATTTTTACAGACCAACTCTCTCTTGCCCCAACCTTTGGGACAATCTCACCCAAGCCCCTCATTTCACAGACTGACTGAAGACCTACAGAGGGTAGAGACCACGGCAGAACAGGGAGAACCACAGCCAGGAGAAGTGAGGCTTCCTGATTCCTTTTTTTTTTTTTTTAAGATTTTATTTTTAAGTACTCTCTAGACCCAACACCGGGCTTGAACTCACAACCCTGAGATCAAGAGTCACACGCTCTACTGACTAAGCCAGCCAGGTACCCTCAGGCTTCCTATTCCTTCTTTTTCTTTTTTTAAGATTTTATTTATTTGAGAGCGCATGTGAGAGAGGGAGGGAGAGAGAAAGAGAGAGAGGGTGGGGGTGAGGGGCAGAGATATAGGGACAAGCAAACTCCCTGCTGAACAGGGAGACTAAGACATGGGGCTCGAACCCAGGACTCTGGGATCATGACCTCAACTGAAGGCAGACACTCAACCAACTAAACCACCCAGGCGCCCCAATTCCTTTTTTTTTTTAAGATTTTATTTATTTATTTATTTGACAGTGATCACAAGTAGGCAGAGAGGCACGCAGAGACGGGGGATGGGGGGGTGGGCGGGAAGCAAGTTCCCCGCTGAGCAGAGAACCCGACACAGGGCTCGATCCCAAGACCCTGAGATCATGACCTGAGCCAAAGGCAGAGGCTTAACCCTCTGAGCCACCCAGGCGCCCCTCAGGCACCCCAACTCTTAATTCAATGCTGTGGGTGCAGCTAAGCCCAGGAACGGGGAGCACTCCAGAGCACCTGGGGGAGCCCGAGAAAGGACCAGCACACAGCAGGCCTACCCCTTGAGATTTACTCCCACCTCTGTTTCCTGACTGCAAGTCTGCTCTCTCAAGCAGAGACACCATCATGATGATCCCAGAGGGGACAAAAGGGACGTCCTATCTGTCGTTTTTGACAGCACAGGAGGACTTGATAGAGAAAAACAACAACAACAACAATAAAAGTAAGGTTAAGTAAATTCTGTCTGTGATCCTCGTGCTTGGAATTGCACCAAAGAACTCCATGGTCCTGCAGGAAAGAATGTTTTGAAACAGGCTGTTGAATTGTTTTTCCAGGATAAGATTTCTGTGAGTAAGTGCCAAGTGTGGAAATGCAGTTGTTTTATCTATGGCCACAATAAGAACGGAGGACAGAGCAAAGTGCTGTTCCAGGTCTAAAAGGGTGGTCTGCCTGTGCCTTGAGGCCAGGGCTCCAGGAGGCTTCCTGCCCCGGGGTGTGAGTTACCTGTCTTTATCCCGTATTTGCTTTTATCGCTGGCATAACAAATTACCACCAATTTAGCAGCTTAAAAGGATGCCCACTGGGGAGCCTGGGGGGCTCGGTTGGTTGGGCATCTGCCTTCGGCTCGGGTCACAATCTCAGGGTCCTGGGACTGAACCCCGCATTGAGCCCCACGTCCAGCTCTCTGCTCAGCAGGGAGTCTGCTTCTCCTTCACCATCTCCCTTTGTGCTTGCTCTCTCAGATAAATAAAATCTTTCAAAAAAAAAAAAAAAGGATGCCCATTTATCAGCTCGTGGTTCTGTGGTCTGAAGGCTAACTCGGTTTCCCTGGGCTAAAATCAAGGTGTTGGCAGGGCTGCATTCCTGACTGGAAGCCCAGGGAGAAAGTCAGGCTACCCTTCCTATCTTAAGGTCCTTAATTACATCTGCGAAGACCCTCTTCCCATGTAACAAAACATACTTGCAGGTGGACACGTTCGGGGAGGAGGCACGCATTAGTTTATCTACCCCATCCCATCACCCCACCCGTGGGGGATAAATCGGGAATCCTGGCTCCCAGTCCCCTGGCTCTGGGGGTACCATGACTGCATGAGGAAGCCTCTTTCTATAAAATGTCCCTCCTGCCGAATTCTCCACTCCTAAAGCCCACCTACCTCCTTCTACCAGTGCAGCCAAAACTTCTGCTTCGGTCCAATGTGACCGAGGCCAAGAACTTTGCCCTTAGCCTTGGGCACCTGCCTCGGATTGGGAACTGGGCCCTATTCCATTTTATGTTACAGCAACAATCAAATACAGTCACGTCTTTCATCCTTATTGAGGGCCTACGGGGTCCTGAGCATCATGCTTGGGGAGGCCTACGAAGGAGGCCAAGCTACAGGAAAGCTCACAGTCGAGCGTGGAACAGACATCCAGATCAACACGGAAACACCATCAGATCTGTCTGCAGAAGTGGGCGGGGGGGGGGGGGGACTCCCAGGGGCCATCGGAGGCGGGGTTTCAAGCATGAAGAGTTTAGCAACTGGAAAAAGCGGGAGGCCGAAAGGAATGGTGTGGCACCTGGAGACACAGAGAGGCCTGAAGCAGTGGGCCACCTGAGACAGAGAGACGCTGGGCGGGCGGGGGCTGCAGGGGAGGCCGAGGGGCATGACAGCCGGCAAAGGTCAGCGCACTGCCAAGGTCAGCTCTGTGCTGGGCCCCGAGTTTGAATTTCAGTTTGGAGGTATGCACAGCAAACAGGCTTTTAACACATGGAGTGATACAAGCAGCTGTAACTTTTAAAACAGAACTCCTGGGTGCCCAGGTGGCTCAGTCGGTTAAGCATCTACCTTTGGCTCGGGGGGGGGGGGGGGGGGGGGGGGGATGATTTCCTGGCCCCGGGATCGAGTCCCACGCCAGACTTACTGCTCAGCACGGAGTCTGCTTCTCTTCTCCCCCCAGCCCTCTACTTGTTCCCTCGCGCTCTCTCTCTCTCTCTCAAATGAATAAAGAAAATCTTTAAATGAAATAAAAATAAAACAGAACTCTGACTGCCTGGGGGAGACTGGAGAGCAGGAAGGCCAGCTATGCCATGGGGTAAGCAGTTCAGGCTCAAGACGAAGGCATGAAGGAAGGTGGAAACTGTGGGTGAAGAAGTAGGGGCACGATGGAGAGCCATCAAGGAACCGAGGAGACAGAACAACTCCCCACGGGGGTATAGGAGAGAGGGATGCCAGAGACGACCGGGAGAATTGCAGCTTCAAGGGCTGGGGAGGGTTTCTAAACTGGGATTGTCAAAAACCAAGAGCAAAGGACAATGAATGAGTTTGTGGCAAGGGACAGGGTTCAGGATTAGGGGTGTTAGGTTTTGGGGGGGGGTTTGGGGTTTTTGTTTTGTGTTGTGTTTTATCAGCAATAATGGCCTTAGATAGTACAGGGAGGTCCCTTTCTGGAAGAAGTATCTCAAGGGAAGCAGCCCATCTCGAGTCACTTCCAAGCATGAGTCAGGGAGCTGACGTTGGGTAGGAAGTCCCCGGGAGCCACCCACAGTTACATCAGACACCTGGTCTCCTCGGGGGCCCAGCCTCCTGCTGGCTGCAGTCATGCCCACGTGAACCCAGACTCGGGGGTACTTATGAGGGTTCACAGTTCAGCACGGGGACCAACTCTGGCTGACACTCATCAGTCCTTCCTG